>NC_085140.1:179883526-180504359 GCF_024139115.2 Armigeres subalbatus | reverse complement strand
TTTCTTTGTCCTTCTTGTTTCTTTCTTTTCCCTCTTTTCTTCTTTTTTGTCTATTCTTCATTAAGATATGATCTTGCTTCGTATTGCTTGCTACTCGCTATCTCACTTATCACTTCTCACCTATCACACCTCACTTCTTATCAATAACTTCACATTACTCATATCTCATTTGTCCCTTCTCACTTTTTGCTTCCCACTACAAACATTTCCTTCTTCGCACTACTCACTTCTGACTTCACACATTTAATAAGGAAACTATTCGGCCAAACAGCATTCGGTCAAATGACCCTTTCGGCCGAATGGCATTCGGTCAAACAATCCTAAACCCATATTTAAATAAATTCGGGTTTGGGTCGGGTACGCGTTCACGAATGTAAAAATTAACGGGTACGGATCGGGTACGAGTTTGAAAAGATTTTTTGCTCATGGTTCGGACCGGGTGTAGGTTTGAAAGGTATGTATAAATCGGGTTCGGGTTGCAAAATATGAAACCTGATCATCTTAATTAAAAATGTCTCGTTCGAATTTCATTTATCCTAAAATGTCATGTGTCCATAATGATCTTTTGGCAGAAAGGGCCGTTTGGGCGAACACGTCCCCTAGCAGCACACATGAGTTCACATAGGTTGCTGCAACTCATATGTGACCAGATTTAGTCACAATCCAGTTGCTGCAACCATTTTTATCTGACTTGTGCTGCTTGGTTCCTGATCATATTGCCAAAAGTCGTTTGGCCGAAATGAACGATCGTCTGAAAATGTTCTGCTGAAGTGGTCATTTAGCCGAAACTGTCGTTTGGCTAAAACGATCGTTTAGCAGAAAAGGCCATTTGGCCGAATGGGTCTTGATCACACGGTCGGTAATGTCATTTTTCGAACGGATAAAACGACCGTCACTGGCGAAGCCAGCTATTCTTTTTTGGTGGGGCACCACTTAGTTTTAACCAAACGTCCAATTCGGTTAAATAAAATTCGGAATTTTTTAGCAGACGATTAAAAGATCCTACTATGAACTAGTAGATTCATGCAGATATTACGGAAAGTGGAAGATCAATGGTTTTACATCAAAAACCGACAAAAGCTGCGATGGAGAAAAACTAAAGGAGCCACAAGTTTAGCCCGTCAACGATGAACGTCTCTGGAACCGCTCACGTACTGCCTGTAACCACATATTTGTCCAATGTTTGCTGAGTATCCCATTCTATTCATATGGGACAGATATGCCATTACGAAAAGTGTAAGCAAAACAGGTAAGCGTAGGTCGCGTTGCGCCGACGAAGAATAGAACTCCACAGCCATCGAGGCCATTCGTTTGTCTCCTCGGCGATATATCACGACGACGACCATGAATCTTTGTAAAAAACGCTACAAGTCATCTACTGTCCAGCTGAAACGTTGGTTCGAGCACTTCGCACAACTTTCCCAAGTGTTTGCCAAGCCACCACCACCTCGGTACATGCTGCCTTATGTAGCGTATATTCGGGGTAATGGTCGTCGGTCAAAACGAATACATGACCCAGGTTGCGTTGTCAATTTGAGCTCTTGTGAGTATCACGAGTTCTTCCATACCATGGTTTTGCAATCCAAATGGAAGACATTTATTAAAGCTTCTACGGAGATTCTTCCCGGATCTTCACCTTCAGCTATAATGCCATTCTGTAGACCATTGATTAGTTCTTCGGAATAAGCCCACTTTTTCTCTTTTTCATCATCATTTACGTCACTGGAATATAGCATTGTCCGAATCACTCAAGTGTTAGATTACATTTGACGGGGAATCCTGCCCCAATGGGATTAGAGATTATGGCCAAAACACTTTTTTTTATGCCTAAACACGCTAATAATACTCATTTATAATTTTTTGGGCGAGAAAAGCAACAACACCGCTAGGTGGATCAATCAGGGTTTTTCTTCTATAAATTTTTGTCTTAGATTTTTGAGAAAAATAGGAAGCTAACTGTACATGCACGATAATGCCATTCGAACAGAAAAAATGCTACCAACCGGAAAAAAAGCCTACCAAAGAAAAAAAAGAAGAGACATCAGCAAAAATCTTCCCTGGTTCGGATTTGCTGCAGCACCACACGGCGGCACACACCGATCCGAAAGCAAATGTGTCGAAAAATCAATAAAAAGGGGAAATCGTGCCGATTTTCCTTCGCCTGCTATCCCTTCCCGCCGATAAACGGCGGCATGTCCTTACGGGATGAAAAAAAAACTGTCACTCTGCTGCTGCAACTGCTGTCGTTATTACCGATATGGATCACAGTGGATATATATTTACGGATCGAAGACGTGTGGCCTATCAGTAGGAAATTATCGCACACTGAACCGAAAGTCGTCCAACAGCCGGACGGAGATCAGCGAGCAGCTGATTCGGATCAGGCGGCGAATTGCCCAACGCAATACGACCAGAGACACACCAGGCTTAGGCCATTAGAATTGAAGTGCGTGTGAAACAAAAATGCATGAAATGGGCAGACGGAGGAGGCGCCGTCCACCGGAATGAGGAACCTACAAGTGATGGATGGTATAAAAGGTAGAGGACAGCGAATTGTTGTTTCCTTATAAAAGCCAAAAAAAACATCGTACGCGGACTTCTGTAAACCCTAAAATAGGAAGCATGGAGCTGAAAATGTTATCGAGTATGTGACAATGAATGTACGGAACCTATGACACAATCGATCAGGTGAAAGAAGATTTATGGACTCTCCTTAGACGACGTGCGACATGCACGTAATTCTTCAAATATATTTAATCTCGATGATCACAAGCAAACAGCGCCAACATGTCTATTGCCGTGAGGGCACAGTAGTTAATGGTTTTCGAACATGCTTGACTTTCGAAACGCTGGGTTAATGTTAATCTTTATTGGAAAAAATCCTAATTCTGACTATTTCGGTAAAAACATTACGAAGATCTGATGAAAATGCAGTAAACTGTCAGTGTAGAGGCGACAGTGAGCGAAAACGATGAACTCATTCGACTCTCTGATGCATAATCCATTAAATATGTTAATCAAATATTCATTTCATGTACAACTTAGCATTCTGCCACGGCTAAAAGTGAACCATGTAGACGTAGACAGGGAGAGAGAGCCACACTCAGGTCGTAAACAATGCATTACGGTATATAACGGCCGCACTGGTCTAGTTTCCCTCCCTATAAAATGTAATTAACATTTGAGCAGCAGCGGTTCAAACTTGTCCGCTCGGCGACGTCGACGACGCATTGCACTGCGCTACGCTACGGCAGCTTAGCCATGGCTTTGGATAGGCACCACTTGGCAGTGCTGCTATTGCTGCGGAATTGAAGGAACGAGAGATAATTATCATTTTTCCCTCGCCCTGCCGCCTTGTCGGTTCGATGCCCGGGTCGGTAGATACGCATTTGAGAAGCCAAGGGCGTGCGACATATGCGTTGCGTATGATGCCGGCACGAATTAATTTCGGAACAACAACACTTGTTTATGTTTGCAGCGAACCGACCCCAACCCTGACACGTTCGATACACGATAGAACTTTAATAAAAATAATATTATAATCAACGAGCGGTCTAATTTAGATCCTCTCGATGCCACAGAACCTCTAATTGCCTTGCCACCAATCTAAAAAGTTCGTTTCCTTCTCTGTCTTTCCATTTTCCAGACCGGACGCTACCCTGCAGTCTATCGTGTACAAACTGGTTCCGGGGCTGTACGAGAAGGAATTGCTCCGGAAGCGAGCCTTCTACCGGCAGCACCCGGAAAAGGCCGCCCTGACGACGCCGGAACAGCGCGGAGAAGACACCGAGCATCTCATCTTCGGACCCAGCGACATGTTCTCGCTCACCCTGGAGTACGCCGACCGGTAAGTTCGCTATCAAGAATCAATTTGTGTCTCATTAATTACGGTGCCGAAAGTTTTCCGGAAAACGAAGCTTGACGATGGACGTCTTCGTCGCCGTTGAAAGAGAATTTCTCCCTTGGGTGAAATATTGAACCTAATCGGTGGAGCTGCCGAGAAACTTTTTCGGCTCGGTCTGCCCCAGCCACTGCTCGCATCTGATAAATTATTGCCGATAAATTATTTCTACTTGATTCCACTTGTTCGTCGAATCTATTGGGGCACGTTCCGTGCGATGATTGGTTCATTACTTACTTTTCCGGTGAAATCCGGATCTGCTATGAAATATTGAGCATAATGATAATTGCTTCATCAAGTTATTGATCTAATTAAATCCCTCGGGTGTTATTCCATTGATTTTTCAAATCATTCCTGAACTTCGTCGTATAGTTTTTTTAATCGTCGATTGTTTTATTCCTTTTAAATCAACAAACAAGTAATTCTTTTACTTGAATCTGAGACAGTCGAGAAAGTAAATTAAAATTTCCTTTTCCCCCTTTTTGTTTGTTCTTCACAGGGAGCTCGCCGGCGACAACGAAGAGCTTCTCAAGCCGAAAATTCTCAAATGCCCGGCCGTCTTTACGATTGCCAACCTGAAGAAGTTCATCGTCAACAAGTACAACATTCCGACGCACCACTTCTACGTGGAAATCATGTACAAAGTGCAAACAATTACCCTGCCGGACCACTACACCCTGATGGATGTGGCCTATATCTACACGTGGAAAAAGGTGAGTTGACTTGACTTTTTCTTCCGTCTCAACGATTCTTTATGATACGTGGTCCAATTTCCGAAGAATTTAATAAATGTATGGTCGGTTAACAATTGCAATCCTTTCTCTCTTTGTTCCACCCCTTCTCGCAGGATGCCCACATGCGATTCTTCTACCGCATCAGAACGCACGAGATGAAATCGGTGGAGCTGCCGGAGGTTCCCTTGCGGCGATCGCCGAGCCTCTCAACCGGCCGCAGCAGCACCTCGCTGACGACCATCAAAGAGGAGGATACCGACTGCAAGGAAAACTTGGACCTCATCAAACCAAGTGACATTAAACGCGAAGAGCCGAGCTTGGTGGAATGTGATAACAAAGGTACTGAATCCACCAACACCACCACCATCGTGACCGCTGCTCCGGCTTTCGTGACCGTGCCAGTTTCGTTGGTGCCAACGACAACCAAACCAATGTCGCCGCCGAAAACGACAACGACGAGCACGCCGGCGATGAAAAGCGCTGCTGCCCCCATTCGCTGTGGTATGAGTGAGCCCGCGTTGGAAGTGAAACCCAATGTGGCCACGCTCGGAAGACAACAGCCGCAGCAGCAGCAGCAGCAGCAACAACAACAACAAGTGGAGAATGCTGAACAGCCCAAAGTGAAGAAGAATGAATCGATAAAGCTCAAAATAGAAATGAACAAAAACACTTATGTCAGTATCCTGCAAAGCCCTCAGCCGGATCCTGGCAGCAAGCACCACAAATCGGACAAGGGAGAGAAGGTTAAGAAGAAGAAATCCGAAGACAAGGACAAGAGTGTCAATAAGATTAAATCGACCAGTGATCTCAAGATTAAGATAGAAAAAGTGAAAGACGGACTAGTCAGTGTAAAGAAGGATGGCAAGAGCAGTAAAAAGGCTCCCTACAAGGTGGAACTCAGTGGACTCAGTGATGTGAAGAATAATAACCATAAAAGTGCCGATAATGAGTATGACAGTAAAAAGGCGAAGAAAGAAGCAAAACTAATGGACAAAAGTGCGAAAAAAGTGAAATCTCCCAAAAGAAATCTGGATTTGGAAAAAGTGCAACCATCCATTGTTCTGAAAATTGATCAAAAAAGTCCAGAGTTATCGACATCAACGTTGAAAATGGTATCTCTGCCTTTGGCGTCCTCTTCGCCGAAACACAAAACCGAAAATACATTGGAAGATGAAAAGTCGCAGTTCCTGAATTCGTTTGAGCTCACACCAATCAAATCAGTGCAAGGCAATAAATCAGGATCGGTGACAAGTTCTCCGGGGTCCAACTCATCTTCCCCTCCGAGTTCATCAAGTATCGAAATCAAACACAGTAAGCGGAAGAACAAGGAAGCACCTTCAGGTCGCAATGTTCTCAAAAAACCTAAGCTTTCCGATGATGAGATGAAGGCGCTGGTAGAAAGAACTGTGCAGCAGACCAAGTCGTCTACATCAGAGCACATGGCCTCACTAACAACTCCTGTAAAGACTGTCAAAAAAGAGCTGGAAAGTCCACCAGCAGCGGTCCCGGTTACAATGCCAGTCCAGCCCCTGCCTATTAAAATCGAAAATTCAATCAAAGACGTTCAAAAAGCAGAACAAAATCCAAAACTATGTGAAATGAAAGCACCACTGGTGCTCCCTCCTCCAGTGGTCTCTGCGAACAATATTCCAGCTCCAAAACCTGCTCAACCTGTGATGATTGCTCCGAAACCTACCGCCGACGCCCCTTCAAAGCGACCTGCAGTGCCTTCGATGCCTAAACCAATACAACCAACGAAGAAACTACCTCCCCTTCTGCCGAAAGATCTCGACTACATGAGAAACAACAAGCAGAAGCAATTGGAAATGAAACGCCCTCACCACCCATCCACCATCAATCTGACCATATCCCCGAACAAAGACACGGAAATTAGTCAAATCAAGCCGGAAGATGCCAAGAAAAACATCAAAGTGTACGGTCCACCCTCGGACAACGATAATTTTGCCATCCCGGCTGCTGTGCCACCAATGTCAAAGCCAAAACCAAACAAGAACCGGCCAATGAATTTCCTGAATTATGCCTTGCACAACGCCAACAAAGCACCGGCTGGCTCACGGACGCCAATACCTTCCTACTCCAATTCCCCAAGCTACTCGCCGGATTCGCCTCAATACAATCCCAATTTCAACATTTCCACAAAGCAGTACAAGTACGCTAACCCTCTTGCATATGCTAATTTTGTACAAAATATGCTGAATGACCGCAAGAGCAGCAATGTTTCACCTCCATCTGTGCCGGAGAAGAAACCTGAGCAGCAAAACGAACGAAAGCGGCCTTGCCCTAGTCCGGAAAACAAGCAAGAACCTCCGGAAAAACAGCCAAAGGTTCAGTCGCTGTTGAATCAAATCAATATTCCTTCCTCTCTGTCTATCACCTTGGCGACGGAGGAGGACGAAGCCGCTCGGGAGAAGGCACGAAAAAGTCTACCGGAAGAGGACAAAAACTACATCGAAATCCTGAAGCTGCCGGAAATTTCCATTACGGAAGCCGACCGAACAACGCCACCGAAAACGCAGGAGGGCTCTCAAAAGAAACCCGTCAAAAGTTTGAGCCCGACCAAAGCCGATACACTGAAAGCGTTAACCGAAGCGAGAAAAGTCAGTGAAATGGATAAATCCTCATTCCAGGATTCGTTCATTCAATCGATTAAAGGCAAAGTGGAAAAACAGCGACCCAACAAGGCTGGCAACAAGCCAGAAAAGCAACCCTCTCCGGTGTTTACCCCTCCGGCATCTGTGCCAAACAACAACGCATTCAAGCTTCCAAATGCAACCGTCCTCAGCAATGGCATTGTGAAGCTCAACTCCTATCCCGAGCTAGATCTCATCAACAAGAACAGTGGAAACCAAACCCCACGGCCCATGCCTTCCCCGCCGAAGCCGATCGCCTCGAAACACGTCCCAATTGCACCGAAACCAACTGGAACATTCTTTCCGCCAACCGGAACCCCCTCCATGCCCGCCCCAATCCATCATCGTAAGAGCATGTCACCTCCAGTTCCGAAGCCTTCCGTCTCCCCAGTGCAACCCAAATCGAAAACCCCGCCGATTGTATCCTCAACATCTCCATCGCACGCTGCGCTCGCCTCCATGGGCCCTATGTTCGGGCTACATCCATCCGGTTTTCACCAACCCAAAAAATCGGAACCCAAACCGAGAAAATCCTCGCAGAAATCTCCAAAACCGAATGCCAATGTGGCCACCCCTCCGATGGTGGACAAATCCAAGGAAGCAACTATGAACATGCTGATGATGAACAACAACCTTAGCAACGCGCAAAAGTTCATTATGGCCAACTACAACAACGGGATGATGGTGCCCCCGATGGCAGCTAACCCGCTCCTCAATCAAATGTTGCAAGCCTCCTTTTACCTGCAGTGGAACCGAATGGCAAATCAGCAAGCCAACAATGACAGCCTGGATAAATGAGACATGCTGCTGCCACCGCAGTCGCCTGCTCGAGAAACGATTGTGATAGATATTCCCTAGCCGCCCGAACGGAACCGAAACAGCGCCCAACAATGCGCGATCCGCTATACGGAACGGTGGCAGTCAATCCGTGAGCCCATTATTTATCGGATTGTTAAGACGGGACGACGAGTCGTACGAAAATTGAAATCTCACGCTGCCGGCCTGCCACCAACGTGTCTTTCCGCGCCGAGTGGAGAAACGACCGAAAGCAAACACCGCACCGTCGCCAGCCGATACAAACACACATCATGTATACGCTTGAACCGTAGAAACGTTTTCCCTTCGTCGTACATGCCGGCGCACTCAATGTTTTTGTAATCATGTAAATATGTGTTAGTTCGTAAGCCCAACGCAGAGTGTAGGATACAGCTGTTTGTGTGAAACGAGATACCGCTTCAATCGAATCGGGCTAAAAGCCTCGACACGAAAATTGTAAGCAAACTTAGAAAAGAAAAGAAAAAAAAACACGTGAGTTTGTTGCCTTGCGGTTTTACGAGGGAATTCGTCCGCACGAGAGTCAGAGAGCAAGCAAATGCATTAATGTCGAGAGTTATATGCTCGCATATCTTTGACACATCCTTCGGTTCAATTTTCAATCAACATCTCTCAGTCGTGGATTACGTTAGGGCGTAGATAAGAGGCATTTATTGTTGTTGTTTCGCAAGCAAACGTCGAAGGTCCACTAAGAGCCAGTCAGGTACAGGCTTGAACATTACGGTAGTGCTTTCTTCTTGCACACGTTTTCGTTGAGATGTTTGACATTGAGGCCTTCGCGCTGAGTTGTACTGAGGCTGGAAGTTATAGGGTAACTGTTCCGGTACTTCATCTTATAGGTCCCATTATCACAACGAAGAAATGAAAAGCAGTTTGATTTGTTTCCTATCTCTGTGATTTTTCCAAAAGTGAGTGCATGTTAGAGAAAAGAACCGATGAGAGCGGTGCTGTATTTATTTCATTCGAGATGATATAAATCTGTTACAGTGAGTTGGAACTACGAACAGATCCCCTACTACGAAAAGATAGAAACGGTTTGCACAAAAAGCGGAAAACGAAACATCTGAGAGTGTGACTGTTGATTTTCAAAGAAATTTGTAATATAGCCTGTCAATAACGAAGAATTGTAAATAAGTCATTAAAGTCTGTTAATTATGGCATTATGTTGTATTTATTTTTGTTTTTATTTTGTTACTATCTAATGTCAATGTGGTGAACGAAACAAATGAAGGTCAGTTTCAGCAAAGTATCCTTGTGTACAGAAACGTGATGGAGTCATGTGTGTAAAAATCCTTTTAGGCTATGTATATTTTGTCATAAAGTTCAGAAAACAATACAAATTATTGAAACAAAAAACAAACGTTTCATCACTCATAATATCCGAAATCCTTGCGCTTGTTGTGCTTCTAGATTCGCTTTTATTTGGCTTATAAGAATTATCATAAAACCTTCTAGCTGCTTTATCACATAGTTGCAAATGAATGCATTTTCGTTTTGTTCGCTCCGTGTTAGAAAACGCGTATGTTTTGTTAGTATGGTAATTCCGTAAACTGATGTGTCCGTTGGAGAGAGTCGTTCAAAGTTTTTTTTTATATTTTTTTTTCTCAAAACGGATCAGCATGATATATTTCATAATAGGAAATTTCGAGTTGGAAATATTCTCGACTTCCTGTGCATAAAAATGCTTGATGAACACAAAGCTGAGAGGCGGCAATATTCCAGTGGGGAATGTATTGCCAATAAGATGAAGAAGAAGAATAATATGTTTCATCATGTTGCTAAAACCGTTCGAAGTGCGATGAACATTTCTTTTGAAAGTGAAAGGATTTGATTACACTACCTATGAAGTGAACCACGATGCTGGAAATCCACACACCATAAATCAATATTGTTGAAACACAATTGAACACAATTTGAGTTTTACAAATTCAATAATAATGTATATTAGGTGGACGGATTACGTTGGTTCGCAGCTCTTTCAATTAATACCCTGGACTACCCTAGCTGCTGCTGTGCTTGACTCGAATGCAAAAGCCCCATTACGGTGGACGCCAAATATACGATCAAAACATAGAAGAGCATACCTATACATCACGATGCATCGGTGTAGTAATTTTCCGAAAAGATGTATGTGTGGGTAATAGTCACCGATCGGCAAAACTGGCAGTTTAAAATTTTGACTCGCGCATTGCATCATCGATTGGATTGTAATGTATTCCGACTGGAGTTTATGCTGATTAATTAGGTTATCAACCTATTTTGGTTCATGTTTGAATGCACTTTTGATTTTATATTTATTCGAATTTATTAAGAAAAATTGGAAACTGAGTAATCAGCTCGAATTGACCCATGATGAAATTGAGCAAACCGAATCTACCTCTAGCCCATGAAATTGAAGAAATTTTCGCCAATTGTGGTAGGGTAATGGTACCAATAGTGGAGGTATTAGTAGATCAACAAAAGATTTTTTTTAAATTGATAAACATGAGAATAGATATACTAACAAAATTTGCTATCAAAAATAAGATTGGTGTCATTTAACATCAACAACTACCAAATATCGCTTGCACCACTAATGGGTACACTGTTCCTTTAGTGGCGGTAAAAATTAATTTTGGTTCCCATAGTGGTGCTATCGTCGATTCATCACCCGCCGTTAATGATAGAAGTAAGTGGCGCTATCCCTTGCGTGATTAAGGATCCTCTGGAAGCAACAAACTACGACTACAAAAACGGTGATTACACCAGTATGAATACCTTTCTCGCGAACGTAGATTGGCTCAACATTATCGATCAGGACCTGAATTCTTCAGTTATTTCATTCAGCAATATTATGTTGTATGCAATCGACCAATTCATTCCAAAGCGTGCCCGAAAATCTGTGCCAAATCCCCCTTTGGAGTAACAAACGCCTCAAACGTTTCAACTTATTTAAACGAACTGCTCTGCGAAAATACTCGAAGTATAAGTCTCCGTATTGTAAACAAATCTTCATCTTTGCCAACTCCCGTTACAAACGTTTAAATAAAAGGCTGTTTTCTTCATATCAACGGAAAGTTCAATTAAAACTACGGCATAATCCTAAAGGATTCTGGAATTATGTCAACAATCAAAGGAAAGAATCGGGCCTACCTGCTGTCATGTCCAAAGGTGGCGTTGAATTCTCATCTACCAAAGGGATCTGTGACCTATTCAAATGTCAGTTTGCAAGTGTTTTTGTTAGCGAATCTCTGGATGTGCAACAAGTTCGCAAAGCCGCTATTAACGTTCCCGTTCGTCCTCCGGTTGCGGTTGGACATCATCCGATTGTAAATTCTGAAGTGGTTGAAAATATTTGCTCCTCAATTAAGACCTCAACAAATCCTGGACCCGACGGTATTCCTGCATTCGCTTTGAAGAAGTGCTCAGAAAGTTTATCTTAACCTCTCTCTAAGCTATTCAACCTATCCCTACAGAATGGAATGTTCCCTGACCACTGGAAAAAAATCTTATGTCTTCCCTGTTTTTTAAAAAAGGCAACAAACGCGAGGTTGGCAACTATCGTGGTATCGCGGCATTGTGTGCTATTTCAAAGTTATTCGAAAAAGTAGTTTATAACTTTATATTCCATAACTGTCGCAATTTCATCTCGGAACATCAACATGGATTCATGCCGAAGCGCTCAACAAATACCAACCTTATCGTCTATGCATCGTTCATCGCACAAGCTCTACAGAAAAGACAACAAGTTGATTCAATTTACACTGATTTCTCGGCAGCTTTCGACAAAATCAACTATTACTATCGCAAAGTTTGAACGTCTCGGTTTCTCAGGATCTTTCCTTTGTTGGCTTAAATCCTATCTAGGCGGTTGTGAAATGGCTATTAAGATTGGCGATTGCACCTCATCGTACTTCTCTGTTACTTCAGGTGTACCACAAGGAAGTCATTTAGGACCGTTAATATTCCTTGTTTTTAACGATTTTAAACTTTACTGGATTGTTAATGATGTTCAGGATGCTTATTGATGATGTTCAGGATGCTTACAAACTCAGCTCAATGTGTTCATCGACTGGTATGAAACAAATCGTATGGTTCTCAATGCTGATAAATACACAGTGAATTCATTTTCACACAAGCGCTCTTCTATCGACCACTGTTACAAGATAGGGACAGCAAATCTTAAAAAAGAATGTGTCGTTAAGGATCTAGGTGTACTATTGATTCAATTCATCGATCCTCCAAAGCTTCTAAGATGCTTGGTATCATTTTCCGTTTATCAAAAGATTTTAGGAATATCCAATGTCCGAAAGCCCTGTATTGTGCTTTAGTAAGGTCGATTGTAGAATTCTCTTCAGTCGTTTGGGCACCGTTTTATAAAAACAGTGTCTCGCGTATCGAGGCAATTCATCGCAAATTTGTTCGTTTCGCCCTAAGGCATCTACCCTGGAACGATTCAAATAACCTACCCAGTTACACTGACCGCTGCAAGCTTATTGGTTTAGAATTGTTAAGTGAGCGTCGTGACGTATCCAGGGCTCTATTTGTTGCGGACCTTCTAGAATCCAGAATTGATTGCCCACATTTGCTCTCCCTGATTAATCTAAATGTTCCCTACCGCCAGCTTCGACTCAATTCATTTTTTGGTTCTCCAGGGTGCACACACAAATTATGGGCATAATGAACCATTCACTTGTATGTGCCGCATTTTTAATCGTGGTGCAACTGAATTTGATTTTCATATCTCTCGCTTCAACCTTCGGAAAAAGTTTTGTCGAATACTTGCCGCCTCCCAAACCAATATACTCTAGTTTAATGTTAGTTAGTCTGGATATTTAGTATTAAGAATCTACAAATTGTAATAGTTTTAAGTAAACATTGTAGGGTTTCCTACCCCATTCCCGGCCTAACATGCATACGACTGCATTATTTAATTGATATTTATGACAGGAAGCAACTTTTTCCAAATTTCGTGGGCCGTGCAATACTGCAATGGGGTTCACTTCTGCTTAAAATAGCTTTTCTTGGTAAACATCGTTTGAAAAAGCTTTTATTTGATTTAAATTAATGAGGTCCAGCACTCATTTCAGTCATAGTGATTTAGTTTCCGGCCCACTTCCAAACCAGTTCCCGGCCTAAGAAAAATTTCGCTCAATCTCTCAACATCTTACTCTCATTCTCTCTCGGGGCGGTAGAAAATGCGACGTAAACAAAAATATGCACGTTCAACGCCGACATGATGTCAGATGGTATTATTTATAAAAAATTTTATTTGGTTGAAAAGATATATTCACTCATCCAAATTACTTCCAAACGCTTAAAAACTATATTTTTTTTCACTTTTTGAAATCGAGAGAATTATAAATAACATGATAGCGTCAACGTATTAGATAGTTTTCTTATGAACGTTGAAGGATTTTGTTCATGCTAAAAAAGACTCCTGGCTTTTTGGCAGCACGGTGCGGCTAGAAGTTTTTATGCCGAGGTGAATTTTTGTTCGGTTTAAGGATAGATTTTTAAATGTATTTTAATGTGTTTATACTAGTTCTAGTGAAACGAACAAATAGAAAAGATTAAATTGCGTGTTTTTAGAATTATTGTGTGGTGATTAACTGCTTCAAGCATTGATTGTATCGAGAACTGTGACGATTTTCAGGTAGGTGTTTATATGAAAATACTGTTTTGTAAAAGTGGAAAGATTCACTCCGGCTCAGTGGTGTAGCAACGGAGAGCGAATGTACGGAATCTACATTTTTATTTTCTATAATTGAACCAATTAGGAGTGAAATAAATGGTTGAGAAATATTGAGTATTGTGCGAAATAAATGGGAGACTTTTTTAAAATTATCAACCATAAACCTACGGCTTCCAAAAAGTATAAATCCTTAGTTTTCTGTGCAGTGAGCCGGGAATCGGGTCCATAGGCCCAAGTAGTGATTTACCCTATCTGTTGGAAAATGGAATTTCTGTGGATATGAAAAGAAGAGAAGGTTTTGCGCCCGTTTGAGGAAGGGATATGCTCTACTCAAGCGGGCTTTTCCCTGCTCCAAAATAAATAAATAAATGAATATCCATTAATTTCTTATGAGACACGCCACTATTGGTACAGTTGCACCACTATAGGTGTAAAGGAGTCAATTTTGTTAAGGAAAATTATTGTTTTCAATAGTTTTTTGGGCGAAATCTTGAAATAAGTTGTATTTGACAGGATATTTAAAGCACGACGCATCAACTGAAACCATCGTAAAGTGTATAATTACGAAAAAATATCCCTAAAACCCTTGTTAAAACCCAAGGGGTAACTAACTCTAAACTTTCGACAGTATCCAGAAATACTAACAAGTACTAGCGAAAAACTACGTCATATCAACGGTAAATTGATCGAAGAGCTCTGGTTGGGAGAGCATGAAAACAATGCCACCCAGTGAATACAGTCCACCCCGTTTTATGCAACACATAATTTCAATCTCTTTTGAATTAAAAAAAAACCCTGAACAACTTTTTTCTAGAGGCGGCGATTTAACCACGAGTTGCATTAGCTGCTGGGAGAACCATCCATTGTTCACAGCACGAAAATCGGACGAATGTGGTGGGCTGGGCACGTAGCCAGAGTGTCGAACATTAATCCGGTAAAAATGGTTCTGGACAACAATCCGACAGGAACAAGAAGGCGAAGTGCGCAGCGAGCAAGGAGGATCGATCAGGTGGAAGACAATATGCGGACCCTCCGCAGACTGCATGCATGGTTGGCGACGTGAATGGAGAAGACTTTCATGTACAGAACATTGCTAATTTTTGCTAATAAATTATGTTGCTGCTGAGAACAATCCGATGTTATGTCATCGTGCCACATTGCATAGCTCGAAAAACCTTGAACCTTGACTTTGGAAAATTCTGATGTCATGTTCATCAAACTACATAGGGACACGGCAGGTATTTCCGTCCATCGTCATAGGGGCTAAAACCATCGAAAGCAACATCCATTCGCTAGAGCTCCACTATAGCAGAACGTATCTCTTGAGCTTAAGATTTAATACGAATGAGTTTGTCAAAAAAGTGTCTCCTTTATTGGTTTTCGAGACTATGACGAAAAGACGAAAATACCTGCCTTAACCCTACCTACTTTATTTATTACGCGACGCGTAGAACTCACTAATGCAGCCAAATGTAGTCACATAACTGTTCTAGGTTTTTCATTATAGCACGCAAATGAGTGTTATAATAGAATATAGATTTTATGCAACTCATTTGAGTTGCATAATGGCCATTAAAGCGCCCATTTCGTTGGTAAGGAAAAGTAAGCCGCAAGCTTTTCTCACAATATTTGTTTGTGAGCTTACATTTTTTGTATAAGGATCTAACAATTTCGCATATGCCTAATTCTTATACCCAAGTCCTGGTGTTAGGTGGGACGCTAAACAGCCCTGACACGACGGCCCTCCGACGAGACAGGAGGTTTGCGCAGGCCCAATAAGCCGCCTTTAAAAACAACTATTACGAACGACATAGAAGATAATACGACTCGATACAATCGGCAACGACCTGGGCGACGAATAAAGGATCACGATTGGAAGCTTGGAACATGGAACTGCAAGTCGCTAGGCTTCGCAGGTTGCGACAGGATAATCTACGATGAATTACATCCCCGCAACTTCGATGTCGTAGCGCTGCAGGAAATCTGCTGGACAGGACAGAAAGTGTGGAAAAGCGGGCATCGAGCGGCTACCTTCTACCAAAGCTGTGGCACCACCAACGAGCTGGGAACCGGCTTCATAGTGTTTGGAAAGATGCGCCAATGCGTGATTGGGTGGCAGCCAATCAACGCAAGGATGTGCAAGCTGAGGATTAAAGGCCGTATCTTCAACTATAGCATCATCAACGTGCACTGCCCACACGAAGGGAGATTCGACGACGAGAAAGAAGCGTTCTATGCGCAGCTGGAGCAGACATACGATGGATGCCCACTGCGGGACGTCAAAATCATCATCGGTGACATGAACGCTCAGGTAGGAAGGGAGGAAATGTATAGACCCGTCATCGGACCGGATAGTCTGCATACCGTATCGAACGACAACGGCCAACGATGCATAAACTTTGCAGCCTCCCGCGGAATGGTAGTCCGAAGCACTTTCTTCCCCCGTAAGAAAATCCATAAGGACACATGGAAATCACCTAATCAAGTAACGGAAAACCAAATCGACCACGTTCTAATCGACGGTAAATTCTTCTCCGACATCACGAACGTACGCACTTACCGCAGTGCGAATATTGAATCCGACCACTACCTCGTCGCAGTATGTCTGCGCTCAAAACTCTCGACGGTGATCAACACGCGTCGGAGTCGTCCGCCGCGGCTTAACATTGGGCGGCTACAAGACGGTAGACTAGCCCAAGACTACGCGCAGCAGCTGGAAGTGGCACTCCCAACGGAAGAGCAACTAGGCGCAGCATCTCTTGAAGATGGCTGGAGATATTCGATCCGCCATTGGAAGCACCGCAACCGCTGCACTAGGCACGGTGGCTCCGGATCAGAGAAACGACTGGTATGACGGCGAATGTGAGCAGTTAGTTGAGGAGAAGAATGCAGCATGGGCGAGATTGCTGCAACACCGCACGAGGGCGAACGAGGCACGATACAAACGGGCGCGGAACAGACAAAACTCGATTTCCGGAGGAAAAAGCGCCAGCAGGAAGATCGAGACCGTGAAGAGACGGAGGAACTGTACCGCGCTAATAACGCACGAAAGTTCTATGAGAAGTTGAACCGTTCACGTAAGGGCCACGTGCCACAGCCCGATATGTGTAAGGACATAAACGGGAACCTTCTTACGAACGAGCGTGATCCAAAGGTGGCGGCAGCACTACGAAGAGCACTTGAATGACGATATGGCAGACAACGGTGGCGGTATGGTAATGAACCTAGGAGCACGCGCGCAGGACATGCAACTTCCGGCTCCGAATCTCCAGGAAATCCAGGAGGAGATCGGCCGGCTGAAAAACAACAAAGCCCCTGGAGTTGACCAACTACCAGGAGAGCTGTTTAAACACGGTGGTGAAGCACTGGCTAGAGCGCTGCATTGGGTGATTACCAAGGTTTGATGAGGTTCTGCCGCAGGAGTGGATGGAAGGTGTCGTGTGTCCCATCTACAAAAAGGGCGATAAGCTGGATTGTAGCAACTACCGCGCAATCACATTGCTGAACGCCGCCTACAAGGTACTCTCCCAAATTTTATGCCGTCGACTAACACCAATTGCAAGAGAGTTCGTGGGGCAGTACCAGGCGGGATTTATGGGTGAACGCTCTACCACAGACCAGGTGTTCGCCATACGTCAGGTATTGCAGAAATGCCGCGAATACAACGTGCCCACACATCATCTATTTATCGACTTCAAAGCCGCATATGATACAATCGATCGGGACCAGCTATGGCAGCTAATGCACGGAAACGGATTTCCGGATAAACTGATACGGTTGATCAAGGCGACGATGGATCGGGTGATGTGCGTAGATCGAGTTTCAGGGGCATTCTCGAGTCCCTTCGAAACGCGTAGAGGGTTACGGCAAGGTGATGGTGTTTCGTGCCTGCTATTCAACATCGCTTTGGAGGGAGTAATACGAAGGGCAGGGATTGACACGAGTGGTACGATCTTCACGAAGTCCGTCCAGTTATTTGGTTTCGCCGACGACATTGATATCATGGCACGTAACTTTGAGAGGATGGAGGAAGCCTACATAAAACTGAAAAGCGAATCTAAACGGATTGGACTAGTCATCAACACGTTGAAGACGAAGTACATGATAGGAAGAGGCTCAAGAGAGGTCAATGTAAGCCACCCACCACGAGTTTCTATCGGTGGTGACGAAATCAAGGTGGTTGAAGAATTCGTGAACTTGGGCTCACTGGTGACTGCCGATAACGATACCAGCAGAGAAATTCGGAGGCGCATAGTGGCTGGAAATCGTACGTACTTTGGACTCCGTAAGACGCTCCGATCGAATAGAGTTCGCCGCCGTACCAAACTGATTATCTACAAAACGCTTATTAGACCGGTAGTTCTCTACGGACACGAGACCTGGACGATGCTCGTGGAGGACCAACGCGCACTGGGAGTTTTTGAAAGGAAAGTGTTGCGTACCATCTATGGTGGGGTGCAGATGGCGGACAGTACGTGGAGGAGGCGAATGAACCACGAGTTGCATCAGCTGTTGGGAGAAGCATCCATCGTTCACACCGCGAAAATTGGAAGACTGCGGTGGAGGACGATTTGCGGACCCAGACTGCGTGGTTGGCGAAGTGCAGCCATGCAGCACAGGCCACTCCGGCCTTAGTCTGATAATAAATAAATCAGGTCGTAACCAAATATTTACTATTGGTGGGCGGGTACATCGCGGGGAGGGGTTTTAGTGAACAAGGGTACTAAAACAGTTTTTTTTTTCATGATTATTTTACTTATATCCGAAAATCCTACCCATTTTGAACTGCACCTTTTTTTAAAAAGGTTATGCAGGAAGACGTGTGCTTTGGCATGAGGCGTTGATAAGTTTAGAACTTGGCCGCCAGGTGGTGGTATATTTGAATTCATTATTTTAGACATTTCGATATATACAATTCTCCTCAGTGTAAATATTCTTATCGCACAAATTTAAAATTTGTAAAAATGGCGTCTTGAGTAAAGGTCATCTAGTGGTAATGGACTGTCTTGTGATGGAAGTAATAATTGGGAATTTTACAAATAGGCGGGCAAATTTTTTGATCTTTGGTTACGCATGTAGACCCAAAGGCCTTGATTCCAGGGTTTTCTTGGATGACTAAAAACATATTCTGTGAACACATTCTATTATTTGCAGCATCGCTGAAGCAGGTTGAATACAAAGAAAACTTTTGATGAACTCCACAACATTCATGTTTGCCAAAAATGCTATAAACCAAAATACATTAGATCTTACATGGAACAATATACTCAAATATAACAGCTCACTAGCGCCGCATCTTGGAAGAAGTGCTCATTATATTGAGCACCGCTTTGTAGTCCTGGACATCCCGAACAATGTTGCCGAATACAACTTGGGTGTAGGTATGAGGGAGCTCAAGCTAAAGCAATATTTCAAATATGTAAAAATATTGCAAGTACACTAGCGCCGCCTATTTGTAAATTTACTAATTATTGATTCCGTCATATGACAGTCCATTCCCACCAGACGAACTTTGTTAAAGACGTCATTTTAACAAATTTCAAATTTGTGCGATAAGAATATTTACAATGAGGAAAATTCCATATATCGGAATTACTTGAGTAGTCTAAAATAATGAATTCAAATATACCGCCACCTAGTGACCAAGCTCTAAACTAATCAATGCCTCATGTCAAAGCACATCCCAAGCAACCAGAAGTTCGGATAAGAAGGGCTATTTTGGCTTAATCAGCTCTCATTTTAAGTAATTTTTTGTATGTAACGGAACTTTAAGTGAACTTTAAAGTTCCGTTAAGGATGCTTGGAACTTGATGTGAACCATAGTGAACCAATTAGTTCGGTTAAGAGTAAATTTAAGTAAAATCTAAACTTCTGGTTGCTTGGGATGCCTTCCTGCATAACCTTTTTGAAAAGGTGCAGTTCAAAATGGGTAGGATTTTCAGATATAAGTAAAATAAGCATGAAAAATCACTGTTTATGTGCCCTTTTTTACGAAAACCCCTCCCCGCGATGTACCCGCCATTATATAGTCAATCTTTGATAACGACCTGAAAGATGATTAAATTATCTTTCGAAACAGCCCCAAAAATCCAAAATTGCCAAACATTAAAAAAGTTATGGCACGGCAAATGCTGGGTAAAGCGTACCATTGGTACTTCGCGTACCTGAAGGAATAAAATAGACCCCATCTCGCGGTCCTTAGCCTCTTACCCAGCAACTCCTATTCCTACCTCCCCGCGGTGCTGGCCGGGATACGAGCAACCTTAGGGAAGATCGGGTAACCAACCCCGGTGGGAACTATGGTCGTATGCTGACAGGGAAGGGGGGGTTTGCTCCTCTCCGGAGGTGCAAATCTTATTGAGCATCTGTTCTCCATGTCAGGATCGGCTCACAACAGCGTCTGTTCTCCATGTTAGGGGCGGCTGATCATCGTCCGAGTGCCAGCGAGGGACTCTAAGTGAAACTGTGCACCATGGTCCACCGGAAATTTAGGGGTTTTGTGTCAGGCCCTGCAAGCCAGCCTTTAAAAAAACATAAGCAACGAACAATCAACAAGAGAGTACGGACCGGAACTATCGGCGAAGACCACTGCGACGAAAAGGGACTAGCGTTGGAAACTCGGTTCGTGGAACTGCATCTCTCAACTTCATCAGGAGCACACGCATACTCGCCGATGTGCTCAAGGACCGTGGATTCGGCATCGTAGCGCTACAGGAGGTTTGCTGGAAGGGATCAATGGTGCGAACGTTTAGAGGTAATCATACCATCTACCAGTGCTGCGGCAACACACACGAGCTGGGAACAGCTTTCATAGTGATGGGCGATATGCAAAGGCGCGTGATCGGGTGGTGGCCGATCAATGAAAGAATGTGCAGGTTGAGGATCAAAGGCCGGTTCTTCAACTTCAGCATAATCAACGTCCATAGCCCACACTCCGGAAGCACTGATGATGATAAGGACGCATTCTACGCGCAGCTGGAACGTGAGTACGACAGCTGCCCAAGCCACGACGTCAAAATCATCATAGGAGATTTGAACGCTCAGGTTGACCAAGAGGAGGAGTTTAGACCGTTTATTGGAAAGTTCAGCGCTCACCGGCTGACGAACGAAAACGGCCTACGACTAATTGATTTCGCCGCCTCCAAGAATATGGCCATTCGCAGCACCTACTTCCAACACAGCCTCCCGTATCGGTACACCTGGAGATCACCACTGCAGACAGAATCACAAATCGACCACGTTCTGATTGATGGACGGCACTTCTCCGACATTATCGACGTCAGGACATATCGTGGCGCTAACATCGACTCTGACCACTATCTGGTGATGGTTAAACTGCGCCCAAAACTATCCGTCATCAACAGTGTTCGGTACCTACGACCGCCGCGGTACGACCTAGAGCGACTGAAGCAACCTGATGTCGCCACTGCATACGCGCAGCATCTCGAGGCAGCGTTGCCGGAAGAGGGTGAGCTCGATGGGGCCCCTCTTGAGGACTGCTTGAATACAGAGGAGAAGGACGCAGCGCGGGCGGTCGCGCTGCAGCAAGGTACCCGGCAGAACGTGGAACGTTATAGACGGAAGCGGAGACAGCAGACCCGCCTTTTTCAGGAGAAGAAACGCCGCCTGGAAGAAGCGGAGTGCGAGGAGATGGAACAGCTGTGCCGTTCTCAAGATACACGCAAGTTCTATCAGAAGCTCAACACATCCCGCGAAGGCTTCGTGCCGCGAGCCGAAATGTGCCGGGATAAGGATGGGAGCATCTTGACGGACGAACGTGTGGTGATCGAAAGGTGGAAGCAGCACTACGAGGAACATCTGAATGACGCGGAGAGTACAGGCAGTGAAAGTCAAGGCAGCGGAGGAGATGACTACGTCAGTTCAGCGGACGATGGAAGCCAACCAGCCCCCACCTTGAGGGAAGTTAAGGATGCCATTCAACAGCTAAAGACCAATAAAGCAGCTGGTAAGGATGGTATCGGAGCAGAGCTCATCAAGATGGGCCCGGAAAAGCTGGCCACTTGCCTGCACAAACTGATAGTCAGAATCTGGGAAACCGAACAGCTACCGGAGGAGTGGAAGGAAGGGGTTATATGCCCCATCTACAATAAAGGCGACAAGCTGGAGTGTGAGAACTTTCGAGCGATCACCATCCTTAATGCCGCCTACAAAGTGATATCCCAGATCATCTTCCGTCGTCTGTCACCATTAGTGAACGAGTTCGTGGGAAGTTATCAAGCCGGCTTCGTTGACGGCCGCTCGACAACGGACCAGATCTTTATTGTACGGCAAATCCTTCAAAAATGCCGTGAATACCAGGTCCCAACGCACCATCTGTTCGTTGATTTCAAGGCGGCATACGACAGTATAGACCGCGTAGAGCTATGGAAAATTATGGACGAGAACAGCTTCCCTGGGAAGCTTACCAGACTGATCAAAGCAACGGTGGATGGTGTGAAAAACTGTGTGAAGATTTCGGGCGAACACTCCAGTTCGTTCGAATCGCGCCGGGGACTAAGACAAGGTGATGGACTTTCGTGCCTGTTGTTCAACATTGCGCTAGAAGGTGTCATGCGGAGAGCCGGGGTACGATTTTCAACAGATCCAGTCAATTTATTTGCTTCGCGGATGACATGGACATTGTAGGCTGAACATTTGCAAAGGAGGCAGAACTGTAGACCCGCCTGAAACGTGAAGCAACAAAGTTGGACTGGTGGTGAATGCGTCAAAGACAAAGTACATGCTTGTGGGCGGAACCGAGCGCGACAGGGCCCGCCTGGAAGCAGTGTTACGATAGACGGGGATACCTTCGAGGTGGTCGAGGAATTCGTCTACCTCGGATCCTTGCTAACGGCTGACAATAACGTTAGTCGTTAAATACGAAGGCGCATCATCTGTGGAAGTCAGGCCTACTACGGGCTCCAGAAGAAACTGCAGTCAAAAAAGATTCGCCACCGCACCAAATGTGTCATGTACAAGACGCTTATAAGACCGGTTGTCCTCTACGGCAGCGGTTCTCAACCTGGGGTACATGTACCCCTGGGGGTACCTTTGCTGGCCCTAGGGGGTACCTCGGACAAAAATGCGTAATGGCGGACATATTACAATTTCAATCAAAACTTATTGATAAAGTTTTGATAATTGTGTATTTTCTATTTCAAAAATTTATATTGTACATAATATGTAATGCGATCAATAAATCCAAATTGAATCCTGCCTTCCACAACCAGCAGGCTCGGAAGCCTCCTCTCAAGAGGCTCGGAAGCCTCCTCTCAAGAGGCTCGGAAGCCTCCTCTCAAGAGGCTCGGAAGCCTCCTCTCAAGAGGCTCGGAAGCCTCCTCTCAAGAGGCTCGGAAGCCTCCTCTCAAGAGGCTCGGAAGCCTCCTCTCAAGAGGCTCAGAAGCCTCCTCTCAAGAGGCTCGGAAGCCTCCTCTCAAGAGGCTCAGAAGCCTCCTCTCAAGAGGCTCAGAAGCCTCCTCTCAAGAGGCTCAGAAGCCTCCTCTCAAGAGGCTCAGAAGCCTCCTCTCAAGAGGCTCGGATGCCTCCTCTCAAGAGGCCTCAGGCCTCCTCTCAAGAGGCCTCAGGAAGCCTCCTCTCAAGAGGCTCAGGCCTCCTCTCAAGAGGCCTGGAAGCCTCCTCTCAAGAGGCTCAGGAAGCCTCCTCTCAAGAGGCTCAGAAGCCTCCTCTCAAGAGGCTCTGGAAGCCTCCTCTCAAGAGGCTCAGAAGCCTCCTCTCAAGAGGCTCAGGCCTCCTCTCAAGAGGCTCAGAAGCCTCCTCTCAAGAGGCCTCAGAAGCCTCCTCTCAAGAGGCTCAAGCCTCCTCTCAAGAGGCTCCGGAAGCCTCCTCTCAAGAGGCTGGAAGCCTCCTCTCAAGAGGCTCAGGCCTCCTCTCCAAGAGGCCTCAAGCCTCCTCTCAAGAGGCTCAGGCCTCCTCCAAGAGGCTCAGAAGCCTCCTCTCAAGAGGCTCAGAAGCCTCCTCTCAAGAGGCTCAGGCCTCCTCTCAAGAGGCTCAGGCCTCCTCTCAAGAGGCTCAGGCCTCCTCTCAAGAGGCTCAGGCCTCCTCTCAAGAGGCCTCGGAAGCCTCCTCTCAAGAGGCTCGGAAGCCTCCTCTCAAGAGGCTCGGAAGCCTCCTCTCAAGAGGCTCGGAAGCCTCCTCTCAAGAGGCTCGGAAGCCTTCTCTCAAGAGGCTCGGAAGCTTTCTCTCAAGAGGCTCGGAAGCCTCCTCTCAAGAGGCTCGGAAGCTTTCTCTCAAGAGGCTCGGAAGCCTCCTCTCAAGAGGCTCGGAAGCCTCCTTTCAAGAGGCTCGGAAGCCTCCTTTCAAGAGCCTTTCTAGAGGCTCCAAAGCCTCTTTTCAAGAGGCTTGGAAGGATCCTTTCAAGTGGCTCGGAAGCCTCCTTTCAAGAGGCTCGGAAGCCTCCTTTCAAAAGGCTCGGAAGCCTCCTTTCAAGAAGTTCAAAAGTTTTCTTTTCTAGAGGCTCAAAAGCCTCCTTTTCAAGAGACTCAAAAACCTCCTCTCAAGAGGCTCGGAAGCCTCCTCTCAAGAGTCTCAAAAGCCTCCTTTCAAGAGGCTCTGAGCCTTTTCCCAAGAGAATCGGAAGGCTCCTTCCGAGAGGCTCGGAAGCCTCTTTTCAAGAGGTTCGGAAGCCTCTTTTCAAGAGGTTCGGAAGCCTTCTTTCAAGAGGCTCGGAAGCCCCCTTTCAAGAAGTTCAAAAGCCTTCTTTTCTAGAGGCTCAAAAGCCTCCTTTTGTAGAGACTCAAAAACCTCCTTTCAAGATGCTCGGAAGCCTTCTTGCAAGAGGCTCAAAAGCCTCCTTTCAAGAGGCTCTGAAGCCTTTTTTCAAGAGAATTGGAAGGCTCCTTCCGAGAGACTCGGAAGCCTCTTTTCAAGAGGTTCGGAAGCCTACTTTCAAGTGGTTCAGAAGCCTTCTTTCAAGAGGCTCGGCAGCCTCCTTTCAAGAGGCTCGGAAGCTTCACTTCAAGAAGCTCAGAATTCTTCTTTCAATAGGCTTGGAAGCATACTATCAAGAGGCTCAGAAGCGTTCTTTCAAGATGTAACGGAAGCTTCCTTGGCTCGAAAGCCGCCTTCAAGAGGCTCGGAAGCCTATCTATAAGAGGCTCAGAAGCTTCTAATGAAGAGGCGCGAAAGCCTACTCTGAATGGACTCAAAAGCTTAAAGGAGCTTCCCTTCAAAGGGCTCGGAATTATGTTTCCAGGAGGATTGGAAGCCTGCTTTCGAGAGGGGGTACCTCAAATCATGCAAAAGTTCGAAAGGGTACCTCTCACGAAAAAGGTTGAGAACCGCTGCTCTACGGACATAAAACATGGACAATGCTCGAGGAGGACTTGCAAGCACTCGGAGTATTCGAGAGACGGGTGCTTAGGACCATCTTTGGCGGTGTGCAAGAAGACGGTGTGTGGCGGCGAAGAATGAACCATGAGCTCGCCCAACTCTACGGCGAACCCAGTATCCAGAAGGTAGCTAAAGCCGGAAGGGTACGATGGGCAGGACATATTGCAAGAATGCCGGACAGCAACCCTGCAAAGATGGTGTTCGCTTCCGATCCGGCAGGTACGAGACGGCGTGGAGCGCAGCGAGCGAGATGGGCAGACCAGGTGCAAAACGACTTGGCGAGCGTGGGGCGTATCCGAGGATGGAGAGATGCGGCCTCGAACCGTGCATTGTGGCGTCAAATTGTTGATTCAGTGTTATCTGTTTAGATGTTAACTAAATAAATGAATGAAATAAAAAAGTTATAGCAATTTCAATTTGGGGTCAATTTGACTCCAGAGCACAGACAACGTAAGTTTTTTTTAAAGTACACTGTAGCGCATATTTACAAGATTTTTCAAGCAAATTTGCACCTACGAGACAGATGTCGGCGAGTTTCACCAAACTACCAAAAAATTAGAAGAATCGGTTAAAAACTAAAAAAAATGGCAGCCACTCAAAGTGGCCTGGGATCATATTGACCCCAGCGCACAGACAAAAGGTTAAATTTACTGTGTTTGTGGTGAAAGCTATTATATTTAGTGAACAGCAATCATCAAAGGAAGAGCATACAAATGTATACCAGTTGAGCTGTACCTGTGTTTTAGTGTAATTATTCATAATTTTTATCTTTCAATTTGTCGAATGTCTTGGACTGCCAAGAATAGTTTTCTTCCCCTGTTTTGAATTGATTTTGCTAAGTTGTGTTGATGTGTTGATGTTGCATGTTAATTTTAGTGATATTTTTCAGTTTTTATTAAAAACAAACAGAAAATGACACCAACACATTAACTAAATTTATTAAACTTTAATTTTTGGTTGTCTTTGAAAGCATTTTTATTGCGAACAATAGAAATTGCTATGCTTAAAATTAAATGTGACATGTTACTTCTAAATTGAAATTTCAGAGTTCGTGATAATAGCTCCTATATTTAGTGAGCACTAATCATCAAGTAAGAGCCATCACATGTATACTTTATCAACTACATTCGTGTTTTGGAGTATTCAATATTTTTTTTCTTTTAATTTAACGAAAGTCGTAGATTGCTAAGAATTGGTATTTTTCCCTATGTCATCGCCATGCAAGTCTCAGCGTTTAATGAATTTCATTAATTAAAATACCTACTACCAACAAATAACAACGCAACTGTCGCTCGTTCGCCTTGCTACTCAAGAGATCACGATCGCCGTGGTATTGCATTCTTTGTTACAACGCCCGTCGATGATTGCCTCAACGAATAGCAATCGAGTGCGGTGGCAGTATTATAAACATTATCGCAGTTCATCAACATCGTTCGGCATCTTCTCCCGCACGACTCCAAATTCATCTCTTGTTCCAAACGCTGTGAACACCACAAACAGCAAGTCGACTGTATAAAGTCGAAAATAACCACAAAATACCTCGTCCAACCGCCAGCCGCAGTGCAGTCCTGCAAGGAAAACCCACTACTGGCTAGGAAATCAAACAACGAGAGGGCAGCACCGACGTTGGGGGGTGAGAAGAACCTGTCAGTGCTCAGCAGCCCCGACTCTGGTTACCGGTGGTGTTGGTATCACGAGGCGTGAGGTAAGCGCAGTATTAAACACAGTTCTTTAGTTTAACGACGACGACGCCAGTCCGTTGCAGTGCAGAGAACAGGCACCCCACTGCGCAATCACGAATCATCCACCCGTCTGTGCTTGCTTCCATTCGAGCTGACCAACAGGCGAATGCTGTGCGTCTATAACTCGATATGGGGAGTGAATTATTAATTGAGTTATTGCAAAGTGACTGGAGGGTTCGCTTGTTTGGGATTAAGTTGACTGAGGTGGAAATTATTTTTTGTTTTCTTTTTTTGTATTGCAATATAAAAAAAATGGAAAAATATCGAGTTTCCGCTCACAGTTATACTTACTTAATGGAACACGCAAAGTTTTTGATTTTTCGGCATTCTCTCAACTTTAGCACCTCTAATTTTGATAGGGGAGCTGTTCCGTTTACCATCTGATGATCTCGGTGGCCTAGTGGCTACCCAGTCAACACAAAGTCGTATATGATGCCACATAAGATGCTAAAGTGGAGGCCATATACGTACATCTCCATACAACTTGTACGTATATGGCCTCCACTTTAGCATCTTATGTGGCATCATATACGACTTTGTATTGACTGGGTACCGCTTTTGCCGTAAGCAGGAGGTCAAGGGTTCAATTCCCTGCTCGACCCTTTCCTACTTTGTATTTCTAACTTAGTACTTTGGGAAGATCCATTAATTACTAACGCAAAAATTAAGCATTCTCGACCCCCACCCCTCCTCCCTTTGTCACACTTTTTGTATCTTCTTCTTCTTCTTATTGGCATTACATCCCCACACTGGGACAAAGCCGCCTCGCAGCTTAGTGTTCATTAAGCACTTCCACAGTTATTAACTGCGAGGTTTCTAAGCCAAGTTACCATTTTTGCATTCGTATATCATGAGGCTAACACGATGATACTTTTATGCCCAGGGAAGTCGAGACAATTTCCAAACCAAAAATTGCCTAGACCGGCACCGGGAATCGAACCTAGCCACCCTGGTCTTGCTTTGTAGCCGCGCATCTTACCGCACGGCTAAGGAGGGCACACTTTGTATTTGGAACATCTAAAAATTTCGTTGTATGAAACATCTAAAAATTTCGTATGGATCGTTACACTTAATTCACCCCCCCTTATCTAAAAGCGTTACGTAATTTGTGGACGCTTTCTTTCTGTGTTTCACGTTCTGCCAAAACTATTTCAACTGTTATAAACTCCCCCACTTAAAATTCCAAAGCCACCCGTGACACCTATGAAAGGCCGTAGAGTTCTCTGCATCTTTCTTAACTAGGTGTCCGTCCAACTAACTATCCTTCCCTTTCCTCATTATTTGCCAGGGCATATCTCGATTATTGGAGAGTACATTGCTTTTATCCAGGGCCGGATTTAGCCGGAAGGGCGCCCTGGGCCGACAGCTTGTGGGGGCCCCAAAATGTACAAAAAAGGTTGGCTTTGGTACATAAGATTTGTGGGGGCCCGGGGCCAGCAAAAACGTAAAAATTTAAAGGAATTTCAAAAATGTCTCCACTGGAAGTTAGATAGCAAATGTTAGCATGTTTTAAGACAATAATAGACCACTTATTTCCATATATGTGTGCGTATGTGTGCAAATTCTGATATTCACTACCATATGAATCTCACTTATTTTTATGGTATTAAACAAGATAAGTTTATCAAAATTAGGCATCCATAAGGCCACATCCACTGACTTCGGTGTTTTCAATGTAACTTCAACCACCTTCCGAAAACTTCAGGAACCGTGTTCGAGCTGGAAGCAATGAACTTCGCTTTGGGGATAATTTCCAAGCAGCCCGTAGACCATTATTATATCTTCTCGGATAGTCGGACCTGACTGTATGCGAAAACTGGCGAGGCATTATGTTGCTGTGTACCGTTCTCAAAGTTCTATGCAAAGTTATCCTAGCCCGGATTCAGACCGATGCGACTCTTGGCGGCAGCAGGCCAGATTCCGACCCGGAAGATCATGTGTAAACCATATTGTCACGCTCCGTATCATTCTGGAGCAGGTCAACGAATTCCAAGAGTCCCTTTACTTGGTATTCATTGACTACGAAAAAGCTATCGACCGTCTTAATTACGAGAAGATGCAAGGTGGTTCCTAAGAAAATCATCGGCCTCATCGAAGCACAGTATGAGGCCTTCTCGTGTAAAGTGCTGCACAATCGGGTCTTGTCCGACCCTATCCGGATCGTAGCAATCAGTGGAGAATATAGAAAGCTTCCAATATATTGGTAGCCAGATGGTGTCAGACGGTGGTACCAAGATCGACATAGGCGCACGGATTAAGAAAGCAAGGGCTGCCTTTGCGAGTTTAAGAAATATCTGGAAAAACAGACAAATAAGTGAACGCACCAAAATACGATTTTTCAACTCTAACGTGAAATCTGTGCTGTTATACGCTAGCGAAACATCAGTAGTGAGTACCAGTGGAGAACTCTGAACGGCTGCAGGTGTTTATCTACAGATGCCTGCGGTATATAATTCGGGCCAGGTGGCCTCACATTTAGATCTCAAACAACGAGCTCCATCGTCGTTTTCACCAGAGGCCGATAGCAACAGAAATTCGGTATCGGAAGTGGGGCTGGGTCGGCCACAATCTACGTAGGGACGGAAACAAAATCTGTAAACAAGCATTAGACTGGAACCCAGCGGGACATCGCAGCAGAGACAGACCCTGAGGCGGCAAAGCCTCAATAAAGACATAAAAGAAGTCGATCGAAATCTGACCTGACAACAGGTTAAAGCGATAGCAGGACATCGCTCAGGATGGAAATCTTTCAAGTCGGCCGTTTGCATCACAGGAGGTGTACGTAACACTTTTTGGTAAAACGACTTTTTAGGCCTAACGAAGTCCGGCAAAATGATCCTTTTGGATGTACGTCGCTTTTGGCCAAACTACATCTTCGGTCAAACCAGTTTTGACCTGATCACAGCTTCCCTTAAACGTTTAGTTTTGCTAAATAATACTTGGTTACATGTCTTTTGGAAGTATCGACTTAAAAATGAGAGGCTACGGAATTTTGTTCAATGTTCAATTGACAAAAAGGTTATTTCGCCAAACGAGTGGCCATTTTTGACCATATTACCCGTTCAGTCCGAGGCTCAGTCATTGACATTTTGCCGTATGACATTTTAGGCCAAATAGCCAATTCTGTCAAAAAACCATTTCGGCTAAACGGCATTTTCGGCCAACGATAGTTTCCGCAAGACGACCTGTTGAGGCAATTGGCTTTTTCGGCCAAACTTCCAGTTCGGCCGTCTGTCGCTTTAAGTCAATGGAATTTCCCAAGAATTTCTTATCGTAAAATAGAAATAATTTTCTGAAGAAATCCAAAAACGTTCCTTGGAAATTCCGAACATTTTCCGTTGTTTTAAAGTTGGCTATGCCAAACAAGCCGTCTAGTGATGAACTCCTCCCTGCAAAAATATCACTCTAATAAAGGATAATTAAAACCAGCCGTCTTTAATAATTTACATTGAGGAAGTCAACGTTAAAGCATCCATTTTACCAGTCATAATTTTCTGTGTATATTTCAAAGAATGCTCAACAGAAACTCAATAGGAACTTTTCGTGGATATTCCGAACATTTACCTGAAGAAATTTGGAACATCTTCCCGTGAAAACTCTGAATATATTTTCATGTAAATTCCAAACAATTTTCCTTGGTAGTCTAAAGAGTTCTCGAAAATTGAAAGAAATTCCCGTAGAAAATCTGAAAATAATTTCCAAATAAATATTATGGAAAAACTAAAAAAAAAAGTCTGAAAACATAATGAGAGCATATAGAAAAAATAGTTTGATTTGGACATCAAAGTGATTCATAATTTGTTTTCAAATATGAGTCAATATGATTGATTACATACTTTGATTCCATTATGCTGAAGATTACTAAATTGAAAGATATGACATCAAACGGATTTCAAAATTAGTTTTTGATTTGCTTTCATCGACAGCAATAATAGATTTTGATTTGATGTCACAGTAAGATTTTTCTCAATTAATTGCATATTATTCGGCAACTCGGCTGTACGGCTCCATCGCAGTGAAGGCTGGTACTCGGATTCTGATGGCTTTTCCATAAACGGGACCTATCAAATTTCATATCAATTTGTCCATTTCGAAACATGTGCTGTGCATACGTACAGCCAAGATATTTACCAAAAAAAAAAGATTTTTCTGGTTTTTTTGGTGTAGTTTTTCAACTTATCAGTTTAATTTTATGTTTGTCATAGATTGTCTTTTCGATATACCTTATTTTTTAAACAAAAGAGTTGAATTTCACAGTGAAAGTTCATTCAAGCATTTTTGAAATAAAAATCTAGGTCGGCAACCCTTGAGAGTACTGCAAGCCATGTAAACAGTTTGGAATAGGGACAATGATAATTTAGACGTTGTTCGAAATAAACCTATATCAAACTATAGGAATGTGTGCTTTATGTGTTGTGAAGTAAATTTTGAAAGGATACATTTGTGTTAGCTTGAAATTGAGTGGAAAACAATGGCGTGAAAACCGATGAATCTGCTAGTAGCAATCAAGCAGTGCATCAAACCAACAGTTCAGAAGTAGGAAAATGAAAATAAAAGTGATTTATAATTTTATCTTTTAATAATTTGATTCTTGTGCATTATAACATTACTTAAACAAAATCTTGAATAATATTCCAAACATTCAAGAATGTGTTTCATCCATTATTGTGTACATACGATGTGAGAAATTGTAATTAAATTGATTTTTTATTTGGTTTATCGACGGTTGGGATTAGTATACGGGCTGTTACTAATATGGGAACAGTTATCCTACGTTTTGTCATATTAACCGTTAAGGTGATTATACAACATAGCCACAAATCGACCATCTTGGAAACCACGTGCTTTTTGTCGACATTTTTCAAGGATAACACGCATATGGGGTAAAATACTGGCAGATCATTTCGGGACTGATTTGCGATATGGGCGTACCTTATTTCGTAAATAAACAGTGAAAAGAGAAAAGTGCTTGTATTCTTCGGAATCAATAAAACAATGTTTGATTACAAAATAAGTTACGCGAATCGGTCCCGATTTATTCACTTTTGCTAAGCAATCGACTTTAATTTCAGAACTGTACGAACATTATTACGCTAGATTTGGTTTTTTGGAAATGGGAATAGAAAAACATGTGGTGCATTGGAAATTCACTACGGGATCAATTGTATAATCACCTCAAAACGACCAAAAAGATATCAAAGTAAACATAATCGATGATTTCACTACATTAAAACAAGTCATCGATTTGCTCAGGTAGGCTTCTACAAATAGTCTTTTCGGTTAAACCCCAAATTCGGTAAAACAACTAAACGGCGGCGAGCCGATGCAAAAATGTCGGCGGCAGCGGTCTTCCAAAAACAGTCAACGGCGGTGGCCTGGCGCGGCGGCGCACACCTCAAATTTCAACATCTTTTAGAATCATTGCACTGAACGTTCTTCATCGACCTGTTATTTATCGAGAACTCGCCATATTGACTTTCTTTTGCAGATTCGACAATTTGTTTACATATCAATTTCAAAGTTATACTTTCGCATAGTTATATTTTTCTTCAATCAATGGTGCATGAACTTAGAAGAAGCAAAATGAAAAGTTAGCCAATGAAACGTGACCCGCATATAATGTGGAACTGAGACTTCGACACAAATTTGATTTATTTATTCAGTTTGTATATTTTTATAAATATTATTTAAATGGTATTCATCATTTCATGCATGCTAATTTTCATTCTTTTTGCCTTTCTCGTACAACAAAGTTGTACCGAAAGGCTGTAGGACTACTCAAAAAAACAACTTTTGATAGAAGGCCCAGAGACCCATAGTGTTATATACCAATTGACTCAGCTCGACGAATCGAGATGATGTCTGTATGTGCGTATGTATGTGTGTTTTTGTTTTTCTTCCTAAGCAATGGAGGGGGAATCTGCTCAACAGACATCCTGGGTTGTCCGGGAAGTGCGGGGTTAGGGACCACCTCCAACAGCAAACGAGGGAGGCAGGACTACATCCCCGACCCGCTAAACCGTTTCCATTGCCGCCAAGCCCTTAGTCCCTTCGGTACAACCAGAAAGCTTCAAAGGGGGGGGGGCAGTATACAACGCACCCTCGAGGTTAGCTGCGTGTCCTTGCAGCACCGAACATCGTAACTCGCTTTTTTAGAGGAACACCATGGTATCGTGCCAGCGCATTGCCGGCTTTCCAGGTGGCCTTAACACGCCTTCCAGTTTCACAGTAGCCGGGCAACCAGTGGAGAATGTTGAAAGCTTCCAATATCTTGGTAGCCAAATGGCGTCAGACGGCGGTACCAAGATCGACATAGGCGCACGGATCAAGAAAGCAAGGGCTGCCTTTGCGAGTTTAAGAAATATCTGGAAAAACAGGCAGATAAGTGAACGCACCAAAATACGAATTTTCAACTCTAACGTGAAATCTGTGCTGTTATACGCTAGCGAAACATGGTGTGTATCAGTGGAGAACACTCAACGGCTGCAGGTGTTCATTAACAGATGCCTGCGGTATATAATTCGGGCCTGGTGGCCTCACAACTGGATCTCAAACAACGAGCTCCATCGTCGTTGTCACCAGAGGCCGATAACAACAGAAATTCGGGATCGGAAGTGGGGCTGGGTCGGCCACACTCTACGTAGGGGCGGAAACGAAATCTGTAAGCAAGCATTAGACTGGAACCCAGCGGGACATCGCAGCAGAGGCAGACCCAGAGGCTCATGGCGGAGAAGCCTCAATAAAGAAATAAAAGAAGTCGACCGAAATCTAACCTGGCAACAGGTTAAAGCGGTAGCCGGGCATCGCTCAGGATGGAGATCTTTCAAGTCGGCCCTTTGCACCACCGGAGGTGTACAGGATCCATAAGTAAGTAAGTTAACACGCCCTATGTCCTCGGAAGGTGGGAAGGGTCGACTTCGCGCCTGCTTCCCTCTGCACGACTGGTATCAAGAATGATGATGCCGAGTGCACCCCAAATTGACCTCTCTGCGACAGGGCCTATTCGCCAATACACAAAGGGGGCTGCCGACACGGTGCCTACGCCTGCCCTAGCCTTGACAAGGACCCCTTTCCGTCCTCGGGCTCGGAACCCGCCCGGTTGACCGACGCCGCGAAAGTGACGATACCATGTTGTTCTTCACGCGGCCACTTGTTCGATAAAAGGATCGAGTTCGACCACGGAGCATGACCACCGGTATGACCCATGAAGCCGACTCCGATCCCTTAGACCACCTCTTATTTGCGCCTGAACTAGCCATCCTTGAGTCCCCGCGCCACCTTCTGTGTAGCTTCGAGACGATTTGGGCGATAGCCGATAAAACGACGTTCCAGCCAACTTCATCTTTACACATCCTCTGAGCTAGGTTATCCGGAGTAGTGTTCAGACCACATGTGGTCAAGCATTGCGCGAAAACGTGGGTACACGAACAACACGTGTTCCGCCGTTTCCTGTAAATCTGCGCACACCAAACACTCGGGCGAGGCCGAGCAAGCCAGCTGCGTTACCTGCGCTGTGATTTTGCAGCACGCTTAAACGCCGGGCACATCGAACCCCCCATGGGGTGCTTGCTTGCAATTCAAACAATTGGGAGGGTTCGTGCAGCATTGTGCCTTATGTCCCTCCAATCCGCAGCGTTGGCAGAGATTGCTTCTGTCAGGGCCTTTGCAGTCCCATTGCTTGTGCCCAGGTTCCAGCCACTTGAAGCAAACTTCGGGTTGCTCGTATATGCGCACAGGGCACACCGACCATCCCACCTTGACGCTCCCTAACTTGACTACCTTGGAGGTGAACGTAATGGTGAACTTAAAAAAATTGGTATCGAACTAGTTTTCAGCAGCAGGAACAACAAACTTAAAACATTACTTGGAACCACAAAAGACCCCGTGGACGCCTTGGGAAAATCTGGAGTTTATAAAATATCATGCCCTCACTGTGACAAAATCTACATAGGACAGAAAAAACGAACATTAGATACGAGGTTCAAAGAACATTTGGCAGAAGTCACAAAAGCAACCAAAGACACAGAAAAAGATTTACATTATCATTTCAAATCAAAAGTAGCAGAACATATATTTATCGAAGATCACTGTTCGCTCTAGCGAAAAATCCCATGACGTCATTCTATAGCGTCAATCATTCAGTCATCGCTCCTCGACGTGCAGTATTTACACGTTGCCATTTTTGGAGGTGCCGAGGCAACTGCGACTCCAATCAGCCCAACATGAATGTCGACGCCGTCATGCCTCGCAAGCCGTGATGAAAAGTACAGTCGACAGCATCATCCCATCGAAGAGCGACCGAGGAGCCAATCAGAAGCTCACTTACGACGACCAATCAAAATAAGCTATCAATCCCAAATGTACTTTTTTTTGTATCCAAATTATTATAAAAGTAGATGTAAGAAACAGATTTTGTTCATTCGTAAATTGTACTTCAAAGTGTGCGGAATAAAAACCAGAAGTGAAAAGCCGGAGTTTTTTGTCATCAACCCGAGGAAGAACCCCTTCGCCAATCGGTCCAACAGTTCGGTCGGAACAGTTCCAGTGCCACGCCGAAGCCATTACTAGTTCCTTCGTTCAACCAGTGGATTAGCTCGCTCACTTAATGGAAGAGTTAATTAGTAGCTCTTTTCAGAGCTTATTTTAAGAGTTAATTAAAATAAGCGACGCTTTCCACTGGGCGAACAGAAGCCATTTTATCGTGCTGTGGACCATCGTTCGTGTGGTTTTCGTCGACCATCTCAACAGCAGCGTCAGTAGCGTACCGGCTTGCATCGTCGTCATTCGTGCTTGTGTTGGCAGCAAGCCGACTGCTTCCAATCATCGTACGGTACGAAGGCCGACACGATCAGCATTGAGACGGCAGTACCTGCGGTGCGGTGCATTCGTGTGTTGGCAGTGAGCCAGCACAACCTCATCGTCTTCGTCGTCGCTTACCCAACATTGGCAGTGGGCCAACCGTTGGGTTCAAGCAGTGGGTAGTGAGGTGACGTCATCGTGTTTGGTCGGCAGTGTGCCGGTCAATAGATGCTGGCAGTGAGCCGGCATAGCTGCGTCATCATCGTTAGCAGTGTGCGTGTGCGGTAGTCGCCAGCGACCAGCAGTGGGCTGTGTTGTTAGTGACTGCCTCCAACCTGTATCGAACCCTTGTTGGCAATGGGCCAACATAATTTGGTCCATCGGAACCGGATGTGTAAGTGATACGGAACCGGATTTGTGAGTGAAAAGTGAATACAGTCCTCTGAAGAACTCAAGTGAACTAAAAGTGCTATAAGAAAGCGATTATCAGAACAGTGACTTAGAACAGTCGAACTTTACCAGCGAAAAAGTGTACAGTGAGACAGTCATACTGACCTACAAGAAACTAAAAGTGCCAAAGTGTATACCGCTCTACCCGTAGCGATAAAATCTCAATGCCAGTGGAACATTCGCCGTTCAAACCCAAGAAGCAACCAACCATGGAGGAAGCGAAGCAGACCATCCATCAGCGCGGACAGGTAAAGGGTAAGGTCACCGCTATATCCAACGCACTGGAAAATGCGGAAGACGACCCTTCTCAGGTGAGTCTCCCTCTTTTGAAAGTTTTTTCCAAGAAGCTCGAAACGCATTATGCCGAATACACTACGCTGCACAAAGAAGTTTTGCGACTTGTTCCTCCAACAAAAGTTGACGAGCAAGATGAGAAATTAAATGAATTCGATAAGCTTCATACAGAAGCACTTGTACGCTTGGAGGGTTTGATGGAATCATTGCAAAAGGTTCCTCGCGTCTCTAATGTGCCATTGCAACAGACTGGCTCTTCCAGTATAATTGTTCAGCAAGTACCGCTGAGAGCTCCCATTCCCACATTCGATGGGAAATACGAAAATTGGCCTCGTTTCAAAGCGATGTTTGAGGACATCGTTGGGAAGGGTTCAGATTCCGACACAATCAAACTACATCACTTGGAAAAGTCTTTGATAGGTGCTGCTTCCGGAATTATTGATTCCAAAACATTGGCAGACAACAATTACCAACATGCTTGGAAAGTTTTGACCGAGCGATACGAAAATCCTCGTATCATCGTTGATACGCATATCTCCGAACTTTTGGGAATGAAGAGAATGAATAGGGAATGCCACAAGGAATTGAGGGAATTGGTTGATACTTGTACCAGAAACATTGAGGGATTAAAATTCATGAAGCAGCCGGTGGGTACAACTGCTGGTTTGATTATCAATAAAATATTGGTTTCTTGTCTTGACCCTTCTACGCGTAAACAGTGGGAACGCACTCTTAACCATGGCGACTTGCCCGATTTGGATAAAACGTTATTGTTTCTCAAAGATCAGTGCCGTGTTTTGGAGCGGTGTGAAGTAGACAATCCATCAATTTCCGCTAAACCACTACCTGGAAAATCTTCCCATGTTGGCATGAAACCTGCCAGTGTTAAGATCCATGCTGCTACTTCGGATGCTAATGAGTCTCGCCATTGTTGTGGTAAATCTCACTTCATTTACCAGTGTCCTGATTTTCGTAAACTATCAGTGAATGCGCGAATTGGTAAGGTCAAGGAATCTCGCTCATGTTTCAACTGCCTTCGTCGTGGTCATAATTCCATTGATTGTTCATCCAAAAACCGGTGCTCAAAATGTGGTAAGCGGCACCATTCTTTGCTGCACGATGATGGGAGGAAAACTGTTGAAAGCATAAGCTCAACTACCGCTTCTGGTCAGAAGCCTAACGACGTTATTCAGAAACCTGTCACTGATGTTCCCCAGTCCTCATGTGGTGAACCTGCACAATCGACTACAGTATCCTCCTCGTGTGCACAAGGTGTTGCACTTCCTAATGTGTTGATGCTGACAGCTATGGTGAATCTGATTGACAAGTCAGGTCGTACAGTTCCGTGCAGGGCCTTTCTAGATTGCGGGGCTCAAACAAACTTGATTTCCACTTCAATGTTCAAGAAGCTAGGGTGCACGGGAACTCCAGTGAATGTTGACATTGTTGGTGTCAGTTCTGCACGCAGTAAGTCCAATTGTCTGGTTGATGTTGGTCTCCACTCGCTATGCAGTGATTATAAAACGACTCTCAAATGCTTAGTCACTGCAACAATTACTAGTCCGTTGCCGTGTAGATCAGTCAACATTTCTCACTGGAACATTCCTTCTAACATACGATTGGCTGATCCAAACTTCCATGTACCCGCGGCAGTAGATTTATTGATTGGAATGAGCCACTTCTTTGCATTGTTGAAGATTGGGCATATTATTCTTGCTGATGGCCTCCCAGAGCTGCGTGAAACTGAATTGGGATGGATAGTAGCCGGAGAGATCCGAGACGAGATGCCGGCTGTCGTGAATATCCAGCAAATAAATTGTGTTGCTGTTGAATCGCTCAACGAAACGATTAAACGTTTCTGGCAGATTGAAGAGGTTGATGAAATTCCTGTCCACACCGGAGAAGAGGATGAATGCGAGGAATTATTTCGGAACACGTATCGTCGCAACGAGGATGGCAGATATGTCGTGAAACTCCCAACACGTGAAAATGTCTATCAGCTTTCCGACAATCGTTCCTTGGCTCTACGACGTTTTTTCTTCTTAGAAAGGCGTTTGTTAAAGGATCCGAATCTTCATCAACAGTACTCTAATTTCATTGAAGAGTACATGTTACTGGGCCACTGCAGAGAAATTAGAGAAGCTAACGATCCTCCGGGATGTCTTACGTATTACATGCCACATCACGCCGTGTATCGTCCAACGAGCTCAAGCACTAAATTAAGGGTTGTGTTTGATGCGTCGGCGAAGCCGCCGAACGGTGTTTCTCTCAACGAGGTGTTGAAAGTGGGTCCGGTTGTCCAAAGTGATTTGATGTCGATTCTTTTGAGATTTCGTACTCACCCGTTTGTGTTTACTGCTGATATACAGAAAATGTATCGGCAAATTCTGGTTCAACCCGAACAAACTCCTCTTCAGAGAATATTTTGGCGCTCTAAACCTACCGATCCGATCAAAGTTCTCGAGTTAATGACTGTCACATACGGGACATCCGCTGCTCCTTTTCTGGCTACTAGATCGTTAGTCCAGCTGAGCGTCGACGAAGGAGTCGATTTTCCTCTTGCAGCTCGTGTGATACAAGAAGACTGTTATGTAGATGACGTTCTGTCAGGTGCGAAAACTGTTCGAGAAGCGGTTGAATGTCGGAAGCAGCTAGAAAGATTGCTTGAAAAAGGAGGGTTTCCTGTGCATAAGTGGTGTGCCAACAATGAAGCGATTTTGGAAGACGTTCCTGAGGCTGAGCGTGAAACGTTAGTGCTTCTTGATGATATGTCGGCGAACGAAGTAATGAAGACACTCGGACTAACGTGGAATCCAAAGGGAGATGAGTTTCTGTTTTGCCAATCTTCTTCGTCGAATGACACAGCAGTGACTAAGCGTCAACTGTTCTCAGACGTCGCGAAAATGTTTGATCCGTTAGGTTACTTGCGCCCATTACAGTTCTTGCTAAACGTTTGATGCAACAGACATGGGTCGCGAAGTTGGATTGGGATGAAGTCCTAGAAGAGGGCCTCTTAGCTGATTGGTTGCTCCTCCGAACATCTCTAGAACAAGTTAAAGATATCAGAATTCCTAGACCAGTTATTAGTGCGGATTTTGTGGCCTTGGAGTTACACGGTTTTGCAGACGCCTCTGGTATAGCGTATGGCGCCTGTCTTTACATACGTAGTATTTGTCCAGATGGTAGTTGCATAGTCAGGCTTTTGTGTAGCAAGTCCAAAATTGCTCCTCTGCAGGAACTTACTATTCCTCGTAAGGAACTTTGCGCAGCGGTATTGCTGTCTAAACTAGTGAAGAAAATCAGTTCCACATTAAAAATCCAATTTTCTTTCGTTTGTTTATGGTCGGACAGCCAAATTGTCCTTTCCTGGTTGCAAAAGGCACCAGCACGGCTACAGCCGTTTGTTCAGCATCGTGTCATGGAAATAACGAAGGATAGTGGTCACTATAAATGGTGTTACGTTCGGTCCAAGGATAATCCTGCGGATGTGATTTCCCGTGGGCAACTGCCTGGTAGCCTAAAGGATAACTCGTTATGGTGGGAAGGTCCAATGTTCCTTCATTCAAAGGTTTACGAGTCCACCGTGCCAGATCCGATATCTGATGATTTGATGCCTGAAATGAAAGCTATATCTGTAACAATTATGCCGGTAATTAATAGTGACGATCTTCCTGTTTTCAAGAGATTTGAGTCGTTGCGCAAATTGCAACGCGTTCTAGCCTACGTACAACGATTTCTAAAAAAATGTCGAGTCAAGGATCCTGCAAATCGAATTCTACACAGGTATCTTTCCATTTCCGAGCTACGGTCAGCACTTCATATGATAGTACGTGTGATTCAAAGTGAATCAATACCGGATGAAGTCCGTAGAGTACAAACCGGCGAACCATCGAAATTGTTGAAAACTCTGGGACCGTTTATTCTTGACGGAGCACTGCGAGTAGGTGGTCGAATTCAGAAGTCTCAAATTCCGTTTGATGCAAAGCATCAATACATTTTGCCCAAACATCCGCTCACCGACATGATCATACGTGAATACCACTTAGAACATTTGCATATAGGCCCTTCCGGCTTATTGTCAGCCCTCCGGCAACGATTCTGGTTACTAGGTTCTCGTTCAGCTGTTAGAAAAATCACTAGGAGATGTGTTGAGTGTTTTCGTGTGAAACCACGAAGCGTAACGCAGTATATGGGTAATTTACCACGGAGTCGTGTTACTCCTTCTGCCCCGTTTGAAGTAACAGGGGTCGATTATGCCGGACCGTTTCAAATAAAGCAAAGTGGTCGAAAGTCAGTGACAGTGAAGGGTTACTTATGTGTGTTTGTATGTTTGGTCACTAAATCACTCCATTTGGAACTGGTCTCCGACATGACAACTGCCGCTTTCATCGCTGCATTGCAGCGATTTGTCAGTCGTAGGGGATTAATTCGCGAGCTCCACTCTGACAACGGTAGCAATTTTCGTGGTGCTAAGTCCGAGCTTAATGAGTTGTATCTTCTGTTTCGTCAGAATGCTGCCATAAATCAAATCGAATCGTTCTGCCAGACCAAAGAGATAAGTTGGCATTTTATACCACCCGATGCCCCTGAATTTGGCGGAATTTGGGAGGCTTCAGTCAAAAGTACAAAGTATCATCTGAAGCGAATTCTAAAGGGTAATTTGTTGACGTTCGAAGAAATGTACACTTTGTTAACTCAAGTTGAGGCTATACTCAATTCGCGACCGCTTTTTTCGCATTCCGATGATCCTGCTGAGGGCGAAGTTATTACTCCAGCACACTTCCTTATCGGTCGTCCAATGACCGCCGTTCCCGAGCCGTCGTATGATGGCCTCAACAAAAACCGTCTGTCAAGATGGCAGCACTTGCAGCAGATGAGGGAACACTTTTGGAAGTCTTGGGTACACGACTATCTCGTGAGTCTTCAGCCAAGAGGGAAAAACTTCGGCCGAAACCCAAACCTACGTGTTGTTACTGTAGTTCTGCTGGAAGATAAAACACTTCCACCACAGCAATGGAAGCTGGGTATAATCACTCATGTTTATCCCGGCGAGGATAATCTTGTAAGGGTTGTTGATGTTAAGGTGGGAAACGCAATATATAGACGATCAATAACCAAACTTTCTATTCTTCCGATAGAGGATAACCGTCCAAATGGGGGGTCTTTGGATGCCGGCGACGATCGCCCGGGGGAGGATGTTCGCTCTAGCGAAAAATCCCATGACGTCATTCTATAGCGTCAATCATTCAGTCATCGCTCCTCGACGTGCAGTATTTACACGTTGCCATTTTTGGAGGTGCCGAGGCAACTGCGACTCCAATCAGCCCAACATGAATGCCGACGCCGTCATGCCTCGCAAGCCACGAAGAAAAGTACAGTCGACCGAATCATTTCATCTAAGAGAGACCGAAGAGCCAATCAGAAGCTCACTTACGACGACCAATCAAAATAAGCTATCAATCCCAAATGTACTTTTTTGTATCCAAATTATTATAAAAGTAGATGTAAGAAACAGATTTTGTTCATTCGTAAATTGTACTTCAAAGTGTGCGGAATAAAACCAGAAGTGAAAAGCCGGAGTTTTTGTCATCAACCCGAGGAAGAAACCCTTCGCCAATCGGTCCAAAAGTTCGGTCGGAACAGTTCCAGTGCCACGCCGAAGCCATTACTAGTTCCTTCGTTCAACCAGTGGATTAGCTCGCTCACTTAATGGAAGAGTTAATTAGTAGCTCTTTTCAGAGCTTATTTTAAGAGTTAATTAAAATAAGCGACGCTTTCCACTGGGCGAACAGAAGCCATTTTATCGTGCTGTGGACCATCGTTCGTGTGGTTTTCGTCGACCATCTCAACAGCAGCGTCAGTAGCGTACCGGCTTGCATCGTCGTCATTCGTGCTTGTGTTGGCAGCAAGCCGACTGCTTCCAATCATCGTACGGTACGAAGGCCGACACGATCAGCACTGAGACGGCAGTACCTGCGGTGCGGTGCATTCGTGTGTTGGCAGTGAGCCAGCACAACCTCATCGTCTTCGTCGTCGCTTACCCAACATTGGCAGTGGGCCAACCGTTGGGTTCAAGCAGTGGGTAGTGAGGTGACGTCATCGTGTTTGGTCGGCAGTGTGCCGGTCAATAGGTGCTGGCAGTGAGCCAGCATAGCTGCGTCGTCATCATTAGTAGTGTGCGTGTGCGGTAGTCGCCAGCGACCAGCAGTGGGCTGTGTTGTTAGTGACTGCCTCCAACCTGTATCGATCCCTTGTTGGCAATGAGCCAACAATCACCATTTAACTAAAGACAAAATATCAATTCTCAGACACATCCAAAATCCTTGGAAACTTGACGTAGCAGAAAGCTTAGAAATTTACAAACAAAAACAATTAAGCTTACTAAACAAAGATCAATGAAACGGATTCAACTGGCTCTTTTAATTACTACCCACAAGACGATGACGAACCGATACAAGTGGCATGCCCTAATTGTACCCACGTAATTCATACCTTTTGTACCTGTAATCCATATTTAAAGTTAGAAATCAATGTTTTTCTTCAGTCGATAACAAAACACTGAAGAAGTTTTCAAGTAGAAAACGAAATACGTATCTGATGATACATAAGTGAATATAGCGGAAGTAAATGGAAGTTTGAAGGATTAATCTGTTTTTTTTTGTATATAATGTATTCCTTTGAACGTGGTGGTCAACATTTTTGTTTTATATTCAATTTAAAAGACTCGGTTATTGAGAACATCATTAGTACTTAAGTTTAGTCTTGTAAATGTGTAATCAAAACCAAGGTTGCGACTGAAAGATGTTGAAAACATCAATAATTTTTGCGTTGTTTGGGTCGTGTGAAAGTAATGAAAGCAATTTTTTATACCAAAACGTAACAAACTATATGTCCGAAAGATGTATTTTTTACACTCATACAACAAACAGTGTTACTGTAACCGTTCGGGGAATGTTCACGAGGATTTGCTAATTCGATGGCTTAAGCGCCACTCTCGAAGAGAGACCACCGGTCGTGTTTGGTTTGCCTGACTTTTTAGAGACTATTTCGCTCAGGGAAACTCTCGAACGGTTCGCGGAACAATGGTAATAAGCGATTTCGTAGCGCATGCACTTGCTCCAACTCGTTATCCGTACGAAACATAGGGAACTCAGAGGGAATGTTCGCTCATCCGAGCAGTAAAACGGAACGAAACGTAATTTAGTTTAGTGAGTATGTTTTATTGGCAACTGGCGTGAAACGTAACGGAAATTCAACCAACTCAACAACATTCATTTGAAACTTTCTATATTTTAGAGCATTCATTCGTACTGGACGCGATTAAATCGTACGGAATGGAAAAGAGCAAAACATGGCCATGTAACAAAAGCTCTTCACGTACCTGCGCAGGATTTTGATGACTCGATGCCGGCAGGAACGATGAGGCTTCGATATCGTTGACGATGGCGACGATAGCTACGAAGATGGCGGTAACACGATGGCGGTCACCGGCGTGTCCGTACTGCGATTTGGCGCGCAGCGATGGAGATGACCCGTGTGCGATATGGCCGATCTAAAGGTGCGGAGTGAGTGGCGGCTGGAACGGAAGCTTCCGATTTCGATCGGAGAGAGTGTTGTGGCACTTGGCCTGGATTCCGCCGAATAGAGGCACACGTACCCAAGCGACCCGGCTTCGCGTACCTTTCCGGTTCACCGAGCGGGGAGTGGTGCGTCCTCTATCCTTTGGTTAGGATCGAGGTTCGTGGCGTGCAATTGACGACACGCAGAAAGACGAACCTACACTCTCTAAAACACTGGTCCGAAAATGTAACGTAGGGACCTTTCCGTCGGCAATTAACGACCGACGTGGAAATTTCGCTACGATTGACTTAGCGACCTCACTCACCTCCGTTTGGCTACCTACTTGAGGCGGGCCTTCGCTTGGCACACGGGTCGGACGGTCCTCGGACAGTCAACGGACGAAGTCGTGGTAGAATACCACAAACGGAATCTCGATGAGACGATGAATGCCGCCGATTAGCGACAGAAAATCCAGCCGTACGAAAAAAGCGCAGGGCGCTGCGTGTCCAACACGAAATCACATTATTTTAAGAATTGCTCAACTTAATTAGATTTAATTACCTTTTTTCGTACTAATTCACTTTAATAAAGTTATCTGAGCAGAATACGCAATCAATTGGACATCGGTCCACTAAGCAAGGAAGAAAGACACAGAACATTTACCACCACTTTTTTTTAAAGTCACTCACTAATTTTACCTTCAAATTAAACTAAAACTACTCAAGCAAAATCTTAAACTTTCAAGAACTGAACGTAAGTATTTAATTCGCGCACTTCTGCTCTCCAGCCGATTCGTAGACGAAATGAGCGAGTCTGAGTCGTACTTGCGCCAAGAAATTTTGAATCTTTTGAAATCATTTTACTATTCAACTATTCAAGCTATCATTCAATTTGATTGTAAAGCATATTCAAATCAAAATTGCGCCAACCGATTGGCATGGCGATCGGAGGCATGGCGCCTGTTTGCCGCCTATTTACAGCTCACATGCGTGCCATAATGAGTTGAGCTTTTATAACAAATACTATAAACTTGAAATTGATACAGGAACGAACAGATTTTACGAACGCAAACGAAACACGACACACGATCATAAATAAAAACAAAATTCAAAATTTATTTTTGTTTTATCGGTTCTAATCGAATATTTTTATATTTATTTTAATCGAAATAAACGTAAAACGTTACATCACCCCAAGCATTTTTATGAAAATTTGATCAAGTATTTGATCAAATTTTCATAACTCTAAAAAAATAATAGAACGTTGCAAATCTATGAAAAAACATAACAATAAGGAAATTGACCAAAGTAACAATTGCTAAAGTCATTCGTCCATCAACGTACTAAACTCTATTCGATATTTACTCAACCGCATTGAAAAAAAAACATGATCAAACAACGGAACTATTTTCATCAGAAACTTGACCACTTAACGAATCACAGCTAAATGCATTATCAAAATCTTGTTTTGACCTAATCTGCACTTGGAACTGCTCCTAACTTAACCGAACTGCAGTCAAGTGCATCATCAAAATCTTGTTTTGACCTAAACTGCACTTGAATCTGCTTAAACGTAACGAACTGCAGCCAAATGCATTATCAGAATCTTGTTCTGACCCAATTTGCACTTGAAACTGCTTAAACGTACTCCTACCAGGTCCACAATACGAATTCCACCATCAAAATTCAAATTTTTGACGATACCGTAGAATTCTAACCAAAAGTTGTATGCAAGTAATACCGAACAGACCTATAACATCGCATGAACTACAATGACAGATTAGCGAACTGTCACTGTCACTGTCAGTTACTCTATGTACTAAAAAGACTATGCCTCCCTGACCTACGCCAAAACGCCAGTCAAAGTGAACGTATCAAAGAGTGAGCAGAGCGGACAGCGGACGACTAACGAAATAATAAAACGGGGGGAGTAAATTTGTTCTTTTAGACGCAAAAAAAATTAAACATAAAAATAGATTTGTTTTTAAAAGAATTTGATGCTTTGTGTGTTCTGTTTTCTTTTCACAGGTACCAGGACCTTATGAAACGGAAAAAATGCAAAATGCGGAATCTAGAATGGCTATGGATTATAATTGGAAAACAAGATGGAGGCTATTGGAACTATTCTTGGATGAAAACTTTGGATTGAACTTAAACTAAGATGGAGAATGGAAGCTGAAAGAAAATTATACTTATGAATACTGGCTCTTAATTCATTTATGTAAGTTGGAGTTCAAGCTATTTAAAATTTATTTGAGTTGAAAAAAAAAAATAATCGGATTTCATTACATTTTAGGACGGAAGATATTCGACAACAAACGATTTTTCCCATTTGAGATGGTTTTATGGCAATCAACTCAAAGCTCATCGCGGAATTCATAGACAGCTTTTTAAACATGGATGAGTTGATTTGTAAAACCCTGCTGATACTGGTGTGTAGAACTTATTTAAGGTAATTAACATTAAGTGTAAATAGGTTATAAAAATTAGGCTTTATTTTTCTTCTTTCGACCTCAACTAACATTTGCTTCTTATGCACTACTTTGTTTACCATCGTTTTTGTGACTTTTTCTGATGTGTTTCGTTATTTTTTTTTTGTACATTCCGATTCAAGTCTCATGTCATAGCTTGATCAACTTTTTAAAAATTCATTTTCTAAACTTTCATAATGTATACACGATTTTTCCTGCAAAATTTATAAAACTGTCCAAAATTTACGCGATTTTTCATGCAAAATTTAGAAAACTGTCAAAGACTTGTTTTCATGCAAAATTTTTAAAACTGTCTAAACCTTGTTTTCATGCAAAATTTTTAAAACTGTCTAATCCTTGTTTTCATGCAAAATTTTTAAAACTGTCTAATACTTTTTCAAGAAATTGGCGTGAAATATCCCTAAACTGTTGTTATCTTTGTCAACTAGTTCATAACTATCCCCTAGGGTTCTTTTAACGTATGCTTCCACATATTTAGGAGCTAATTTTGCACAATAGTTTTTAGCTTTGTCCGATTGAACAGTATTTTTCTTTAGGACTTTCTCGCCTACTTGATAAGTTGGAGCTCTCATGTTGCTCCGCAAATTGTAATATTTTGCTTGCTTTTGATAAGCATTGGCCAAATTTATCCTTACTTGGTTATACAATTCCTCCCGCTCTTTTTGATCTATAGTTGTATTCCGTGTAACATTTCCGTTTCTTATATTTTCATATTCGTTTCCATGAGAAATCATGTTCCGACCAAATGTCAAAAAATAAGGCGAAAATTTGGTTGAATCGTGTACTGAGTTGTTGATAGCACACGCTATCTCTTGTAATCTCTCGGTCCATTGTTTGTGGTTGCCCTTCAAGGAGGCTCTAATGGCGGTTGTGACCACTTTATTCACCCTCTCAGTATTATTTACCTGAGGGTGGTAAGAAGGGGTCAACCAATGTTTTGTCCCATAACGACTCAACAATCCAGTGAACTCCTTCGATGTAAACTGCGGTCCGTTATCAGTTAAGATAATCTCTGGTGTTCCAAACATTAAAAATATATTTTGCTCCAGAAATTGTACCAGGGATAAAGCTGTTGCTTGCCGGAAGGGTTGAACCATAATAAATTTAGAAAATACATCCGTTACCACCAATAGACAAGTGCATCTTCCTTTTCCTGAAACCGGAAAGGGTCCTACATAGTCCAGCGTCAAAAACTGCCACGGATAGTCGCAGTACTTCTTTTGAGATCCCATCGGAGGAGTAGGGTTTATATTAATCCCTTTGGATGTTTTGCAGGCCAAACAATTTTTACAGAAGTTCTTAACGTCTGTAGCCATTCTCGGCCAAAAGTATTTACTTTTCACGCTGCTTAGCGTCTTTTCATACCCAAGGTGGGCAGAACTGTGGATTGACGCAATCACCTGCTTCCTTTCTGGTTCCGGGGGATAATATTTCCACGAGAATCGCCTGTCTTCAAATTCAGATGAACTGTCGGTAAACTTATAAACCTTTTCACCAGAAACTTTCAATGTTTTGTAGTCCTGAGGGTTTTCCTTCACCTTCTGGATCAAGTCTGCGTAGTTATCGTCCACTACCTGTAAGGAGTCGATCCGCGACAGACAATCCGCCAGGATGTTGTCTTTGCCTTTCCTGTACTGTAGGGTAAAATCATAGGACTGCAATTTCAGAGCCCAACGAAGAAGTCGTGAATTGGCATTAGCTGCTGATATGGAAAACAGCCAGGTAATGCTCTTGCAGTCTGTTATTACGGTGAATGTAGTTCCCTCTATATAATGACGGAAGTTTTCAACCGCTAGAAGAACAGCTAAGCATTCCTTCTCAGTGGCAGCGTACTTCTTTTGGGTACTGGATAGTTTCTTGCTGAAATACCCAATTATACGCTGCTCCCCATCAAACTGCTGTAATAGAGCCGCTCCTACAGCCAACTGCGAAGCATCCGTCTCGATTATAAACGGCCTACTGTAGTCCGGATTTGCCAAAACAGGAGCCGATGTCAACACCGACTTTAGTTCTTCAAGAGCCAAATCTGCGGCATCTGTCCACTTAAATTTCTTGGATTTTTTTAGTAAATCCGTTATAGGTGCTGTTAAATGGCTGTAACGAGGGATGAACTTCTGATAGAAGCCCATAAGGCCCATCAACCGTCTAATATCCCTAATCGATTTCGGTCTGGGGTAATTTAAGATCGGTTCTAATTTTGCGCTATCAATAGATAAGCCATTTTCAGTGAGCAGGTATCCAAGGTATTTTACTTGTTTGCGGCAAAAACGACTTTTCTCGACAGAAATGGTTAGTCCCGCCTTTCTTAGTCGAATGGCTACTTCCTTGAGTAAACGGAAATGGTCCTTCAAGGTTTCTGTTGCGATAATTATATCGTCTAAATAAACAAAGACGAATGGTTCTAAATCGAAACCTATTGCCAGATTCATAAGACGGTTCATAGTAAATGGCGCGTTTTTCAAGCCAAAAGGAACCACCTTGAATCGGAAAAGACCTTTTGGAGTCCTAAATGCCGTCAAATTCCTGGATGATTCCTTCAACGGAATCTGGAAATAAGCGTCCTTGAGATCTACTATGCTAAAGTACTTCGCCTTCTGAAGTCTGTGAAAAATCTCAGACATATTTCTCATAGGGTATGCATCCTTTTTCGTCACGGAATTTATTCGACGTGAATCGAGACACACCCTTATCTTCCCGTTTGATTTTTTAACCGGGACAAGAGGACTCGCAAACTCAGATGTACATTCTTCAATTACATTCAAACTCTTCCAACGCTCTAATTCTTCCTCGATCTTCTCCCAGATCTTTGGAGAATATCGATACATTGGTAGATCTCGCATTTTTCCATCCGATGCAAGTTCGATTTCGTGCTCGAGAAGAGTAGTTTTCCCCAATTGCCCCGAACAGGTCAACGGAAACTGCTTCAAGACTTCCTTTAACTGTTGTCTTTCTTCATCGGTAAGAGTATGTTCAGTTTCTACTGACTCAATCGTCTGGAAGGGGTCTTCTGGTAGATCCAATGTTGGGACGTCTAACGATTCATCTTCTTCTGGCTTGGCTTTATGAATTGTTTCTGGTTCCAGTGGTTCAACAAACCGAACATCTAGAGATCAAATTCTCGTTATCGATTATAGATTCTTGTTCGATTCTTAGGTGATTAAGCTCATTTCCGGCTAATGTCGACGTCCACGATAGTTCAAGATCTTCAATTCTATTATCTGTTGTCACCATTGGTCGAATTTTGAAAGCCCGCCAGAAATCCATTCCCAAAATTAGTGGTTTGCGGATTTCTGGGACAATCAATGTTGGAATCACCTTTGTGTCGTTGCCGAGCGTATACGGTATGTTTACATACCCCAAACACGAGTGTTTGGTGTCATCTGCAGTACACACCTTGATGTTGGATTTCAGTATCCTCAATCCGTGTGCTTCCAGTAATCCAATTGAATTTATAACGCTGATCGCTGCTCCAGAATCTAGTAACGCGATCATCTCCGTGCCTAAAATGTTAACTCTTATATGGGGACATGAGCTAGGGTCTATGCGAATCTCAAATAATGACATATTTTCAATTTTGGTCGAATTTACTGCTTTAGGAATCCTTTCAACTGGCGAGATATTCTGATTCCCGGAAAAACATCCCGCTTCTAGTTTGTCGATCTCGCATTCTCGTTGATCGATCTGCGCAACGCTGGATGATTGCTCTCGCAGCTTCTGGTTGTTCTACCTAACTTACCGCAAGCATAGCAGAATATCACCTTTCGCTCTCTACAGTCTCTCAAGTGTGACCGGGTTTTGACAGTTCCAGCACACTAGAGAGGAACTTGAATTGCGTTGATCTGTCGGATGTGCTGAGAACGATCTTTGGGGTTCCTTTTGTATCGTTCCATTCTTCAAGACGTTTCGTTGCGGTTTCTGGATCATGTGTACAAAAGCATGCTCTTCCTCCGAATATTCACTGTTGGTTTCTTGAGCATCAACGTGATGCACCTCGTTTCTGATAGTATTCGGGCATCTAAAGAAATTGGGATCGTTGGCATCTATTTTATGGTTGATTTTGATGAGATGCTCCAAATCATCTATGTCCATAATTGACAGTTTTGAACGATAGTGTGGTCGCATATTTTCCCAAACAAGTTCAAACAACGTGCTGGAAGAAAACGGACGTTGCAGACATTGGTTGAGTTTCTCAACTTCAGTCACGTACGCAATGAACGTCTCCCCTTTCCTTTGCTTCAATTCACGAATTTGGGCTTTGATTCCCCTATCGCGATTTGGATTCCCGTAACGGAAGCGTATTTCGTCCTCAAATTTACTCCATTTGGATAGTCTGTCCTCGCGAGTAAACCACCAATCGTAAGCCTCTCCCTTCAAACGATGGTGTATGTTTCGTAACAATTCCCTTTCTGAAACACCTTCATGTCGCGCAAGTTTCTTGATCTTAAACAGGAAATCTTCGACTTGCATGGATCTGCTATCTCCCGTAAACGTTAAACTCCAGTTCTCCACTCTAGACTTCCTGTAGCGTACAGTGCTGCATCTCGAAGATCTACTACCCGATGATGAAGAATATCGTCTGTGCCTTCGCCCTCCGCTATTCCGATGACGACTCTCTCTTCGCCCCCGATTTGTATCAGAGTCACTCTCCGACTCGCTAGCGTAGTGTCTCCGTCTAGTCCTGCTATTATCTCGTTTATCCTGCCTTTTTCCTCTCTCGTTTCTGATTTTGGATCTTTCCCCGATAGAATGATCACTGTAAAGAGGGCTAAGTGTTCTCCCACGGTGTATTCTCTCTACTTTACAATTCTGCCTTAATCCTTCCTCTCGTTTTCTTACTGACTTGACCTCTTCATCTCGGTAGTGCTTCTCGTACTCATTTTCATACCTTTTCTTATCGCTATATCTCTCTCTATATTCCTTCTGATTAGGACAATTTTGGAACAATTTCCTTTCTGGTGAAAACTTTCTATTTCCATTTCCCTGAAACACTTTCCTTTCATCAACTGCCTGTTTATAATCTTTCTTCCTTGCACCCCTGTTATCACATTCACCGCATTTGCAATCTCCCGATAAACATCTCAATTCTAATCTATCAAAATTTAAAGATTCGAAAGAATTTTTAATTGACGTCTTCGGTGACCTATTTTCCGGAACAATCAAACGATATTTAGGGTCTGTTCTGCTCTTCGTGTCTCCTTCTTTCGCTTCAACTTCTGCCGCGTTAACTGCAGAAGTTGGGTCTGGATTTCTCCACGACCCACTTTCCTCTTTTTTCTTCTCTAACTCTACCATTTCCTGCAAATCTTCTCTAACGTTCTGACCTAACTCAATTAATATTGCCTCTATCTGTTCACAAGCCTCTTTTCTTGCGAGCGCTTGCTCTTCATCTTCAACTTTTGCGATGGAGACTCGAATTAGATAGTGCCTCAATCTTGAGATCAAAACTCTATCGAACTTAATTCGCAAACTTTCAACTATTTCTTCGACAATTTTGAAACCTCATTAATAACCTTCGCATATTTGTAAGTGCCTTCTCGTGTAGCTTTATATTTCCTATCTTCCATAAATAATCTTCTCAGCAACCTCTTCTTATCTTCCAAACTTTCCCTTCGATCTACCGATTGTTTCCGCAAAAGCAATTCAAAGTCCACTTCCTCTTCCAACAAATGATCCACCTTAGGCAGAATATAATTCGCAGCCATTTTAATCAAGGGAGAAAAACTTCAATTCAAGGAAATTAAATTCAATTTTTGTAATTAGGGACAGAAAAATAAAACGAATTCAAAATTATGAAAATTCAAAGCAAAATATATATATTGATGAACGAATGATTTTTAGAAGAAATTCAAGATAACTTAACCTACCAATCCAATTCAATAACTTATAAACTAATAATAAAATTCAATTCAACTTACGACTAGGAAATTCAAAGGAAATAATAAGGAAAATAATAAATTTAATGTAATGCAAGGAAAAAATTCAATTCATAGACTAAAAACCTAAATAAACTTTCAATTCAAACTTAGAACTAGTAAAATGTAAAGAAAAATGTAACGCAAAAAAAATGAAATTTCAATAAAAAAAACGAATTCACTTGAAAATTTTGTAATTTCGCCAGCTAAAATAGCTTTTGAAAGAAATGCAACGTCTTATGACTTTTTACGTGGGCGCCACTGTAACCGTTCGGGGAATGTTCACGAGGATTTGCTAATTCGATGGCTTAAGCGCCACTCTCGAAGAGAGACCACCGGTCGTGTTTGGTTTGCCCGACTTTTTAGAGACTATTTCGCTCAGGGAAACTCTCGAACGGTTCGCGGAACAATGGTAATAAGCGATTTCGTAGCGCATGCACTTGCTCCAACTCGTTATCCGTACGAAACATAGGGAACTCAGAGGGAATGTTCGCTCATCCGAGCAGTAAAACGGAACGAAACGTAATTTAGTTTAGTGAGTATGTTTTATTGGCAACTGGCGTGAAACGTAACGGAAATTCAACCAACTCAACAACATTCATTTGAAACTTTCTATATTTTAGAGCATTCATTCGTACTGGACGCGATTAAATCGTACGGAATGGAAAAGAGCAAAACATGGCCATGTAACAAAAAGCTCTTCACGTACCTGCGCAGGATTTTGATGACTCGATGCCGGCAGGAACGATGAGGCTTCGATATCGTTGACGATGGCGACGATAGCTACGAAGATGGCGGTAACACGATGGCGGTCACCGGCGTGTCCGTACTGCGATTTGGCGCGCAGCGATGGAGATGACCCGTGTGCGATATGGCCGATCTAAAGGTGCGGAGTGAGTGGCGGCTGGAACGGAAGCTTCCGATTTCGATCGGAGAGAGTGTTGTGGCACTTGGCCTGGATTCCCCGGGACGATCGGCTCCGCCGAATAGAGGCACACGTACCCAAGCGACCCGGCTTCGCGTACCTTTCCGGTTCACCGAGCGGGGAGTGGTGCGTCCTCTATCCTTTGGTTAGGATCGAGGTTCGTGGCGTGCAATTGACGACACGCAGAAAGACGAACCTACACTCTCTAAAACACTGGTCCGAAAATGTAACGTAAGGGACCTTTCCGTCGGCAATTAACGACCGACGTGGAAATTTCGCTACGATTGACTTAGCGACCTCACTCACCTCCGTTTGGCTACCTACTTGAGGCGGGCCTTCGCTTGGCACACGGGTCGGACGGTCCTCGGACAGTCAACGGACGAAGTCGTGGTAGAATACCACAAACGGAATCTCGATGAGACGATGAATGCCGCCGATTAGCGACAGAAAATCCAGCCGTACGAAAAAGCGCAGGGCGCTGCGTGTCCAACACGAAATCACATTATTTTAAGAATTGCTCAACTTAATTAGATTTAATTACCTTTTTTCGTACTAATTCACTTTAATAAAGTTATCTGAGCAGAAAACGCAATCGATTGGACCTCGGTCCACTAAGCTAGGAAGAAAAACACAGAACATTTAACACCACTTATTTTTAAACTCACTCACTAATTTTACCTTCAAATTAAACTAAAACTACTCAAGCAAAATCTTAAACTTTCAAGAACTGAACGTAAGTATTTAATTCGCGCACTTCTGCTCTCCAGCCGATTCGTAGACGAAATGAGCGAGTCTGGAGTCGTACTTGCGCCAAGAAATTTTGAATCTTTTGAAATCATTTTACTATTCAACTATTCAAGCTATCATTCAATTTGATTGTAAAGCATATTCAAATCAAAATTGCGCCAACCGATTGGCATGGCGATCGGAGGCATGGCGCCTGTTTGCCGCCTATTTACAGCTCACATGCGTGCCATAATGAGTTGAGCTTTTATAACAAATACTATAAACTTGAAATTGATACAGGAACGAACAGATTTTACGAACGCAAACGAAACACGACACACGATCATAAATAAAAACAAAATTCAAAATTTATTTTTGTTTTATCGGTTCTAATCGAATATTTTTATATTTATTTTAATCGAAATAAACGTAAAACGTTACATTACATACTTGAGGAGCTATGTGAAATTAAGATATTGTTTGGTCTTTATTTATGTGATTACGATTTAAATTCATCACTGATTCATAAATATAAGTAGAGAATTGTGGGTAAAACCGACACCACTTCAAATCTCTGATTTTAAGTGATTATCGGACAGAGTTTTGACACACTTTGAAAAAACGTTTGATTTCTTGTAATTCTAGTAATTCTGTAACTGGCGGAGACGTGTAAGAGTCATAATAAACAGACAATTAGCATTGATCACCATTGTGGAGATAAGTTATGTAAAATTTTGGCATGCTTTTTCGACAATAATTTGTTGATTTTTAGTATTTAATCCATCTATGATTCATAATTGAACATCATTTTGTAAATGTTGTGGAAAAATAGTAAACTTTTCTAATTATAAACATACGCATGTATCTCATCATTATTATGTTATCAGTTGGGGTAAATTCGACACCTGCCATCGAATCACGAAATACCTCTGTTTTATTAGACTCATCATTCGCATAATATTATTCAAGTATTGGAAAACGAGGCACCGGGGAATATAACTTAATCATAGACTGATCGCATACCATATCATCATTGGGCGTGATAATAGGTCTAGGGAGTAATATTGAATCATCAAGGAAAGCCTGAAGATCGGATAAGAACCGCGCTCAAAGAAGAACCGTATTTTTAGGCTTATTTTGCTCTTAGATATATTCAATCCACTCTCTAGTGTTGTTCTTTCGTGATCCATTTTCACCCCTGTAAAGATGTAGCTTATCACATACGGAACCTGTCATTTTAATTTCTTGTCATAACTGCACCATTCGCATTTACGTTAAATCGCCATTATAAACAACTTTTAAAATAAGTGAAATTTTAATGTAGGTTATTACAGTAGTTAGTAAATTTGTTACTAACATTCTTATATTCTATATCACCCGACCCACTAAAGAAACTAAATAAAGTATGATATGTATGATGTTTAATATATAAAATTTTGTTTAACCATCGTTTATGAGTGACCACTAAACATGAATTTCATACACACATATGAAAATTAATGTTGTTAAACATTTTCAATTATGTTGTAACATCATTTAGAATTGTTCTGATGTTCGATTCCATAACGACTTAATGTGTTGGTTTTACCCTCGTGTGGTGTCGATCTTTCCCGCACCCTAGCTGGTTGGGCTGGAAGATGGACTGTTCGCGTTTTCATCATAAATTAAATTCTATCAAGAAATATTGTCCATGAGGTATCAAGAAATATTGTCCTGAGACCTCATGGACCTCATTTCTGGACCGGAAAATTGCTTCATAGATTAAGGAACTGTAAAGTTGCTTAAGGTGACGGTTTTTTCCACTTTTCCCCTAATAAGCGCGTACGCTAGGCCATCACGTTTTCGTGATCATCTGCCTATTTCAAAAAGACTACGCACATTATCTTAATCATTGTCGCTTTCATTCGAGAAATGATTATCGCTTTTATTATTTATACTATGTAATTTTATTCTAGTTATTTCGAAAGTCAGCACAATGTGCTGATTTGTAATAAAGTATTAAAAGTCCCAATGAAAATGAATATTATCTGATAATTGATTACCCATTGCTTGAATTTCTTTGGTTCTGCAATTTGCTTTTTAAGCCCAATTTTAGGAAGTTTCAGTTTGGCACATCTTAAACACATTTTTTAAACTTTATGGCGAATTTATCGATCAGGAGACGGTTTTGAATGCTCTTGATAAGTGGCCTAATCATAAATTGAGCCAATACCAATAAAGCGGCTCCTCATCATGCTTCACTTTCAACAAGCGAATCACCTCTCGCCAACATTTCGCGCCGCTGAATTGGCTTCAATCGAAAATGCTCATCGGATTACGTATCACGAACTGTCACTCTTCGAAAGCTGACAGAAATCACCGCACACGTCACGACAAAACGAATGACTACAGTTTTAATGCTTCTCATCACTGCCAGCTCGTCGTCGTCGTCGTCGAGTCCGTAGTCTCGTTTTACCATAACGAAACATTGCATTGCCTCCTTTCCCACTCGTTGCTCGCTTTGGCCGACACTCTCGCGGGCAAAAATTTGCATACCCAACCGGTTTGTGCCAAGCCGCATCAAGGTGCCGAGCATGGATGGAGCGCATGATATAAAACTGCGGCGAAATGATTGAACAGAAGGAAAAAAAGAACTGCATCATCAACCCGAGCAGCGAGTGAGAGTGAGAGCCGCGGCAGCCAAGCCAGCGCGCGGTGCCAGTGAACGAACAAGGGCTCCGTGCAAAAACAAGTATAGAAAAGCAGCATAATAAAACGAAATCCGTAAAAATAAAAACTAGCTCGCTGGGATTGTGCTGTGTATTGCGATGTGGGGTGAACGAGGATGGGGATGCAATCGAAGGCGTAGTAAGAAGGGACAGTAAATAAAATTGTGAAGGAATTGAAAATGTATTGAATGACATAAAGCTTATCTTTATATCTAGCTTTCCAGGAAATAGATAAATCAACATTAGCTACTTCGTTATGCTTGCAGCTAAACAAACTGCATGGCATTTAATCATAATTGGGTACATTCTGAGGATTTCATGATACATATTTTGACATCACAGAATAGATCTTCCTTGTCAAACAATATTATTGCCTCAAAAAGTGCTCCAGTTCTATTCTGCCCTTACAGTGTAAGGGTTACACTCGCTTAACTTTGAGTGAGAATCCCTTGTCATTTATGGTACATTGGCAGTAGGGTGTCCCAAAATTGGACCAAGTCTGGGATTTTGGGGGCTCAACCTTCAAATGAAAGCTTAGGGTATAATCTATAATAAAGAAAACTTCTTCGACAACTCTGGGACATGTCGTTTAGGGGTAGCCTCGACGCATTTTATTAAAAAAGTGCATTTATATAGGTAACATCGAAAATACCGGTATATCGGAAAGAAATTCGATGAAACCCATCCATTTTATATTTTTTACATTTAACTTAGGGTCTATACTTTATGGTAAAACTTTGATACCGCATGTTTAAGGTCTATATATTTTTCACTGATGCTTTAAATGCCCAAAAAAGATGAATTTTTCTTAATATTTTTTTATTAATGCATCCAAAACGGGTATCCATCATAATGCTTTCGAAACTAGATATACATAGAAAGATGGGAAATTTTATAACGAACATTTTGCTAAAAATAGCAACCTTCTATCTCTATCCGTTTAAAAGTTATTCACGATTTACTGCAGCTTGGAAATTTTTTTTTTAATTTCGGATCATAATACCTGGATCATGTTTAAGTAAAAAAACGCCTACTTTTCCATACCAACCAAAAGAGCGCTTTAATAAACAATATAGTATTCATATGAGTTGCATAAAATTGATTTTAATACTTATTTGAGTGTTATAATGGAAACCCAACGATGGACCAGCAGTAACATGACTGACTACAAATTGTTCAGTTAGTCTGGGCTCAAATAGATTGATGAATATGGTTTCAAAACTACCCATAGGTAGGTTCAGCTATCGTTTCATGGTTTGGTGAGCTGTGCAATGTTTCACGATAACATGGAAATTAATTGTTTTCTGACCAACTTGATTTTTTAACCAGCACGATCATGTGAAGTTAATCCGGCTGGATCATTTTGGTCCCGATTTATCGATGCAATCAATTTATTCAGTATTGGTAGGCAAAATAGTTCGTAATTAGTGTAGATTGTTCTTATTTCCAGAGATTCCGTAGATGGTAGATGCCAAATATTTCAATATGCATTATAAAATAATAATGATAATAGTAATTTGTGTAAAAAGTTGCAAAAAGATGATTTAATCAGCATGGTTGTACGTTTATCCAACGAGGCTTGCCGAATGAGATAAATACTACGAGTGCTGATAAAATCGAGTTTTGCAATTAGTTGCACACACTATTTTTTTGCAATGGCGTAAAATGAGCCTCAATATGGCGTAAAATATGTCAAATCGATATCAAAATGATCTAGTTGGATTTGCTTCACATGATCGTTCTTGCAAAAAATCAAGATGGTCACAAAACAACTAATTTCCATGTTATCGAGAAACATTGCACAGCTCGACAAACCATGACACGAAAACTGAACCTACCTATGGGTAGTTTTGAAACCATATTCATCATTCTATTTGAGCACTCACCCAGACTAACTGAACAATTTGTAGTCAGTCATGTTACTGCTGGTCCATCGTTGGGTTTCCATTATAACACTCAAATAAGTATTAAAATCAATTTTATGTAACTCATATGAATACTATATTGGTTATTAAAGCGCTCATTTGGTTGGTATGGAAAAGTAGGCGTTTTTTTACTTAAACATGATCCAGGTATTATGAACCAAAATAAAAAAAAAAAGAATTCCAAGCTGCAGTAAATCGTGAATAACTTTTAAACGGATAGAGATAGAAGGTTGCTATTTTTAGCAAAATATTCGTTATAAAATTCCCCATCTTTCTATGTATATCTAGTTTCGAAAGCATTATGATGGATACCCGTTTTGGATGCATTAATAAAAAAATATTAAGAAAAATTCATCTTTTTTGGGCATTTAAAGCATCAGTGAAAAATATATAGACCTTAAACATGCGGTATCAAAGTTTTACCATAAAGTATAGACCCTAAGTTAAATGTAAAAAATATAAAATGGATGGGTTTCATCGAATTTCTTTCCGATATACCGGTATTTTCGATGTTACCTATAAAAAATGCACTTTTTTCATAAAACGCGACGGGGCCACCCCTAAACGTCATTTCCCAGAGTTGTCGTAGAACAATTTTTCTTTTGTTTTATCCTAAGCTTTCATTTGAAGGTTGAGCCCCCAAAATCCCAGACTTTGTCCAATTTTGGGACACCCTAATTGGCAGCCTTTTCTAATTGTTTTGGCTCTTCTTATTTTGGTACTTTCAGGGTGGATTATCCTAATTCAGCTATTCTGTTTGTACGAAGTTCGTACAAATGATTGCACAAATAACATGTTCAAGCTCAGTGCAGTGATATGTATATGAAAAAAAAACAATACAACGGCCAGTTTAAGATTAACATCACCAAATGAAGCCTTTGGAGCGCCTGTTATATCTCTCAGGATCTTGGAACCAGGAGGAGGAGCGCTGAATGTTTCTGGTGACGAAATTGTTGCAGTTCCAGAAGTCAAACTTGAAATTGGAACAGCAGCTTCAATAGCTTAAAAAGTCGCTTGAGGTAAAAGTCCAGAAGAGTTCTGTGATATACACGATATCATCACCAATAGCTCTAAGAAACCGATGACATAGAGATGTCATCCTAAAACGGTGAAATTCGCATCCACTGATGTTTTAACGTAAGCTAAATGGTGCTTTAACCAGAGGAGCGACATCCAATTTTTTTTACTTTGGATTTTGACAGGTTTGCCTGTTCGTTCTTTTTTGGGTGATAAATTTATCCCCCAGTGTCAAATTACCCCAATACTGATTTATTTTGCAATAGTATGTGCGTGAATTTTGAATGTTTACGTTTTTACAGGACAATATAATGCAAAACGCCCATACCACTTAATAATGCAACATGATACAATCATGAGAAAACAGAGAAAAATTTAACGAATTATCAATAAAAACAATTTTACACTTGATTCCATGCTTCAAACTTGAGAATATTCAACTTATTTATTTATTTATTTATTTATCATCAGACTAAGGCCGGAGTGGCCTGTGCTGCACATAAAAGACTTCTCCATTCAGCTCGGTTCATGGCTGCACTTCGCCAACCACGCAGTCTGCGGAGGGTCCGCAAGTCGTCCTCCACCTTATCGATCCACCTTGCCCGCTGTGCACCTCGCCTTCTTGTTCCCGTCGGATCGTTGTCGAGAACCATTTTCACCGGATTACTGTCCGACATTCTGGCTACGTGCCCGGCCCACCGCAGTCTTCCGATTTTCGCGGTGTGAACTATGGATGGTTCTCCCAACAGCTGATGCAACTCGTGGTTCATTCGCCTCCTCCACGTACCGTCCGCCATCTGCAACCCACCATAGATGGTACGCAACACTTTCCTTTTGAAAACTCCCAGTGCCCGTTGGTCCTCCACGAGCATCGTCCAGGTCTCGTGTCCGTAGAGAACTACCGGTCTTATAAGCGTTTTGTAGGTAGTCAGTTTGGTACGGCGGCGAACTCTATTCGATCGGAGCGTCTTGCGGAGTCCAAAGTACGTACGATTTCCAGCCACTATGCGTCTCCGAATTTCTCTGCTGGTATCGTTATCGGCGGTCACCAGTGAGCCCAAGTACACGAATTCTTCAACCACCTCGATTTCGTCACCACCGATAGAAACCCGTGGTGGGTGGCTCAGAATGTTCAACTTATTTGCTCAATTACTTAGAATGCTAGTTGCCCAAGGTACTGTCTATGCCTTTGTTCGTTTTATATCATTTTCACCCTCGCAATTATTTATGTTGCATTCGCAGTGCACTCGTATTGGTGATTCAGAAAAGATGTGACAAAGATGGCGTAGCTTGTCATCCCTGTGGCTTTAACCATTTCATGTTCGTGGACTGTCGCTGGTCGTGGACTGTCAATTTCAGAACCCTGCCATCTTGGGAATAAGCGATAATTAACGATCGACGGAGTAGGTACGCGATGTTGCATTATCGCTTTTTGCAGATGCATCTTTTTCTTCGTATACATTGTAAATCAACCTCAGCCATCGCCAATGATTCTTACTTAATAAATACAATTCCTCGGGCATTTGAAATCATTTGTATTCTCAATACAAATGATTAGCATAACTGAATTAGATTTTATCAGACAAATTTTGGAGAAATCTTCAAAACCCCTTTTTCGTCCTGCACCACCACTGCACAGATTCACAATGCTGGAACACAGCACAAACGACGGAGGCCAAGTTAGTGAAGCATAATTCGAAAGCATAGCGATGCTCTCGCAGCAGTGCCCAGCTTGGCGGTGCCCGATCTATGGAACCTGCCGGGCGGGAAGCTGGAGGACGAATGGCGAAGTTCAGCAATGACGATGATGATGATGATGATGATTTTGACAGGCATAAAAAGACGGACAGAGAGCGGTAGCTTCAACGAGGGGCTCAGGACATTTCCCGACAAAGCAGAGCTGAGCAATGGATATTTTTGCAAGAGGAGAATTGAAATGTTGAAACAGAACAGAACCACTAAAAACGGCTGGAGTGAGGATGTTTGCATTGTGGGGAGAGTGCTTGATCTGGTGTATGGGAAACGATATGACAAAGGAGTGATGCGACGGAAGGTTGGCAGGTATGGGAAGAGGGTACAATAATCTTTTGAAATTTAAATTCTTCCGAGCGGTATGGATATTTTTGTTTAACAAATGATTATAGTTATGCGACGGTTTCGCTTTTATATGCGAACAGGGAACGATTTTGAAGGTCTCTCTTTCGTACAACGATACGTTAGGATATTGGTTTATAGTTTTGCTCAGGAATTTATTCGTGAAAATCGGTACATAAACAGTAGATGCAGTTTTATGAATAAAACAGGGAAACGCGTCGAAATTTATGAAAATGTTGTTAACAGAGCTTCTTCAGAATTACACGAATTGATTTCAACGTGTATGAGAACTCAGCCATAATACATTCCTTCAAATTCGCAACCAAGTTTTTTCGTGCGGGAGGGCTCGGTGGTTGAGATTTGTTTATGATTTTATCAATACCCTGGTAATGACGTAGAGATCAAGCGGACAATGCTGTATTATGACTGCTTCTAGCCTCCTAAGAACAATGTACTATCCCGGTAACAAGAGGATTCTTTTTTTTCAGGAAATACAAATTTTAAAACAATCAAGTCGGCCCTTTGCACCACCGGAGGTATACAGGATCCATAAGTAAGTAAGTAAAACAATCTGAGAAGACTCTCGTGCCCACAGACAAACATAAATAAATAGACGCGGTTTTCACGCAGAATCTCTAAGAAACATATAATTCAAGTTGGATGGACTTATAAATATTGGGGTAAAATTGGTGCCTTCCTACCCCTTCCCAAGTACTAGCATCACAAAAGTATGAAGGTGCTCACCAGGGTTCGAAATGGGCACTCAATCGCCCAAATTCGAGAATTGATTACTTTGATTACGCTCACTTTGATCATCACGAAAAGATGGTTTGTTCGTTCGTTCGTTTCCCTGCCGTTTCGTGGCATCACTAGAGTGCTTTGAGAATAGGTCGTATGTGCAAAAGGGAGCCTCTCTTTGGTTTCATCCTCTTTCGATTACTACATAACTATACAAAAGTTTACTTCGGAATTCATGGCAGATATCTAAAGACAATAGCTTTGTCTAGTTTGCTGAAGTGTAAATTTAGCAATTTGTGTCGTATTTCGTTACTATCCGGCGTGCTCGCTGCTGAAATAATCACAAAAATGAGAAAAAAAACAATTTGCGCATCAATTCTTTGTTTTCGAATGGTATTGATTTGGGTACATGCTATGAATTAAAGGAGCAGTTCCCCTATAAGACATGTGGATGGTGTTGATATGTCAAACGAAAGGTTTCCTTTGTGCTCCTTAGAACAAATGTGAAAACTGTAATCAATAGACCTGTGCGCCAGTCAAATCATCGGTGGCGGCGGCGTGGTGGTAACTTTTGCCCCGGCAGCGGTGGCGTCACGGCGGCGCACCGTTTATTTTTATCAGCGGCGAAAACCGTATTTTTAGCGCGTTTATTTAATAGTACCTTTGTTATGTGATTTAGCATAATGGCGTCTTCGAGACATTTTATCAGTAAGTTGACGCCCTTCTTTGAAGGTATTCAACCTTATGATGAATCGCCCTAAAACAACCTTATAACATGGAAGGTATACGTCTTCGCAAGAGTTGTAGCAAACGTTCTTCTTAAAAACTTCATCAAAGACACCAAGCTCGTAATTTCATTACTTTTGGAGATTTATTGATTTTTATGCCAACAAGTTTTGAACATGTTTGATGTACCTATAAGCATACGAGCAAATGGAGACGCATGGTGCATTGGTTCATCAACTCCTTGTGATGGGTGATTGATTTCTACCCTGCATAGTAGGAAATGATTGATTGATGAAACATTGCTTACATTCGCTTACAATTCTACAGTTAATTTAAAGTTCATTACTTGTACTTTGTTATGCGCTTGAGATTGACTGCCACAATATTCCCGTTGTCAAGTAGCAAATCCAATAAAACTATTATAACTTTTTTATTTTTAAGTCACAATAGCCTCAAAACGGCGTATTTTAATATTATTTAAAACTTTCTCAACATTAGGTTTCAAGGCTCAAGACTCCGTAACTCTGTTTTGAAAATTAATTACGTTATTGCTTGTTAGTATTAGTGAGGCAACTGGTACGAAAAAGTGACGAAAATTTGAGGTGGGTGGAAATGGGGTGGTAAAAGCTTGTCCGCTGCTACATAATGTTGCCAGATGCAACAAAATGTTTATTTTTGAGCATTTATGAAATATTTATTATATGGAAACTTATTTTATAATTCTTCATACATCACTGGGCTTCCAACATACAGTGTTGGGGAAAGTACTGATTCTCCGAATATTTACATTTTATCCGGTAAAATTTCGTGCACTGAGCACACTGAGATAGTTTCCCAAATTAATGTAAGACGAAATTATGTCTTTTTTATTCTTCATCCGCAGTCTGTTTGTTTGCTGCTGCGTGAGTTTCGTGCCATCCATCCACACTTTCTTGTGCGCAGTGCAAATAGAACAGAATCGAGTTGAATTAGGCTGTGGCACACAGCCTTGAAAGAGTGCTAGCCACAGATACTGATTTAATAGCTCTAATCTGTAAAATGAGTAAGGAATAATGAAATGTATATTTGCCACCAAAACCGGCTATACGTTGAGAATTTATTTCACGAAAACATTGATTGTGGGGGGAGAAAATAGTAAAAGTATGTGCTGTCGTTTGCTTGGTCGTAACTGCGGCTGCGGCTGCCGTAGTTTTGTTTTTTTTTACTGCATGGTAGGATGAATGGTACGGTAAAATTAAATGTCAACCATTCTCCACCCTGCCAACAGAAGCTTGCATAATCTTTTCTTTTTTCTGGTTGATTTGATTAATTCGCAAACAAACCGCAATAATTATTTGATCAAATAAATCTGGCAACGATGAAATGATGATTCTTTTCTTGTATACGCATAAAGTTGTTTGCGTGTCGACTAGCATATTCGATGTATTGTTTTGATATTTCTAAGTTGCTTTGCCGAGATTTTGAGCGCACTATTCCACCTAATGCGGTAGTGAATTTGGGTGTTCTGAATTTTGCAACATTCACAATACGGCCCTCAAATTTGTCTCTCACTTCAAATTTTTTAAAGCAGTTTTCGTTGGTTTTTCGACATGAAGTGAAGAAATTGGTGTTCAACATCAAAGATAAAAGTGAAAGTTAGGTAGTGAATTATGTTTAGTTGTGATAAAATCAAGAAAACGGCGAGAAAAGAACAAGTGAAAAACTGAGTGCATGTGTATGTGTGTGTCTCGATCGTTCGGAATTGGTGTGTGTATAATTAGTATACGAAAATTTGTCTAGGAAAAAAGCAGTTTTAAGCGCTTTTCAGTCAATTAATTGATAATTAATTTGCTAGGTGAGTGAAAAATTCATATGAAAATACCATGAATATACGTTGACAGAGGTAAGTTTGTGAATAGCAGTGAAATATTGAATTTTGGCTAAAATTGCATTAGTATTAGTGCGAATGAGAACAAAATCATCTTCATCATCAAATTGATTACGGTTTATAGAGCCTTATATACTACATCAGCTCATTTCAAGAAAACGCCGAATACTGTCGCTATGGGCCTATTGGTTCTCAACAGCATCGAAATCGCCTCCAAATAAGATTCAACAGGTAATGAGTTTCCAAACATTTCTTGAGCTTCGAATTGTTGATAGGCTTAGGAAGTCTTATGGTCGATCTTTACGTCTATGGATCTATTGTCAATCTAGTCATAATTATGTCAAATGTTTCGCACTGTTTCATTTCGCTTATCACGTTTAATTCGCTTATTACTCTGTCTGCTTTAGCTATTCCATGTTTCTTACGTTATTTAGTTCAATTCTATATTCATTGTAGATTATGTTGCGTTTTAATGGCAGTACATTGTCTCTCTTCTCAGACGAGTATCCTAATGGTTCAAGCGGATAAGTAAGCGCCGCCTAAGAGTTAAGCGAAGGTGAAGAAATGGTCTCTGGTCTCTGGCCTACGTCTACTGGCACACACCTTGGAGCTGTTGGACATCATCCTCGATAATGCCGCAACAGCAGTCGAAGCCCTCTTGCACGCGTAGTCGACATGGCTGGCGAAGGTCAGCTTGTCGTCTATTACGACCCCAAGGAGCTTAAAACTCCGCTTTGATGCGATCGCGACTTCAGCCACGTGAATCACTACATGTTGAACCGACTTGCGGTTTAACGATAACCACCTCCGTCTTATGTTGAGCGAGCTGCAGGCCTCTAGTGCTCATCCAATCCTCCACCGTGCTGATCGCGTGTGTTGCGGTCAGTTCTACCTCGGGAATTGACTCCCCGTAGACCTCCAAGGTTACGACATCTGCGAAACCGACGATCTTAACACCCCGTCATACATAAGGTTCCATAATACCGGGCCCAATATTGAACCTTGCGGAACTCCTGCGGCAATAGGAACACTTCTCTGACCGGCATTGGTCTCGTATAATAGAACACGGTTCTGGAAATAGCTTTCCAAAATCTGTTATAGGCCCACCGGCAGGCTAAGTCGATCTAACGAGATGGCATCCTAGCTTGCACTGTTGCATGCGTTCTTCACATCAAGTGTCACTAACGCACAGTATCGAATACCTCATCTTTTCTGTTGAATAGCTATCTTAACAATCTTTACCACTGAGTTGATAGCGTCCAACGTGGACTAACCCTTGCGAAAACCGAACTAGTTGTTAGACAGGCCGTTCGTGCACTCTGAGTACAGGGTCAGCCTGTTGAGGATGATCCTCTCTAGCAACTTGCCCGTCGTGTCTATAAAGTAGATTAGTTTGCTGTGACTGTGATTGCTGCCTTGAGAGCGCTGTTCGGAACTCCATCAGGCCCTGGAGCTTTGTTCGGCCACCGCGAGTAACTCTTCGTTCGTCACCGGAGCCACCATTTCGGCCGCACCCATATTGCCTTGTGGTGCAGGAGGCCAGGGACTTGTGGCTCGGGACGGGAATAGTACCTCGATAATCCTCGCCATGGGCTGCAAAATGGTGGGTTGACATTTGGGAAGGAGCGCCCAACAGAGCTCTGATCCCCACAAGTCCCTATCTCACGCTTCCACGGGTCGTCCGATGACAAAAGACCGCCAGCTAAGGGTTGTGTACTTAGCTGGTAGTGCAGCCTGGGCAATGTTGTCCTTCTAACATCAGCTAGAGTGAGAAGGTGCGCCTCGAGCGTCTGTTCACCAGGAGGAGCGGCTCAAACAGCGTCTGCCTGGTACCCAGCGGCTGATTAACGAAATGCTGTATCGCATCAGCTATACCTAAGGTGGCAGCCCCACCAGCGCGATGTAGGTAACGTGATCCCGGTAAGGTATGTAGCTTACTGAAGCCTTTCACATACCAGGAAAAATGGAGGAAGAAAAAAAAAGAACGTTATTTTTGGCAACTATTAAGGGCTATGATTGGAAACTCGGTATCTGGAATGTAAGGGACCTAAATGAACCTGGACAAGTGAGCCTTCTGGCTCGTGAACTGCAGAAAGTTAGAGTGAACGTGGCTGCTATTCAAGAAGTCCGATGGCCTAGATCCGGAGCAGAGCGTTAATGAATAACGCTTCCAATGAATGATTAAATTTGTTATGATTAAGTCATTCAACTCTATGATTAAAGATTATGATTAATGATTTAATCATTTTTGACAATGATTAATGATTATGATTAACGATTGAATTATTTTTTGAAAATGATTAACGATTACAATCAATGAATAAAACGTTTGTAGTATGATTAACGATTACCGATCATGATTAAATGCTGACACAATATGTGTATGATTAATGATTAAAGATCGGTATGATTAATGATTAATGATCATGAATAATCGAATTGAATGATTTGCATATTGATTAATTATCAAGGAACATTTTTACCAAATTGGGTTATTGAAAGGTATGAAAATTAAATGATTATGATTAAAGATTAATGAATAAAAGCGATGTATGCAATGATTAAAATTGATGATTAATGAATAAACTCAAAACAATTATGAATATAATTAGTGATTAATGATTAAATGTAAAGTTCTATGATTAACGATTAGTGATTAACGATTGAATCAATTTTTTTGTATGATTATGATTAATGAATAATGATTAAAAAACCCATTATTCATTAATCATGATTAAATCTATGATTAATCACTAATGCTCTGATCCGGAGAACGTGAATTCCGAGCCGTGGACTCCACGACCAACACTGCATTCAAGTATAACATCTATCACAGCGGCGGTGAAAAAGCAGAGCATGGAGATGGTTTCGTAGTGATGAGCAAGCAGATGAAGTGAGTGATGCGGTGGAAACCCATTAGCGAACGAATCTGTGTGTTGAGGATACTGGGCAAATTCTTCAATTACAGCCTAATCAACGTTTACGCACCGACAAACGATAAATCCGACGACGTGAAGGACACGTTTTATGAATGTCTTGATAAAGCCTATGGAGAGTGCCCAAAGCATGACGTGAAACTTGTTATCGGAGACGCTAACGCTCAGGTCGGTAGAGAGGACTTTTTCCGTCCCATAATTGGTAGGGAGAGCCTTCACTCCGCTACCAATGACAACGGCCTACGGCTAGTAAATTTCACTGCTGCCAGAGGGATGGCCATCAGTAACACCTTCTTTACACGAAAGAACATCCGAAAGCACACCTGGAGACACCCAAATGGTGAAACTTGCAACCAGATAGACCATGTTCTGGTGGATGGGCGCCATTTCTCGGATGTTATCGATGTGCGGACATTCAGAGGTCCGAACATTGACTCTGATCACTACCTCGTTGTCAGTAAAATTCGATCACGGTTGTCAACTGTATCGAACGAAAGATCACAGCAAACGATGCGTTACAATATCCAGCGATTGTCGGCGGAAGGAGTATCGGCTGAGTACCGCCAGAAGCTCGACGAACGGATAAGTGCAATCAACGGTAGCGACAACATCAACGATCTATGGGAGTCGATCCATGGAGCGGTGAGCACAACAACACGAGAAGTGGTAGGCACTGCACAGAGGCGACCCAGGACGGGTTGGTTCGATGTGGAGTGTCAGAGAGTGACAGACGAGAAGAACGTTGCCAGAAGCCGGATGTTGGTGTCGGGTACCCGATCGAATAGAGATCGGTACAAGGAAGCAAGAGCAGCCGAAAAACGAACCCACCGCAGGAAGAAAAAAGAGTACGAAGAACAAGTTATTAGTGAGGCGCAGGAAAAAATGGAGCAGAACGATATGCAGAGGTTTCATGAGTCTGTCAATGGCGTGCGGAGAAAGACAGCGCCATCTCCCGTCATGTGCAACGACCAACAAGGGAATTTGCTGACAGATAAAACTGAAGTGGCTGCCAGGTGGAAGCAACACTTCGAGACTATGTTGAATGGAGGAAGTGACGGTACATCAGTGAACAGAATAAATATTAGCGACGATGGACAAGCTGCAGAGTCACCTACGATAGATGAGGTTAAAAAGCTGTTAAAGAGCTGAAAAACAATAAGGCTGCGGGAAGGACCAGCTCCGGCTGAACTTCTCAAACATGGCAGTCGCAGCTTTATGAAGTTCTGCAACATATTATGTAGAAAATATGGGAAGACGAGCATTGCCTGCTAGTTGGTTGGACGGCCTCATTTGCCCTCTCTTTAAGAAAGGGCACAGACTGGAGTGCGCCAATTACCGAGGAATAACCCTCCTTAATTCGGCGTACAAAATTATGTCCCGTATTCTGTTTAACAGATTGAGACCGCTTGAAGAGTCCTTCGTCGGCGAATACCAAGCAGGTTGTTTACCCTGAGACAAATCCTTGATAAATTGCGGGAGTACAATTTGCAGACACATCATCTGTTTATTGATTTTAAAGCGGCGTACGATTCAGTGAAACGGAATGAATTATGGCAAATTATGCTTGAACATGGTTTTCCGGCGAAACTGATACGGCTGATTCGTATAACGTTGGACGGATCGAAATCAAGTGTAAGGGTTGCGGATGAAATATCGACGTCATTTGTTACCTTAGATGGAATCAAGCAGGGTGATGCACTCTCGAATCTATTGTTCAATATAGCGCTCGAGGGAGCAATTAGGAGAGCTGGTGTGCAAAGAAGCGGTACCATTATCACAAAATTGCATATGCTCCTGGGATTTGCGGACGATATCGATATTATCGGAATTGATCGCCGTGCCGTGGAAGAGGCTTTTATGCCTTTTAAGAGGGAGACAGCGAGGATTGAACTCACGATCAATACCAGCAAAACTAAGTACATGGTCGCTGGCAATCAAAGTGGGTTCACTAGTGGTGGTGGTAGCGAAATGGTGCTGAATGGTGAAAAAATTGAAGTGGTAGAAGAATTTATGTATCTTGGAACATTAGTGACGTGCGACAATGATGTTACCCGCGAGGTGCAAAGGCGTATTGCAGCTGCAGATAGGGCTTATTACGGACTTCGTAACCAGCTTAAGTCCCGTAGTCTGCAAACGAAAACAAAACTCGCGCTGTATACTACTCTGATTCTTCCGGTGGCATTATACGGCCATGAGACATGGACGTTAAAGGAGGCTGATCGGAGAGCTCTCGGAGTGTTTGAGCGTAAGGTGCTGCGGACAATACTCGGCGGTAAACAGGAGAACGGTATCTGGCGGCGTCGCATGAATCACGAATTGTCTTCTTATTGGCATTGCATCCCCACACTGGGACAGAGCCGCCTCGCAGCTTAGTATTTAATTAAGCACTTCCACAGTTATTAACTGCGAGGTTTCTAAGCCAAGTTACCATTTTTGCATTCGTATATCATGAGGCTAACACGATGATACTTTTATGCCCAGGGAAGTCAAGAAAATTTTCAGGCCGAAAATTGCATAGACTGGTACCGGGAATCGAACCCAGCCACCATCAGCATGGTCTTGCTTTGTAGCCGCGCGTCTTACCAAACGGCTAAGGAGGGCCCCTAAAATCCCCCGAATCACGAATTGTACCAGGTGTATAAAGGGCTGGATATTATTAAGCTTATACAACACGGCGGACTACGGTGGGCTTGGGGCAGCAGGGACAGCAGGGACAGCATGGACCATGTCCAAGGGCTTGACGACCCCTCCCCAGCTGTCTGCGAGTCAGGGAGAACTGCCTAGGGCGTGGTGGGATTTAGCAGTGGGCTCTGCTAAAATCCCTCCCAAAAAACCACAAGTGCCCGTAATCAGACTCTATCAAAGCGACTGTGTGCCGCTTCAAAAGCACAAGCCCAGGGAGTGCCAATTGGCATGGGGAGTGTCCCTACTCCGGTAGGGTAGTGCGTGAGCTGCTTCGGCAGGGAGTGAGTGATCTGGTTGTGCTGAGGCAGGAGTGTCATAGCGCGTCACCGCTATTGTCACCTCGAAGCGCAGCAGAAGTCTGAGTATGGACTGCACATGCTAAGGTAAGAGTGTCGTAGCGTAGTATCGTTGATTGGTCCCTACATACCGCTATCGACACCTCGAGGCATGGCAGTGGAGTGTTAGAGTGAGTTGTGGAGTGTACCTACTTCGGTAGGGTAGCGCGTGAGCTGCTTCGGCAGTGGTGTGATTGATCTGCTCGTGCTGAGGCAGGAGTGTCGTAGCGTAATAACTGTAACTCCCAGGCAGTTACCGCTATTGACACCTCGAAGCGCAGCAGAAGTCTGAGTATGGACTGCACATGCTGAGGTAGGAGTCGAGGTACCCATCGACACCTCGAGGCATTGCAGTGGAGTGTTAGAGTGAGCACCCGAAAAGGGTCACATGGAGCGAATGGTCTTTGGAGAAGCTGCTTCGGCGGCAGGGTAGCAGTGGGTTGTACCCACACACCTACAGTTGTGCACATGTGGTGCATGGGGAGTGTCCCTACTTCGGCAGGGTAGCGTGTGGTCTGCTTCGGCAGTGGTGTGATTGATCTGCTCGTGCTGAGGCAGGAGTGTCGTAGCGTAATATCTGTAGGCCCAGGCAGTTACCGCTATTGACACCTCGAGGCATGGCAGCGGAGCGCCCGGGAGAGCATCCAAGTAAGACTCAAATGGAGTGAATGGTGTGCGAGCACCCAAGTCAGTCTCGCGTGGGACGAGTGCCTGTGTGAGCGATAATGAGCGAGTACGCTTAGTACTGCCATCCCCCCAGAAGTAGTACTGCGAGGTAGTTCCTGGGAGAAACGATGGTGGAGCCCAAGGGAGTTTAGTCGGTATTACCGGTATGGTCGAGTCCGACACTCCAGTACACTTCCGTGTGGTAGTTTGGCAACTACAATGCACGTGTACTGGGTTAGTGTGTAAATGCATTCTCCCTTGTAAAAAAAAAAAAAAAAGTCTACGGTGGGCTGGTCACGTTGTTCGTATGCCGGAGGAACGTCAAGCGAAGATAATATTTAGTAGAGAACCCGGAAGAGGCCGCAGGCTTCGTGGAAGGCCGCGTATACGATGGCTTTTTGCAGTTGAAGAGGATCTGAGGGCGCTCAATGTTCAGGGCGACTGACTGAAAGCGATTGGCCCAGGATCGAATCCAGTGGAGAAGGGTACTCCATTCGGCGTAGGTTCATCGAAGAGCTGTAGCCCATCAAGTATCAAGTAAGTAATCCTCGCCAACCTATCCGGAGACCGTTCAGGGGGTGAAGAGCTCCCTTTGGTCTTGGCCATCACTATCCTGTAGGCGTCACCCCACGGATTCGCGTGGGCTCCTTCGCATAGGTTGTCGAAACACGCTCTCTTACTGCTCTTGATGGTCTTGTTAAAGGCCAGTTTCGCAGCTCGAAACACTTCACGGCGGTCCGCTCTTTCATCCTCGGTGCGGGCACGTTGCATCCTTCGTCTAGCCTTGAGGCAGGTTGATCGAAGGGCCGCAATCTCGGGACTCCACCAGTATACCGAGCGTCTGCCATTTTTCGTAAGGGCTTTCCTCGGCATGGTGGCGTCACACGCGCGTGATAGGACAGCTACCAACACATCCCCGCTTAGACCTTCAGTGTTGGCTTCCTGTCCCAGGGCCGCGGTGAAAACTTCGCTGTCGAAGTGATTGATTCTCCACCTCCGGACCTGACAGGGATCCCCGGACCTCGGATGTTGCACGCCATAGTTGATCTTAAAGCGAATTGCTAGATGATCACTATGGCTGTAACCCTCGTCCACCCTCCAGTCCAAGTCTGGTGTCAGACCAGGACTGACAAACGTTACGTCAATCCATGACTCGAACCCGTTCCTTCTGAATGTGCTAGCGGAACCATCATTGACTAGCACTGCGTCGAGCTTCGCTAGCGCCTCTAGTAACGCTTGACCCCTTCGATTGGTGCAGCGGCTGCCCCACTCCACTGCCCAAACGTTAAAATTTCCTGCTATGACAACCGGCTTACGACCCACTAGGTCAGACGATAGCCTATCTATCATCTGATTGAACTGTTCTAATGGCCACCTTGGTGGGGCATAGCAGCTACAATAGAACACACCATTGATCTTAGCTATCGCGACACCCTCAGCAGAGGAGTGTACCACCTCTTGGATCGGGTACCGTCCCGTCGTGCAAATAGCCGCCATCCTAGACCCGTCCGCCACCCAATTGCCGTTATCGACAGGGACGTTGTACGGGTCGGACAGGAGGGCGACATCAGTCCTCGACTCCGAGACCGACTACCACAACAGCTGCTGAACAGTTGCATAGTGGTTAAGATTCAGCTGTATTACTTGCACGGCTTATTCTTATTTATCTCTCCTATGGGACACAAAGACCCACCCATAACGTGGTTACCGGTTTACTTTTTGCTGACGCAGATAAGGCACTTTGGTCGACACACGCAGATAAGGCACCTTCTCGGGTCGACGCCCTTCGGGCTCCTCTGCACCCCGATCTTCTTCTTCTTCTTATTGGCATTACATCCCCACACTGGGGCAAAGCCGCCTCGCAGCTTAGTGTTCATTAAGCACTTCTACAGTTATTAACTGCGAGGTTTCTAAGCCAGATTACCATTTTTGCATTCGTATATCATGAGGCTAACACGATGATACTTTTATGCCAAGGGAAGTCGAGACAATTTCCAATCCGAAAATTGCCTAGACCGGCACCGGGAATCGAACCCAGCCACCCTCAGCATGGTCTTGCTTTGTAGCCGCGCATCTTACCGCACGGCTAAGCAGGGCCCCTGCACCCCGATCTGCTCCACCCAGACGACGTTTGGCCTTTACGGTTGCACGTCGTTTGGCTTTGCTGAGCGCCTTCGCCGGATTGCTGCTTGAGCCGTTTCGGGTTAGGCGCAGTCTTTTCTTCATTAGCCGTCAAGGCGAAATCAATCGCCTCTTGGGCCATGGTTGCCCAAGCAGCACGCGCAACATCTTTCAAATAGGCGTTTGTTCCTAATAAATTGCATTGAAGACACTGGCAATACATCGAGTCACATTAAAGCCACTTCCCAGTTTCAGACAATCACAATGTTTCATTTCCGTTTAAGTGGCGTCGCAATAGTCTACCCATCTGACTTCTTGGGTGGTTTAAAAATCGATGTGTTCCATATCAGAAACAAAACAGATAAGTTGCAGAATTAATAACACTTCGGTTCATTGCTGTTACGACAATGTTTCTGATATGTTGGTAAACACTTTGAGCTCAGCTAAGCAGTATTTTATTTTTGACAGTCCCCTGCATGTTTCGTATAAGGTACAATGAAGTAACAAATGACGTTGTTGTTTATGTAGTGCACTTGTAGCAGAATCTTCAAATAGGATTGTTGGTGTGATGGTTATAGTAGAAGGTTGCAAATCTTAAGGTCCATGGTTCGATTCCCGGTTGGTTTTTGTGTTTTTATTTTCATTGTAGCCGCAAGATGTTGCAAATAGGCTCCACCTCTTGCGCTTTTTGTGTCACAAAGGAATTCCAAATACGACGCGTTGTGCATAAGTCAGACCTTTAGTAAGTCACACCACAGTTGTTGTTACTCACTGAGAAACAAGAGGTGTTGCTTGGGTGCTCCTCCAAGGAAGGAGAAGGCATCGGTTTGAGCACCTTTGTCGGCCTTCGCTCTTCCCACCACCCGCCTGATAAACGCATCCTGTTCTTGTCTTGCGACTCAAACAGCCTGGCGGAGCATCCGAAGGTTCTGTTTCAGTTCCTTACTGATTTCTGTCTTGCGCTCGCGAACTTGATGATATCATCGAAGTGCTCGGCGACCACTTGTATCCCGGATAGTGGCCCGCCGAGCGTGCTGATAGGGCTATACCTTGTCACAGCTGGGGAGACTCCGGTGCTGCTAGTTCCAACCTCCGTCACTCCGCTCTCCGCCTCCCTGGGAGGAGACCTCGCCAAACCCCCCTTGGCGAAGGGGTCTACCACCTCCATGCTTAACGCATCATCGAAAGAATTATTTTGTTTTGTTTCACTCATTGTAAATGGGTCCCCCTTGTGGCTGCCGTCGAATGCTATGATATCTAGTAGGGGAACTGGGGGTAGGACGCCCACGTTAAGGAAAATGCCATTTTTATCAATGAAAACCACCATTTCAGCCAGTTTTCATCAGCGCATACTGAAGAACAGCATATCTGCGACTGACTACCGATAACAGATATCTAATTGTCCATTTTATTGCACAGAAATTTGATTTTAAAAGCACCCGAAAAAAATGATTTTGAAACCATGCGGGGTGAGATGCGCCAGTGGATGGGTTAAAACGCGCATGTGCTTATCGTACTGATTTTCATTTTAATTGCCTACATTAAGGCAATTAACCGAATGTTTCAGCTGTTTCGGTCATACGAAATGAGCATGGGCGTAATGCCCCACACCGACCTCAGAAGTTTGAAGGCCCATAAAATCGTTTTAAAACCATTTTTGACGACGATTTCGTGTGGAACATAAAGAACACGAGTAAGCAGCATGGCTCATGGCTCATGGCTCAATTATTAATTTATCAATGTATAACAGCGACAGAAAGACTAAATTCCACCGAGCTAGAATTGCATCAAAACACGCAAAAATCGTTTTTTCGAGTTTTTCATGTATAACTAGAGAAAAAATCTGAAGGGTTATGTACAAGACATGACCGCCCAACGTAAACTACGTAAAACAGTTTGGTGCATTGAGGAATGTAGTCATATTTTAAGATAATTCATTTGATTACTTATGTCACTGGTTTAGAACAAAATTACCATAACTTAAAATATAAAAAATGTTGGATACCGTAGTCAGGGGTGACGTCCGAGCCCTCACCGACAGTCTGGAGGTCGGATAACAAAATCGTTCAAAAAGGTCACTTATAATTCAGTTTTATTGTTCTCAGATACATTAAATCTATTCTACAAGCCTTCTTTGTAGTTGAAACAGTGACCCATTCTCACCCCCATTTGACCCATTGTCACCCCGACGACGGTACGATAACTTAAAATTTTAACTTTAAAACCCCAAGTGGTAATAATGCTTTTCGCAATTCCAACTGTTGCATTCGACTTAGAGTAAAATTAGTAGAGATTCAGTTTCATTCCAAATTTTCGACCACTATTCTAGTTTATTTGTAGTAATATATATGTGGAAATATGGGAGTATGATTATTAAATAATACTATTCTGAAATAAAAATAACTCACTAGTGTTACATGGTTATGATATCCCAAGCAGCACACGTTGAGCCAATCTTGTTGCAGTAACCTTAATGTGAGAGAATTCGGGCACATAGGGACACGGCAGGTATTTTCGTCTGTTCGTCATAGTCTCGAAAACCAATTAAAAAGACGCTTTTTTGTAAAACTCATACGTACCAAATCATAGGCTCAGGAGAAACGTTCTGCTATAGTGGAGTTCTAGCAAATGTACATTGCTTTCGTTGGTCTTAGCCACTACGACGATGGACGGAAATACCTGCCGTGTCCCTATAAGTTACTGTGATCGATGTGCAATATGTTTGTTGTTGGGGGTGAATACTGGTGAGTGCGTGTACCACGATTCAGCGATTTTACGACAGATGCGAGACGATACGCATCGGCCCTGGATCTTACAAAAGAATCTCTGCTCTGGCTACGGACAAACAGGTGCCTCTGTCCAATGGTAGTCAGAGCATCGAGTCATCACTGGTGGAAGAATACGAGCCTTGGGCCTTTGGCAGAATCTCCGCCTTCTGTTATTTGGAGTAACGAGGAATAGTTGGCAAAGAAGGGATAGTCGTATTGTTGAGTCCGACAAAGAAGCGCGAGTCGATAAAACCCGGTTGCGCCAACTAGAAATCAACAAATACTAGCTATGTACCGTTTTGACTCAAATTCCGAACATGACTCATATTCCGAACTTATGCTTTTAAATGCCCATTTTAACTTTATTCGTGTAATTTTCTCCACAGGAGTTTGAATTCGTTTGTTATCTTGATCTTCAGTGCGGAAAACCAATGACAGTTTTAGTTTTAGGGCGCTAAAACGCCAGTGTTCGGAATATGAGTCATATTCGGGATTTGAGTCAGAACGGTACCAAAAACCAAGCCATTCGGTTGAGATGCGCCAGAGTAGTAAACGCTGCGGACGGGAATAGGGTATTTGTGCTATTTTATTACAATCTAACTCCCACTATCTGGCAGTGGCATTATGGATAACATATTCGTGCAACCATATTATTAATATAATTGCAAGAATCTTAGATCCGGGAGCTAGAAAGTAATAGTTCTATTGCAACCTATAGCCCGTTTCAATAAAGTATGCGTTCCGAAGCTATAGCCGTTTACAATAAGCCCCGCATGATTGTACCCACAGAGTATCTGAAGTGCATTCAAACTTCTTGAATTAAAATTGAGTTCTTTTGATTTTGGCGCATATTTAATAATAAAAATATAATTAACAATTTGCAGTTTATCATAAAATGGCTTACCATTTTCCTAAGTTATCTTTGAATCGAACATGTTTGTTCATTTGCATTGCGATTATCGCATTATGACATTGCATTGCCGTTGCTAACAATCGATCATCCTATCTTTGCACAAATATGCGCTTGTATGTATATCGCCGACTGCGGTCACTGCTCTGGCCCTACTTTTTGTGCGAAGCACCGCACAAAAAGAAGAGCCCAAAAACCAACTACACTGAACAACGGCCGAATGAGACTCACGTTGCGAACGGGAAAAAAGGTGCTGCCAAAATGGTCCAATACCCTACTTTAACGTTGATAATCAAATGTTTCAATATAACTGGAAAATTGGTGGAGAGTTTCCGAGTCGATTGATATATAAATCTCAAAAATCCATCGAAAGATGAATGCGCTATTAACGTACAAAATCTTACATGATTTCGTGACGGTCTCGGATTTGGAAATTTTCATTTGTCACCCTGTATCCGAGTCTTCCCCTTAGACGTAGTTTACGTCAAAATCATGAAATATATGTATCCAATGGCAATATTTTTCATTGCTTTATCGTATAGACTATTGAAAATAATCAAAATGGGGATATTTAACCTTATTCAGGGGTGGCGCGTTTTAACCCCTATGGGCGTGCTACCCCCACTTCCCCTAGTCGCCTTTTATGATACCATGGTTATCTTTGTGTACCTTACACCATGCAGGGAGGTCATGCAAGGGTTGACACTTACGTGTTCAGAGCCAGATCAGCGCAAGTCAGGGCATCTGAGCCTACTCCGACCCAGCAGGCAAAGCTTGGTGGCAGGATTGGACAGCGTGCTACAAGGCCCGCCACGGTTTTAGGGGACGGAAGACAGCCTAGCCATTAGCCCACTCGCCGTTTCGAGTCAGTGTCACCCGGCTCTACTAAGAGAGTAGAATGTCAGTGCCATATAAGTGCCAATTGGCACTCCCTGGGCTCCTGTGCGCTTTGAGCGGCACCCGATCGCTTTGATAGGGCCTGCTTGCGGACACATGCAGCATTTTTTAACAGAGCCCGCTGTCAAGCCCCACCACTTCTTAGGCAGGCCCTCTAACTCGCAGAGGCCGTGGGGAGGGGTCGTTAAGCCCTTGGACATAGTCCCTGCTGCCCTGCTGTCCCTGTAGTTGATTCTGTGTCTGGAATCAAGTAGAAAGCCAAATGGCACTAATTGTCCCCCAAATAGGCCAAGAATTCTACAATACAGCAAACTATTTGCTTTAGACAAAACGCGCAATACGCAATGGAAATATATTTCCGGGATTTGTCTAATGGACTGAATTCTCGTATGAAAGCTCGTCATATCCCATAATGGGTATCGTCTAGCCGTCTCTCTCAGGGCACCAAGAAAGAACGTGCATTATTGAAGTTTGTTGACTGTTTCATGCCGATAACGTATCCTAATGGGGCTCTCCTTAGCCGTGCGGTAAGACGCGCGGCTACAAAGCAAGACCATGCTGAGGGTGGCTGGGTTCGATTCCCGGTGCCGGTCTAGGTAATTTTCGGATTGGAAATTGTCTCGACTTCCCTGGGCATAAAAGTATCATCGTGCTAGCCTCATGATATACGAATGCAAAAATGGTAACCTGGCTTAGAAACCTCGCAGTTAATAACTGTGGAAGTGCTTAATGAACACTAAGCTGCGAGGCGGCTCTGTCCCCAGTGTGGGGATGTAATGCCAATAAGAAGAAGAAGAAGAAGACTATCGATTCTCGATTTCTCGGTTCACTTTTTGCAACACGTATCGAAACATTGCGTAGTATTTTTGCTTTCTAGGCACCGCGTTTCCTATGTCTATTTGGTGTTCATAGAGGTCCGTCCTACCCAGTGTGCCATCAGCCATCAACCTTTGCTCGCATGGCTAACTGGAGACCACAATGTGTTCTAGTAGCATTAAAAAAGTTTTTAAATTGAATGCTTTTAAATGCCTTACGCATGTAAAAAAGAAGTTTAAATAATGAAAACGAGTAACAAACGTGAAACTAGTATTTTTGACTTTAGAATAGATGACCTACATATCAATGCTGAATTGGAACACAATCTATATAATAACAATGAAATGGTCTGTGTTCGTATCCGCATAACTCAAAAACGGCTGAATGGATTTTCTTCATTCCTTCAGCAAACATGTTCGTTATCGTTTCCGACGGCTTTATATGATATTTTCTCATGCGAAAATCACGAGTAAGGGTGGAAAAACTATGAAAAACTAAAACTAAGATATTTCGCATGGGAAGTTCGCAACGCGCATTTTCGCTTACTATGCAGGACAACGTCTACCGGGTCGACAAGTATAACATGAAAAAGGGCCTGCCATTAATACAAATATTTTTTTCAAAGTCGACAATCAACCTTTTGCATTTTATCCTGTATACTGCTTTTTTGTAGTCGATCGACACAAACCAAAACCCATCGCATTCCTTTTCAATTAGAGCCCAATACTGGAATTAATTAATTTAATTAGAGAGAGCCATGTCGGTCGTCTGTCACGACTCGACAAGCGATCGGCACTGTCTCGCACCGCGACCGCTACTTTCAACCCGTGCGGCTTTCCCAGTCGCTCTACACTGTCGCTACATATGTTCACCCGCCGCTAAACCCATCCATCTGCGAAAAAACCTCTGCCGCGCCTGGGATCCAACAACCCGACATCGTCGCCGACCCGGGTGAGATTCGAACATGCAAGGCCCCCTTATTTGGGAGAGTCTACATCACACCACTATAGTACTTCTTTTACTTGCTTTCTTTCCCGCATGCTGGCGGTACCACACTGGGTTCAACGGAGAGTTAGCTACTACTGAACTGGCTTGGCGCGGCGTTTGCCGCCGTCCTGACCGACCCAATGTGAGCTCGCTCGGTGGTTGCTGTTGTTGGTGCTAGAGCTGCCAGAGAGTGTGTTTATTTCATTAAACTTCATCATTTATTAATTTATCATCCCATTCAATTCGGTGAGTCGTCAGTTTGTTTTTTGCTTCTTTTACCGCTCCGAGTGAAGTATTCTTCGTCGGACTCCCAACCCGACTCGTGTTCCGTGCTGTGCGGCTCACTGGACTGCGATATGCGCATGTTTCGTGATGTTTGTTTTCCTTGGAATTGGTACGGTCGATGGGTGATCGGGGCGAGACTGTTCGAGAATGTATTGCTCTCGAGACTTCTCCTTCAAAGTTGACACTTACGTGGTAATTGAAAGACTATTTTTGGCACGATTTTCGTGGGCTATTTGCTTTTGACCGATGAGTTTTTTGCGGCGGTTTGTTATTTTTGTTTTAGTTTTTGTTCTATTTGATACGGCAGTCGGCAAATTTGTATAAACATGAGACTTACATTTTGTTTTTTATACAACAAATATTCTCCTGTCGAACTGAACAATCAGTTCGAATTGATCAATGATGAAAATTAGCAATTCGAATCTACCTCTAGTCCAGGTGATTCGATTTATGCGAAAAAGCAAAGGATTCCGCCAATTGTGGTATTCGTTGCCGATTTTCTGGCTTTCAGATTGCAATTTTGAGCAACCTTCGGGGAATTAAAGTTTCATTTCAGATTGCCAGTAAGGGTGACTGCCGCGTTTTGCCGGGATCCTTTGACGATCGCAAACGTTTTCTTCAGTATTAGACTGAGAAATGGCATAGGTTTTTCACATACGACGATAAGACTGAAAACGATTGTTCAAACTTATTCTAAAAGGTCTCTCCAGTGATAATAAATCACTGGACGAAATCTAGATGGAAAAATCGCAATTGCTTGGATTTGCATCAGTCCAAGTAATAAAAATAAAGAAGAAATCCCATTCTATTCCTTTCCAGATAGGGATTTCCCAAGAATTTTATTTAGTTAAATGAAAGAAAACTAAATAACTTGAACATTTGCAGGTCCGAGGGAAATTTCTAAAACCCCACCCAGTGTCGCAAGTGCCAAAAGTGGGCCATGGAACCAAACATTGCCACATGGATGCTGAATGCATGATATGTGGTGGCTCTTCTCTTCTCACACTAGGGACGCCTGTTCTGTGAGAGAAGATTTAAAAAGTTCAAATGTGCATACTGTCTGTGGGGGCAATCACAACACTAATTTTTGGGAATGTCCTTCATGCAAAAAAGTTTTGAACTCTCGAGCGAAATCGATGACGGGAAACGTTAATCGAATCCCTGATTTGCCAAAAATTTTACAAACGCTTAAAATTAGTCGGTCGAGAAATTCATACCCACCACAATCCACGAACTGATTCAGGTAGCATGTCTGCTTCCGAATTTGGTTTCCTAACTCAGTGATTTTCAACCTGGGGTACATGTACCCCTGGGGATACCTTTTGTGGACCTAGGGGGTATCCGGGCAAAAATGCATAATGGTGGACGTATCACAATTCCAATCGGAGCTTATTGATCAAGTGTTGATAATTCTGCATTTTTATTTCAAAGCTTGGTCTTGCACATAATAACAGATCAAACGGACAAAACGTCGAATGAGCAAATTTAAAAAATCTTCAATGCAATCTACCTGATCTAAACAAAATGTTGAATAATATGTTAGAAACATGCTTTTGAACTAAAATATAGAATCTAAAAGTTTAAAAGCCTCCGTTTCAGAGGCATGAAGGTTTTGTTTCAGAAAAACTCGGTTGCTTCGTTGCGAGAAGATTAGAAGCATTTTTCTACGCTTCTCGGAAGTCTGCTTCAGAGCAGTTCGAATGCCTCCTTCCAAGATGTGTAGAAGGCTTCTTTCAAAAGGTTTGGAAGCTTCTTTTCAAGAAGCCTATGACTTCTTCCAAGAGGCCCAGCAGCCTCGTTTTAAGAGAGTCAGAAGCCTTCTTTCAGAAAGCTCGGAGGGTCGGAAGCCTTTTTTTCAAAAAACTCGGAAGCCTTCGTTCAAGAGGCTCGGAAGCCTCCTTTCAAGGTTGGCCGAATGTCGTTTGGCCGAATGCCGTTTGGCCGAACGCCATTTGGCTGATCGGGTCGTTTGGTCGAATGCCGTTTGGCCTTTCAAGGTTGGCCGAATGTCGTTTGGTCGAATGCCGTTTGGCCTAAAAGTTAAAAAATTTGACCTCAGATTACGAGTCGTGAATAGTGCGAAGTGAGAAGTGAAAAGAGGAAAGTAAACTGAGTACTGATAACAGAGAACTTCTTCCTTCGTCATTCTTCCCTCTTCCTTCTTCTTTCGTCTCTCTTCTCCCTCCTCCCTTCTTCCGAGTGCGTGTTCTATCATGTGTCGGACAGCAGAACGATCGCGCGGTCGGCCGAATTATTGTGTTCTGCATTGCGCGGTCGGTAATAGAATTAATCAGTTCAGTGCGTGTTCTCTCTTGTTCCGGACAGCAGAACGATCGCGCGATCGGCCGAATTATTGTGTTCTGCATTGCTCGGCCGGTAATAAAATTAATCAGTTCAGTGCGTGTTCTCTCTTGTTTCGGAGATCATGTTTGTTTGTTGCTTGAATGACAAATGTTTAGCATTCAGAGGTCACGTACAGTCGTGATTTATTTAGTAGGCAGAACGATCGGCCGGTCATCACGCAATTTGTTCTGCTTTGTGCGGTTAGCAGAACGATCGACCGATCATCGAAATGTTGTTCTGCTTTGTGCGGGTGAGTGCATTAATTAGAAAGTGAAGATTCAGTTCGCGTCAGTAAGCAGAACGATCGGCCGGTCATCGGAAATGTTGTTCTGCTTTGTTCGGTTAGCAGAGAGATCGGCTGGTCATCGACAATTTTGTTCTGCTTAGTGCGGTCGGTTATTAAAATAATTAGTGTTCATTCGATTATGTTTTGAATTGATCAAACTACACGCTATACACGGCATACCGTTTACCAAAACGAACCCTGCCACAATACCTTCCCCATATATCCAACATCCCAGTGATTTCTCGTGGAAGTGCAGATGACTCGTCGGCTTCTATCAAAGCGAGTATCACGTCAACAATTTCCTACCCATTCCTTGACTGACCTGCATTCGGACACGGCCGGCGCTGGTATTGCTTATTTTGGGTCACCAATTCTTACACATTAAAGATGAGGTTAGTCCCAAACTTCATCTATTGGTTCTCTGTGTAATTACAGCTGACCTGGCAATAACGGAGTAGCAACCGTGGGCGGTCAATCATGCTCATGCTCATGCTCATGCTCGTCTCTCTTCTCCCTCCTCCCTTCTTCCTTCTATCTTATATTTTTTCCTTTTTCATTCATCTTTCTTCCTTAATTTTTTCCTCTTCCTTTTTCCTTCTCCATTCTTCCTTCTTCCTTCCTCCTTCTTCTTTCTTCCGTCTTCCTTATATTTACTTCTTTTTCTTTATTTTTCCTTCTTCTTTCTTCCTTGTATTTTCTTCTTTTTTCTTCTTCGTTCCTTCTTTATTCTTCCTTCTTCCTTCTTCTTTGTATTTCCTTCTTCCTTCTTCTTTTTTCCTTATTCTTTCTTCTTTCGTCCTTCTTCCTTATATTTCTCAATTCCTTTTTCCTTCTTCTTTCTTTATTCTTCCCTCTTCCTTATTTTTTCTTCCTTCTTTTTTATTATTTCTCCTTTCCTTTATTCTTATTCCTTCTTCATTCTTCCTTCTTCTTTCTTGCTTCTTCTTTCTTCCTTCTCCTTTCATCTTTCTCCCTTTTATTTCCCTTTTCCTTTTTCCTTCTTCTTTCTTTCTTATTCCTTCTTTTTCTTTATTTTTCCTTCTTCATTCTTTTTTCTTCCTTCTCCGTTATTTTTTCTTCCTTCTTCCGACCTCCATTTCCATTTTCTTCTTCCTTCTTTCTTATTCCTTCTTCCTTCATCCTTTTTCATACTTCCTTCTTTCTTCTCCTTTCTTTCTTCTTCCTTCTTTCTTCTTCTTACTTCCTTCTTCCTTTCTCCTTCTGCCTTTATTCTTCTTCCTTCATGCCACTTCCGTCTTGGATTCCACTTCTTCCTTCTTCTTCCTTTTTTCTTCCTTCTCCCTTCTTTTTTTTCTTTTTCCTTATTCTACCTTGATTTCTCCTTTTCCTTTCTTTTTCTTTTCTTTTTCCTTGATTCTTCTTTCTTTCTTCTTCCTACCTTGTTCATTCTTCGTTCAGAGATAATTTTCCTTCGTATTGCTTGCTACTCGCTTTAAGTTGAGGTGCGGCTCAAACAGCGTCTGTCTGGTACCCAGAGGCTGATTAACGAAACGCTGTATCGCGAAGCCTTTCAAATACCACGAAAAATGGAGATAGGAGAAAAAGAGAACGTTATTTTTGACAAACGACCCGGCAACGAAATAAGGACCATGATTGGAAACTCGGTACCTGTAATGTCAGGACCCTAAATGAACCTGGACGAGTGAGCCTTCTGGCTCGTGAGCTGCAGACGGTTGGAGTAAACGTGGCCGCTATTGAAGAAGTCCGATGGCTTAGATCCGGAGAACGTGAATTCCGAGCCAAACCGTTGACCCCACGACCAACACTACATTAAAATAAAACATCTATCACAGCGGCGGCGGAAAAGCAGAGCATGGAGTTGGTTTCGTAGTGAAGGGCAAGCAGATGAAGCGAGTGATGCGACGGAAACCCATTAGCGAACGAATCTGTGTGTTGAGGATACGGGGCAAAGTCTCCAATTGCAGCCGAATCAACGTTCACGCACCGACAAACGATAAATCCAATGACGTGAAGGACACGTTTTATGAATGTCTTGATAAATCCTATGGAGAATGCATAGGATGACGTGACGTGAAAATTGTCATAGGAGACACTCAGGTCGGTAGAGAGGACTTTTTCCGTCCCATAATTGGTCACTCTGCTACCAATGACAACGGCCTACGGCTATTCCGCCTAGCTATTTCGCTGCTGCCAGAGGGATGGCCATCACTAGCACCTATTTTGCACGAAAGAATATCCGAAAACACACCTGGAGACACCCAAAATGGTGAAACTTGCAACCAGATAGACCATGTTCTGGTGGATGGGCGCCATTTCTCGAATGTTATCGATACATTGATTCTGTATCGAACGAAAGATCACAGTGGTGCTGGATGATGGAAAATTTGAAGTGGTAGAAACATTTGTGTATCTTGGAACATTAGTGACGTGTGGCAATGATTTTATCCGCGATGTGAAAAAGCGTATTGCAGCTGAAACTAGGGCTTATTACGGACTTCGTAATCAGTTTAAGCCCCGTAGTCTGCAAACGAAGACCAAATTCGCGCTGAATACTACTTTGATTCTTCCGGTAGCTTTATACGGCCATGAAACATGGACGATAAAGCAGACTGATCGGAGAGCTTTCGCAGTATTTGAGCGTAAGGTGCTGCTGACAATACTCGGCGGTAAACAGGAGAACGGCATCTAGCGGCGTCGCATGAATCACGAGTTGTGCCAGGTGCATAACTGGGTGCATGCGACTGGAAGCGATTGGCCCAGGATCGAATCCTGTGGAGAAGGATACTTCATTCGGCGTAGGTTCATCGAAGAGCTCTATCCCATCATTTATTTTTGTGATTTTTTTCAGCAGTGATCACGCATGATAGCAAAAAGAAGCGACAAGATTGGTGCTGTATTTCTCTGTTTTATGATGAGATGAATATATGATCAGTGAGATGGAAAACGGAACAGTTCCCCTAAATAGCAAAATTCAAGGGAGTGTTGCTCAAGGTAAATACATTTTGACATCAGAGTGATTAATTTTACCGCTAGTTAGTAACACTATCTGTAGAACTAATTATAATTGAATTTATATTACAAACAATCAAAACATTGCTTTCGTAATAGTTTTTTTACCATCCTCATGACTGCAGCTGCTTTCAAACAACCTTCACAGCGCTTTGCATGTTCCATCGATAATGGTAGTAGATTAAAATCAAACATGGCCATGTGCTGGCTCTTACTACGAGCGCACACATAATACCTATCATGTTCTCTCAAGTCCACCCACTTCAAACATCTGCCCTGTTCCATCTTGTGAATCGGGTGCGGAACGAGGACACAGGCGATGTGGCTTAGTTGTTGTGCTCTTCCATGTCCTCATTTTCGGGGTTTCCTTTTAATCTTGCCTTCCGTTTTTTTTTGGATTCCTTCCTGTATTGATTCGAATCCAGGAAGGGTTCAAGTTGTAGCCTTTGGCAAAGTTTCCGCAGTTGATGGATGAGGTCGGCTGTAGTCATTTTTCTCGGAATGAAATGATCAAGAATTGTGCAAGCGATTTGTTAAAATTGGTCATACAGCTACAGTTTTATTTATAAATTTTCAGATTATTAATTCATCGAAAAATGCAATTCATACAAAGGCCATAATCAAAAACTACAGTTGTTTGCACAATTCTGTTTAACTGTTTTTATTTCAAAAGCCAATCACTAAAGATAATATAATGATAAACTGCACCGCAGCGCATGACCGGAAACCGCGTCATCGAATGAGATTAGAAACGATACAGGAGAGTGAGTCTTGGAAAAAGTAGACTATTGTAAGTTCTGACAATTAGATAGGACTCCCCTAGAAAATAAGAAGAATATCATTTAAAGCAGCCCCCTATTTCTGTTCTCATCGTTTACATAGTCACCAACCAATCGATACGCCAAGTCATGTGGTTGGAATTTGAATGCAACTGAGGAATAGAGGGGATTGCGGAAAGCACCCCAAGTACCTACATCTTTTAGAGGTAAATCTATGAAATTAAACTTTCCCGCCCAATCATTTTTTTTTTTTCAAGAATATTTGTTAAGATTTTTACTGGAATGTCTTTGTCAAGTCTAGAATTTTTTTTTCCAAAAAAAACGTCCATTAAGGTCTCTCCTGACGGAATCCAAGTTTAAAAGTGCTCGCGTTTTCGGGGGCACACCACTCGATTCAGATGCGGCGCACAACTGTCATTTTTGTTGATTTAGCTTTGCTGCGTGGCAGCATGCGTGAAATGATAAAAATGACAGTTGTGCGTTGCTTCCGTATCGAGTGGTGTGCCCCCGAAAACGCGAGTACTTTTAAACTTGGATTCCGTCAGGAGTGACCTTAATCCCATCTAATTTTTTCCCGAAATTCCTTAAGAATTCCTTTGGAAAGTTTGTCCAGGAATTTCACTATTAAGGACAATCCTCACGGAGTCCAAAACTAAATGTACTCGCGTTTTCAAGGGCACACCACTCGATACGGAAGCAACACACAACTGTCATTTTTATTATTTCACGAATGCTGCGCGATTTTATTTCAATTGCTGTCTCCATATTATCACAATCACAAGTATATCACAAGAAGAAATTGACCAATCTACGAGGGAAATCAGTGACTGAAGGTAGAACCACCAACCCCACTGTACAGATAATCGAAGGATTCGTCGTTAACCGTTCGACACAGCAGTTGTGCCTCTCGACCAGGCTTGTAAAATGTCATCTGCATGTCATTTGACTAATTTGTTCATAACTTTCTTTAGAAGCCAAATTTATTCCAAAATTTTTGATGTACTCATAACGCTTGAGTAGGGCTATATTTTTGTCCAATGGTACATTGCTCTGAGGCTGTAGAGTGAAAACTCTCCAAAATGTCACGTGTCATTTGACATAATGTCATTTGAATGACATTTTGCCTCCCACGCCTCAGATTACATATTTACAGCAATGTCTTGTTAGACAAAGTTGTAGGCACATTTAAGCGCTATAAGTTCGTCATACCTCATGAAATGATAGCTAACTTCTGAAAAAAGCTCTGGGCAAATTATACGAACGAATGCAAATGACATTTTACAACACTGCTCTCGACACAGTGTTGTTCCTCTGTAAACAATTTGCACACCTCAACAATATGCGACTACGCAAAAAGCGGAGGTGGAACAGATCATCGTGGATATGGAGACAGCAATTTCCTGAAACATCGAGCAACAGAATCAGAATACAGTGAGGAACATCGTAGCACACGCCATCCAAGAAGTGCAACACGGTACAACGAACCTAGATGAGAGGAAGATTCTAAAGGAGCTCAAGGAAAAACCTGTATACTACGTAAAAGCCGACAAAGGCAATGCAGAGTAGTGATAATGGATAAAGAGGATTACGAAGAACAGATGACGACAAAAATCAAAGGAGGACCATACAGGCTTTTAAGAGCGGATTCGCTATCTGTCCAAATGGTTAGTGAAGAGGTTTCAAAGTATGCCGAAGCCTTCCCCCAGCAGGTCAGTCATCAACACCCAGAAGAAGAAGAGTACGTAGTGGTATCATTCGACGTAGCGGAATTATTCCCAAGCGTTCCAAGCAACATGGCGAGAAAAGGTGAAGAGGTACCTAAAACTGGCAAGGCTATGCATGATGGAGAACTACTTCACATTCCGTAGAAGCTTCTACAAACAGACGAAGGACCCAGCAACCACAAGATCGTATATCATAGCGAATAAGTGTTCAAAGCGGATGCCATACACGTACACTTTGAATACAGTCAAATGGAGGCATGCGCCTATATCGCTTCCACCTTGTATACTTATTCGCTACCATATGCGACTTTGTGTTGGCTGGGGATGTACCGATGGGAAATCCGCTATCACCGTTTTTGTGCGTTCATGGCGAATTTGGAGGACAACCTACAGGGACAAGGAGTACTACCCGTGAAATGGTGGAGATACGTCGACGACATTTTCAGCATCATCAACCGGAAAGACCTACCTAGGATTTTGGAAGCGATGAACAACGTACATAAGGACATCAAATCCGCCCGCTAGGAAGGAAAGTAAATTACCTTTCTTAGATCTACTGGTCATCAAAGGGACGAATACAACAATAGACTTCGATATCTACAGGAAGCCCACCAACACCATGGGAGCACCCCCATGATACGGCTGTCATCCACGAACAACTCGCCTGAAGCCAAAAACATGGTGCTGCAACATAGTGCTGGATGTAAACATTGCCGGTTAAGCAATAAACACACGAAGTCAGAACAGTCGGATGTGCAAGCGGCGTAAGCGGCATGTGTTACATTGTTAAATTATATTCAACGAGATGTATTGCATTGTTGCGTGATTTTCGACGTTATTAATTGGCGCTTTGATGTTGCATGAAGAAGAAGAAGCAGAAAGATGATATTTAAAAATTTTCGCGCAGGAAAACATACGAGGATATTTTTGAAACTCTTCTCTGAAATTCTAGAGGCAATTTAATTAAAAACGGTACACAGTACGGGGTTGGACTTTTCTTATACTGTGTATTAAGTATGATTCACAGAATAAAAATTGAAATTGAAATATTGTGTTTATTGTGCAGTAGAAAACAAGACTAACCCCGTACTGCTTACCGTTTTTATTTAAATTGCTTCTAGAATTTTAAAGAGTGTTTCAAAAATATCTTCGTATGTTTTCCCGTGCGAATATTTTTGATTATCATCTTTCTGCTTCTTCTTCATCATCCAACATCAAAGCGCCAATCGCTAATGCTCTCGCGGCGGTATGAACAGAGCTTAACCTTCTTCGGATATTAGAAAAAACTTACGAATAAGATGTTAGGGTCATATTGACCCAGAAATGTAAATGCTTATAAAACAATCAAATTATAACCGAATTACAAAGTTTATATACCGTTCGAAAGATATACTCATCAATTTTGTGGCTATGTGGTGATATGCTGGTTCTGAAGACAATGGCCACTGGGAAACGACTTCCACGGGGACCTTGTCGGTTTCATAAGGGGAGCATGGAAATCGCTGCATATATGCCTTTCGATCGCTTATTCTTCATAAATTCTCTTAAAACGGTAATGTATGGTCCATGAGAGGGCTTCCAACGAAAGAGGCCACTCCTGGTACATGCAAGGTGCCCCCGGGGAACCCGCAGGAGGGGACATTTCCGTTTTAGCACCAAAATACACCGTGCGGCGGCTCTTTCGTCATGATTTTCCACCAAACAGATGATTATGCGCTCAAAATCGCTAAGTGACCACATTGGCCACTCTTGGAGCCTATGAGGTGCCCTCGGGGAACCCGTAAAAGGGGACATTTCCGTTTTAACACCGAAATATGTCGTGCGGCGGCTCTTTCGTCATGATTTTCCACAAAATAGATGATTATGCCAGTGAAATCGATAGGTGACCACATTGACAACGCCTGGAACCTATGAGGGGCCCCAGGGAACCCGTAGAATGGGACATTTCCGTTTTAACACCGAAATATGCCGTGCGGCGACTCTTTCGGTGTGTTTTCTCTTCAAAGAGATGGTTATTCAGCTCGAAATCGATAAGTGACCTCATTGGCTACTCTTGGAGCCTATGAGGTGCCCTCGGGGAATCCGTAAAAGGGGACATTTCTATTTTGACACCAACATATGTCGTGCGGCAGCTCTTTCGTCATGATTTGCCACAAAATAGATGATTATGCCAGTGAAATCGATAAGTGACCACATTGGCCACTCTTGGAGCCTATGAGGTGCCCCCGGGGAACCCGTAGATTGGGGCATTTCCGTTTTAGCACCGAAATATGCCGTGCGGCGGCTCTTTCGGCATGATTTTCCACAAAATAGATGATTATGCACTTGAAATCGATTAGTGACCACATTGACAATACCTGGAATCTATGAGGGGCCCCCAGGGAACCCGTAGAACCGTTTTAACACCGAAATATGCCGTGCGGCGACTCTCTCGGTGTGTTTTGCCATCAAAGAGATGATTATTCAGCTCGAAATCGATAATTGACCATATTGGCCACTCTTGGAACCTATGAGGTGCCCCCGGGGAACCCGTAGAAAGGGACATTTCCGTATTAGCAGCAAATTATGCCGGGCGGCGGCTCTTCGTCATGATTTTCCACAGAATAGATTATTATGCGCTTGAAATCGATAAGTGACCACATTAACCACTCTTGGAACCAATGAGATGCCCACGGGGAACCCGTAGATGGTGACATTTCCGTTTTTATACCGAAATGAATAAGTGACCACATTTTCCATTCTGGAACCTATGAAGTACCGCCGTGGAGCTCATAGGAGAGGACATTTCCGTGCTTACACTTACTCACACTTAACGACATGCCGTGCAGCGGCTCTTTCACTATAATTTTCCATCAAATAGTTGGTTATGCTCTTGAAATCTAATATCAACTCGGGGGAACCCCAGGCCTAGTTTCGGTAATTGTGGAGTGCTGCGAAGAATCCATTGAAAGTGCCTGTGCACACAAAATTTCACTCACTTTTTAGGAACTTTTCCTCAACCGATTTGCTCGCATTAAATAGCATTCGACGCAAAATCCTGCCCTATTGTTTCCTATTGAAAATTGGCCACATCGGACTATGGGCTCCGAAGCTGTGGACAAAATACTAATTTCAGCATTGAATTGATGGAAAAGTAAAATCTATCCCCCTAAAGTGCTATTTCGACCTCTCTTATGTGTTTTTCTTATTTTTTAAATGCGCGAGAATGGCACCACCATCGCTAGGTGGATTGATCTGGTTTTTTTTTTTCTATCAAATAGGTCATTCAGTCTAAACTTAATATCTACAACCTACGAGGTACCTGCAGGAGTCTCACAGAAGGAGAGATTTTTTTTTATATCAAAATGTTGTGTTTTCATATCATTGTCCACGGCGATCGGTGAAAACCACAAATTTCTATGAGTCGATATTGAAGGTACCATCGACTAATGGTAATATCGAGATGTGGAACAGAAAATCCTTGGAGAGCTGTTCGAAGGAACCATCACAGTAGCCCAGAAACTATTTGACTCAGTACTCAATTTCATAACCAACTTTTTGTATACTTGTGGCCAGGGTAGACAATGTGATCTAAATCGATTTCAAACGCATAACCATCTATATTTTGGAAAACATGGAGATAGAGCTGCCGCAAGCGGCACAGTACATTTGATATAACCATGAAAATGTCCTCTCCAACGGGTTCGCAGGGTACCTCAAAAGTTCCACGATTAGACAATATCACTAATCAACTCCAAGCACATGACCATCTGTTTGGTAGAAAATAACAATGAAAGAGCCACCGCACGGCATATTTTCGTGCTAAAACGGAAATGTCCTCTTCTACGGGTTCCCCAGGGGCACCTTGCATGTACCAGGAGTGGCCAATGTGGTCACTTATCGATTTCAAGCGCATTATCATCTATTTTGTGGAAAATCATGACGACAGAGCCGCCGCATGGTATATTTTGTGCTACAACGGAAATATCCCCTCCTGCGGGTTCCCCGGGGCACCTTGCATCTACCAGGAGTGGCCAATGTGGCCACTTATCGATTTCAAGCGCATAACCATTTGTTTGGTGGAATATCATTATGCACGGCGCATAATCATTTATTTTGTGGAAAATCATGACGAAAGAGCTGCCGCATGGCATATTTTGGTGCTAAAACGGAAATGTCCTCTTTTACGGGTTCCCCGGGGGCACCTCATAGGCTCCAAGAGTGGCCAATTTGGTCAATTATCGATTTCAATCGCATAATCATTTATTTTGGGGAAAATCATGACGAAAGAGCCACCGCACGGCATATTGTGGTGCTAAAACGGAAATGTCCTCTTTTACGGGCTCCCCGGGGGCACCTCATAAGCTCCAAGAGTGGCCAATGTGGTCACTTAGCGATTTCGAGCGCATAATCATTTGTTTGGTGGAAAATCATGACGAAAGAGCCGCCGCACGGTATTTTTTGTGCTAAAACGGAGATGTCCCCTCCTGCGGGTTCCCCGGGGGCACCTTGCATGTACCAGGAGTGGCCAATGTGGTCACTTATCGATTTCAAGCGCATTATCATCTATTTTGTGGAAAATCATGACGACAGAGTCGCCGCACGGTATATTTTGGTGCTAAAACGGAAATGTCCCCTCCTGCGGGTTCCCCGGGGGCACCTTGCATGTACCAGGAGTGGCCACTTTCATCGGAAGCCCTCTCATAGACCATACATTACCGAATTAGCGGTCGAATGGCATATATGGAGCGATTTATATGCTCCCCTAATATGACCGACAAGGTCCCCGTGGAAGTCGTTTCCCGGTGGCCATTGTCTCCAGAACCAGCATATCACCACATAGCCACAAAATTGATGAGTTTATCTTTCGAACGGTATATAAACTTTGTAATTCGGCTATAATTTGATTGTTTTATAAGCATTTACATTTCTGGGTCAATATGACCCTAACATCTTATTCGTAACTTTTTTTGTGGGGTCGTTCCTGTTGCACCTTAAGATACTTTTTTCATGTCGGATGCTTCAGTTTCATAAAATATTTAAAGTCAAGAAATTTCAGAACGATCGGACCATCAGGTAAAAAGTTATTCTACATGGAAGTGCCGTTTTGGGTCATATTGACCCCAACTTTTTACTAAGGTTAAATTGTGAAAGGCAACACCCAATCGGTAGACGGCTTCAAGAACTAAATCTCATTTCAGGGGGGGTGCAACAAACCCATAGAACTGTGTCAACAAAACAGGTATGAGTATGAATGTTTGGTAAACTAAATTTGACTAAATTCCGTATGTTATATACGGAAAAAATATCTACTAATGCTGTGAAAATATCCAATTTGAAGCAGCCGTTTTTAGTCCTTGTAATTTTTATTTCACGCAGCAGAGAAAAGGGTATAAACAGGGGATTCCATTCGTATCAAGTTGTTAAAGATGCGCTCACCGCACAGATTGTGCTTTTATTGGGTTGAAAGCAAGTGTGAAGCACGGCGTAAAAGCCACATCATAATGTTTTACGATGAATTGAATTTTTCCATAAATATTAAATTGATGGTTTTATGAAAACCACAAAAATTTAATTCCATCCCAGCTCGAGAATGTTGTAAACCAACCAACTGAAGCTGCAGCCACTCAATTCAGCTTCAGTCCTTTCCGTAAGTGGCAATATAAAGCAATAAAAAGCTCTCTCGTTCCTTGCCTTGGTGCGGGCTGAAGCAAACGAGGCACACTGTAAAGGTAAAAAGCCAGTGTGGGATCTGCTATGCTGTGGATGAGCAGTGTTCGAGATGCCCCAAAAGCGAGTGTCGTACATCCACTACTACAGGCACTGTAATTCCAATGCCGCTGCTGGTGCGATAACGAAGAGCAGTTACTGTCTTATAGGTCGCAGCACGTTTGTTGTCGGTATGTACATAAGCCCATCGGAGAAGAGGAAACCTTGGAACGGGCGAGAAGCACATAAAAGGAGACTCGAAACAACTTTATCTCGGCAACCTTCTGGCTGGGCGACTCTTTTGTCAAGTTGTGGCTGGGTTCATAAATATCTTGGACACGTTGTTTTGTACTTTTATTACGTTGAGTAGAGTAGAATTGTGATTAATTTGTGAATGTTCATTGCTCACATTTGTTGAATGTTGTGAACTATGGATGACTCTATTTTATTTCATTAATTAATAATGGCACTTGCATTAATCATAAATTGATTTAATTATGAAACTAATCCATCAATTTCATTAAACAATAATTTCTTCAAAAGTTTGATCATGGATTTCCGGCAAAATTATTTACTTTATAACTGCACTGCTAAATAAATAATTTGATCTATGTATGTATATGCCAGTCTCATCATATCAGTTGCTTGGAACATCAGGTTAAAATCAATTACGCCTATCACAGAAAATCATTAGTCTAGCGAGGTCTAGTGGGCTATTTCCATCGAGGATACCAGAAGCATCCCACTGTCTATTGCATCACTTTATTTTGTGGGTAAAACCACACGGTGCATAGACCAATCAATATTTCTGATAACGCTGCTGGGAGCCTGGCACATCGCCATGGAATCACACAGTTCTGGGTGATGTGCGCAATCGGGTGCAGTGTGTTGTGTACAACAAAAGCACTTTTGCTGATGGTGTTATAGCTTCACTCTTTCATAATGGTGCGAATCCTCAATGCTTATGCTATGTTAAGATTGGGCAAGTCACTTGCCCTGTCAAAACGTAGCATTGAAGTGAAAGCTTACATAATTTTACATTTTGGAAGTGAGCATCCCTCGATTTGAAATGATCAGTCACTAGAAAAACATGTGGGAAGATGAGAATTTATCTTGTGTTGAAAAACACAAGTTAGGTGAACCCATTCAAATAATGAGTTATATCGCATATCTCAGAAGAATACAATTCTGTTATGAAGGCGTTATCTCCCCGAGACGCTTGTTGTTTGGGGTTTCGTTTTTTTTTCGGTGAGCAATACTGGTTAAGCTCAAAGTAGAAAGAAACATTTTTGAAATGATGATGAAGAATAGAATCGATAGTTGTCACAACCAAATGACAAGTTTAAAATCTCATAGATGTAAGGAAAGTAAACAGAGTGTCATTGAAGAGCGGAAATTGAATCGAAAACATTGTTACATTGCCTAACGTCCACCCAGGGAGGCTTGACTAGTAGTGGGGGACTACCATACCAAGACTCATTTTCCGCCTGTCATAATCAATGACATTGCCTGGGACCTGTTAACTGTCCGAGTAGGAGCAGGATATATCAGTGGAAGGAGCCCTTTGTGGTTGAATAAACAATTATAGTAGAAGGTATATGTAGAATCAGGATTGAAATGTTGAGCGAGCAGTACAGACTCAAGCATATTCCAGTAGCCTTGTGAGCAAAGGCATAGGATTGCCAATCCGGAGATGGCGAGTTCGATTCTCGCTCCGGTCTAGGATATTTTCGGGTGGGAAACATTCGCGACTCCCTGGGCATAGTGTATCCATTGTACTTGCCACACAAGGTACAAGAAATGGCGGGCATAGAAAAGCTTTCAAATCATAGTTGAGGACATGCTTATAGAATACTCAGTTGGCCGAAAGGGTCGTTTGGCCGAAAGGGACATTTGACCGAATAGGACATTTGTCTAAATAGAACATTTGGCCGAATAGGACATTTGGTCGAATTGGACGTTTGGTAGAATCCAGTACTTTGCGCTTGATAATGGCGGCGTGAGTTCCTCTCAATTTGACATTCAAGATGTAGAAAACATTGGAACTCATCAAGTTCCAGTCATCAAGTATGCCTTGCTTCAATGAATAATCTTGCTATCAACAAACAAATGTCAACTATTTTCCGAAACTATTATCAGAACAGAGAAATTAGTTCTAATTCTCTAATTGTTGTATCATTATTCTTAATGCTTTATATATTTTAGATTTGTTACCGTACGGTAACATTGATTACTATTACGATGTGGGATGGTAGGAATATTTATTGTTCAGCTAGATAACGTCCGATTCAAATGCGGTGGGCGGCTGCACAACTAACGCTCCAAACGCAACACAGATCGTGGGAGCCAGTGTGAATGCGGATGGCTCGTGGGGGCAGATATACTGAAACGGCGAAGGGGACGAAAATAATGAGTGCCCGGACTTTTTGGGTGGTTGGAGCTCGCCCAAAACGAACGAGGGTAGTATTGCTACGACGATCACTGTGAAAAGATATATTTTGTAAGCGAGAGTATTGTGGGTTGATTGTTGGCGAGCTTTAATCTTCCGTTTTTCCGACACGTGTGTGAAGCCCGGATTGGTTCTACGACCACCTAGTGAAGTTGCTCACTAAATTCCGTCCAGTTGAGGATTAGTTACCAACAAGCCCTTTACCCGGCATCTCGTGGACAAACTTACCATCGGTCGCAAGCTCAAGTTATTCGCGTTCGCGCCCTTTTGCGGGCACCAGGATTTCGGTCGGCAACTGGCCAGACGGAGGTGGATCACGCTCTTTCCTTCACACATCCGTTGAAGCCTTTGCACAATCAGATCACCCGCTACACCAAGCTTCACCGTCAACTGCCAGTCAAAGAATCTACATCCGTTACTATCGACCGATTCGTTCGGTCTGTTCGGAGCCTCGTGGAGCCCGTCGCGACTCCCTCAGGGAAAGATCATCGGCCCTCGGCTATTGTTGTTCCATCGCTTACGAAACACCTAACCACCAGAACGGGATTTCACCGGATCCTGTCCTTCGCCGACAAACGACGTCACTTCCCGGTCACCGATTCGTTCGGTCCGTCCTGAGCCTCGTGGTGCCCAGCGTGCACCTGCCAACCCTACCACGCCCCGTCGAGGCACCCGCTAACGTACTCGACGACGACGCTATCGATTTATGCGGCTATTGCTTGACGTCCCTTGAAGATACACCCCGCCGCCGCCCACCTCAGTCAATAAATCACCGTAAGTTGAAATACTATTTTGTTACTAGGACTCCCACATCCGAAACTCTCCCCTCATACCGCCCTGGGACCCGGAAGAAAAAAGAAGGCCTTTGGTGCCCACCCGGAAGCGGCCGTTGGCTCAAGACCAGCTGCTTGGGGCTTAGGCGGGTTCCCTTCTGGGACCGAGCAATTTCTCCCTGGGTCAAACCGTTTCAGATTATTGGAAAGTTGCATGCTACACTTTTATCGTATTCATTGGAAGAAGAATCATACTATTTCGATATACGGTTTGAAAGGGATGAGCTGGCGCTTTTCCGAGATAGTCGAGATGGTTCGCAACTATTGAATCCAAATAGTTCAGGTTTCAACCGTGGCTAGTTAACATCAAAAGAAGGAAGCAAATTCAAAAAGAGACATAATCACCTAGTCTTATTCAATGAACATTTCAATTGATAAACAGTTTAATAATTAGATAAACTTGAATTCCCTCCCCAGGCCATCTGCGAGTTGTGGGGCTTGCCTAGGATGAGGTGGGGTTTGACAGTGGGCCCTGTTGAATTCCTATAAAAAGCTGCATGTATCCGCAAGTAGGCCCCACCAAAACGACCGTGTGCCGCTCAAAGCGCACAAGCCCATGTCCTGGTGTTGGGAGGGACGCTAAACAGCCCTAAAACGACGGCCCTCCGACGAGACAGGAGGTTTGCGCAGGCCCAATAATGGACAAGGACACATGGAGATCACCTAACCAAGAAACAGAAAACCAAATCGACCACGTTCTAATCGACAGTAAATTCTTCTCCGACATTACGAACGTCCGCACTTATTGCAGTGCGAATATTGAATCCGACCACTATCTCGTTGCAGTATGCCTGCGCTCAAAACCCTCGACGGTGTACAACACGCGTCGAAGTCGGCTACAAGACGGTAGACTAACCCAAGGATACGCGCAGCAGCTGGAAGTGGCACTCCCAACGGAAGAGCAGGTAGGAGCAGCGTCTCTTGAAGATTGATGGAGAGATATTCGATCCGCCATTGCAACCGCTGCACTTGGGACGGTGAAATCCGATCAGAGAAACGACTGGTATGACGTCGAATGTGAGCAGTTAGTGGAAAAGAAGAATGCAGCATGGGCCAGATTGCTGCAACACCGCACGAGGGCGAACGAGGCACAATATAAACGGGCGCGGAGCAGACAAAACTCGATTTCCGGAGGAAAAAGCGCCAGCAGGAAGATCAAGACCGTGAAGAGACGGAGCAACTATAACGCGCTAATATCGCACGAAAGTTCTATGAGAAGTTAAACCGTTTACGTAAGGGCCACGTGCCACAGCCTGATATGTGTAAGGACATAAACGGGAACCTTCTTACAAACGAGCGTAAGGTGATCCAAAGATGGCGGCAGCACTACGAAGAACACCTGAATGACGTTGTGGCAGACAAAGTTGGCGGTATGGTAATGTACCTGGGAGAACGCGCGCAGGACATAATTTTACCGGCTCCGGATCTCCAGGAAATCCAAGAGGATATTGGCCGGCTGAAGAACAACAAAGCTCCTGAGGTTGACCAACTACCAGAAGAGCTATACCAACACGGTGGTGAGGCACTGGCTAGAGCGCTGCACTGGGTGATTACCAAGGTTTGGGAGCATGAGGTTCTGCCGCAGGAGTGGATAGAAGGTGTCGTGTGTCCCATCTACAAAAAGGGCGATAAGCTGGATTGTAGCAACTATGGCAGCTAATGCACGAACACGGATTTCCGGATAAACTGACACGGTTGATCAAAGCGACGATGGATCGGGTGATGTGCCTAGTTCGAGTTTCAGGGGCATTCTCGAGTCCCTTCGAAACGCGCAGAGGGTTACGGCAAGGTGATGGTCTTTCGTGTCTGGTATTCAACATCGCTTTGGAAAGGATAATACGAAAGGCAGGGATTAACACGAGTGGTACAATTTTTAATAAGTCCGTCCAGCTATTTGGCTTCGCCGACGACATAGATATTATGGCACGTAACTTTGAGAAGAAGGAGGAAGCCTACATCAGACTGAAGAGGGAAGCTAAGCGGATCGGACTAGTTATCAACACGTCAAAGACGAAGTACATGATAGGAAAAGGTTCAAGAGAAGACAATGTGAGCCACCCACCTCGAGTTTGCATCGGTGGTGACGAAATCGAGGTGGTAGAAGAGTTTGTGTACTTGGGCTCACTGGTGACTGCCGAAAATGATACCAGCAGAGAAACTCGGAGACTGAGTCTGAATAAATAGTAATAACAAACTCGTCTTATGACAAGTGAAGATATTCCACTAAAAAGCTCAAAATAATTTTCTCAACAAATTTGGTTGGGTATGAGTTACCTAATTACGTTCTCGCACATTCTATCCAAGTGTTTTTCTCGTTCGTTCGCTGTTTACGTTTTCGCTTCGTCGCGTTGGCGTTATTTTCTCCCGGACCCGTCATGGGAGGCTCGGTGGCCGATTCGGTCGCGGGAAAAGTGCCTAAGCGCACTGCTCTTGGAGGCGTGGGTAACCCCTCCAAGCAGCTTTTGCAGAGCATCGTGTTCTCGCCGTTCCCGCTTGATGACGACGGCAATGCGCCGAAAAAGAGAAAGAAGCAGCAATCGCAGCTGCCGCAGGTGCAAACTGAGCCGTTAGAGAAGTGCCCGCTTGTTTTCGTTAAAGGCAATCCACTGGATTTGTGGCCGAAAATCCGCCAGCTCATTGCAAAGGGCGTCAAGTGCACGTTCCGGCTCAGTGAGGGAGTCAAGGTGATGTCTGCCAATCCAGATCACCACAAATCTATCGTGGAGTCCTACAGGCCCACAAGTATGAGTTTTATACCCATAACTTCCCCGACACGAAGCCGCTTAAGGCTTTGCTGCGAGGGCTCCACGATATGGAGGAGGAAAAGCTTATCACCGAGCTAGAAAGTAGTGGACTCAAACCTGTCGCCGTCCACAAAAATGCTTGCCACGACAGGGCGAGAAAATACCGAGACCAGATTTACCTGGTCCATCTGGAGCATGGCTCCATCACCTTCAAGGATCTGAAGTTGGTCAGAGGGATTAATTACACCGTTGTCGGCTGGAAGCGATACCGGCCCGTGCATCGTGACGTGACACAGTGCACCAAATGTTACAACCTCGGGCATGGCACCCGGAATTGCCACATGGCCGCACGCTGTAACAAGTGCGGCGAACTGCACCCAACGGATGAGTGCGATAAGATGGAAGTGGCCGATCCAAAGTGCGCCAACTGTGGCCAAAAATATCGGGCCACTACGAAAGGCTGTCCGAACGCGCAGGGTTCCTGGAAATCCGAAGAAAAGCATCCACCAAAGCCCATCCGAAGAGGAACCGTGTTCCAGTAATCGAAGAGGTGAACCTTTCTGCTATCACGGCTCCTCGACGAGCGGTACCAGGTCTTCCACCGTTGCAGCAGCACAAGCGACTGGCCACAGCAGCAACATCGATTCAAGCCCCAGCACCACCAGCGAATGGCCCCCGCTTCCTCCTCCTGGATTCCGTCGGCAGCCGGAGAATCAAACTGACCCGCCGGAAGAATCTGCTCCGCTTTTACACTCCGGAGCAGCTGATGCTGATCTTTGTACAGCTCGGCACTCGGCGCGGCTGCAAAATCCGTTTCGACCAGGTCTTCACTCTTGGCATGTTCATTATTGAAAATGGCTACTATGGTGGGCCTGGTCAACTGGAACGCTTGCTCGCTCAAGAGCAAAAATATCGAACTGGCTGATTTCCTCGAGGAGAATGAGATCGACCTGGCGTTCATCACTGAAACGCGTCTTAAACCGGAGGTGAGCGTCCACATCCCGAACTTCCGCATCGTGCGACTCGACCGGCCGTCCTGGGCAGGTGGTGTGGCCATCGCACTCCGATACAACATCAATTGTCGTCTGCTGCTAAGCTTCCAGCTGAACATCATCGAGGCCATCGGTGTCGAAGTGACTACTTCCGTCGGCACAATCACGCTCATCGCGGCGTACTGCCCAACTCAAGCTAAAGCCGGCGATGGTTCATCGGCCGCTCTTCGGAGGGACATCGTCAAGCTAACGCGGAGACAAGGGCAGTACATCATTGCCGGCGACCTGAATGCCAAACATCAAGCTTGGGGCAACAGTCGCGGCAATCGAAACGGCACCATCTGGAGCAACGACATGGAGGAAGGCCACTACACGATCTTGAGCCCGGATTCCCCCACTCGGCTGAGTCGGTCCGGTGTCCACGCAACCCTCGACCTATACATAACCAACATGAACGACCACGTCTCGCAGCCGGTCGTCTACCAGGAGCTCAGTTTGGATCGCTATCCGGTGGTCGCGGAAGTGGGCTCCTCGGTCAATCGGCACCAGCAGTTACGGCGAAACTACCATCAAGTGAGCTGGCAGCGGTTCCGGCAGTGCGTCGACAACACCAGCACCACCGGAAAGTATCGACCGCCAGCTGTGCGCAATCGAAGAGGCAATCTCGGTGGCCAGAGAGCAGCATGTCCCGACGGCTCGGTAGGTAAGCAACTCCTTAAACATCGATACTTTCACCAAAGATTTGATTCGATTGCGGAATGTTACTCGCAGGCAGTTTCAGCGTACTGGACTGCCTGAGCTTAAGGCACGCTGCAATCGAATCACAAACATTATGAAGGCCAGAATGGTGGACCTCAAAAACAACGACTTCTCGAATAAAATCCGCACTCTCCCAGATTATGCTATGCCGTTCTGGAAAATGACCAAAATACTAAAATCCTAGCCTCGGCCCATTCAACCGTTGATCCTACTAGACAATAATGGCTCAAAGGATCGCTTGATAACTCCTGCAGAGAAGGTCGCTGAAATAGGTCGTCACTTCCTCAGCTCATACAATCTTGGGCAGAACATCGTCAGTCCACATGAAGCAGCCGTCAACGAGCATAGTACATCCATTTGATTCCCAACGACTTCTCGGAGGAGTTGGAGATCTCAGCTGATGAATTGACGGCCTATATCAAATCATCGAAGAACACGAAGTCCCCAGGCTTCGACAGCATCCTGAATCTCGAGCTCAAACACATGAGTGCTCCGTTCTTTGAGCACATTTCACTGATCATTAATCAGTATCTCTGACTCAGCTACTTCCCATCGTCCTGGAAGTCAGCGAAAATAATCCCCATCCGAAAGCCTGGGAAGGATCCTTCCTCCCCCAAAAGTTATCGTCCCATCAGCCTTCTCTCAGGATTATGCAAGCTATTCGAAAAAGCTATACATCACCGGTTACTTGAGTCTGCCGAAAATCTCAACATTTTGCTCGAGGAACAGTTTGGTTTCCGACGCGGTCGGTCAACTATACACCAACTGACTCGAGTTACCAACGTCCTCAGACGGAACAAGTTTGTCTCAAAAACATCCGTCATGGTCTAACTCGATGTCGAGAAGGTGTTTGACAATGTATGGCATGATGACCTGGTGTACAAACTACAACACTACAATCTTCCCAGCTACCTGGTGAAAATCATCAACAATTACCTGTCGGCAAGGACATTCCGGATCTCAATCAGCGGAGCGAATCCAATGCGCAGAACATCGTCGCAGACGTCCCCCTGGTCAGTATCCTCGGGCCCCTGCTTTTCAATCTGCTTTTCAGATGACACATCCATCGTCTACAACGGTAGAGTGATCAGAGCGCTAGTGGCAAAACTCCAACGAGGCCTGGATGCCCTGACAGAGTACCTCGCCAGCTGGAAGATCTATATCAACACGGCGAAGACCCAGTTCATCATTTTCCCCCACTCTAAATCTCTAAACATGTTCCGCCTGGAGACTGTAAAATCATCCCCAATGTGGCACGACTGTGGAATGGGCCAATGAGGCCGACTACCTTGGCTTGACCCTCGACAGCAAGCTTATTTTCAGGCAATAGGTTGACAAGACGGTGACAAAGTGTAACGTTTTGTTGAAACTGCTATACCCTTTGATCAACCGCCGGTCGTCATTGTCCCTGAAAAATAAGCTTACTGTCTACAAGCAAATCATCCTCCCTGTGATTGAATACGGTATGCCGGTCTGGGAGAGCTGCGCTAAAACCCACCACCTCAAACTTCAACGGGTCCAAGACAAATTCCTGAGGATGATCCTCAACACCCCTCCCAGGACAAGAACATCCGAGGTCCACTGTCTGGCCGGGATAAAAACCTTACATGAACGCTTTGGTGAGAGTTGTAACGTTCGACCGATATTTTGAATTAAATTGAAAAGAAATTCAAAAGCTTTAGACGTTTTTATCTTTTTAAGCAAAATCAATCTATATAATAAAAATGAAATGGTCTGTGTTCGTATCCGCATAACTCGAAAACGGCTGGATGGATTTAATTCACTCCATCAGCAGTTACATTCGTAATACTTTCCGACGGGTTTATATGATATTAACTCAGCCGAAAATCATTAGTAAAGTTGAGTAAGTCGTGAAAAACTAAAATAAAGATTCGTATGGGAATTTCGCATGGGCATTTCACAACGCACAACATTTTCGCCTACTATGCAGGACAACGTCTGCCGGGCCGACTTGTAATTAAGTTAAAGAGAATAATATTTAGATTGAATTAAAGCTTAATTATTGTAAATTAATTACTTTTGTTCTTTTCTGTATATATTTTATTTCATTTGAATTAATTTAGCTTTGGACGTTTTCATCTTTTAAGCAAAATAATGCTAGAATTCGTTAAGTCGGCTTGACGATTCAAAGTCCAAAGCGAGACCAAAATACAACCAGTCTTTGCTTGACTACTTGACTGTCTTGGGGTAATGAAATGTTTCGTGCGGTTTGCGTCTCGGCTGAGCAAAGTGGTATACTGCTTCAGTGAGTGCAGCAATGGCTTCTGAAAGTATAGAGCTCTTTTTCAACCATTTGCTTAAATCTAGGAAGGCGCCAAACTGCTATCGCCATTCAAAAATCATTAAAGAATAAGCAATTGTCCTTCAAGGTTTCCTGGATAGAACCCTTAAGCTCGTTAATTTTCGCTCGTACTAGAGGAGTAGAAGTATCGCGGTTTTTCAGTTCCGAGTTTGGTGAATAATACTTTCAAAGTGAAACGTGTGTACCTTCAAAGTCTGTCGAAGGTAGAAAACTGAGAACAGTGGTTTTAAAAAAGTGAAGCAATGTAAACGAAATCTTTTGATGTCTTCCAGATACAGCTTATTTTCCGTCAGTGCGCCTGGCGATTACGCGATTTTATTCCATTTGCCGGAATAAAGGTAAATCGTTTAAATAGATTTTCATTAGTTTTGACTAACATTCGCCATTCGCGTTGGACTTCCAGCGCATAGGCGCTTTTTTTGTACGGGCTGGAAATTTGAAAGCGACCAGCGGAGTCAATTTGGGGTTCCCGTCCGATTTTCGTTGTGAGTCGCAGAGCGACCATTCGAGCTCGTGTGTCCGCTAAGGCCCGCTTTTCGAGGTAGCTAAACGGAGAGGAGTCAAGTTCGCCAGTCAGTCGAGCGAAACTGACCCGACAGTCGCCAAAAACTGTCGTACAACCAACCGTACGCTACGGTGGTCAGGTTACGAGAGCACGGTTTCCGTACGTCGCTAATTATCGTACGCTGGACCGAACCTGAACCAACCTTCCTTTTAGTGCTCGCTCGGTGAATCGGAAAGGTACTTGTACGGTATTCCGGACGCTCTCGAAGATCGTAAATCGGAAGTCTTCTGTCCAGCCGCCACTCCCTCCGCACCTTTAATTCGGCCATTTTGCGCACGAGCTCACACCGCCATCTTGTGGAGCAGCGATCGCCCACTGGCAAGCCGCCGGTACCTCGACGCTCCGGAGACACCGACGTCACCAGCACGGTCGAACGAGTCGTCATCGTCCTCGTCGGACAGTTCAGCGTTTTCGGCACCCCGCCGGAGAAACCTACGTCTTCGGCGCCCCGCCGGAAAGTTCCCCATCTTCAGCACGTCGCCGGAAGAGTCAGCATCTTCGGCACCCCGCCGGAAAGCCCTCCGTCTTCGGCACCCGCCGGAATCTCGCCATCGCTACGAAAATCCTGCGCAGGTACGTGGAAACATTGTAATCATGGCCATAAAGTTTCCCATATAAATATTAAGCCCATTTAGCATGTTTTTTTTTTTTTTTACAAGGGAGAATGCATTTACACACTAACCCAGTACACGTGCATTGTAGTTGCCAAACTACCACACGCAAGTGTACTGGAGTGTCGGACTCGACCATACCGGTAATACCGACTAAACTCCATTGGGCTCCACCATCGTTTCCCCCAGGAACTACCTCCCAGTACTACTTCTGGGGGATGGCAGTACTAAACGTACTCGCTCATTCTCGCTCACACAGGCACCCGTCCCGTGCGAGACTGACTTGGGTGCTCGCTCTATCGCACCCTCAAACACACCCTACATACTCTGTTGCACCTCTGTCATGCCGTGCGGGTCTAACTTGTGTGCCCACCCTTCTCATGCCATGTGGGTCTAACTTGTATGCCCACCCAAACCCTTGATTCATGCTCATACACTCCATGCTTGCACACACGCTAACGCTCCTATGGGTCTGACTTGTGTGCCCACCCTTCTCATGCCGTGCGGGTCTAACTTTTGTGCCCACCCTTCTCATGCCATGTGGGACTAACTTGTATGCCCACCTTTATCGTACCATGTGAGACTACTCACCTCTTTCATTCAGTTCGCGCTGACACATACTACTCGAGTCATTCGACCTAACACTCCCTCTGGCATCCCTTGTGGGACGTTTCGCTTAGGTTCCCACTTCTGACATACCATGTGAGTCTGACTCACCTCATTCATGCCATATGAGACTAGCTCAACTCGACTCAACTCATTCCTTTCGTACCATGTGAGACTGACTTGGATGCTCACCCACACTCCTCTGCCACGCCGCGGGGTATCAGTAGTCGTAGGAACCAACATTCCTGCGCTACTCCCAGCGCGGCGTGTGCAGTCCATACATACACCTATTCATTCACCCTTCTGCCATGCTTCGAGGTGACGATCTCGGTTGCCACCCGCTGCGCCATTACCTCTGCATGGGCAGACCATCCACACACTTCTTCGCGTTCGGCACTTTCGCTCTAACTAACCAATCACAAGTTAGTCATGCTTGTCGATTGTTGCTCGGCGCGCCAGATTCTCTGCAAGCTGCAGGCAATCTGAGTGGTTGCAGTCGAGACTGCGTTCCACTTCTCCACCGCTTGACACATCCTTTGGATAAGATTATCCGGAGTTGTGTCCCGGCCGCAAACGTCTAGCATTGCTCTTCTTTCGACGTCGAAACGAGGACATACGAACAGTATGTGCTCTGCAGTTTCGTCAACACCTGGGCAGTCAGGGCAGACGGGGACCTCCGCGTGCCCAAACCTGTGGTGGTACTGTCGGAAACAGCCATGGCCTGACAGGAATTGTGTCAGATGGAAGTGAACCTCCCCATGGGGTCTCCCCACCCAGCTTGATATGTTAGGAATCAGCCGATGGGTCCACCTACCTTTCGAGGAGTTATCCCACTCGCGCTGCCATCTGGCAACCGAAGTCACCCTGGTACGCTCGCGAGCTCCTCTGGTACCACGTAGGTCAAAACACTCCTCGTCCTCCCGGATGACCAGCCCGACTGGCAGGATGCGTCGCGCGATACCGTGCGGTAGGCCGATATAACCCTGAGACACATCAAGCGGTAGGTGCTCTCCAGTTTCTGCAGGTAACTGGTTACCCCCAGTGCTTTTGCCCAGGACGGGTCGCCGTACCTAAGAATAGATGCGGCAACGCCTGCCAGTAGCCTACGTCTACTGGCGCACACCTTGGAGCTGTTGGACATCATCCTCGATAATGCCGCAACAGCAGTCGAAGCCTTCTTGCACGCATATTTGACATGGCTACCGAAGGTAAGCTTGTCGTCTATGATGACCCCAAGAATCTTCAGACTCCGCTTTGAAGTGATCGCGACGTCTCCCACGTATACAACTGCATGTTGTGCCGACTTACGGTTGCTGACGATAACCACCTCCGTCTTATGTTGAGCGAGCTCAAGGCCTCTCGCACTCATCCAGTCCGCCACAGAGCTGATCGCGTGTTCTGCAGTCTACTTCGGGGATTGACTCCCCGTAGACCTCTAGGGTTACATCGTCAGCAAAGCCGACGATCTTCACACCAGGAGGGAATTTTAGCTTCAGAACCCCGTCATACATCAGGTTCCATAGTACCGGGCCCAGGTATGACCCTTGCGGGACTCCTGCGGTAATAGGAACACTTTTCTGACCGGCATCGGTCTCGTATAGCAGCACACGGTTCTGGAAGTAGCTTTTCAAGATCCGGTACAGTCCCACCGGCAGGCTAAGCCGGTGTAACGAGAGCGCGATGGCATCCCAGCTTGCGCTGTTGAATGCGTTCTTCACGTCCAGTGTCACCAACGCACAGTATCGAATTCCTCGCCTTTTCCGTTGGATCGCTACCTCTGCAGTCTTGAGGACTGAATTGATAGCGTCCACCGTGGACTTACCCTTCCGAAAACCAAACTGGTTACTCGACAGGCCATCCGTACCCTCTGCGTACGGGGTGAGCCTGTTGAGGATGATCCTCTCGAGCAGTTTACCCGTCGTGTCGATCAGGCAAATTGGTCTGTACGCCGATGGGTCACCCGGAGGCTTCCCGGCCTTCGGCAGCAGTACCAACTTCCGCCTTTTCCATCTCTCAGGGAAACAACACTCATCCAGGCATCTCTGCATAGCTAGCCTGAACATGTTCGGGTTCGCTATGATCGCTGCCTTGAGTGCACTGTTTGGAACTCCATCGGGGCCTGGAGCTTTGTTCATCGCAAGGGTGTTAGCCACTGCGAGTAACTCTTCGTTCGTCACCGGAGCCACCATTTCGGCCACACTCCCAGCGCCTTGCAGCGCAGGAGGAGGCCAGGGACTTGTGGCTCGGGACGGGAAGCATGTCGTCCAACCCGAATGAACTCCCTTGAAAATAAAATATGTTGAACTAGAAGATCTAGATGCCAATTGATTTTATTTGCAGCATTTCCGTTTAGAACACACTGTTCTCGTACGTTTCAGTTATTCCGTTGGTAGATTGGTTATTTCAGACTTCTATTCCTCTTCGGTCAGTGAGTATTGGGTTGAGCGAGCTTAAGTGAGTACGAGGGGCAACAAGGGATAAGCGGAGCGAGTTTGGGTTTCCGTTGGTTTGGCAAGTGGTTTGGAAGATTCAGCCAGCAATCGTTCGAGGATTTCCCCTGAGGTATTGTCTCAAGAAAGTCGGGCAAAACAACAGACTGGTGGTCTCTCTCACGCGCTACCTCATACGATTTTGCGAACGGTTACAGAGTAAAAAAAAAGTTAAGGGTCCGTTGCTAGCATTCGGATCAGGCTCCAATTAGGGCGCTAGTTCCAATCTATCAAATTTTTATTGTAAATATTTATGTACATAGTAGTTAGGTTATCAAATTTTAAAAACATACTAGCGCCCCCTAAAGGCCAGCATGATATATCATATCTTAAAACTCAAATAACAATATAAACAAGCCAAGCCAAGTAAAAAATAATTGTAGAACAAAAAATGACTAAATAAAGAAGAATTTAAGTATTACTAATACCTACATGAGAATACAGATATTCGACGGATGTTCTAATACATTCGCTCGGCTACTTGTATACTTATCTTATACACAATTTGTTGTATAATTATTTAGGCTTCCTAGTAGTAATCAATTGGTGAGGTGCGCAGCGAGCAAGGATTTGCGGATCCTCCGAAGACTGCGTGGCTGGCGACGTGCAGCCATGGACCGAGTTGAATAGAGAAGACTTTTATTTACTGCACAGGCCACTCCGTCCACAGTCTGATTTATTTATGACCAGACTAAGGCCGGAGTGGCCTGTGCAGTGCATAGAAGTCTTCTCCATTCAGCACGGTCCATGGCTGCACGTCGCAAGCCACGCAGTCTGCTGAGGGTCCGCAAATCTTCCTCCACCTGATTGATCCACCTTTCTCGCTGTGCACCTCGCCTTCTTGATCCCTTCGGATCGTTTTCGAGAACCATTTTCACCGGCTATTTTTTTCAGCTGAATAAGCCAATTTTTAACGAAACAAGCCCTTCATCAGCTTTCAATGTTTGTGGGGAGAATAATCGCCCCCAATCTCAATTTTATCCCAAGCTTCATCCTGTTTGCTTGTCTCTTTGAAGTATAAATGTTATCTCTTCCGGAATAACAGTTTCAGAGCGCCACGCAATTAAATATTAAACAAAATAGCTTTGTGAGAAGCATTAAGACATCGATAGAAAGCAAATAGAAATATTAATGAGAAAAATATTTACCAAAATCTAGGGTGAATTTATCAAATACAAATTAAATAGATTGCGTCGCCACCAACAGCGATGCAAAAGTTTCACCCCACGTCGCTGAGATTGGCATCATCCGATACGAATGACCTCTTCCGACACAACAGCCAACCATCTCCACGAGCGAACGATCCGTCAGAATAGCGAAAAGTATGAAATTCAAGCTTACACAGCTGAGTACGTATCTACGGCCAACGTTGTTGGAGCTGCCGACACGGACGGTTCGCTCAGTACATAAGACTCAAATGCCTCTACGGTAAATAAGACAAACTTGGCTCTGCTGCTGTCACCGAAGCGTATGTGTCGTAAATACATGGAAAACACATTCGCCCTAAAGGCGAGGCCCGCGTAGCGTAAGACCAAGGTTCGAATGAATATTCATCGCTCTTGGTGCACCTTCTTTCTCCGCTGTTGCGTATACGAGCGTTCGGTGCAATGTGCTCCGGTTCGATATCGTCATAACCAGGGTTTCCTTTGGCCTGTCGTATGGAGTTTGCCCCGTTGCTCGTCGACAGGGGTGCCAATATTAATTATGAGCTATTTTGATGTCATCTCACAAGTGCATAAGAGGAGATCTACTTTTCAATTAAATTCAGAATGTCGTTATTCTTTGGTTTAGTTGAATCAACTGACAACCAATTGATCACGTGCACTTCGGTTTGAAGATAACAAATGATGTCAAGTGGCGCCAAATCCTGTTTTGTGCGTTTGCATTCAAATTTTGACGCCTGGTTGTTTATTAGATGGGCTTTGGTTTAACCAGCGGAGGCCCAACTAAAAATCATGACTGTACTTAGTTTAGTTAAAAACATCCGTTGAATTTTTGTCCAAAGTGTTTCAACGTATTTTATTCTTGAAGATCCTACCAAAATTTATTAATAACCAGCTGACCCGTCGAACTTCTTCTCGCCCAAAATTAATTGACACGATGAAGAGAGAAAGGTAATCGCAGAGCAAACGTCAAAAATTCTGTTTTTCCACATGCCAAATTAGGTTCTATTTGCTTGATTAGTTCTCGAGATGTACAGAAACTTGTTATAAATAGTTATATAAAAGAGTGGGCTTAGATCCGGAGCGGAGAGGGGTCTCAAACCATCATAGGAACATTTCTTGCCATCAAAAACCTCCACATGCCACATTTGTTTCCATTTGCTATATTAGTTCTCGAATTATGTGGAAATTTGTGTTTTATTTATATGGGAGCTGTATATGTTTATATAAATGTATATATAGTATTTTTATGTATATATAGATATATAAATGTCTTGTCTTGTAAAATGAAAAAAGTTCTTAAATTATAATATTATAAAATTATATTTATTCAACCATTTTTTCATGTAGCAATATCTTTCTGTTTTTTTTTCAATTCATTGGAATTTTTTACACTATTGAGGCATTCCACGGGGCATGTCAGTCGATCCTGAGCGACCATTTCGAAAATATTTGAAACTCTGCACAGTTTTTCAATTTCATCTAAATCGTCATTTTTCGATATCAAATCTTCATATTGAGTCACGACTAACTTTTCAAAAGGGTGTATGTGAAAATGGTTCAAAAATATTTAAAAGCTGCACAGCAAAAACGGAATGTTCGATTGTTATGATTTTTTCAGCAAAGTTAGACAACTAAATGGTGATTCTTAAGAAAATGTGCACAGTAAAAAAACAATTTTTGCCTTTAAAAATATCATTTTGTCACAAAACTCAAATATCTCAAAACCCTATCTTTTTCGAACGTAATTTGTTTAGGGAAAACGGTCCATTATATTAGCTATCTACCATGAAAATTTGGTGATGGTAAACTAATAAACAAAAAGTCATCACATTTCAAACATTTCACAATTTTCACCTCTAGTAAAACACAAAATTTTTCTGTGTAAGTTATTTCGAGAATTGCAGTTTGATGCAGATTTTATTGTTAAGGGACGTGATTTAAACAAGTTGTTTTCATGATATTTTGATTTAATTATTCATAGCATCTATAAGAAACTTAGACACGATCCAGTGTTGTGATCAAAAGTATTGATAGTGTCATAATTTTCATTGCACGTGACTGGCGAAAAATTCTTTTAATAGTGTTGAAACCTGTTGATAATAACGTTGATAGAAACATATCAGAAATGTTATTTTTAAGACAAAAGCTGCAAAATCAAAGATTTATATACACGTGTACGTCTATAGTTTACCTGCAAAAAATATACCTCTTAGAGAATAGACTTTATGATCGGGAGGAAACGGGTATCTTCAACAACAACAAATGCATGATAGGTACATACCATGACAATGCTCACGAAAAAGCAAAAAATTACTACTACTAAGGTTGTTAAAGATCTTATAGTAATTTTTTCTTCAGTCAAGCAAATGACACCAAACTAGTCAGTAAAAACTTAAAAGTGATTTTGTTTATTGAAATATTACGAACAACATGAGTAGCCGCTTTCTCAACTGTTGTAGGCCGTTTGATGGAAAAAAGTGTTCAAAAGAGTTACGAAATCTCACCGAAAGCACCATAGATAAACTGAAAGCGACTGGTTATGCTCCAATGTCCACATTGAATACAAATTTACGCATTTGCACGTCCTGCCGTCTAAACGTTGACAAAAGAGCAATCTGTATATCATCGGTTGAGCAGAGCGCAGGAAGTTCGAAAACGACAGCAACTGAGGAATTGCCAGATGTATCGACAACAACTGAGGAATTACCAGAAGTATTAAGTGCTGAGAGCCTTGCCACCGTACCATCAGCGAAATCTGTTTCAACAAATCAATCGGAAGATGAGTGTATCCAAAAGGTCAACATCGAACGCTTTAACGAGGGCATAGCTGGGATAAAAGTGACCTCGATTAAATGGAGTAAGATGGACTACGTTTATTACCCGGAGAAAAATACCGTGAAATAAACGAAGCTGTACGAAGAAACCTCTTGAAATTAGGACCTGATGATGTGGAAAATACAGACTACGATGAGGTAATTATAAATATGAAGGAAAGGTTCTCGAATGCAGCCACGACAAGGAAAGAAAAATTATTGATTTTGTCGATGCTGCCAAGTTCGTGGTCTATTCAGGATGCCATTGATGAGTTCAAAACCAATAGAAATACAGTAAAAGAGGCAAAACAATTGAAGAATAACTGTCTTTCAACCAAAAATACTAGGTCTAGTACTGCATTAACAGATGAGACAAAAGAAATAGTAGTTCAATATTTTGAAGATGATGAAGTAAGTCGAGCTATGCCTGGTCAAAAAGATTATGTATCAGTAAAAAAAGATGGAAAGCGTCAAGCAATCCAAAAACGATTAATGATGACGACTTTGAAAGAAGCGTACACACGCTTCAAGGAAATTCACGATAATATTAAAGTAGGTTTTTCCTCATTTGCAAGCCTTCGGCCAAGGCAATGCAAGCTTCTTTCCAATTCAGGAACACATAATGTGTGTGTGTGCACAACCCATGAGAATATTAATCTTATTTTACACTAGCTTTATGTACCCGGCCTTGCTCGGAATTGCCAGTTTGGTTTGCAGTTTTCTTTTACAATCGGAAAATGATAAAACCAATCGGTCAACAGGGTAATTGTATTTTCTTATTGATACTTCATGATTTGTATAAAAGAAGCCAGAGTTCTTTTTGAAAGCATTGACTGATTTGGAAGAAGAGAGCAAACCCATAATCGCCTTATTCCGGGAAAACGTCTATTTCTAAAGGAGGAAAAACATCCACTGATACCTTATTCCGGGCAAACGTCTATTTTCAAAGAAGGGATCACATTCACCATCCAGAAGGAGACACATTTAACATTGCTTTTCACTGGGCAAACCTTGATACAAGATTGAATTGATCGATAACTAAACAATACAATAATGGGTTCAGAAGTTATGCTGGAGCAAACACACAAACATTCAAACATTGAGCTTTTTATATCTCGGGTACTTATTCAAAAGGACGTATGTGATTTTGTAAACAAAGATGCATACGTCGATTTGTCAAATATGATGACACTCCCACGCAAACCAATACAACGAACATGTAGCCGAAACCTTCCCTACCTGTATGTGGCGATAGTTTGCGTGGGAGTGCTATCAGATTGCAGAAATCAACGTTTAAATTTTTGTTTACAAAATCACATACGTCACATACGTTGAATAAGTATCCGAGATATATAGATAGCTAATAGCTATATGTATCCGGCTTTGCTAGGGACTGAAAAGTAAATTATAGAATTAAAATGTCCAATGCTGTAGCACGAAACCCACAGAGGTAGATCTACCGGTCATAGAATTGAACCTTTGTATCAATATATTTTTATATCTTTGTTTGGCCCTTCCACCTTTTCAATAAACATCTTCCAAAAATAGAGAATAAGTGTACCAAATCTGGTTGAAATTTATCCTGGGAGTTACACTGAATTGCTCATTTTTAAAGACAACCCTTCCCCATAACTTCCCTTTTTCCAAAATGACCCTCCCACCTTCTTTGTTATCTTCTCCTTAGGATAGAAAATGTGTGCACCAAATTTGGCTGAAATCGGTCCTGGGTGCTGCGTGTTACAGTGAACTGCTGTATTTCTAAAGACAAGCCTTCCCCTTACCTCCCCTTTTCCCAATGATCATCCCACCCTTTGTTATTTTCTCCTTAGGATAGAGAATGTGTGTACCAAATTTGGATGAAAGCGGTCCAGGGGTTCAAAAGAAACACTGAATTGCCTGTTTTCTGAACAATACCCTCCCCCAGACCCTCCTCTTTTCCCAAATTACACTTCCATGTGATCGACTTCTCTTAGTGAATATGTGTACAATATTTGGTTGATATGGGTACTGGAAGTTGGGAGTAACACTGAATTGCTCGTTTTATAAAGACAACCTCCCCCATACCCTCCCTCTTTTTACAATGACCGCCCCACCCCCTTTGTTATCTTTTCTTTAGGGTAGAGAATGTGTGTATCAAATTTGGTTGAAATCGGTGCAGGGGTTCAGAATTTACTCTAAATTACCCGTTTTCTGAACAATACCCCTCCTCCAGACCCCTCCCCCTTTCCCAAAATCTCTCATATGATTGTTTCCTTATAGTGAATATGTGTACAAAATTTGGTTGAAATCGGTCCTGGGAGATGAAAGTTACACATAATTGTTCGTTTTCTAAACAAAACCCCTCCCCCTTTCTTAAATGACCCTCCCACCCCCTTTGTTAACTTCCCCTGAGGATAGAGAACGTGTGTACCAAATTTGGGTGGATTCGGCCAAGTGGTTCAGAAGTAGTTAGCGAACATACATACATAGATTGGTTTTTATATATATAGATAGTTTGAAAAGAATCAATTTAACAAAGGATATTAAAATGTTAACTGGTAGTCTTTTGTGTAAAAATACAACATCAAATTGCTATCTACGATCTTGTTCGGATTGTCCAGATTCTTCATCATTGGAAAATACTTTATTCGCTGAGTTTGAAGAAAAATATATTGATCAGTTATCATTTGAGCAATGGGTGACCACGGATAGGTGTGACATAGAAACTATTGTAAAACCTGTAGATGAGTTTGTGTCATATTTTTGCTTGAAATTAGAAAGTTTAATCCTCACGATTTCATTAAAACAGAACAATCCAGCTTTTTAAAAATACGAAAAATACATTACGAAATGGTGAATTTTAGTCATTTGTGATTTTTCTGAAAATTACAGCTTTGTATTGCAAGATGAAGTGCAGTCCCATCACTGGAACGTACAACAAGCTACAATTCATCCATTCGTTATTTATTTTAATGGAAGTACGCAAATTGAACACTTAAGTTTTATTATAATTTCCGAAGATTTAAGACACGATTCAGTATCCGTAAACTTGTTCATTGAAAAAATGATTAACTTGTTACGCGTTGATAAGCATAAAGAAGTCAAAAAGGTATATTTCATGTCTGATGGAGCAGCGTCGCAGTACAAAAATCGTAAGAATTTTTCGAGCCTATGTCAATTTAAATCAATGTACGAAATTGATGCCGAATGGCATTTTTTTGCTACATCACATGGCAAAGGTCCTTGTGATGCTATTGGAGGAACAATAAAGCGCATGGCCACAAGAGCAAGTTTAGCCAAAGAACGTGAGCATCCAATTAAAACTGCGAAAGAACTTTTGATTGGGCAAATCGTAGAAAAGAAAAGATTTAACCAAATTATCATTTTGTTTTACTACTACTGAAGAGTACGAAATAAAGGCTTCAGAGCTCAGCGAGCAATTTAATAACGCGAAAACGATCCAAGGAACCCAAAAATTTCACTGTTTCATTCCATTGTCGGAAAATAAAATTAAAGCAAAACTATACTCAAACTGTGCTGATAATAATTCAAAAGTGTTCGATATTTTAAAAATTTGAATAAAAATAAATAAAAATAAGTATTAATAAACTGTTTTCATGATATCATAACCCATATCAAAATTCAAACCCAAAACTCTTAGAGGTTCTATAACAACATTGTGTAACTGCCACAATTAATTTAATACTTATGGTAATATTCATCCCATTTTACTTATTTATACATATAATATTTATACATATAATATACATAATATCGAAGAATACATAAATATGGAATATCATACAAACAACTTGTTTAACTCACGCAAGGCCCTTAACAATAAAATCAGCATCAAACTGCGATTCTTGAAAAAAAAAATACACGGAAATTTTTTTTTGTTTACTATATGTGAAAATTGTGAAATGTTTGAAATGTCATAACTTTTTTGTTTATTAGTTTACCATCACCAAATTTTCACCATCACCGTTTTCCCTAAAAAAATTACGTTCGAAAAAAGATAGGGTTTTGAGATATTTGAGTTTTTGTGACAAAAATGATATTTTTAAAGGCAAAAAAAATTTTTTTTTACCGTGCACATTTTCTTAAGAATCACCATTTAGTTGTCTAACTTTGCTGAAAAAATCATAACAATCGAACATTCCGTTTTTGCTGTGCAGCTTTTTAAATATTTTTGAACCATTTTCACATACACCCTTTTGAAAAGTTAGTCGTGACTCAATATGAAGATTTGATATCGAAAAATGACGATTTAGATGAAATTGAAAAACTGTGCAAAGTTTCAACTCAATAGAAAATCATGAATTAAAAATTTTCTTAAATTTTGATGCTGTTGCTTGGAATCGCTCTATTATTCGAGGCCGCATCTCTCCATCCTCGGATACGCCCCACGCTCGCCAAGTCGTTCTGCACCTGGTCTGCCCATCTCGCTCTCTGCGCTCCACGCCGTCTCGTACCTGCCGGATCGGAAGCGAACACCATCTTTGCAGGGTTGCTGTCCGGCATTCTTTCAACATGTCCTGCCCATCGTACCCTTCCGGCTTTAGCTACCTTTTGGATACTGGGTTCGCCGTAGAGTTGGGCGAGCTCATGGTTCATTCTTCGCCGCCACACACCGTCTTCTTGCACACCGCCAAAGATGGTCCTAAGCACCCGTCTCTCGAATACTCTGAGTGCTTGCAAGTCCTCTTCGAGCATTGTCCATGTTTCATGTCCGTAGAGGACAACCGGTCTTATAAGCGTCTTGTACATGACACATTTGGTGCGGTGGCGAATCTTTTTCGACCGCAGTTTCTTCTGGAGCCCGTAGTAGGCCCGACTTCCACAGATGATGTGCCTTCGTATTTCACGACTAACGTTGTTGTCAGCCGTTAGCAAGGATCCGAGGTAGACGAATTCCTCGACCACCTCGAAGGTATCCCCGTCTATCGTAACACTGCTTCCCAGGCGGGCCCTGTCGCGCTCGGTTCCGCCCACAAGCATGTACTTTGTCTTTGACGCATTCACCACCAGTCCAACTTTTGTTGCTTCACGTTTCAGGCGGGTGTACAGTTCTGCCACCTTTGCAAATGTTCGGCCGACAATGTCCATGTCATCCGCGAAGCAAATAAATTGACTGGATCTGTTGAAAATCGTACCCGGCTGTTACACCCGGCTTCTAGCGCAATGTTGAACAACAGGCACGAAAGTCCATCACCTTGTCTTAGTCCCCGGCGCGATTCTAACGAACTGGAGTGTTCGCCCGAAATCTTCACACAGTTTTGCACACCATCCACCGTTGCTTTGATCAGTCTGGTAAGCTTCCCAGGGAAGCTGTTCTCGTCCATAATTTTCCATAGCTCTACGCGGTCTATACTGTCATATGCCGCCTTGAAATCAACGAACAGATGGTGCGTTGGGACCTGGTATTCACAGCATTTTTGAAGGATTTGCCGTACAGTAATGATCTGGTCCTTTGTCGAGCGGCCGTCAACGAAGCCGGCTTGATAACTTCCCATGAACTCGTTCTCTAATGGTGACAGACGACGGAAGATGATCTGGGATATCACTTTTTAGGCGGCATTAAGGATGGTGATTGCTCGAAAGTTCTCACACTCCAGCTTGTCGCCTTTCTTGTAGATGGGGCATATCCAGCTTTTTACACGACAGTGCCATAATGCTTTGATTCACCCCTTTTGACACTTGCTGTGTCCACTATAATTTTCCACTATAATTTGAAAAAATGGATCTTAGCAATCTGTGACTAGTTGAAATTTTCAATGAAAACATTAAACTGTCATATTTTGGAAATAGGATAAGTTTCTAAAAATGGTTTTTATATTTCAATCAATTGTTTCTTTAAAAACATTCTTCTTTCTTTTACTCATTTTAGGTGTTCATAAAAGACAACATCGGCATGCTCTTGGGGGCACGGATCTCGATATTTTTTCCACTGTTTTTAGTTATTGCCCATCCACCGGCATCAGTTTTCACTATGATATCTTACTGCATACGTCAAATTATTCAGAAAGGTGGTCGGCAGTTCAACTAATGTCGGACAAGGATTTTTTAATTCTCCATTGATTACGAAGGGCGAAGGGGGAAGTAGAGCAGTCTGAGATTATCTCAAGTTCCACTCAAAAGGATTGTATAAGTGTATATGAACAAGCCACACCATGGGAGTGAGACGTTTTTCTTGTAAATTCTTTCCAAAAGTAATTTTAATGTAAAATCCTTATGGGCTCGTGATTACAGAGTGATGTGGGTGATGTCATAAAAACACAAGGATGCAAGCCAATAGTCTTCTTAATGATCATCTATAAGCCACGAGGCTTGAAAAATATGGGTTCTTTGGGAAATATGCCAAAAAATCGACTGAGACAATAAAACGCGATACAATTTTTGACGGGAAAGGTCAATTCAATATAAATTAAAAGAATTCGTGATTCCGACATATAAACATCCCATTTCCGCATAGTCCACTTTCACATCGAAAAGGGAAAGTTTCATGCTTTCATAGTATTACAAAGCGCGGAAACATTGCAAAACGATCGCGCATTTTTATTTGTCCTATGCCATCGGCTATCACATAATACCCTGGAGTTAAAATCCACCAATATCGCTGACCAACTTGTAGCTTGCTCATGCCAATAACACAGATTAGGTTTTACAGCCTTCCGGTAACCTATGAAAAAGTGGTCATTCAGATCGTACAATATGTGATCAGTTTAAGATTTCCCCTGGGCCGATCGAATGCATATGAGGCTTTGTTCCGCTCTTCCTGAATTCATAGGTATCTCAAAGGATTTTCCAATCCGTTGTGTTTAAATTTAAGTTCTAGGCGTTCAACAAAAATCCTAGAAAAAACCATTTTATTATTTTTCGTCACTAAAAAGTAAAAGAAATACGAATTAATCCTAGAAGATTTGCACTTGTTTCTCAGACCACATGTTGATGTTTTATCAAATTTGGCAGATCAGTAAGTTGACTCTAAATCATGGCTACCAAGATATTATTTTAAATCAAGTTCACAGCACATGTCAAATTCGATTCACCCCTTGTTGATTTATGGCTAGCGTAAAAAGCTGGATAACCCCTTCCTTCCACTCCTCCGGTAGCTGTTCGGTTTCCCAGATTCTGACTATCAGTTTGTGCAGGCAAGTGGCCAGCTTTTCCGGGGCCATCTTGATGAGCTCAGCTCCGATACCATCCTTACCAGCTGCTTTATTGGTCTTTAGCTGTTGAATGGCATCCTTAACTTCCGTCAAGGTGGGGGCTGGTTGGCTTCCATCGTGCGCTGAACTGACGTAGTCATCTCCTCCGCTGCCTTGACTTTCAGTGCCTGTACTCTCAGCACCATTCAGATGTTCCTCGTAGTGCTGCTTTCACCTTTCGATCACCACACGTTAGTCCGTCAAGATGCTCCCATCCTTATCCCGGCACATTTCGGCTCGCGGCACGAAGCTCTTGCGGGATGCGTTGAGCTTCTGATAGAACTTGCGTGTATCTTGAGAACGGCACAGCTGTTCCATCTCCTCGCACTCCGCTTCTTCCAGGCGGCGTTTCTTCTCCTAAAAAAGGCGGGTCTGTTGTCTCCGCTTCCGTCTATAACGTTCCACGTTCTGTCGGGTACCTTGCTGCAGCGCGCGCTGCGTCCTCCTCCTTCAGAATCTGTCTGCACTCTTCGTCGAACCAATCGTTCCGTCGACTTCGACCCGACATTGTTCTCCGCTGCGTCGTTAATGGCTGCTTTGACTGTACTCCAGCAGTCCTCAACAGGGGCCCCATCGAGCTCACCCTCTTCCGGCAACGCTGGCTCGAGATGCTGCGCGTATGCAGTGGCGACATCAGGTTGCTTCAGTCGCTCTAGGTCGTACCGCGGCGGTTGTCGGTACCGAACATTGTTGATGACGGATAGTTTTGGGCGCAGTTTAACCATCACCAGATAGTGGTCAGAGTCGATGTTAGCGCCACGATATGTCCTGACGTCGATAATGTCGGAGAAGTGCCGTCCATCAATCAGAACGTGGTCGATTTGTGATTCTGTCTGCAGTGGTGATCTCCAGGTGTACCGATACGGGAGGCTGTGTTGGAAGTAGGTGCTGCGAATAGCCATATTCTTGGAGGCGGCGAAATCAATTAGTCGTAGGCCGTTTTCGTTCGTCAGCCGGTGAGCGCTGAACTTTCCAATGGTCGGTCCAAACTCCTCCTCTTGGCCAACCTGAGCGTTCAAATCTCCTATAATGATTTTGACGTCGTGGCTTGGGCAGCTGTCGTACTCACGTTCCAGCTGCGCGTAGAATGCGTCCTTATCATCATCAGTGCTTCCGGAGTGTGGGCTATGGACGTTGATTATGCTGAAGTTGAAGAACCGGCCTTTGATCCTCAACCTGCACATTCTTTCATTGATCGGCCACCACCCGATCACGCGCCTTTGCATATCGCCCATCACTATGAAAGCTGTTCTGGTAGATGGTATGATTACCTCTAAACGTTCGCACCATTGATCCCTTCCAACAAACCTCCTGCAGCGCTACGATGCCGAATCCACGGTCCTTGAGCACATCGGCGAGTATGCGTGTACTCCCGATGAAGTTGAGAGATTTGCAGTTCCACGAACCGAGTTTCCAATCGCTAGTCCCTTTTCGTCGCAGTGGTCTTCGCCGATGGTTCCGGTCCGTACTCTCTTGTTGATTGTTCGTTGCGTGAGTTTTTTTGCTGGCTTGCAGGGCCTGACACCAAACCCCTAAATTTCCGGAGGATCATTCCTCTTTATTTCTGGTGGACCATGGCGCACAGTTTCATAGAGTCCCTCGCTGGCACTCGGACGATGATCAGCCGCCCCTAACATGGAGAACAGACGCTGTTGTGAGCCGATCCTGACATGGAGAACAGACGCTCAATAAGATTTGCACCTCCGGAGAGGAGCAAACCCCCCTTCCCTGTCAGCATACGACCATAGTTCCCACCGGGGTTGGTTACCCGATCTTCCCTAAGGTTGCTCGTATCCCGGCCAGCACCGCGGGGAGGTATGGCTAGGAGTTGCTTTTACACTATACACCCAGGTTTTTTTTTACGCGGTTGGAATTCATTAATTTCTCGGTTAACCTGAATTTTTACAGCTTTTAAAATACCCCCTGAATTTTCTTTGATTTTTTGTGAATTTTTTCGTGGGGTTAACTCATTGTTTCATTGACGCTGAAGGTCTTAAACGACTAAAACCAAACCGTGTAAAAAAAACCTGGGTGTAGTTTGAATACATAATACGGGACCTTTCCGTAATTAGTACCATGGCATTCTACTTAGAGGCGCAAAATGACAAAACTTATTTAATACCATAATATTAAGTTTAGATTAGGCATGTGAATAAAAACAAAAATTCCTAAATCGAACGCGTAATAAAAATCTAACCGCCAATTCATTCGAATGCAAAGAAAGATAAATGTAAACAAAATTCACCCAATCTCAACTTAATTAACATAACGATTAGAAAAAGGAGAAAAGCATTTTCCTACATGTGCAGAGTTCTCAAACGCGGCTTTGGAGCCCGTCAGTGCAAGAAGTTAAGATTCTATTTTTCCATTGTTTTTGGCATCCCTGCTGAAACGTCTTTGCGCTTTGAGGAACGAGGAATATCTTTGCATCGTTTTCTCCTAACTAAAGCATAAACGGTAATCTACGACAAACTCACTGCACGGCAGCGCAATATATTGGTAACAGATCGAACGAATTGAACTGAACCGAGCTCGGCCCATTCAATGTTACGCGACGATGTGTGCAGCAGTGGAGCCCAGAATGAAAAAAAAAACAGCAGATATGCTGAGTTGGAATATTTGTCACCAAAGTACACCGCGTGGTAGCATTTCGACAGAAAAAGTTTCACTGGGAAACGTGCCAAAAGAAGCCTCCACACCACTGAAGGGTCTTATTCAATTCGGGTGCTCTTTACTCGAAGCGTAGAAGAAAAGTATGTGACGACCATACCAGGTCATTGGGAGCAGAGAGCACTATTTTTTTTGGGCGAATGTTATATGAAACGGAGGAACGCAAAACTGTCCAGCACAGCTACTGCGGTAACAAACTCCAATGTGCGCATCGAAGCGAGCGAGCTTAAAATATTATACACAAACAAAGCTGAACCGAGCCGAAAAAGAAACATAATGTGGAGATCACGAAAAAGCGAGTGCGAGTGAAATTTTTAACAAATTTAAAACAGAGCCATTCACGTAGCAGGGTGTGGCAAGAACCGTACATATTATTAGCATAGGGAAGGAGAAGACATTCAACTGACACCGAGAGAAAAAGTACTTGCATAATGTAAAACTACATGTTTGGTCATAACATTGCGCAACATGGGATCGCGCTTTAATATGAACCCAAAAATTACCTGAGGTTTGGGGTCTCTAGTGACCCCTGGTGAAAGATTTTTTGAAAAAAAAACCGAGCTATGGCTAATGTCTTAAACATAACCGCGAGTAGACGTAGGACGAGAAGATTTAGGAATTTATGGGGTTATGTAGAATTAATAACAATTTCGGTACGAGTGGCGATCTCTCTTCGCTTATGTGGTCGGGTTGGGATCTGACGACCAACTGGCATAACTTCACACAACCCTACTTCATCGAGTGTCGTTGCTGATAAAGCAAGTCTGAAGGATACAGACAATACAAAATACTCATCCTACTTGGTTGGCATTGTACAAAAATACATATGAGAGAGTTAGTTCTGAAAATGTATTGCGAGAGTTCGGCTACGTGGCCGGTGCTGGGAATTTGGCTTCATCAGTACCCGCGGGGAAGGGTCGTTTGGTCAAAACCCTTTCGGCCGAGAGCCTGTTGGCCGAAAGTTGTTTGGACGAATATATCATTTGGCCGAACAGACCATTAGACCGGAAGTCATTTGACAGAAAGGGTCAGTTGGCCGAAAGGGTCATTTGGCCGAAAAGGTCTTTAGGTCGAACGGGTCATTATGCCGAAAGGGCTGTTTGAACCAATAGGACATTTGGTCGAATAAGATATGTGGCCGAAAGGATCATTAGGCCGAAAGGCTCGTTTGGTCATTTGGCCTAAAGAATCATTTGGCCGGGACATTTGACCGAATAGGTCATTTGAAAAGTGAGAAATTAGGAGTAAGAAGAGAGACTTCTCAATTCTCATTCCTCATTTCTCACTTCTCACTGTAAAAAATGAGGGACTTTTTACACCGAGAAGTGATAAAAGAGGAGTGAGGAGTGAATCGTCTCACTTCTCACTCCTCATTTCTCACTTCGTATAACCCTGCCATCGCAGCCTCAGGCATAAACGGCCTTTAGCCGTGAACTCCAAGCGAGATGGGCGATTGCATCGATCGCAACTGACACCAGTATCACTGCATCTGACCGTCATCAAGCATAGAATTAAAAAAAATGTGTCCTCTTTTTTCATGCATATTCGAAGACCCACGGGCAGGTCTCCTGCTGGTGACTGCATGCTCACATGTTTACGAACAGCGCACGAAAGAGAAATAAAATACTCGGAAAAAGCGCAAGCAAAAAGCACGTCAGTACGTGCTGCTGTCACAAACCGGAACGACTCGCACACGGCAGGCACTGCTTCTTTTATACATGACCGGAGCAAAGCACAATACAAGCGCACAATCCACTGAGCACACTCAATAGATATATGTTCGTGATGACTAAAACACGCACTCTACTTACCTGCTTACTTGGGGGCAGCAGGAACTATGTCCAAGGGCTTGACGACTATGTCCATCTGCAAGTTGTGGTGCCTGCCTGGTGGGGTTTGACAGTGGCCTCTGTTGAACTTCTGTAAACTGCTGCATGTATCCGCAAGTAGGATCCGTCAAAGCGACCGTGTGCTGCTCAAAGTGCACAAGCCCAAGTTCTGGTGTTAGGTGGAACGCTAATCAGACCTGACATGACAAGCCGCCTTTTAAAGCAGCCCTTACGAACGACATAGAAGATAAAACGACTCGATACAATCGGTAACGACCTAGGTGATGAATAAAGGATCACGATTGGGAACTTGGAACATGGAACTGCAAGTCACTGGGTTTCGCAGGTTGCGACTAGATAATCCACGATGAATTACATTCCCGCAATTTTGACGTCGTAGCGGTGCAGCGGTGCAATCTTCTGAATAGGACAGAAAGTGTGGAAAAGCTGGCATCGAGCGGCTGCCTTCTACCAAAGCTGTGGAACCACCAACGAGCTGGGAACCGATTTCATAGTGTTGGGCAAGATGCACCAACGCTGCAGCCAATCAACGCAAGGATGTGAAATTTATGCATGCTGAGGATAAAATACCGTTTTTTCAACTATAACATCATCAACGTGCACTGCTCACATAAAGGGAGACCCGGCTACGAAAAAGAATATATGGATGGATGCACACTGTAGGATGTCAAAATCCTCATCGGCAACATAAACGCTCAGGTAGGCAGGGAGGAAATGTAAAGACCGGGCCGGATAGTCTGCATACCGTATCGAACGACAACGGCCAACGATGCATAACCTTTGCAGTCTCCCGCGGAATGGTACTCCGAAGCCTTTCTTCCAGGGGGAAGTAATAGCCTATTCAGATTACGCCATTAATGACATAATAATTGGCGTTTCAGGGTAAATACGCTTTATGATGTCATTATTTACGTAATATTCCATACATTTTGCGCTGTCAAAAGATACCCGCTAAAAAGAGGCACAAAGAATTTATTACGAACAATTATTACGAGAGAGCTTTCGTTCTAACTGGAATGCAGGGAGAAATTCAACAAAACAAAACTGACAAGCGTCACGCTCTCTTTGCCAGAGAGAAAATTCTCTCTGTTTTCATTTCGTTTTGTAGTTGACAGTCATGCTCTTTCTGTCGCAGCAGGGTCGAATGAATGTTAGATGGAAATCTTCTGAGCGCTGAAGAATAACTCGGATTGTGATGGTTTTGTGGAAAGCATTTTATATGATGAAAAATAATGATGATAATTATTTATTCTCCACATCTTCAACATGAATTGTTTAAAAAACAGATGCTCTCTAGAATTAACATAAAGTATTTAACTTAAACCTAGATTTAATAGAACAAATCGAATAAATTTTCAAATTTCAAGGGCCAATGCGGAAGACAATTTAAAACGTAGGAATGGTTGTAAAACGAATATATTTGATGAATAAACATGATTTCATAAATTGTTTCAATTCTGCTCCTTGAATGGCTTAATATACTTTGGATTTCAACATTTTTCACGTGGGACAACTGTACGATTTGAATGGGATGTATATATAAAGTAGAATAACCTTAAATAAAACATGGATTGGTAATGCATTAATTCATCCAAAATCCAGTTTAAATTATATCACATTCACACGATTCGATTTTGTTAGAAGCTGTATCATTGATTGTCGAGTAGAACGCAATGGTTCAGTTTCCATTTTTGAAAAAAAAATTAAATTGCTGAGTTGCCCTTCATACATGGAGATACTGGTGGAAATACATTTTAGTTCGATAATATTTCTTGAAAATTGGTCCAATCGTCCTTTTTTTATTTATTTGTGAGAATTCCCAAAAGTATCTAAATTTTTCTTTCAAATCTCCGTTCGATCAAAGCACAGAATCAAAATACTTTTAAACTTAAAAATAAATTGAGGAATAGTCTGCTTCCCCGAAGAACGGCGCACCTAACTAATGAATGTAGCTTCGCTCATTATCCTTAATAAGAGCTTCAAATATTCTTCGAAATTCCCTTTTCATATTTTTTTTATTTTTTTTTCGTAGAAACTTTGTTCAGAAAAAAATGTTCGATTGTCGCCACACAAATGCTTGATTTCGCAAATTAAATTTTAAAACTCTCCTTGAATTCAACCCTGTATTAGCGTGCAAATGAGGAAACATGGAAACGTCAAGATATATTATCTTGCTGTAGTCTGAACACCTCGTAATAATTGGATACCCTCTCACTTAACAAAGTCATAAATAGCCCAATCTGAATAGGCTATAAGCCTGTCATCCACGAACAAATCACGCCTACCTAATATGTATTATTCGCAGGCCTATGCTAAGAGCTCATGTTTAGCCTAGCCAACACCAACAGCAACGCCGAGCAACGTACGTCAAATCTAAAAAAGCTTAACATCGTAAAACATCCAAATTCAGCTTTCTTCAATATGCAACTTTAATCGGGAATATTCATTAAATATGGCTAATGAGTTAAATTGATTCAAAACTTATCTACATGATCAATTTTGATTTTAATTACATGGAGAACAACAATTTGTCTTTTGTTTCACCGTGAAAAGCTTGAGCAGATTTTAAAAATAAATCCTGCTCTTTTATTGTTGTGGATATTTTCAATTATCAAGCTACAATCATTGGTGTTGTTGACGATTGTTGACATCTCATGCAACTGACAGCGGTCTATCTGCACACTGTGCCCGGGACATGGTGGCTATTTTTAGGCTAAGGGAGTTAGATAGGGATGTCTATAGCCTGATTATTCGGGCCTCGCCGCTTGGAGAAGGAGGGCCACCCCGCTTGGTAAAGTGTAACGTTGTTCGGATTCAAATCTTGTAGGATGTTGGTTAACCTGCACAGCTACTGACCTGGGAGCTGCGGATAGAGCCGCTTTTCTGCTCTCAAGCGAGTAGCGGGATATTTTGAAATCAATCCCATAAGCAAAATTATTTTGCAGTTACTCGGCTGTCAAACATTTCCCGCTCTTCGAATTTCTCTTTCCATGCTGCATGAAGGCGCACAAATGCGCGAGACTCTACATGACTTTACGATGCTTTTCATACATTCTTGCTCCAATCAGCTGCTGAGTGTGAATCTGAAGCTGTGAAATCTCGTAACGAGTGCTTTTTAGTTGTATTCCTATTAATTTTCAACTCGAAATATAATGTGAATATATTTGTAACAAAGAATACAAAACTCAAACTAAGTTTATTTTTATTTTTTCCCCAAATAATAACAATACTTCTCAATATAAGATCTAAAACGAACATAACCACAATCTTCAATGTTTGGCTCCGGCACAATAGAAAATTTTGGCTTCAGTTTGACAACCAAATCGTTTCTATCCGCACCACCCAGGTACACACCATGATTTGATCGATGAGGAACTATACTGCCGCTAACCGCAAGTCGAGCTTATCTGGAAAAACGTACAAATGAGAAATTTTTCTCCTCAAAAATCGTGTATAAGTAATTTTGATCAGCTCTTAACGTCACACACCAAAGATTGTTTGAATATTTAATGGAGCATAGTGGCTACAAAGTGAAAAACTCACTTGCCGTGTTGGAAATCGCAATGTGACTGACTTGCGATTACTTTTCATCTCAATGGTGGTCTTCTAGCGCCAAGTTTTATCTACAACTCTGCCTAACAGTTCGTTGTTTAAATTTCACTATTTACAGAGCTACAGCGTTAGTAACAGTAACTTATACTAAATGATTGGATATTTTGTTATCATTTAGTATGAGTACAGCAACTAGCATTTTAACTCCTTCAATAGTGGAATTCGAACATCGACTTGTTAGGCAGAGTTGAAGAAAAACCATTACACTAGAAGTCCACCATACAACACATTTTAAAATTAAGCCTTTGAAGCGAGTTATAGACAAACTATTAAATGATCAAACACAGATTACTAAATGATCCATAACATCCTTATTTGATGGTTTTATGATTTTCCTTAAGGTTATTAAACATTTCCTTTTAAAACATTTCTTTTTAAAATATTTCTGGATTCTCGAAAGAATGTTTGAAATTCTATATGACTTTCTGTAGAAAATAAAGATTGTTGACATTTGCTAATATGATTAATAACAAGTTTATAAAAAGTCTTAGTTATAAATTTTTCTAAGTTTAGATAAATTGTTAGAAGTCCATTGTAAAACCATAATCATCCCTAATTCCACATATCTTGTCCGAAATAAGACCCGGAACTTTAGAGCATTCTTGAACGATCATAAGATTTCTAAATAATTTGCAATGCATATAAATTTCTGAGGATTTCTGAAAGTTAATGATCATTTCTTGAAATAAGTGACTTTGAATTTCTGTGGTTCATGATAATAGCTTGCAGGATGTAATTCATGCTTCTTAAGAATCCCGCTACGTAATGTCTGCTACTTGTCATTTTGTCCCAAGGCCCACACATGTTTTGGCACGTGGACGTGTCTGTAAGCATGACTATCATACGCTAAGAGAAGAATGAATTCTGTCATCAAAAGAAAAAGTAGAATCATGAAAAAAAAAATACAGCAAGGTATGGAATGCAGCTTACAAAATAATTTTCAAAATTTCAAAATAAAATTTGTTTATAAATAATTTATAGCATGAGGTTAGAGTTTTTATTGTCTACATTATACATATATTGATTTGATTGTTAATGACAATGAAGTTTTTCTTGAAATGATTCCGGAGATGGTACTACTTTTAATCTTAATTGAATTTCTAATCCCGCCTAATAAATCATTTTCAAAAAAATCTCTGTTTGTAATTTTTAAAATTATTTTCAATTCCATTGGCTACACCTTGCCGTGTTAAATTTCAGTGATTCTACTTTTCCTCTGATGACAGCGTTCATCCACTTCTCCTCGCGTATTAGTTTTCACTCTCATAGACTTATGCAGGGGGTTCATCGAATTCACTCACCCGATAGATTTTGTCATTTGAATTCTCGAACAAAAGTTCATTTTGCGTTCATTATGCAACCCGCTCAAACGTCATAATTTCTTGGGGGAGTTCATTTTGCGTTAGTCTATTGAGAACCTGCTGAGAATAATAATAGTAACATTTTTATTGTAAATAATTCTATTAACTGGTGAATCTATTAATAAAATCATTCTCAGATTTCAAAAATGCGCTCACCGAGCAACCCGCTTGTGATTTTGAAGGATAGCATCGCGACTCATATGAATAACATTCGGAAATAGGTTGATTGCGTCTTACTTTTATTGGGTAAATGGTGACAAACAACGCGTAAAGGTATCAAATCCCTGAAGTAAATCAGTTTAAAATCCAACTCATTATCTGGGTGAGAAATTAGAATGATTTCATTGCTTATTAAGTAAAATGGGAAGTAAACATCACCTTAAAAAATCTTTATAATCATAATCCAAAACATATTCGAAAGAACAGTTGCTATATGTAGCGTACAAGTTTCAACACGAAAAAAAAAATGAAACGATGGATAGCGTACTTAGTGCAACGTATATTCCACTAACGTGGGGCATCGAAATCCGTACACTTAAGTTCATTCTGATTTAAGCTGAAAAAAAATAAAACGTTTGTCATTGACACAGGCGCATGAAGGCTTCTACTTTTGAAGTGTTTCACATTTACTCATTAAAAACTCCGAAAAACTTGATAAAATAATTAATTAAATCAACTACTCCTGACTCGAAATCCGTCCACCGTGGACGGATTTCGAATCAAAGGATCAAAATCCGTACAGCTATTTCTTCACTAAATATTTAAATTGAAACAGTCTGATTGACTAAACTACCACTGTAGATAGTTCGATACGCACCTTGAGAAGCGATCCCTTCCATTTGTATTCCGCTTATCTTATGTAATGATTTGCAATTAGCAATTAAAACACAGTTACTTTTGGTGCAAATATGCTCTACCCGAAAACAAAATGGCGGCACAAACTCCGCGTTTGGTGGGTGGAAATTTGTTTTTGATTTTTGTTGTTTTATATTCAAAGCCTTTTTTCCAATTCTATGCCCTAGAAGCTTACTGTCAAGTATCTGAACAGGATAAGATTAATTATTCCTACATTAATTACCTTTAACCTCCTTTAATTTATTGATATCTCATGAGGTGGACGGATTTCGGTGCTGTACGGATTTCGGTCCCGCACGGTATCCATCAATCTTCATTCATCTTCAAATTCAACCTTTCAACAACCAACCAACAATTCGCGTTGAATAGCATAACGCATAGTACATGTGAAAATAAAGTGATACATGATAATTACTCAAAATTTCCAAAAAATCAGATGTGCTCGACTTGCGGTTAGCGACAGTATAGCAGAGATACCCGAGCAAAGTTAGAAAACAAATTGAAATCAAAATTTGCTGGCATGATGTCAATTAATTTATTACTCCAGTCGATTTCGTTCTGTATGGAATGGATTAACGGTTAACACAACAGAGATGAGGGCATATTTTTACACTGTCAAAGCATACTGCAAGCAAATTCATAACAAAAACAGCAGATTTTGTTCGTAGGTTGCTTTGATTCTTCGTAAATAACTCCCTTTAGATAATCGACAGCATAATTTGATGTAAAGTAGCTATCATTGTAATTACTGAGGAATGCATATTGAAAGCATGTTTTGCTATCATTTTTTTTTAAATCATAATTGACATTATTTTGTTATCAATATAATTCCAACAGCTGAGCTTAATATCAATTTGCTATTGTTTTGTCACCCGACTTTGCTCGGATAGGATACATCCTTGTCTTACCGCAAGACTACCCAGATGGGTTCAGACAAATGTCCGTTATTTATGACTCTGTTCGTAAAGCTTAGTACTGTAATTCGAATTGGAATTCGTTGAAATGCACCTGGATTATACAGAGCGCGATACTTAGGTTCACACATGATTTTCTCAGACGAAATCCTGCCCATGCCGCCAGAGAGTCGTATCTATGTTCCCCTGTATTCAATTTAGGATAACCTTTCACAGAAATTTGAGAACAATGTACAGTAATTGGTTGGCCAGTCGTTTTACGCACTCAGATCCCCTTTTTAAGGACCTGCAATAAGACGCCCTACTTTAACCTTACTGTCAAGTGGAACAGCATAGAGCAAGACTCTAGCCAGGATGGTGGCTAACTACATACATACATACCTTCAATAAGACGCCCTACACAGATAAAAATATGTTGTGATTTTAAATGTATTTTTATGCACATATTTGGTGCATGGAAATAATTGTAACATTCAATCGATCTCACTATTCTTTCGAATCGAAATAAATTTAAACGGTGCTTGCTTGTAAAATTCAATCAATAATATATAAGGATAAGCTGTAATTTTACACGTCGTTGAATTTTCAAAATTATTTGCTGTGTAGATCCAATCGGCCGTAAATAGTATGGGGTCATCTTTGAGCTTATCTGAATATCCGCATCGACCCGAAAGCTTTATTGGATGCAGCAACTCCAACTACACTGTTATGTTTCCCAGGTTCTGACAATCAGCCTGTGTGAACTAGTATCCAGCTTCTCCGGGTCCATCCTTATCAGCTGCTGAAAAATTTAATTATTGAATGGTGTCCTTCAATTCTCTGGTCTCTCTATTTTTCTCTCTAACTCTCTAACCTGAATTTAAGGATAATGTGTAGTGTTGTAGAAGTTCTGGGAATGCTGTATAGTGTCTATAGTAATGTAATAATGCTATATGAAGCTACTCAATGTCATGAGTACGGACGAAGCACCGTGAATCCGTTGACCTTATAAACTTTAAAAAATCTGGACTCAAGAATAGTTTCGAGCATCCTATTATCCAAAATCTGCAATATCTCTTGAATGGTACAGAGATGTAAAATGATGCCTTACAGATTCAAATATTTAATCAGAGCACAACCCAAGTATAGTTTGGATGGGATAGCCCATCGTTTTATACCCATAACCATACCTGTTCAATATTTTTCAGGATAGCCCGGTAAATTTTCAACAGCTTTGCTGAAGTTAACTCCGTGGTATCTCTTGATACCGAATTTTGACAGCTGATTATATTCTTGAGTCATAAATGACCATCCGTTTTGCGCCAGTAAAACTGTCGATGCAATTGATTTTTGTTATCTGCAAAACATATTGAATTCATTCAGTTTTCTTGCATCCATCGCAAGAACCGTAACGGATACGTATTCACATCGTTGTTACGGACTCGGTACCGACGAGCGGCCGTTGCCTTCCAGCTACACCCCATCCTCCAGTGCGCTTATGTATTCCACCCCTCTTGTACATGAATCGCCTATTCAGCATCGTCACAAGTACTAACTGCTTGTGTTGGTTTATGTTGGCGAGCCTGATGAAGGCAGACGGTGCTTTTAGATTTGGTGGCGATCGATGTTGGTGATGGTGGTGGTAGTGGCGGCGGCGGTGGTGTTGAAGAGTTCGTGGCTGTATCTTTGCTTCACTAGTTTGAACTTTTCACTATATACTCGCCTCATTCAAACAGCTTGATCACTGTCGACGACGGGTGGTGGCGGCTGCGGCGGCGATGCTACGGACGTAATTGCCGTCCGTCGAGTATTGCGCTCGCTACTGGTAGGTATATAACAGCGAGCTTTGTTCATAGCTCGAGAGGTTTGCTGTACGCTTGGTGGCCTGACCGAGCCGTATTCAGCACTCACTCGTGGGGTAATGATCCACAAACGCTTTGGACCCATTCACTGTACGCTTTGTTCGTAGTTGTCGCGCCCCAACACATTCCTCGCTCTTGGGTGCAAAGATTTCAAGCATCAGGAATGTGTGAAAGAAAATGCTGAAAAATTATAGGAAAAAGCCGCTTCGAGTGGCACGTCGTGAGCGATGGAAGGAAAAAACGTGTAGCTTTTGCATATTTCATGCGGAGGCACCAGGCAAAGTGATATTCTGGAGCCCCTTGAGTTTCATACTGAATAGGGCAATGTATACATAAATGGAAACATTGGCTGTGCTAGATGAGAAGGTGGTACATAACAGGGTGGTTTTATGCTTCCACTGCTAACTGATGTAGTCGTTTTCAGTGTATCAATCTAATAGAAGAGTGGCATTAATTGTCGAGTTGTAAGTTGTCTTCGTTCAAGCAAAAAAGCGTTTGCAATTAAAAAGTGTTTTTAGGGTTTCACAGGTTTATCTCTAAATCTGTATGTTTTCTTTTAATTTGTTGCAATTTTCAAATTTCCAGCAATGATTTTTATGAAACCACTTTCACCGCCCGTAGCTTATTATGAATCATTTCTGAGTGCCTGTTAAGGATTTTGTAAGCCTGGGTGTGTTATTAGACTTTCAATTGATTTTCAAGGATAACATCGCCTACATTACCTCGAAAGCCTTCAAAACACTCGGATTTTGTTTTCGCATAACAATAATACCCAATGTCTAAAATGGCTCTACTGTGCATGAGTGGGGTCATTACTAGAATATCAGTTGTCTGGGCTCCTTTTTACAAAAACAGCATAATGCGAATCGAAGCAATACACCACAAATTGGTTCGCTTCGTTCTACGTCGTTTTCCTTGGAATGACCCAAAATAATTTACCCAGCAATGAGGCACGTTGCCGACTCATTGGTTTAAATCTATTAAGTCTCTCGTCGTTACGTGTCCAAGGTACTGCTCGTTTCAGATCTTCTACATTCGAGAATTGATAGCTCCGCTCTGCATTCTCAATTGACTATGCTATGCGCAAAATGAGCCGTTAACTAGTATGTGTCGCACTTTCAATCGTTGCTCTAACGCATTTGATTTTCATCTTTTCCGGTGTAAGGCTCACTACACTCCTCTCTACATCCGACAGTATTAAACATTAGGTCAGGTAGCTTTATTGATGCATTTTTTTGTATTATTTAAAGTAATTAGGAAGTTAAGTTTAAGCAAAATTATGCATCATTTAGACATATTGTTATCTATTGATATAAAAGAGGAGGAGGGTTTCTGCCCGTTTGAGGAAGATTTCATGAATAATTCTACCTAAAAGGGCTTTTCCGTGCTCCAAATAAAGAAAGATAAAGAAAGCTTTTCCGACAAGAAATAACGTAAAAACATTTCACTAAAAAAGAGCTAAATAATTTTCTTGGGTGAGCGGAGTGCGATGAGATGGAACAGCTGTGCCGTTCTCAAGAAACACGCAAGTTCTATCAGTAGGCTGACCACATCATTTCGGTGAAAAAACGGGACAAGCGCGCTTGCAAAACGGGACATGTTTTTAAAAACCTTGTGATAAAATTTAAGAGCTGTGAAAATTTCTAAATTTATGGTCTTAATATTTTAGAGTGAATCATAACTATTGTAGTTAGTGTTAGTTGTGAAAAATACTAAAATATTTCACTCTCCAAAGGGACGCGGACAAGAACACGAAGCAACAGAAAATTACACATCTTTCAATATTTAAAAAATGATCTTTTATCGAAATTGATTCAAATGACGCTAAAAGTAGCCTCACACCTCGGGAATCTTGTCCATTGATTTTGTTCCCATGAGCTTTTTTGAGAGATCATGCAATTTCATCGCGAAAAGTTAAAAAATTCTGGCCAATTTATAGTTTGGTTTACAGCTCGGAATCTCGGAGTTTTCTGCCGGATTGTATTTTAAATCGGACCGAATTTCTAATCTTTCCTAACGGGGTCCCATAAACCTCGTCCACACTCATGGGAGCGAAATTTGCAGACAAGCTCCTGATGTCGATGGGTGAACTAGCCTTAAAGTACGTGGGGATCTTAAATCTAGCCTTCAATCCGACCGATTTTCCCTCGGTTTAAAACTGCCCTAAACTCGGTTTTGTTCAGTTGATTTATATATATTATTTTTTTCATGCCGTCGTTTTCTTACAGTGGATGATCTCGAAATATTTAGAATTATTCAGAAAGAGTTTGAATGATTCGGAAAGAATCAAATGATTGAACGATATGTGGTAAAGCAGATTTGGAGAAAAAATCAGGAAGATTCAATAAGAATAATTGAAAATTAACCTAATCCGAAAATTAGAATGTCTGTCCCTGTGCTTCATTTTATTGACGTTGAAGCGTGACCTGATTAACAGGAAATACTTGCCTACCATGTTGCTAATTTTTTTTAATCCACTCAATTCACTGATGACATTTCAATGCCTCTGAAATAAGCAGAAACACTCATGGACGGTATGAAAAATCTCCCCAAAAAGCACCTGTTATCATTAACTGTTAAAAACCTTAAGATGGAAAATGAATGGAAAATGGAAAATAAAAAAAGGACATTGGGCTTGCTGACGTCTAATCATCTTTCTCTCTCAAGCGCATAGCAAAGATAGGATTTGTTTTCATCGGGAAACGTTTCCTATCCTGTCTATGTACTTGAAAGGAGAAAGATGATAAGACGTTAGCAAGCTCTATAGATATCATTCTTTTAAAAGCATAACATCTAACACTTTTTATGGGTTTCGTTCACTTTCTTTGTTGAGAGATGAGCCAGCCGAGGGCTGTAAATCTCTCTAATAAAGACGCAAAAACACTTTCTATGTATGATCAATGTAGGATCAATGAAAAAACGGGACAAATTGAGGATTATGTAGATTACGACGGGACAGCACAAAAAGGTCTAAAAAACGGGACTGTCCCGTTAAATACGGTACGTATGGTCAGCCTATCTATCAGAAGCTCAACGCATCCCGCAAAGGCTTCGTGCTACGAGCCAAAATGTGCAGGGATAAGGATGGGAGCATCTTGACGGGCGAACGTGTGGTGATCGAAAGGTGGAAGCAGTACTACGAAGAACATTTGAATGGCGCTGAGAGTACAGGCAGTGAAAGTCGAGGCAACGGAGGAGATGACTACGTCAGTTCAGCGGACGATGGAAGCCAACCAGCCCCCACCAAAATGCCGTGAATACCAGGTCCCCGCACCATCTGTTGATTGATTTCAAGGCGGCATACGACAGTATAGACCGCGTTGAGCTATGGAAAATTATGGACGACAACAGCTTCCCTGGGAAGCATACCAGACTGATCAAAGCGGTGTGAAGATTTCGGGCGAATACTCCAGTTTGTTCGAATCGCGCCGGGAACTGAGACAAGGTGATGGACTTTCGTGCCTGTTGTTCAACATTGCGCTAGAAGGTGTCATGCGGAGATCCGGGTGTAACAGCCGGGGTACGATTTTTAATAGATCCAGTCAATTTATTTGTTCCGCGGATGACATGGACATTGTTGGCCGAACATTTGCAAAGGTGGCAGAACTGTACACCCGCCTGAAACGCGGAGCAACAAAAGTTGGACTGGTGGTGAAAGCGTCAAAGACAAAGTACATGCTTGTGGGCGTCCCCTTTACCTCTGCACCATGCTTACTTCTTATAGACGAGATGATATATGTTGATCAGTTTATACAGTTTTTACAAATCATGAAATGGTTTTCAAAAGAACGAAATTATTATTGTTCCAATCATGCGATGCATGATTGAAACAACAATAAGCCTCAATTGAATAAATCATGTGAACATGCTGAAATAACAACATTGAAGATTGAAACAAAAATATCCATGTTGTTTGATGCAACAATCGGAATAGTTGTTTCAATCTTGCAAGATTTCTCTGCGTGTACGGCGAACCAAGTTTCCAGAAGGTAGCTAAAGCCGGAAGGGTACGATGGATTGGGCATGTTGCAAAAATGCCGGACAGCAACCTTGCAAAGATGGTGGTCGCTTCCGATCCGGCAGGTACGAGACGGCGTGAAGCACAGCGAGCAAGGTGGGCAGACCAGGTGCAAAACGACTTGGCGAGCGTGGGGCGCAATAGAGGATGGAGAGATGTGACCTCGAACCGTGAGGCATCAAATTGTTGATTCAGTGTTATCTGTTTAGATGTAAACTAAATAAATTAAATGAAATAGACCTGATTCTGTTTTTACACGGATTTTTTTTACACGGCCGTTTAAAAAAAAAACATGCAAAATGTTTGCAAAGTTGCTCCATTTTGCATGATTCATCGAGAAATCATAAAACTTTTTTTACGCGTATTTTCAAATTTTGAACTGAAAACATTTTTTACACGGAACGCATCCCCTGTGTAAAAAAAAGAATCGGGTGTAATACATTTCAAATGCCTCTGGCAGTTAGGATGTTTCCTCTGGTTGATTTGAATCATGTAGGAATTACAATGTTTCCAACTTAAACTAAACTTAACCTAATTCTTACTAAGGGTACAAGGAGCTAATCGTTGCAATAAAAGATTTCAACGATTTTTGTCTAAAATTGGACATTATTTTGTTGGACATTTGTTGCAATGTCTTAATATTAGAAATTCCATGAAATTCATTGGTACTATACCACGGAGGCAGCTTCAGAATCATTTTCAAAATTTTATTTTGAATTCTCTGAAGTGCCTTCTTTCTGGTATTGCAGCAACCAGTAGAGCTGTGCGAGGCCGACGCCACCATTTTTGACCGACGCGCCGCTGCAATTTTTTGATCTAGCCGCCGGTGAATTTCAGGCGAGCCGGTGAAATAATTTGGCATTGGGGGTTCATATCCCTCGATTTGTTAGAAGAAAAAATCCGTTCAAACCCTTATACGTTTGAAAAATTTCGCCTGCGCCGCTGAAATAACTAAGCATATGCGGTATTTCGAAAAATTTCGTTTCAGGTGGTTCGAAACGAAATTCCGCGGAATTTCGCGGAATTTGAGCATGGCGGAATCTGATTTCTTGATTTCGTTTCGTTTCGTAAAATTTCATAAATTTCGCTAGAAAAAACTAGCTTCTAACGAAATTTAACGGAATTCCGCGGAATTTCGAAACAAATTTAAACTTAAACCATACTTTATACATATTATCAAAAATTTTGGCTGCGCCGCTGAACATAATCGTAAAGTTGTTTTCAAAACTTTAGGTTATACAATATTCCTATTAACGCTTACTACATAACCTCAATCTTAGTCGACAAATTCGTATGTAGTTTTCTTCTATATGAATGCGGAAACGATCATGTGGATGCTGGTCATGGGACGGCAGTTAGTCCGGGAGAACGCGAAGTGAAAAAAATCTACCTCGCGTAGCAGAAATTTGTTAAACCTGTGTGCAATCGATCATGTTGATGCTGATCACGCCAACTAGTGTGAGAGAACGTGAAGTGATAAAACTAATGTCTGCATCGAAGAGCACAAAATTATTTAGTGCGGGATCGATCGTGTTGTAGAAGATTAGGGGAAGGTGGGTAGACTTGATCCCCGGGGAGACTTGATCACCCCCTGTTTTATCGAGAACTAAAGTAGTTTTGTTCTAGCGTTTTTTTTTTGTATAGATCCTCTAGACAAATGACCTTTATGTGGTGAGTTATTTTTTGGATTGACAACCTTATTTATTCTGCAGGGCGGTTTGTATGTTTTGACCTTCTCAAAGATTTTTTTATTGGCCACGCAAAATTTGAACAACTTTTCATATCAATGACCAAAGTCTTTCGTTTTTTCACAGCAATAAGCCATAAATATGCTTATTGATCTGTACTGATGAAAATGTCAACATTCCATCAAAGTTTTAGGATAATTGGATTTGAAGTTATTGCCGCAATATGGGGACACTTGATCCCCCGTTAGTCACCCATACAAAAAATTGGCGAAAAAATTAAAAAAAAATTAAAAACCGTTCTTAGGCTTCTATTTTTTTGTAGATTTGACGGATTTGATGCAGGTTTGGCAGGAAAAATATTTATTGCGTAGATCTCATAGAAAGTGGATCAAGTCTCCCCAAATTTTAAAATTGCATGTCCTGTCGAATTCAATAACAAAAATCGTTCATGTATACGCATAGCAATTCGATAATTCTGCGTAATTTGAAGGGAAAATATTTAAAAAATCTGAGGGCACCTTTCTAATTTTATCAAAGCAAGTTCTTGGAGAGGGATCAATTTCCCCCAAATATTTCAAAGTCGATTTTTGACAGCACTCCAAAAAATCGATTGTGTATCAATAACAACAATAATTTAAGGACTGTCATACATCAGTAAAGTTCTTCTTCTTCTTCTTCTTATTGGCATTACATCCCCACACTGGGACAGAGCCGCCTCGCAGCTTAGTGTTCATTAAGCACTTCCACAGTTATTAACTGCGAGGTTTCTAAGCCGATTTACCATTTCTGCATTCGTATATCATGAGGCTAACACGATGATACTTTTATGCCCAGGGAAGTCGAGACAATTTCCAATCCGAAAATTGTCTAGACCGGCACCGGGAATCGAACCCAGCCACCCTCAGCATGGTCTTGCTTTGTAGCCGCACGTCTTACCGCACGGCTAAGGAGGGCCCACAAAGTAAAGTTAAATACTATATTTCTTAGAGAGTCTGTGTGGAAATAGCGTATGTTTATTCATTTTTTGTTGTGTTATATCGGAAATCAGAAAAGGGGATCAAGTCTACCCAGTCTCCCCTATTAAACGAAACACATTAATCTTGCGTTGGATTGATTTGAAACACAGTTTTCGTCTTCTTGTTTTCAAAATAACTTCGTAATACATATATTGTCGCTTACTTAGGGGCATAGGGGCTCCACACGAATTACCTTCTCAACTAACCAACGATTCCTTTCCCGTAGCGCTCACGAAAATGCAGAGCAATCCTTGGTCTCTTATGACAATGAGTGTTAAACTAATTTTCGTCTCTTCTAATCCGAAATTTACTATAAGCACGTGACCAGTATCATTATTGGTCATGAATTGGAAACACCGAAGCAAGTATACAATAAGAATAACTTTTTTGTATCCCAAGAATATTATTTAATTGATGAGCTGTGCATATTTGCTGTTTCTCGGCCAATCATGATTAGCAACTACGATGTGTACAGTTAATCAAGCTAATAAGCTCTTCTTTGACTATTTGCACAATATGTAAATGTAAGGAACATTGCAGATTTGTGAACATTTCTAGATCTTCGCATGGAATTTGCAAAAATAAAATCCAGAACGGGTTGAAAGATCATTAAAATTGCTGGAAGTTCTTAACTTAAGATTGCTTTCAGCTTATACTGACCATAACAGCTATTCTCATATGTCGAGGACACACAGACAATAGCCCAGTTTGTCGAGCTGATTGTATAAAAGACTATGCTGCCGTGAATCGCATATTTGTCCCATATGAATAGGAAATCCAGCAAAGATGGGACAGATATGCGTTTCACGGCAGTATGGGTCTGTTAAATTCAATCGGAAATACATATCTTCGTACATTTTAGAAAGGTGCACAGGATTCTTCTAGTGACCAAATGTATGCTATATATGTAGACGAAGAATAAGAAGGAATACATTTTGGTTCTATCTGCGTATACGCCTGGCAGATATGGAAACGTTATTGAGTATCCCACTGAATAAAAAATAAAACGAAGCATTCATTTTCTAATTTTGAGAAAAAAACTTAAAGCTCTTTTAGTGGAATGTATTCAACCGTCTAAGACGAATTAAGTACTGTCCATTTAATTCCACCAGTTAATTTTCGTTATCTTTGCAAAGATAACGAAAATTAACTGGTGGAATTAAATGGACAGTACTTAATTCGTCTTAGACGGTTCTAATTTTGACTAAGTCAGTACTTAGTCCACGCTGACAAGACAATATGAAGTATGCTTTAGCATAATTACATAATTCTTAAGTGAACTAAGGTTTTAAACGAAATTTGAATCCGTAGGTATATGAAAAATCCCACAATTTCTGTATTTTTATATACTTACTGATATAAAACTGATATAAAATTGATCAGATTCGGGAGCACACGCTCCACGATGAATTTCTTTGAAAGCGGCACAAATGCTGGGGTATTGTCTTATCGCCAATGGTATATGCGGCGAGAATGTGACGATTTATCACAGATTGCCTTTTCTATTATTGTAACTCTTTTGGTCGCAAAACAGTTATTCGAAGTGAAATCAGAATTGCGTACATAATGTAAAAACAATTTAATAAAAATTCCGCGGAAAAAAAAAATTAAAATTTCGTTTCGTTTCGAAAAATTTCGAATTAAATGAACCTTGATTTCGTATCGTTTCGAAGTATCGAAAGAAATCTTTATTTCGTTTCGATTCGATCCGAATCAACAGAGACATTTTAAATTTCGTTTCGTTTCGTTTCGTTAGGAAAAAGTGTGTTATCGCATACCCTTAAATAACATATACATCAAACATCTTTTGACGTAGAACTACGTCTGTCTTTTCTATATTGGGGTACACTTTACGATTTCGAAAAATCAAAAGACGTCACGAAAATATGATAGACTTTGATTGTTAATATCTCAGCCGTTTCTCGATGGATTTACAATTTTCTTGGACCATTCGATCAAGGAAGAGTCAACGCTTCATAACCGATGTACATTGAAGTCATTTTTTACGCGGTTTTTGTACACGATTCGCTTTTTATGCGATTTTGTTTTCACTATAATTTTAGGATTTCCATGGCTCATTTAGACACATTTTGGGATTTACGCGGTTTTTAACGTTGTTTTAATTCACGCGGCCCACATCCTCCGCGTAAAAACCGACTCCAGTGTGTTACAATATTTAGGTATGATAATATTTTGTATTAAAAACTTGCTAACAATTTAGCAATAATAATAATAATATTTAGCAGTTTAGGTTTCGGTGAATCAGTCAATCTCGTAAGTGTATCGCAAGCTTCTTCTTCCATAGCACTACATTCCAACTGGAACTTGGCCTGCTTTTCAAAGTAATCTATTAGCATTGTTTTAGTTATTAATTGAAAGCTTTATATGCCCGATATTGCATGAGTATTCAATATGTATCGTGTGTGACAAATACAATAGATACACTATGTTCGGGGTGTCAAGAATGTTTCCCACCCGAAAATATCCTAGATTGGATCGAGAATCGAACTCGCCATCTCCGGTTTCTGAACCTTTTTTCGCAAGGCTAACTGGAGACCTCAAGCCAGCATAGAAGTCAAATTAATGCAACTTACAGGGCTGCACCAGCTGGTGCAGTTCGTTTCTGCTAGCTTACACGCGCGTTTTCTCTCAAAACCTTGGGGGTGTTTGACGGCAGCTTCTCGCTTACGTCTATTGATGCCAGTAGAGAAGCTCGGAATCTTCTTCACTGCTGCAGTGGATGTGTTCTGGGAAACTTTCTTCGGTTCGTTTTTGCAGATTCCTATGTGTCCAAAGTCCGACGCAACTCACATGAAGGAATAATAATTATTATCAAACTTATTTATCGCGTCAATTCTGACTTCCTCCATAGGAAGACCACCAAACGCCATTATCAGCCCAGCTTTCACGATGTGATTTTCTATAACGAGCCACCGGGGTTTTAGACTGAGAAATCATAAAATGAGTATTAATTTGCTCTGACCCCAACATCTTGATAATTATATCTATGACCAGAGTGCGTAATGCTCACTCAATCTCAGGAGCGCAAGATAAATCTAGACCAACATTCGAAAAGGGCGTAACTGTTACGCCCTTTTCAAATGTTGGTCTAGAAATAACGAAAACAGATTCAACCTGGGCTTGAAAAACGCTTGCTTTGGTTTCTCTCACCGAACAGAAAAGTCGAAAACCTGGGGTGGCATCAAGGATGTTAACGATCATTCAGTAATTTGTGTTCGATCATTTAGTAGTTTGTCAATAACACATTCCAGAAGCTGAATTTCAAATTATGTTGTATGGTGGACTTCTAGTGCGAAGGTTTTTCTACAACTCTTCTTAATGGTTCGTTGTTTGAATTCCACTAGTAACGGAGTTATAGCTATAGTTGCAGTAACTTAGACTAAATGATAACAAAATTCCAATCATTTAGTTTAAGTTACTGCAACTAGCGCTCTAACTCCGTTATTAGTTGAATTCTAATAACGAACCATTAGGCAAAGTTGTAGAAAAACCTTCGCACTAGAAGTCCACCATACAACATATTTTGAAATTCAGCTTCTGGAATGTGTTATTGACAAACTACTAAATGATCAAACGCAAATTACTGAATGATCGTTAACATCCTTGGGTGGCATTGCGCATCTCGAATCGAATCACTCGATTCGTACGTTTTTGCATTCGTACATTATATAAAGTCGCGTAGTTCAACGTCACCTTTGCGTACAACCCGATTGGGCTGCACCTTTGAGTTTTTACGTCACTTATTGGAAGGATGTAAAACGAATTATGATGAGGAAAGAATTTTGGTTCATATTACTTGTTTTTCACTTAATATATGAATCTTTGGCTTCTTTTACATATGATACTACGTCCACTAGTTGAACTTTTGTGGTGAATAACATATCGCTAATATATTTCATTCAAGATATCTCTAGAATTCTCTGAAGTATAGACCTTATCGTCTATACGCATAACGAAAGATCAATTAGCTCCTTTTAGAAATGAAACATGCTTTTAGCTATCATTTGAATCAAATTGGCTTTTGTTTAATTCCAAGAAATCCAAGAAGTCCAAGAATTGGAGCAAGGCCTTAAAGTCAATACACGTAACGAAAAATCTATCAGCTCCTTTTAGATATGGAACATGTTCTTCATTTAAATCAAATTATATATGAATTGAGCTTTCCGGTCAAAAATTTTTATTTGGTTAATCGATTCTTTAATTTATTTAAGATCAACTTTAACAAAAAATCCATTTTTAAATCTTCTAATTATTTTTAAAAATTAAAACAAATATCGGAAAAATGCTGTTTTTCAAGTTTGGCCTAGCATTTTCCCGATCTGAAACCAACATCAGTTCAATTCTTCAGGCCGGTTCATACGTGAAGCACTTTTCATCCATTGGTTTCAATTTTTAAAATAGTTAAAAGGTATAAAAAATGTGAGTTCTTGGGAAAAGTTGACCTTAAATAAGTCAAAGAATCGACTGAAGCAATAAAAACGACACGCAAGGAAAGATCAATTGAATTGCTGTTCCATTCCAAGCCAAAATTTTCTAGAATTGGAGTCCAGGTCTAAAGGCCAATACGCATAACGAAAGATCTATTTGCATCTTTCAGAAATGAACATGCAGTTAGTGATCTGCTAATTAGCATTACATATCTTAGCTTAGTACTCATTAAGGCACATCCACAGTTGTTAACTTCGAGGTTTCTAAGCTAAGTTACCATTTTTGCATTCGTATATGAGGCTGAGACGATAATATTTTCATGCTAAGGGAAGTTGATAAAACAAAAAAGTTTCCTAGACCAGACAGGAAATCTAACCCACCTTCAGCTTGGACTTGCTTTGTAGCTACGCATCTTACCGCATGGCTAAGAAAGACCTAGCTGTTTGTGATCATTTGATTCAAATTGCATTTGACTTCATATTTAAGGCTTATGCAATTTAGTTATATGGATCATAAAGAGCATGACCCATCTCTAGAAAAAAAAACAACCGATAGAGCGTATTATACTCCAAGGAATATCTCAGAAGATCTGGAAAAATTTACTTTTTGAGGGCATATCCAATTTGGTTCTATAGATTACAATGGAGATGGTATTAAGAATCCTTCAAACGGTATAAATGTTTCCAGGGTAACCTCATTTTTGTGTTTGTAAATTGTGATTGTTTTCGAAAACATCTCGTGGGGTAGGTTGGCCGGCTTCTGTGTGGTCTGTTACACAATTGTTTACCGATTCCCCAATAAAAGCAGCATTGAAGGAAGAGAAAATGCTCGAGAAAATTATATCAAATGCAAGTATGTTAAGATTTTAGATTTTATTTAAGAGTTAAGATTTTTTTACGTGCTTAAAAATTACAAAACTATAAACACTACATTTTTCCAACTTCAAAACATTGCCCACTGATTGATTTGATGTGTTTCACATATTTTAACAAACTCGGCCAACCTACCCCAGCCCTGGGGTTGGTTGGCCGAATTTTTCCGCCGCATTTGTTTTGTTATAACTTTTTCCTCATTTTGTGTTCATCGATGAGAATATGTCACAAATGTGCCCAAGACTTGTATATTTATGACAGTGAAAACCGTTTTTTGAAAAGTCGAACCAGACAGACATTCCGAAAGGAAAATTCGGCCAACTAGCCCCGGTCTCCCCTACCCGTTCAGACCTAAGGGCCTAAATTCCAGTAAATTTAAAATAAAACTTTCTAAAAAAATTGTTCCCTCGGAATTTTGGAAATTCATTTCTAGAAACTCCTCCATCATCGATTCTTTCTACAGGAATTCTTAAGAACTACTCTCAAAGAAGTTTGAAGAATTGCCCCTTTGAGAATTTTGGAAACTTGATTTTTCCTTAATTCTGTGCAAATCCTCCCCCAGGAATGCTGCGAAACTTCTTCTTCAAGAATTCTGGGAAGCTTTATTAATAGAACACAGGGTTTTTTCAGCCTTATGAATTATGGGGAATCCCTTCCCAGTAGTTCTGATTACCCGACCAGTTAGTCATAACAAAATTTTATCACAATTATATCAATATGTGTTATAAATAACAAAATTTGCAATAATTTTGTTATAAAATCTCTGTCCTAGATGGAGGAAAGAGAATTTCATGATCGTCATAACATGATTATAACATAATGTGTTATGTTTATTTTCGCCGAAAAAATAAATTGCCTACATTTTTGGTAGATACGAATTGGGAAACAAAACGAAGGTACCACCTTCAGTATAACTTGAACCTACATTCAAAGTTGAACCAGCTGGACAAAGTTAATTGCCTACATTAAGGATAATCATAATCTTTTCAAGAACATAATTTGTTATAGTATAGGCAATTTTCATTTTTATTTATGTAACACATCCAGTTATATTTTTGCTCAATTAATAACATATTTAGTAATATTTTTTGTTAAAACTAGAAGAGTTTTTGTTACAATTTTTGCTATATTCACATCTAATGGTACATGTTCTACAACAACCGCTGTTATAAAACAATGCTTTAACAGAATAACAAACTCTGATATAAATCTGTTACCATCTACTGGTCGGGTATGTACCCTGTACACCTTCAGATATCATGGAGAATTCTTCCTCCAAGGATTTTTGGGAACTTTGGACTCCATCAGACTGTAATTTTTTCCTTGAATTCTAGAAAATTCTTGTTCCATGAATTCTGGGAAATTGATTTTCCAATCTTCTTGGTTTTTCCATATCCAAAAATTCCTCCTCAGGAGTTCTAAGGACTTACCCCATCCGGAATTATGGGAAATTATTCCACAAAAAAAATTAAAGGACTACAGCCTACCTTCTCACCTCAAACCAAGTATTCCTTTTTCTTAAATTTCTGTGGAAATCTCCCACCAAGATATGTCGGAGGAATTCTTCTTTAGGAATTATAGGAGCTCGATATACAAGAATTGTGATATATTTCTGCTTTAGAATTTTTAGAGAATTTAGTCTTCAGAACTTTCATTTACAAGAATTTCTGCTGCGAAGATTTTCTGGAATACTCATTGAGAAGTTTTGGGGAATGGCCCTTCCAAAATATCATGCCAATCCCTCTAGCTAGAATTTTGAAAAATCTCTTCCCCAGAAATTAAGAGGGATTTCTCTTTTAAGAATTTGTAAAAATATATCCTATTATGTTCCTGGTGAATTTCGCACCATTGGCCAGATAATTCTTCTCTCTGATATCTCTAAGGAATTTCGCCCTCATGAATTATGAAGAAATATTCTCCTATGAAGTTTCTTACACAAAAATTACTTTGAAACTCAAGAATTCAAGGGGGTTTTATTCTCCCAGATTTTTTATTCACTACAAGAATTCCTTACCTAGGAGTTTTAGGGATTCCCTTAACCAGAAGTTCTGCGGAATGAATAATACGTATCTTAGATTTTCTGGATAAGAAACACCTGGAAAAGTTCTCAGAAAATGTCTTTAAGATTCTCACGTATGTCCTGCTGACATTTTCTCATCTGAACTTTTTGGTTGGCATTACATACCCCATTTGAACATTGACATGTCGAAGCTTAGTGTTTATTAAGAATTTCCACAGTTATTAATTGTGAGGTCTCTAAGTAGACTAAGTAAACTAACACGATTATCCTCATAAGCACAGTACCAAAAAACTTACACCGTGCCACGCTTATCCGTGCTTTGTAGCCATTAGACTAAGGAAGCCATAATTCAGATTTTGGTTAGTGTTCTCACTAGAAATTACACACCCTCCTGGACGAACTATTGAAGATTCAAAAATGAATAAAATTCGAGAAAAAATTCTGGATAAATCACTGGAGGAAACCGAAAAGAAATTTCTTAAGAAAGTTTGAGAGAGTTTTGTATGTGATTCTTCTCATGGTATACCCGAAGGAGTACTTTACAGCGTATGTACAATATAAACTATACTTATTAAGATTAGGGCACGAAGACCAAATATTTGAAGAAGGTATTTTCGTCACCCACTGTTTGAAGGATAATTTTGAACCGCGCCGATCCGAGCCGCCACCGCCGCCGCCGAGAGCAACCGCGGCGTGGCGCCGGCTAAGCCGCCGTTAGCAAATTGCGGTCACGCCACTGCCGGCTCAAAGTATATCGGCGCACAGGTCTAGCAACTAGTCCATATTGGCACAGCATACAACAATGCTGGTCTAAAAATTTGTTTGTAAATCATAAATTTGTTCTTAAGACAAAGATTCGATTTTCTGTTTATAAGTGGATATAGACACTTAATATATTTGTTACATTTGGCTTCAGTGCCTTCAATGTGATTTTCAAAAGTTAATTTTCAAGTTTATGTCTAATTAACAGTTAATTTTAGATCTAGCAGAAGTCCTAAATATTTAGCTTCGCTAGACCAATTGATTAGAACCCCATTCAAAGTGACAATATGTCTAGAAGGTTTCAAATAAGAAGCTCTCGGCTTATGTGGGAAAATTATAAGCTGAGTTTTAGAAGCATTCGGGAAATTTTTCCTTACTTACTTGCAAAGTGAAGAAAATATCCAAACTTTTTTGCAATCTACTACAAATGACATGAAGGTTTTGCCCTTTGGCTGAGAGGCCCGTGTCATCTGCAAACAAAGATTTTTGACACCCTGGTGGTAAATCAGGTAAGTCAGAAGTAAAAATGTTTTACAATATGGGCCCAGTATGCTGCCTTGGGGAACATCAGCTCTTACATGTAATCTATCAGATTTAGAATTCTGATAGTTTGCCTGCAGTGAGCGATCTGATAAATAATTTTGGATCAGTTTAATAATGTGCAGAGGAAAATTAAAATTCATCAATTTTATAATCAAACCTTCATGCCAAAAACTGTCAAATGCTTTCTCTATATCAAGAAGAGCAACTCCAGTCGAATATCCTTTAGATTTGTTGAGCCGAATTGAATTCGTAGCACTAATGGGTGGTTGAATGCTCACGGCGAAAACCAAATTGGTCATCAATATTAACCTTTCTATCTGTCATTTAAAGGCAATTGCAGCTGCAACCGTCTGCGACCAAGCTTAGGGTAGATATATGTACATATAACTTAACTATGTTCGTTGAAAAGAAATTTTAGTAAATATTTAAATTTTCAGCTATCAAGGCAAACTTTGTCCAGATTGTTAAATATTATATTGCGTATTTTCCAATTTTTTGAGACGACTGTGAGGTTTTACCATAGATCATTAATTAACGGCACGCAGTCTCATACGGCTGAAACGAGTTTTTTTTTCATTTGTGAAACACATTTTAAATGCGATAGAAAGTCACTTCACTTCACTTTTTCAAATTTTCACTTTCCCATTTTTTCACTTCCATAAATTACGTAACGCTTAGAGGGGGAGAGGGGGTTTAGAGAAGTGTGATGATCAATTTAAAAAATTAGAATGTATCACTTTTTCACTTTTTACTTTTCCACTTTTTCACTTTTTCACTTTTTCACTTTTTCACTTTTTCACTTTTTCACTTTTTCACTTTTTCACTTTTTCACTTTTTCACTTTTTCACTTTTTCACTTTTTCACTTTTTCACTTTTTCACTTTTTCACTTTTTCACTTTTTCACTTTTTTTCTATTTCACTTTTTCACTTTTTCACTTTTTCACTTTTTCACTTTTTCACTTTTTCACTTTTTCACTTTTTCACTTTTTCACTTTTTCACTTTTTCACTTTTTCACTTTTTCACTTTTTCACTTTTTCACTTTTTCACTTTTTCACTTTTTCACTTTTTCACTTTTTCACTTTTTCACTTTTTCACTTTTTCACTTTTTCACTTTTTCACTTTTTCACTTTTTCACTTTTTCACTTTTTCACTTTTTCACTTTTTCACTTTTTCACTTTTTCACTTTTTCACTTTTTCATTTTTTCACTTTTTCACTTTTTCACTTTTTCACTTTTTCACTTTTTCACTTTTCCCTTTTTCACTTTTTCACTTTTTTTTCTCTTTTACACTTTTTTAACTTTTTCACTTTTTCACTTTTCACTTTTCACTTTTCACTTTTCACTTTTCACTTTTCACTTTTCACTTTTTCATTTTTCACTTTTCACTTTTCACTTTTCATTTTTCACTTTTCAGTTTCTACTTTTCACTTTTTCACTTTTTCACTTTTTCACTTTTCATTTTTCACTTTTCACTTTTCTTCACTTTCACTTTTCGCTTTTCTTCGCATTCACTTTTCGCTTTTCACTTTTCACTTTTTCACTTTTCACTTTTTCACTTTTTTCACTTTTTCACTTTTCACTTTTTCACTTTTTCACTTTTCACTTTTTTTCACTTTTTTTTCACTTTTTTTAACTTTTACACTTTTCCTTTTCACTTTTGCACTTTTTCACTTTTTCACTTTTCCCTTTTTCACTTTTTTCACTTTTTCACTTTTCACTTTTCACTTTTCACTTTTCACTTTTCACTTTTTCACTTTTCACTTTTTCACTTTTTCACTTTTTTTCACTTTTTTCACTTTTCACTTTTTTTTAATTTTTTTTTTTTCACTTTTTCACTTCTTTTCACTTTTTTTCACTCTTTTTTCACTTTTCCTTTCCACTTTTCACTTTTTCACTTTTTTCACTTTTTCTTCACTTTTTCAATTTTTCAATTTTTTCACTTTTTCACTTTTTTTTCACTTTTTCACTTTTTCACTTTTTCACTATTTCACTTTTTTCACTTTTTCACTTTTCACTTTTTTCACTTTTTACACTTTTTTACACTTTTTACACTTTTACACTCTTTTTCACTTTCACTTTTTTCACTTTTCACTTTTTTCTTTTTCACTTTTCTTTTCACTTTTTTCACTTTTTTCACTTTTCACTTTTCACTTTTTCTCACTTTTTACACTTTTTACACTTTTTCACTTTTACACTTTTTTCACTTTTACACTTTTTTAATTTTCACTTTCCTTTTCACTTTTTCACTTTTTCACTTTTCACTTTTTTTTTTTTTTCACTTTTCACTTTTTTCACTTTTTCACTTTTTCACTTTTTTCACTTTTTCATTTTCACTTTTTCACTTTTTTTTCACTTTTTTCACTTTTTCACTTTTTTCACTTTTTTCATTTCACTTTTTCACTTTTTCATTTTCACTTTTTCAATTTTTCACTTTTTCACTTTTTCTCACTTTTTCACTTTTTTCACTTTTTCACTTTTTCACTTTTTCACTTTTTATTTTTTTCACTTTTTCACTTTTTTCACTTTTCACTTTTTTTTACTTTTCACTTTTTCACTTTTTCAATTTTTTCACTTTTTCACTTTTTCACTTTTTCACTTTTTTTTCACTTTTTCACTCTTTTTCACTTTTTTCACTTTTTTCACTTTTTTCACTTTTTCACTTTTTCACTTTTTCACTTTTTCACTTTTTCACTTTTTCACTTTTTCACTTTTTCACTTTTTCACTTTTTCACTTTTTCACTTTTTCACTTTTTACTTTTCACTTTTTCACTTTTTCTCGCTTTTCACTTTTTCACATCTCATTTTGTTTTTTTTCACTTTGTACTTTGCAAACTCTTGGGTGCCTCGGCGGGAATTTTTTTTTAAGTTTTCACGCAGGTATTTCAACGGGAAATTTTTCGTAACTGTGAAGGAATTTCTTTGAGTTTCTGCGGGAAATTCTTTGTGTTGTTCATGAGAATTTCTTTGGAAATTCAACGGGAAATTTCTCAAAAAGGGGAAGGGTCATTAGACGAAAAGCCATTCCAATCACGGTAGTAAAATCCGTTTCAATTAGAAAGAAAACCCTGATTAATCCACCTAGCGATGATGGTGCCTTTCTCGTGCATTATAAAAATAGTATTTTAGCCATTACTCTTGAGGTGAGTTGACATCTGAGAAGGAGCGACCTACACAGCTCTGGTCCTCACAAGTTCCAATCTCACGCTTCCACGGGTCTTCCGATGACAATCGACCGCCAGCTAAGGGTTTTGTACTTAACTGGTAGTGCAGCCTGGGCATTGTTGTCCTTCTGACATCAGCTAGAGTAAGTGGGTGCGACCAACGGGACCATTGTCCCTAACCCCTAATCCCAAAGCGTTAAGCGACCTGTGCCGAGGGGATGCATGGCTAGGGGGGGTGAAATAATGAGCTAACGGAGCCTGTGGGGTACATGGGCACCCTCCTCAGTAATTGTCCCTTACCGCGTCATGCTGGGGTCTGCCGTGGTGGACCTCTTTTCCCGAGCAACTCGTGGGACCAAAATGGAAAGCCAAGTCAATTCTCCAATTAGTGGTAGTAGTGTAGGCGAAGAGGAGTGTAGAGGAGCTTGCTGAAACTTCGAAAGTCGATGTTGGACGCCAAGCGGGAGAGGGCGGTCGGGACGGCCAAGTCTAAACCAGTGAAATCCGTGGAGTCGAGATCTACCCAGACTGAGGCTCAAGGATTCGCGGACTCGGGCAAGGTCGAATCGACCGAGGGCGTGCCAGCGAAGACGGTGGTGCCAAAGTCTACCCAGACTGAGGCTCAAGTATTCGTGGACACGTCGGGGGTGACTGCTCCAACGGAGCAGACACAAAAACGGGGGAGACAGTCTCCAGGGGATGAGCTCTCTGGGGGCCGCTCCAAAACGCGGAGGGTTACTACCCCAAACAAGGGTAGTGGTGCTGGGAAGCTGAACCCCGGCCAGGTACCTCCAAAACCGAGGGAGGAAGGACCTGGAAAACTGCGGCGACAGTGTGAAGTGGAGACGCCCACCGAAGCCGTTCGGCTACGGAAAGGTCCGGTAGATACGCAGGTAGCATTGGTTCGGCTATCTGCAGCGGACGCCTCCAAGGTAGTCAAGTTAGGGAGCGTCAAGGTGGGATGGTCGGTATGCCCTGTGGGCATATACGAGCAACCCGAAGTTTGCTTCAAGTGCCTGGAACCGGGGCACAAGCAATGGAACTGCAAAGGCCCTGACAGAAGCAAGCTCTGCCGACGCTGCGGATTAGAGGGACATAAAGCACAATGCTGCACGAACCCTCCCAATTGTTTGATTTGTTCCAGCTAAGCTGTGAACAGCAAGCATCCCATGGGGGGTTCGAAGTGTGCTGCAAAATCACAGTGTAGGTAACGCAGCTGGCTTGCTCGGCCTCGCCCGAGTGTCCGGTGTGCGCAGGTTTAGAGGAAACTGCGGAACACGTGTTGTTCGTGTGCCCACGTTTCCGCGCAATGCGTGACCACATGCTTGCCACATGTGGTCTGGACACTACCCCGGACAACCTAGTCCGGAGGATGTGTAAAGATGAAGTTGGCTGGAACGCCGTTTTATCGGCTATCGTCCAAATCGTCTCGGAGCTACACAGAAGGTGGGGCGTGGACTCAAGGATGGCTAGTTCAGACGCAAATAAGAGGTGGTTGAAGGGTTCGGAGTCGGCTTCATGGGTCATACCGGTGGTCATGCCCTGTGGTCGAACTTGATCCTTTTATCGAACAAGTGGCCGCGCGAAGAACAACATGGTATCGTCGCTTTCGCGGCGTCGGTCAACCGGGCGGGTCCCGAGCCCGAGGACGGAAAGGGGTCCTCGTCAAGGCTGGGGCAGGCGTAGGCACAGCGTCGGCGAGTCTTTCTGTGTGTTGGCGAATAGACCCTATCGCAGAGAGGTCAATTTGGGGTGCATGTGGCATCATCATTCTTGATACCAGTCGTGCAGAGGGAAGCAGTCGCGCAGTCGACTCTTCCCACCTTCCGAGGACATAGGGCGCGGTAAGGCCACCTGGAAAGCCGCCAATGCGCTGGCACGATACCATGGTGTTCTTCTGAAAAAGCGAGTCACGATGCTCGATGCTGCAAGGACACGCAGCTAGGGTGCGTTGGGCACTGGCCCCCCTTTGAAGCATTACTTTCTGGTTGTACTGAAGGGACGATGGGCTTGGCGGCAATGGAAACTGTTTAGCGGGTCGGGGATGTAGCCCTGCCTCTCTCGTTTGCTGTTGGAGGTGGTCCCTAACCCCGCACTTCCTGGACAACCCAGGATATCTGTTGAGCAGATTCCCCCTCCATTGCTTAGGAAGAAAAAAAAACACACATACACACGGACTGACAGGCATTTGTTCAGTTTGACAAGCTGAGTCGATTGGTATATAACATCATGGGTCTCCGAGACTTGTATAAAACGTTCAATTTTGGAGTGAAATGGTAACCTTTCGGTACAACTTTGTTGTACGAGAAAGACAAAAAGATGTTACTACATTACACATCTTGAACATAGTATAAACAACCGAATCGGTAGGAATAGAAGTAGTGTTTACTACTGATTTCTTGAAGTCTGCACTAGACGTTGCTACTCACGTCTCAGATGCAAGTTATTCATCATTTTGGGAGAGATGCGTCGTTCTTTTGACAACAGAATTTGATTTGAAAACAAATAAAACAAAACAAAGGGAAAGGGAACAGTCACCAATAACTGCAGAAATTATGCAATCATCATCGTCCTCATGTGGCCTATTTTTGTTTTGACAATTCTGCATGCAGTAATATGTAGTTAACACATTCAAATGTAGTATTTGTGACATGATCGATAAGTTTTTTATTCATACCAAACATGTAGTTTACTCTGTGGATTTTACTTTTGAATAGATACTACCAGCTAGGAGTTTACTACTTTTTATTTGTACCGTCGTTCGGGGTGACATTGGGCCTAGGGGGTAAGATTGGGCCAAAAACGAAAAATGTTTCAACTTCTAATATCTCAGAAACTGTTACGAATTTTGATGAAAACTTCAAACGGTTCAAAATTATATTAAAATTCACGTCTAGGAAATCACAATACAAATTCCAAGAATCAATTGTGCTTGTACCATAATGCTTGGAATTTGAATGTAAAACTATTGATCGAATGAACCCGTATTAAAATAGTGTCAGTAATGCCCCACAAATCTATTTCATAACTAAATTTTAGATCGATGGATACCTGGTGATCATGTTACGATAATCTGTTTGTTGTTTTATCGAATTTTATAAATATTTATTTAGCGGTCTTGTTTTTTCGTAGCAACGAGCAATGCATGCTAAAAAGGGGTGAGATTGGGCCAAGTCTTTGGTTGATTTGCCATACATAGTTGGTAAAAGCTCCAAGGTAAAAGCCGTAATGTAGGCAATTATTGTTATTGAACGATTGAATCGTTGCATCGTCACCGCTGAACTTTATTGTATGTGGCCCAATGTCACCCCCTGTGAGGGGTGAGAATGGGCCAATTTTAAACAACATATAACTTTGATGAATTTCTCTCATTTATTATTTTTTCCCCACACAGTGGTAAATTTATTGTTCAAGCTTGTACCTAACTAATTACAACTTGATTTCAATATTAACTACTAGAGCTTTGTAACATTTACTTGGAGCATACCACATTTTGGCCCAATGACACCCCCGTAGACGGTACGACCCAATGTCGGTCTGTCCGTGTGTATGTGCGTGTGAGTGAAATGAGAAGAACATTAGCCACCTCAACTGATTTTCTCGCAACAAATTAGCCTAGTTAATTTTCCATTCAGTTACGTCTATGAAGCGTTTGTAACCACCGTAAGGTGGGCAGTTATTGCTGGTATGTATCACACTAAGGCGAAGAGTAACGATTGTATTTAGAAAGGAATCATCATTGCCATTCGAGTTTTTATGTAGGGCAACTGAGCCGTTTTCCATCACACTGAACATATTCATCACATCGCGAAACAAACAAATACGGCACCGATTTCGTCGCTTCTTTTTATTAACATGCGTCCTCACAAAAGATATTTTAGTTACAAGATAAAGATAGTCGCTTCGGTTCCCTTTGTTCTGTGGTTCGAAACATGTGTGGTACTAATCTGTCAAACCGTATATATTTTTCCTTCATTGACATTTAGATCCCTTATCCTCGGCAGCGAAAGATGTTCCGGACAGCGACGACAGCGACAATCTTTATCTAGTAACTAAAATATCTTTTGTGCTCACTGCTGGAAAAATCACAAAAATAAACAAATTAAATTCCTTTTCATTGCTTTGTTTTTCATTGGGTGAATATCGGAGCTATGAGATGAAGTCCAGGAGCGGTCACGCTGTATAAGATCTCATGACTTCTTTCAATGAAAATGAAAATCTCAGCACTGCAATGCAATTTCGAATTAATTGTTTCACATGCTGTGCAGTGCACCTGCAAATATCGGTTCTTCAACACAGTAATTAAATCCCGGCCAATACCCTGAAATTAGGCAATAAACTTTTATTGAACTCGATTAAGAATCCTACCCACCAAACACATTTGGTTTGATCTTCAGTGTGATTTCTTTTAATTGATATACCTTTCGAGACGTTGATGCTTGACAGGATGTTCCGGACTGGCAATTAACATAAGTAATGAGCTTAATTTTGGAGATCATCGTTTCAAATTCGTCCAATTTTAGGGAATCATTTTCGTTCTCTTATCAGGCAAAGATGCCTCAATTGCATGATAGTTTATTATTTCAATTGACGTTGCAGAGTTCTTTTGTGGATCCACCTTCTTCTTAAATTTGAAATACCGCCTATACTTTTTCCGCTGATTTGAATATTTATCGCAAACTTTCATTTACTTAATTTTGGAAAATATATTTCAAATAGTGGTATTTAAATAAAACAATAAAACCACTTAAGTTGAAATGAAGCTCACAACAAAACAACTTTTTAGCTTGGAAGCAAGAATCCAAGAATCCATTTTGCATTTATTATATAATTATTTCTTCAAAACATACATAATCCTATTTTTTACAGCAACTGAACCGTCTCTTGATAAGGCTCGTTTGACACTGTAATGATTCGTTTAGCAAGAGAATAAATTGGATCGGAAGTCAGCAGTACTTGTGCAAAAACATCTTCAATGTTTACAATGCGACAAAATTTCCTCGGAAAACGTTAACGAAACTTGCGCACGCACTTATTTCTGGTTTCTTGTGCTTCTTCGCTGTACATTCTAAAAGGCAAAATAAGATGTCGCATGATGGTAGCTCCATGTACCAACAGTTTGTGTACGGTTGGTAAAAGTGGATAGCTTTTTTAGAGCTTGACGTATAGGGTAAATCACTACTTGGGCCTATGGACCCGGTTCCCGGCTCACTACACAGAAAACTAATGATTTATACTGTTTGGAAGCCGTAGGTTTATGATTGATAATTTTTAGAAAGTATCCCATTTATTTTTCACAATATTCAATATCTTTCAATCACTTGTTTTACTCCTAATTGATCCAATTGTAGAAAATAAAAATGTAGATTTCAAAATCTCACTCTCCGATGCCACACCACTGAGCCGGAGTGATTCTTTCCACTTTTACAAAACGGTATTATCAAATAAACACCTACCTGCAAATCGTCCTAGTGCTCGTTACAATCATTGCTTCAAGCTTTTAATCACCACACCATAATGCTTCACACACGCACTTCAATCTAATCACTAGAACGTATCACTAGAACTTATATAAACATAATTAGAATACATTTAAAAATGTATTCTCAAACCGAACAAAAAATCACCTCGGCCCAAAAACTTCTAGCCGCACCGTGCTGCCAAAAGGCCAGGAGAATGAAAATGATCCTTCATCGTTGATAGGAAAACTGTTTAATATCTTGACGCTATCATGTTATTTATAATTTTCTCGATTTCAAAAGGTGAAAAAAAATTGTTTTTAAGTATTTGGAAAAAATTGGATGAGTAAATATATCTTCTCAACCAAATAAAATGATTATGAATGATACCATCTGGCATCTTGTTGACGTGGAACGTGCATATTTTTGTTTACGTCGCATTTTCTACCGTCCTGAGAGAGAATGAGAGAGAAATGTTGAGAGATTGAGTGAAATTTTGCTTAGGCCGGGAACTGGTTTTTGTGATATGCCGAATGGAAATCGCTATGACTGAAATGAGTGCTGCACCTCGTTAATTTAAATCAAATAAAAGCTTTCTTGAACGATATTTAGCACGAATAGCTATTTTTTAAGCAGAAGTGAACCCCAATGCAGTATTATACAGCCCACAAAATTCAGGAAAAGTTGCTTCCTGTCATAAATATCAATTGAATAATGCAGTCGTACGCATGTTAGGCCGGGAATGGGGTAAGAAACCCTAACTTGTGGGTTTCTTCTGCATACAATGGAATACTTCAATGTCTACTTCACTTTTGCATTTTATCACACTCAGAATCGTAGAAAATCGCTTCAGGAGGCAACCATCCAGTCCAGTAATCTGAGCGACCAATTTCCAATTTTTGAAAAACTTTCGGGCAGTATTTCCATAATTAGAATTTCCGCCTCCTGGTCTTGATTCGTTAATCCGCAACTCGCAAGCCAAGTGTTTCTTTCATAAGCTTTGCCATTTCTTTTTCGTGTTCCTCCATCGTAGTATTGGATTTACTGATAACGCCATGTCTTCATTTGATTATGAATGAATAACGTGAATAGAATGGAGAACATCTCTAAGTTTCCCGTGATGTCACGACATAGTACCATTTATCATTCATTTTGGCTTTCTTTCCGAGAACGGTCAGTCAAATGACGCATTTTTTTTAAATTTGCAGTAAATAAAAACTACGGTTTGGTATGAAGCTTTGAAAAAAAACTCTTTGAGAGGCCAAAAAAGGAATTAATGTTTCCTAGCTACTTGCAAAAATCGATACCTATGGGGAACGCACGAAAAACATTCCCAATTGCCTGTTTATTCATAGCCGTAACCCCTCGGACCTCTTCGTTCGGGGAAACCTCATTCAGTATACGCATCACCCGGAGCCAGAGCTGTCTATTCCGAATTGCCTATAATCATCGACAGCGCAGCGAAGCCCTTCTGCGTGTTTCGTGTTCAATTTCCATTTGTTCACATTTCCCGTCGTCGTCGTCGTCGTAGTCACCGGGCGATGATGGTATCCTCGTCGTTTGATGGAGGGAAGAAATAGTACCGTTGAGCTAGCGGAATAGAGCGCGGAAAATAAGGAAGGGGACATATTTTATTCAAGCTGCGCATTGCTATTCCGTTCCCTGGGTAGAAGCAGCTCGTTTTGTGTTCTGTTCAGTTCCAGTTAGGGGAAACTTTTTCTTTGAACTTTACGTTCCAACTGGAACATGGAATAACCAATGCATAACCAGGCAAGTTTTATCAATCCTATAGGTACTGACAATAATAGTATTTTGAAAAGATGATATTTATAAATCACTGACCCGAACTTAAGTGAACAACTTGACTTAGTCACTGATACTCACAGGAACACAGAATTAAATGGATCGAACCCGATTTTTTCGTAATGGGAAGCCTAACACAACTGACTAGTCTATTTGGAGTTCCAGAAAATAGTTATAACAGCTAAATTAAATTTTTGTTTGATTTTGTGTGAAATACGATGCTTGGGATTGAGTTTTCCTCTCCGTTCGCTTTCCATGTGCCTCGAATGCGTTGCTGCCATGTGGAGTGTTGAGTGTTTATAATCTCTCTCAGCGCCAGCAAAGGGAACGAACGAGGGTGAGTGCTGCTGACTGTGTTGCTTTTGTTTGGCGTCTGTCGACCCGATTCCAAGGCTCTCGTGCTCCTACCAAGAATGATGTGAGTCAGGCTGGAATTTGGATCTTTTTTGCGCAAAATCTGTTATTAATCGTAAACAACTGTAAATCAAAAATACTTTCGTTCACACAATGGATTTTTTTGTTGGATGGAGCGGGTGGTGGTGGTTTCGAGTGATGACTAACTGATGATTGGTTTATGGGGTGTTCGTTTACGATGTTTTGCTACGTTGAACTATGTTTCAGCAAGCGTGCAAAAAAACGGAGTGCACTATTGCTCCTGACCAAAATTTGTCAGTATGTGCATCATCAGAAATTTAGATAATGTCCGGTGATATTGGGGGATTAAAACTCACTTCTCTCTAAATTTACACTAGTTGTATGAATTATTCACTTTATTTGTATCAACCGTTATGTTTGAACCTACTGAAAACCTCTTAAATAAAGACGATAATAATAAATGTTTGAACCGAATCCAAGGGATGGACAGCGTTACGTACTTTGCGAACAATCCCATAATGTAGGTAATTATGTGAACACTTTCATCATTTTTTAAGTCGGAAAACATAAATTGTCACGTCGTCCTTCAGATAGTAAGCGAAGCTGCTAAGGCCGGTACACAATGGATATGTTGCGTTTGCCTTTTGTACCCAACAAACATTGGAGATGGATAAAGCTCTTGTGTAGCCAAAAATCGTCGAAATGTCAGGTTTAAATTTAGCTTCTTCTTCATAGGCATTACATCCCCCACTGGGGGATGGCAGCCTCGCAGCTTAGTGTTCATTCAGCACTTCCACAATTATCAACTGCGAGGTTTCTAAGCCAAGTTACCATTTCTGCATTCGTATATCATGAGGCTAACGAGATGATACTTTTGTACCCAGGGAAGAATTATTTAGACCGGCACCGGGAATCGAACCCAGCCACCCTCAGCATGGTCTTGCTTTGTAGCCGCGCAGCTCCCAAAGCAAGAACATGCTGAGGGTGGCTGGTACGTCCCCTTACTTGATACTTGATACTTGATGGGCTACAGCTCTTCGTGAGCCTACGCCGAATGGAGTATCCTTCTCCACTGGACTCGATCCTGGGCCAATCGCTTCAATGAATATTGAAAGCTTATCTTAATCCTCAACTTTTGCAACCCTATGCAATTTCGATTGCTTTGGCCAATCACGAACTAGCAACAACGAATTGTGTGGTCATCAACTTTGACTTTAGAAGTTTTAAAATATTTTCCCTTCAAAATACGCGGAATTATTGAATTGCTTTGCGTACACAGAAACGATTTTTGTTATTGAATTCGATAGCACATGCAATTTTAAAATTTGCGGAGACTTGATCCCCTTTCTATGAGATCTACGCAATAAATCATTTTTCCAGCCAACCCTTCATCAAATCCGTCAAATCTACAAAAAATTAGAAGCCTAAGAACAGATTTATATTTTTTTGAATTTTTTCGCCAAATTTTTGTATGAGTGACTAACGGGGGATCAAGTGTCCCCATATTGAGGCAATAACTTCAAATCCAAATATTCTAAAACTTTGATGGAATGTTGACATTTTCATCAGTACAGATCAATAAGCATATTTATGGCTTGTTGATGTGAAAAAACGAAAGACTTTGGTCATTGTTATGAAAAGTTGTTCAAATTTTGCGTGGCCAATAAAAAAATCTTTAGGAAGGTCAAAACATACAAACCGCCCTGCAGAATAAATAAGGTTGTCAATCCAAAAAATAACTCACCACATAAAGATCATTTGTCTAGAGGATCTATACTAAAAAATACGCTAGAACAAAACTACTTTAGTGCTCGATAAAACAGGGGGTGATCAAGTCTCCCCGGGGATCAAGTCTACCCACCTTCCCCTATTACTCCTCCGTGAAGTTAAACACACATTGGCCAATATCATCTTCCAAGCTGAGATGTACATTTTCATGATAGAAGTAGAGGCGAAATAGGGGGCGTTTTTCATCTCACTGAACATATTTCATCTCATCGCCAAAAAGAGAAATACAGCATCAATCTTGTCACTTCTTTTTGCTAAATGCGTGCTCACTGTCATAGTCTGTCTTGTCGAAATCTGTATGTCGTGTCTACTAATTAGAAAAAAAATTGGATTAGTTCAAGGGAATTCACTTCACATGTTTCATACCGTGATTGTGTACTTTACATCATAAGTAGATTAGGGTTACGTTGGTTTCAGCTACTTGGTGGAAAAAATCTAGGATTTAAGTTCATTATGTTAAGGAATTCACGTGTTCATAATTTTATTATCATTACCTAGTACTAAGCTTGTAAATAGATTGATTGTAGCACTAATAGTTATAGGGTAGTTAAGTATTAATTATAATTGATTTAGGATAAGAAATTCACACGCTGTCTTCAATTCAATATAGTGATTTGTTTTCCTTTCTTCTGTTTGTGTTCTTACCCATCCGTACAGCCGTTGATGTTACCTGTCACGTCGGTCCTCATGAGTGGATAAGGTTGCTGAGAAGAAAGATGCGCGTTGGCAGCTATACGCTAGCCAACAGCTTCGTTTTTGATGGGATGGAAATGGGAGCTATGAGATAAAGTGCCGAACAATTTCCCTATATATTCGATAGCTCGAAGGCTTGAAGATTTTTTTTATACAGAAGTGGATTGCTTAAAAGCGAGCGGAAGACAATATTTGGTGACGATGTTAAGTCGGACGACCTTCCTTCTTCTTTCTAGTAAGAGTATCCAGCGAGGAAACTGATCTCTATTCACTGATAAAACGAAGGTGTCCTGATTTGCCCCTACATAGTCGCATGCGATACTGGTTTCTATCGACGAGTACTGGCTTTAAGTTTCTAATATGACATTTGCATTGAGTCGAATGCTAATCAAAAATATCAAATCTACACTTTCGCCTCTAATTCTATCGTGAAAATGTATGTCTAACTTTGGAAGATGGTATAAAAGCATTTCCACATTAATGATAAGTCGATTTTAGAGCGATAGTATAGTTTATATGAACACTTTTTTTGTTGAGGCGAGAAACCACTTTTGTGGTGAATCCCTATTTAATATGTCGCATCAAATCAGCTGGAAAATAAATAATTAATGATAATCAACTAGGCTTCTTGACGCGTCCTCCCTCATTCAGGTGAGATGGCATTGATATAATCAACTACCCTTTTGGGATTTGCTGTCCAAATCTCTTCAGGTTGCATGTATGCACCATTTAATATTTTGAAGCTTCGTTTTTGTAATGCAGCACAACTGGAAAGCAGGTGCTCCGATGTTTCACTTTCCATGCTAAAGAAGCGACAGATATCACTTTGAACCAGGCCCATATTTTTCAAATGATATGTACTCGGTCAGTGGCCAGTTTTTTAAGCCCGTACTCAGAACTTGCTTGTTCAGTTCGAGTAAGCTTTTAGTAATTATTGGTTTATGCTTAGGCGTAATAAATCTTTTTGATTAAGCACATGTTTCACCCGCTCCATGCCATCCAGTTGGTCATCACCCTTCATTCTTCCCAATATTTGAGTTCCATTTTTATCGTACAATACGATACTCCACAGAAAGGCTCTGGGCCGATAAATTGTAGATTGGAACCTTGTTTCGCCAGCTCGTCTGCCCTTTCATTGCCCTCAATACCACAGTGCCCTGGAACCCAATACAAATGTACTGCATTCTTTTGACATAGCGTTCGTAATGCACTCAAAGACATGCACTCGAAGACATACTTAGACGTAAATAGTAAATAAGTAAATAGAGCTTTGAGCGCTGCTTGACTATCGCAAAAAATACAAATATTTGCATTTCGGTACTATACCTATCGATCCATCTGTAAAGAATTTGATAGAACCTTTGCGGACCGTAAGACCCCCGACTTCCCACTCCATTCCACACGCGATGTATCATGCGTCTTGTAGGGAATATCATAGTTTTTCGCAGGTTTCATCCAATCTCCAATAATACTCATTGCTAGTTTTCTTTGGAAGATCTGGTACACATTCAAGTGATGGACAAAACCACCTGCCTTAAACCTCTCAAATCGTTCAAGCCTTTGCAAATCTTTCTCAGCTTCCAGCTGGTTGTATTCACGCAGAGAAAGTAAATTACGAATAGCGTTCATAGCCTTCGTTGGAGTGCTTCGCATCGCTCCTGTAATAGCAATCGACGCTAGACGTTGAAGTTTTCACTTGTCATAAGACGAGTTTGGACAATCCCATTTAATTCCACCACTTAATTGTACCTTGACAAGTTTTCCTAGCTTCCTTTGTGCGTTTACCTCTTTTGTTTTTTGCCACCACACCAGCGAAGCATACGTAACTTTTGGACGGACCACTGATGTGTAAATCCATATCACCATTTTAGGTTTCAAACCTCACTTTCTACCGATAGTTCTAGAACATAGCCATAAAGCACTGATTGCCTTCCCAATCACTGTATCCAGATGAGCATTCCAGTTCAGTTTGGCATCCAAAACTACTCCTAAATATTTTACTTGTTCACTGAACTGAAGTTGTTCGCCGTCAAGCATTAATGCTTTTAAGCTGAACTTCCTTCTTCTAGTGAAAGGGACGATTACAACTTTTGACGGGTTTATGCTAAGACCTTCTTGAATACTACGTCATCCGCGAAGCCAACTACCTCGAAACCTTTTCTCTCTAAGCTACTTAGAAGATTGTCTACAACCAGGGACCACAAAAGTGGCGAAAGGACACCACCCTGGGGGCATCCTTTTGTTGCCCTCACTGTCATAGAAGAGCTTCCTAGCTCTGAGGTGATTTCCCTTTGTTGAAACACCGTGTGAGTCCAGTTTATGACGCTTTTGTCAAAGTTACTATTTTCGATTGCACGAGCCATAAAAGAATAGGAAGCATTATCAAAGGCACCTTCAATGTCTAAGAACGAACAAAGTGCTATTTCTTCCGCTACGAAACTTTTCTCCACTTTTGTTACCAGCGAATGAAGTGCAGTAACAGTAGACCTACCAGGTTGATAGGCAAACTGAAAGTTGGATAGCGGGTGAATAATCATGTATGACGAGTTTGTAAAATCCATCATCACCTTTTCCATGGTGTTCAATAAAATTGGTGTAAGACTGATTGGTCTGTATGATTTGGGATGCGTCGTATCTCGCTTCCCTATTTTTGGTATGAACACAACTTTTACCGGTCTCCACCTTGTCGGAATATAGTTAAATGTCAGACATGCTTTAAAAATCTCAATTAGAGACGGAGTTAGTATTGCCTCTCCGTTTTGAAGCAACGCAGGGAAAACACCATCTACTCCAACAGATTTTAAAGGTTGGAAAGATCGAACAGCTGCTTCCATCCGGGATTCCGTTAATATTTCATCAGCTATATCGGGCTCACAGTTCCTTGCTCTATCAGATACAGAACACTTACCATGTTCAAACGATTGAAGATCATTTGAATCACACACAATTGAGCCCGGAAAATGATTCATTTTTTCATTTATTTAGTTAACATCTAAACAGATAACACTGAATCAACAATTTGACGCCACAATGCACGGTTCGAGGCCGCATCTCTCCATCCTCGGATACGCCCCACGCTCGCCAAGTCGTTCTGCACCTGGTCTGCCCATCTCGCTCGCTGCGCTCCACGCCGTCTCGTACCTGCCGGATCGGAAGCGAACACCTGGAAAATGAGTTCCTATGATTAAATCCAAAGTTTCGCGTTAGCTTTTAGTATTAACTCCGTCAGTACGCTTCAGATTACCAAGTTCAATAGTGTGATCTTTTGCAAGCATTTTTGTAGCCTTGCAACATCAGAAACACTATTTATACCTTCAAATGTTTGAACTTAAGTTCGACGTTTGGATTTATGTATTTCTTTATTGTATTCAAAGAGCCATTTTTTTATATTGATTCCAATCTGATGTTAATTAAGCTTTATTGAACATTCTCCGAGATTTTTTTCGAAGTCGTTCCAGTTTAGAGTTCCACCACGGTACATCCTTGTATTATCAAATTTTCAAAAAATCGAGGATGATCAAACTCACCCGCGATCTTACTTTTAAATTATCAAGTGATAAAAACTTGCCAGTGATTAAGAATCGTTTGAGAATCGTATCTTGATTTAAAGCACTTACCAATACATTTTGAACACTTTTTACTTACTACCATGAAACTATAACGCCAAATAGAAGATATAACGGGACTGTTAACAATTAGCTGATCATAGTAAGGATAATGTTTGAATGAAAGTTTTGTGTTTTTTATCGTTTGAGTACATAATTTGAGAAGTTGTCGCCGGCAACAAGTCGCCTACTGTTTTCACGTGAAAAGTTTTCACATGAAAATTGCAACCATCATCATCTGATAATTGAATGTATAAATAAACAAAATTGAGATCATTAGTATTTTTTCGATTCAAGGTTTTTTTTTATGAAGGATTGTTTTATGACATTAATGAAATGTAATGTGATTTATAATTAGATATAATTTTGTTGTTGCGCTGCATGAAGTATTGAGCCCGATCCTTCTCCGTGAGAGCTCCGCAGCACAAACCACTACGCAATCTGAAATATACACATGATTTACGCTGGTTGCTAATACTGTTCAAGTCTCGCTTAACTTTTCAAAAGGACCTAAGTAACATTTTTTTCATGAATTAATTTGAATACTGCAATCGATAGATTTCATGTTGTTCTGTTGATTGCGCTATTCAAATTAAATCATGAAAAAAATGTTACTTAGGTCCTTTTGAAAAGTTAAGCGAGAAGTCTTCAGTGTAAAATTTATTTCTGACACAGAAATCTTACCACACATTTTTATTATATGCAGCTAATTATTCCTTTTGACTATTAGTTGTCGCATTTTCATTTCTATTTAACGATGTATGGAGCAAAGATGTATGATGAGCAAAGCAACCATTTTTATAATCAGATTGAAATTGAAGTAAAATTGAACGTAACTTCCTTTAGATATTTTTATTATTAAAACTGATCAATTTAGTTGATAACACTGTTAGTTGCGAAAGTAAAAACAAAGTAAACACAATACCAACGAGAACCTCTCCGCAATTTATTTTTCAAAATAATTTGAAGGTAAATTCAAGTTATTTAACATAAATTACATTAACAACATTACTTTTCTCAATGTCAATTTATGGCAATATTCTGTGGTGGCCTAGCATCAAGTCCATGGTTTAGTATAACGTTAGTAGCGATTGTGCTGACGAACGAATGCTATGCGTACTAGATCTAATGATGACCAAAACGTTTCAAGCGCAGTATAGATGGACATGATCAAGTCGGAAAGGTAGAATCCCAGTTATGGTCTATCGTAAATTACTTAAGGTTTTTGTGGAGATTGAAACTAGTGATACTGAAATAGTTGCACAGCAAAATCTGAACAACTCTTTTGCCAGTAGGAGATTAACATCTTCCAGCGATCGTCGAAGCTCACGTTATGTTTTTAAGAAAAGAGTAATCAACCGCTATGAAGAATCACAGCACATCACGCCTGGAGGAAAAGGGCTCATCGTAATCGAAGAAGCAGGCGACAGGAAGGTGTACAGATGAAAGAAGAGCAATGAATGATTAAAAGCTCGAACGATGCTCTAGATGGCATGGCAAAAGAACTTTGTATGACTCTTTATAAGAAAATTACGTACCATATGAGTATCTCGATGAATTTGCCGGGAAATTGATACAGCGGGTAACGAACCGGTGAATGATATGGATGCAGAATCATCAAATGAGACGTGCTCAACTGATGAATACTACGAATGAGCATACACAGAAAAAAATTATGAAAACTAAGACTAAATTATAAAAGAAAGACGCGGAAAATTACACTATTTTGGGCGTACATTGAACTTTTTCAACAAGTTCGCCCTAAATGTATGCAATTTATATTGCATTGTGTCACTATTTAAGGTACCCCGGGGCAAGTGAAAATACGGGGTAAGTGGGTACTATGGCTGCCGATTAATCGATGAACGTTTTTAATGGTAACAATGTTCTAGAAAGATGAAGCAGAATTATCAACGAATTCGCCTGACACAAAAAAAATTGGAATCAACACAATTTGCGGCACCATACTAATGGTATTGTTTAATCATGACTATAAACTACCAGCCGGATCTATCACTTTTATTTAAATTGAATGGATCTCCAACAAAATAGTCGTTCATAAATTCATCATTGATGTGGAAAGTGAATATTTTGAGCAATTAAATAATTGTGTGACATCAAAAACGATTTAAAAGTTTTGATTATAGCCAAAATCTGCTATTTTCACTTTTCCTTGAACATACATGGGGCAAGTGGGACATATTTGAACAACATTTTTGATAGAGCCATTTTACCTGTTTTTAGATTGTTGTCTAGTGAAAAATAACTTCGACACTCATATATCATATGGATCTGAATCAAATGCAGTTGATATCGTTGGTTTAGTTGTTAAGAAGTAGTGTACAGTTGATTTACCAAATGTGTATTATACTTTCCGAAAATTATCTCCCTCGTGGAAAAGAGCAATGGTTATAACTATGCAAAATTTTCCGTTTACAGTGCAAACAATCTACTTATTCTACAATAGATCAACAGGTTTTGTCTTGTGTTTTGTTATTTTTAAACTTCGCATCAGATTAACAGATTTTAAGATAAATAAAGTGCTTAAGACATAAATTGGCCATTACGTTCTATTACAAATTTACAACACCGCCTGAATAAAAACGTTCCTTTTGAGGTTCTAATTTATGTAATAATTTGTGTTAAACAGAGAAACATTCATTCGAAAAGTGAACAAAGATTTGCTTATCTCTTCCATCTCACACATTTGGTAAGAATGTAATCTAATGTAAATCCAGACAACAGACAATTAAACGGTAAACGGTTGTCTTTATTTTATATCTGCTAACATTATAATCCCTTTCTTTTGCCAAAAACAAAAGTCTGACAAGCAATAAACCTCCATCCATGATCTGAAATACTACGACTCAGAAATTACATGAACATTATATCTACATTCTTCAAATTAGTTTCGTTCGACAGTATAGAACAGAATAGGTCCCACTTGCCCCGTTTGAAGAGGTAAGTGGGTCCCACAGGTAAATTTATTTAGGTCACTACCAATATTTTTGTAACTGAATAAATGGCTTAACAACACGTCTACACTTCAACAACGGAAGCATATAATGATGTATCCGTGGTTAATGTCCTGAAATACTCTGTTTTCTAAATATGCTTTAACGATTTTGCTGAACTAGCGTTTTTTTAGGTCCCACTTGCCCCGGAGTACCTTACACAATTTTGTATCAGAATGCATCCAGGTTATAATGTCGTTTACATATACACTGGATTTTGTTTTTACACGATTTATATTTTCTCAATTTTGCACTCATCCTAAATGTTTAACGCATATCAATTATCATGTGATTTTTCTTTGATTTATCCTGGATTTTTTGAAACATGTTGCGAAGAGTTTGGTGGTAAATTGAAGTCACACGATCAAAAACACGAGCGAAAAAAAATCGTGTAAAAACAAAATCCTGTGTACGCTCTTTTTGTCATTTTCCTTTATTTTTATTATTTTCGTGTAAATTTCAACAATTTATACGGAGGAGAACGATCCACTTGACGACAATGCTTGTGATTTGACCGAATGAAAAAATTGGAATACATTAAATTATACTAAACCATGGTTCTCGTTTGTATGCGATAAATAAACGACATTGACTTTAATTCTTGACATAACGAATGTTTATTTAAATCGATTTAAGCGTATATAGTACAGGTTCGAACACATATTCTTCGCCATTTGGAACAGCAACTTGTTTGCACTTAATTTGGTTACATCCGAATAGAAACTCATCCGAAGACAACCTATTAATATCACCGCAAAATACATGTAAAATAGACAAGGCTAAAGGATCATTGAAAAAAAATCGGGTGTTAACCAGAACCCTTTATCATGAGTTTGTATTCTTGACGTTTGTGTCAAGTTTTAGTCAAAAAACAACTATTTCTTTGAGAGTTACTCAGAACAAAGCTATCTTCTATTTATTAAAAAGGAAACTTTTTCGTTTATTTGTGTGACCTTTACTGCCTGTAGTCGCATATCTGTATATCTGTCCCATATGAATAGGAAACCCAGAAAAGATGGGTCGAATATGCGATGACAAGGCAGTATAAAAGTCTTGGGAAATGATTTCCGATAGTTAGATCCACTACGAATAAAATGTTTCATTCGTTGCAAACCATTTTCAAATAGAAATGCTGCCATTATTGCACTTAATGAACTATTGAGAAATCGACTGTATATTTTTATTTCGATTTTAAGGACGGCTACGCAGTCTTGAATGATTGAAACAAGATGTATATTTATCCGACGTTTCGACATCATCCCCGTGTCGAAACGTCGGATAAATATATGTACATCTTGTTTCAATCATTCAAGACTGCGTAGCCGTCCTTAAAATCGAAATTGTACTTAATGTACCGAAAGCCTCTGTCATATCATGTCACATACTGGTCTCCGTGGATCCTCATGAAATCAATAGTGAACTGTTCTAACATTTTATGGCTACATGCCAGTTAGGTTTGAAACATTCGATAAGAGCATCGTTATGGAGCAAAAGAGTAAAAGTAAATGTTGATATGCGTCTGAAGGAAGATGTTCTTCAGTACAACTATGCTGAATATTGCGAATCATAACAGTCATCTCATTAATTTGTAGAGCTGATAATTTAGCTGCGTACCCTAGAGTGCCATTTCCTCACCCTTAAACACAAGTCATTTAGGTGGAGGCGATCTGCTACGATAATGTCCTGAATAAGATCCAGATTGGGAATATCAATCAGAAGTTTGATCGTTTTTAAATGGTGACAATAAGCATTCGTCCTGAACTCGTACTTCATTGAAGTAAATACTATTGCGCAAGATTCATATGAGCATTCGCTTTCGCATGAACATTTGATACTAATGTTTTTTTTAATTGTACCCATGTACACCACCAGCAAAAATTAATATTATAACACATATTCTTTAGGCCAAATTATGGCTTTTCGTAATGTACGAATTAAGAAAAAATAATACACTAGAGATGGGCAGAACAGGTCACATCTGGGTCATCTAATGATCCGGATCTTTCATCTGGTCGACTCTCCTGTCCCAAAGTAGACGACAGTTGATGATTGTACGTATAATGGTCTATTGAAAATATATCAATCAGTATTTTTTAATTAGGAAAACTGGTGCTTTGTTACCTGGTTGAAATAATTGATTTTCCTTGGTCCATTTTCTCGAGAGTTTTCCTTCGACGGTAGTAGAAAAGGCCGCGTTTTCTAACTTTCTTTGAAAAATCCATTTCTACTTTAAAATATGCTGCCGTATGTTTACGATTTGATTGATAATAATTACTTTTGACAGATTTTTCTAGTGGTGTGTGTTGAAAGAGCGCATTTTCTTTTAGTAAATTTCTGATGACCATTAGAAACATTAGTTGGCATTTAATCGATAGTTGTTGATAAATGACGTATTCAGTTGTAATTTAATCAGCTTTATTAGTGTTTATTCATTATATAATTAAGACGTTAAAGTTTATATGTATCGAACATGACTCAAACTTTTATATTGGGCGAAGGGTAATTTGGCCGAAACCCATTCGGTCGAAAGCCATTTGGCCGAATGCCACTAGGCCGAACTAGGGCAGTCAACTCCCGTCTCCCTCTAAGCGTAACGTAATTTATGGTTGTTCTCTTAGTGTACGAGAAAATTAAAATGCATGTAGATATAGAAGCATCTACAATTTCACTTATTCTAACTTATTCCAACAACTAATTTTATTACGTGCCAGAACTTAAATGGGCGAATATATCAATCCTTGTGGGACATAAAATTTCAGTTAACTTTTCTGACGCCGACCATAAGCCGCCGCCGCTGTGCATTAAAGGCAGAAGAAAATCCCCCTCGTGATAGCCGCATAAAAACATCAAAAGTGGAATTAACGCCACTGCCTACCTTGCCTATGCCGCCACCACCAACGATGCTTCATCATCTGATTCACCGACAACGTCATCCACCGACCACTCTTTCCCATTGGTTTCTCTGTTTATGCTCACACGATTGCGGCTGTTACTTTTCTTCTTTTATGCTGTTGCTTTCCCGAGAATCAAATTATGTTTCGAATTAAACACGCTTCCAAATACTGAACCCGCCGAGAGCATCGAGGGCATCAACATTGGCGTAGCATCGGCCACAACAGCATCCGGACCAACACCAACGAAAATCCACCCAATCGTAATTTTTCCATTTCTTCATTTTATTGCATCCTTCACTCCTACTTTTTCTGGCCGGTTATAGCATTCTGGTTCTGAAGAACAACCACAAACCGGAATGACGACGTTGGTGGATGCCGGTCTGCTCGATGACTCTCGACGTGCTTCGTGTCGCTGCTCGCAAGGCAACATTCAGTTTGAAGGGAACGTGACCACGTGGGGTGGACTGCGAAGCATAACATCCAAGGGGGGTTAATCCCATGCCCTTCGTTTATTACCCAAACCTCAAATTGTATCGCAGATGAGCAGCATGCACCCCATTCAAATTTTGGAGGATGATATCGCACAACCGTTGAGGTGCCGCAACAACCACCGCAACGGTTCGAATTCAGTCACACATACAAGCACTAACACAAAGGGCAAATCAATTGAAATGCCATTCACGTTCCGTTTTTCCAGTTCAGTTGGTGCCACATCGCAGCGTCGCCGTTGTCGTTCCATGGTGTGCCCGACACGAACGAGGTACAGTTACTTCGTTTCTCACCGCAAGGAAGGTTCAGTTACCCCTACGAGGGACAATTTGATGACATGAAAGCCCTTTTCGAGGTTGACTGAAATTGAAACCCAACCAAAGTAACTGCTCGTAGGCAATTGTTAATGGGGCCAAACACATAAATGGCATGCCATCTGATATTGGTACAAATGTGAGAGCACCAGTTAAGCTCTTTTGTCAATGAGCTTGCCACATGCTGTTGCAAAGGATCGTGACAAAATATCTTTCAAGCACACTCAACAAGAATGAAATATATTACGATGCATTTAAATAGTTTCGAATCTTTTGTACAATTCTTTACGGCATATTCATACTGAACAAAATCGAACCAAGTGATTTATTCACCAAAATCCTGTTTAATTCAATCAACCAGGGTTGTGGCGTTGTTCTTGTGCATCAGAAAAGAAACATCTAAAACAACACTGGTTAGGCGATAGGTCCTATTGACCATCAATTAAGGTATTTTTTTTGCCTTTCACGTGCACTAAATGCTATAAAAGATTATTCGGATTATTCGAAAAACAAACTTTTGAGGGTATAGTATCGCGAATGGTTTAATGGGTCTCCAGTAAGCCTTGCGAGTAAATGCATGGGATTGCCAAACTGCGCCGCAGATAGCGAAATCGATAACCGATCCAAATTAGCGTGTTGTTAGGTGGGAAACATTCTAGACTTGCTGGGTATAGATATGCGCATATCCATGTAATGGCTGGCGTAAGTAAGCTTTCAATTGGAAACTGTAGAAATGTTAAAAAAAAAACTTGTGGGAACTTTTTCCTTGTAAGAATAAGCATCTTTCCAAATGGTTTTCGTACCACCGAATTTCCGAATAATATGCCATAAATTGCATCTTTCCTTGTTCTCTATAGCCTTGTTCCTCTCGGAACCGTAAATTGCATCTTCTACTTCATAGTTTCTATTATTAGAAACCCTTAATTCCCTAATGTGTCTATCCCCTCATTTTTTCATTTATTCAGTTAACATCTAAACAGATAACACTGAATCAACAATTTGACGCCACAATGCACGGTTCGAGGCCGCATCTCTCCATCCTCGGATACGCCCCACGCTCGCCAAGTCGTTCTGCACCTGGTCTGCCCATCTCGCTCGCTGCGCTCCACGCCGTCTCGTACCTGCCGGATCGGAAGCGAACACCATCTTTGCAGGGTTGCTGTCCGGCATTCTTGCAACATGTCCTGCCCATCGTACCCTTCCGGCTTTAGCTACCTTCTGGATACTGGGTTCGCCGTAGAGTTGGGCGAGCTCATGGTTCATTCTTCGCCGCCACACACCGTCTTCTTGCACACCGCCAAAGATGGTCCTAAGCACCCGTCTCTCGAATACTCCGAGTGCTTGCAAGTCCTCCTCGAGCATTGTCCATGTTTCATGTCCGTAGAGGACTACCGGTCTTATTAACGTCTTGTACATGACACATTTGGTGCGGTGGCGAATCTTTTTCGACCGCAGTTTCTTCTGGAGCCCGTAGTAGGCCCGACTTCCACAGATGATGCGCCTTCGTATTTCACTACTAACGTTGTTGTCAGCCGTTAGCAAGGATCCGAGGTAGACGAATTCCTCGACCACCTCGAAGGTAGCCCCGTCTATCGTAACACTGCTTCCCAGGCGGGCCCTGTCGCGCTCGGTTCCGCCCACAAGCATGTACTTTGTCTTTGACGCATTCACCACCAGTCCAACTTTTGTTGCTCCACCTTTCAGGCGGGTGTACAGTTCTGCCACCTTTGCAAATGTTCGGCCGACAATGTCCATGTCATCCGCGAAGCAAATAAATTGACTGGATCTGTTGAAAATCGTACCCCGGCTGTTACACCCGGCTCTCCGCATGACACCTTCTAGCGCAATGTTGAACAACAGGCACGAAAGTCCATCACCTTGTCTTAGTCCCCGGCGCGATTCGAACGAACTGGAGTGTTCGCCCGAAATCTTCACACAGTTTTGCACACCATCCACCGTTGCTTTGATCAGTCTGGTAAGCTTCCCAGGGAAGCTGTTCTCGTCCATAATTTTCCATAGCTCTACGCGGTCTATACTGTCGTATGCCGCCTTGAAATCAACGAACAGATGGTGCGTTGGGACCTGGTATTCACGGCATTTTTGAAGGATTTGCCGTACAGTAAAGATCTGGTCCGTTGTTGAGCGGCCGTCAACGAAGCCGGCTTGATAACTTCCCACGAACTCGTTCACTAATGGTGACAGATGACGGAAGATGATCTGGGATATCACTTTGTAGGCGGCATTAAGGATGGTGATCGCTCGAAAGTTCTCACACTCCAGCTTGTCGCCTTTCTTGTAGATGGGACATATAACCCCTTCCGTCCACTCCTCCGGTAGCTGTTCAGTTTCCCAGATTCTGACCATCAGTTTGTGCACGCAAGTGGACAGCTTTTACGGGTCCATCTTGATGAGCTCAGCTCCGATACCATCCTTACCAGCTGCTTTATTGATCTTTGGCTGTTGGAAGGCATCCTTAAATTCCCTCAAGGTGGGGGCTGGTTGGCTTCCATCGTCCGCTGAACTGACGTAGTCATCTCCTCCGCTGCCTTGACTTTCACTGCCTGTACTCTCAGCGCCATTCAGATGTTCCTCGTAGTGCTGCTTCCACCTTTCGATCACCACACGTTCGTCCGTCAAGATGCTCCCATCCTTATCCCGGCACATTTCGGCTCGCGGCACGAAGCCTTTGCGGGATGCGTTGAGCTTCTGATAGAACTTGTGTGTTTCTTGAGAACGGCACAGCTGTTCCATCTCCTCGCAATCCGCTTCGCAATCCGAAAAAGACGGGTCTGCTGTCTCCGCTTCCGTCTATAACGTTCCACGTTCTGCCGGGTACCTTGCTGCAGCGCGACCGCCCGCGCTGCGTCCTTCTCCTCCAGAATCTGTCTGCACTCTTCGTCGAACCAATCGTTCCGTCGACTTCGACCCATATACCCGACGTTGTTCTCCGCTGCGTCGTTAATGGCTGCTTTAACTGCACTCCAGGGCCTGACACCAAACCCCCTAAATTTCCGGAGGACCATTCCTCCTTATTTCCGGTGGACCATGGTGCACAGTTTCACTTAGAGTCCCTCGCTGGCACTCGGACGATGATCAGCCGCCCCTAACATGGAGAACAGACGCTGTTGTGAGCCGATCCTGACATGGAGAACAGACGCTCAATAAGATTTGCACCTCCGGAGAGGAGCAAACCCCCCTTCCCTGTCAGCATACGACCATAGTTCCCACCGGGGTTGGTTACCCGATCTTCCCTAAGGTTGCTCGTATCCCGGCCAGCACCGCGGGGAGGTAGGGATAGGAGTTGCTGGGTAAGAGGCTAAGGACCGCGAGATGGGGTCTATTTTATTCCTTCAGGTACGCGAAGTACCAATGGTACGCTTTACCCAGCATTTGCCGTGTCTATCCCCTAAATGGCTCAAATTAGTATGAAAAAAAAAACTTATTTAATTTTTTGTGATGAGCCGATTACTTTACCAGACAAATTCCAATCTTCTCTCTTGCCCTTCGATGGGACTCGAACCCATAACCCTACAGTACGCTAGACTGGTGCTTTCACGAACTAAGCTACGAAAAACCTCCGTCGGCCTTCGCAACCTAGCGGCTACTGAACAAGCTCGAGATTCCCAAATTGGACGCATAGTCAATTTGAGAATCTCGAGCTCGTTCAGTAGCCGCTAGGTTGCGAAGGCCGACGGAGGTCCTTCGTAGCTTGGTTGGTTAAAGCACCAGTCTAGCGTACTGTAGGGTCATGGGTTCGAGTCCCATCGAAGGGAAAGTGGTTACCTCCAATACATTTTCCAAATCAATATCTTCCACATAACGTACATATTCAGATTCACATATGAGTTTTCACAACATTGTACAAATTCGAGTTTCCGTCAAAATTATATTTTTCTCATTTTATAGAATACTTACGTGATTCAAATTCAAAATTTGAAGTAGTTCTGTTGAGTTTTGACTTTGTTACATCATTTTGAATGGAACATAAATGTAGATTTTCGAATAAAAACGCTGTTTGACAAGGCATCAGATCAGCATCGTACGGCTTCAATTACATCGCAAACCCCAATATTATTTCACGAAAGCATTGTCGGGATCTTAAATAGTATGTCTATGTCAAATATTGGTGACAGAACTCAACTTTAGTTAACTTTGAATACAAAATTAGTTTAAATACTCACAATTTTTAGATTGAACTGCTTCAAAAGTATAGGCGCCGTTGAGTGCCCGTTATAATTCTATGCTCATTACAAAGCTTAAAGCAAAAGCTTCCTATTCATCACTATTTTGTTTTGCGAAAAGTTGCGATAAGCTGTTTTTTTAACGTTTTAGTTTAAAACGTGCATAGTATTTTTTGGTCTGTTTCTAACTGAAACCTTACAAATGCGTATTTTTTGTTCAAAAGAACCTTAAAAATGCCCTTTTTAAAATTATTAGATTAAAGCTGAAACGTTCGATATAATTATTTAATATTTAAAACATGTAATGAAAGCATTAAATGAAAGCTGAAAATGAAATAATCTCGTAGCATAATAATTATTATTCAATGATGGAATAATTTATATACTTATATTTGAATATTTTTATTGCTGTTTTAAGTGAAATAATTGGATAGTTTTCTTCCCAAATGACTAGAAGATATCACACACAAGGTTTCTTATTTCCAAAACTTTCTCCAAGGAAGGAAAAGCCTGTTTCGAGTCAAGATTATGAAGAATAAAATGTAAGTACACAGTTGAAATAAAAGTTGTTCGTTTGTCATTCAAATTAATTGATTCTTTTCAAATACAACTTTTTTCAAAAATATTCCATAATTGTGGATGTTCCAAATAAAATTATTTGTCTTAGCACATGCACAGCCAGTATTTAGCAAGTAAGTCTTTTGATACGAACATTATTTATAGCTTTTGTTCACTTTTCAAAAGACGAGTTTGTACTATCCCATTTAATTCCACCACTTGAGTCAAGTAAGAAAACCAATAACGGCCTTACTGTTGAAGTCGAAATACGTAACTGTGAAGTAACAATCAAGTAATGGAATTAAATGGAATAGTATTAACTAGTTTTATGGCAAGTGAGATCATCTTTGTTGTAAAACAATCTGTTTTCAAAATCCGAATTTAGCAGTAAAATGAAAGTATTTACTATTCACAGAGATGCCTAAAACGGCTGTATATTGCCAAAGTAGTGCTTCCAACACCCACGTTCAAGTCTATATGTGACAAAAACCATCAAAATACCATAATACAAACATAAGGGATATTTTTAGGGACATTTTGAGGTTTTGGCCAACCTTTGTTCTGGAGCGAACCACTGTTTAATCCCCGGAAATAGGCAATATACTTTGATTGAACTGATTCTGTATTTAGCGTTCCGATAACTGCAAAACTGTTGCAACTATCAAATTGCAGTTAAAAAGCATTGCAGATAAATACCTTGCAGTTATCGAACGTCTAACTTAACAATTCATTGTTAAAATGCAATTATGCCATAGTATGATTTAAAAGGGGATACTGGAAGCAGCGCGTAGAATACAATCATGAATAACAAACTGATGGAAGTGTCACGAAACCCGATCTACCTCAAAATGGGGAGCGATGAAAGCAGTATGGTGAGCTTATTCTTTGTGGTCATCAATTTCTTCCAGCCATTTCACCAAATTATGCACGGCTTGACTGCAAGAGTTTCGAACGCTCTTGAAAATTGAAGAAGATATCAGAGCGTGTATGTTCCGGAGTAGCACAGGTACGGGTATTCCAAACACATCGTATAGTTTAAAGAAGACGTCATCAACCTGGCAAGCGGAATCGCCGCACGGGATCACATAACCATCACAAAAGATGTAGTATTGCCCATGCTGGAATAGATCAGCGACGCATGCAATATGTCGCTGCAGATATCGTACAGTATGCTTCCGCAACGCCTCAACATCGGTTTCGTCTTCGTTCAACTGTGAAAAAAATACATATTTTTTTATTTACTATTAACTGTTACTATTGGAAAACACAATTACAGTCATAACAATCATGTGGAACAATTGTGATGGATTTTATTAATTATTAAGCCATAAATTATGTCTGTTTATCTGTGATTATAAGTTAAAATATTAATCTTGATCCATCTTATCAATGGCGAAGCGATATCGTCATCGGGCTGCATTTGCTGCTGCTCCGACGCTTAAGGTCACTCCTGACGGAATCCAAGTTTCAAAGTGGTCGTGTTTTCGGGGGCACACCACTCGATACGGAGGCGGCGCACAACTGTCATTTTTGTTGACTTAGCTTTGCTGCATCGCAGCATGCGTGAAATAATCAAAATAACAGTTGTGCGTTGCTTCCGTATCGAGTGGTGTGCCCCCGAGAACGCGAGCACTTTGAAACTTGGATTCCGTCAGGAGTGACCTTAACGCCTCTGCTCGTCAACGACTTGAAGATCCTCAATAGTCCTTTGATGTATGCTACAAATTATTATAAAACCATATTCAGTTTCATGATTAAGTTAAAGAATGCATATTAACTTACGATCCTGCACGTTGTTCCAATTATTTTTATCGCGAATCATTCCTGTCCGTAGGAACCGACCGAGTTCCTTATTTTGTGGACAATTCGGCTTCAGGTGATCAAACGTTTGCTGGACCTAAGAATAACAAAATCCATATAGTTTTTTTTTCAGTTCATAAATAGACCTTTCCTGTCAATTTTTTTTATTCACACAGTCAATTCTTTATTTTATTTATTGTCAACTTTTCCAAACAACCCAAGGGGAACGACACAAGTTTTTTCGAGCCAAAAAATCAGAAAAGACGGCACAAAAAGACAACAAAACTCGTTTTTTTAGCGGGATATCCAGTTTTTGCCTTTCGCGTATACTAAGTATACGTAAAGGCTATAGAATCACTCCAAAACCGAACTTTTGATAGAAGGTTTGGAGACCCATAGTAATATATACCAATCGACTCAGCTCGACGAATTGAGGTGATGTCTGTAAGTGTGTGTGTGTACAAAAATGTGAGACACACTTTTTGGTACTTAGCATTATTCGATTTGCTCGCAACAAGTTGCAGTCGACGCGGATTGCGGTTTAGTTGTCCTATTGAAAATTGGCCCGATAGGTCATTGCGTTCCAAAGTTATTGAAAAAACATTGTTTTTCTGCCAAGGGTTCCCCCTTGGGAAAAAATTTAAAAAACGAAAAAAAAATTGTTTTTCAAAGACTGCAGGAATGCATTCAAATCACCGCAAATGCATATGAATTGATAGAAAAAGTAAAATCTATCCCCCTAAAGTGTTATTTCGACCTCTCCTATGTGTTTTTCTTATTTTTTTAATGCGCGAGAAAGGCACCACCAACGCTAGGTGGATTGATCTGGGTTTTTTTTTCGGGATTTTCGCTTGAGAAAACTTGTGTCGCCCATTGTGAAACAATCCATTAATCTATATTTTTGACGCCTCTAACTATTTTTAAAATTTAAAAGAAAAATAAGTGATGTTTTACAAGTTTTTTCCTATCATTTGCTCGATTTTAAATCATCATCAGGCATTCTTTAGACCAATTCAAGACCAAATTTTCAAAACGTCGTATGTAACATTGTAAACAAAAATGATATTTGTTAACAGAATGATGCCTTTCATGCTCCTCAATGTGTACCACTGATAATATTCTAACTTATTTTGTTAAACTGCTCGAGATGTCAAAACACAAAAATGACTGAACTAGCATACTGATTCATATTGAAAATTCGTTACATTTGTCGTTTTTTCAGTGAAGGACTTATGTAACACTCATAACGCTTTATGGTTTCGTCAAAAATGAACACAACGTCGTAAGTCGCAACATTTGACGAAACTTAATGAAAATTTGTTAAGACTTAGGCTGTGAACCATTCCACCGATTCGTTTACGTGGTACTGCAAACAACGTTACGACCCCGGTTACGAACCCAGATTTTTAAAATATGGAAAATACAAATACCTTCGTAAAGCAAGGTAAGTTTAATAATTATTAACCATTTAATATGTTGTGATTCATATATATCATTGGCATTATTGTAGTATCTGCCTGCGGATCGTTTGGTTCCCAGTTCAGGGAATTTGTAGCGAGCAAACACCTCAATTCCCAACCTACATCCCACGTACCGTACAGCGATGCTTTCGGTTCACATCATCGAGCTTCATACTCATTTTCACCCGATACACTACATTGTCCAGAGGACGGTAATTTGGAGCCACGCAAATTCGTGACTGAGTCACATTGCGCTCCGGACATCCTACTCAAACAACAAAAACCATTCCAACGATCAGAAGGCGATGCAATCGTTACACATAAATATTTATCCACTATGCCCTGCAATCAACCTGAATTCCATGTTGCCGGAATACAACCCATATATCTAATGCAAATAAGCACACTTTTACAGAAAAAAATGGTAAGTTGTAATTCACTTCTTACTAAAAAACACGTTTTAAAATTAATGTTATCTTTTGTTACAGATTTGTCATCTGGATCGTTTGGGTCACAGTTCAGACAATTTATTTCGAACACACAAACCACACAAACATTACGTGCGCCACATACATGTTCACCTTATGCCCATAAACAAAACATACAATCATCGCAGTTCCGTTATCTGAATCTCACAAGTCACAACTCGTGAATTTTTCTTCTATTCAGTCCAGTTCAAGTGAAACATCGCATTCGATTCATGAAGAGGCGCTTTGTACACAAGAGCATCCTTGTGCTACAGATCATGTAGCCTGCGTCAATCGAAGAACATCCCACAGACCACAGACCGATGCTCTAGAGGCACATGAGCAATCTTGTTCAAAAAGTAATGGTAAATTTTTGCTCGATTCACCATGACCAAATAAATCGGTTATTCCAGTGCTTGCATCACCTTTACAAAATATCTCGGCATTCCAGCCCATTTCAATCACATCACTTCACGCGCTACAAACCGATGCATCCGATGCGGATCGGTCACAGCGAGATAAACTTTCCTCGGTTGCCCATCTCAGTCTACGAACAGCTTGTGCTAAATCTGCGAATACATCTCGTGTTCAACAACATTCGTCTCTTGTAGACATTGCTTTCCCATCCAACCAGCCAGTCAAAGCTACTGTGTCCAAGTTGAATAGGTTACAGTTTAAAGAATCCGGAGAATTTGACCCGAACTCACAACGAAATCGACGGACAGCATCCTGCACACAATACACTGATGAACACCAGTGGGCGTCTATAACGAAACGGAACCTGCATTCGCATCACGTGTGTTACTAACCGAGGGATATGTCTCGGATCTGCAACCACGTACATCATCTCATGCATCATACAATGATACAACCGAATCGCATCTGCATTCTTTGACTCGGAAAAAAGGTAACTTATTTAACCTAACTAATAGATTTTTTCGCTTAATGATTTGAACTATTCGTTTCGAAGATTCATGCAAGCCTGGATTCAGTAGATTTGCGGCCAAGTCGCGAATACCGCTACTTGTTTCGAACGTCGCTGAGCCTTCAAATTCGGTGCATTTGGACCGTTCGCGTTTCTCTCGAAAATGTAAGTCGATCGACTATAGCATAACTATTTCTATAAAAATTTGGATTCTACATTTTAGCTCCCCCCCCTCGGATCGAAGTCCCGCTTAGTGTTCCAGGATTTAACCAATCTGAAAGCGGAAGAGGAGAATGATAGCAGAACTTGCTATGTAAGAGCGAAGCATGATTTTCCAAATTGTTCGAATTCACTCTTGCTCGAAAACTCCAGATCAAAACGGTTGACAGTACAAACTGCCTATGATAAACTACAGAGTAAGTTTCAAATGACCAAATATGTTTAACTTTGTGGTATTTCTCTGTGAGTATTGTTTTTCAATCGGTAAATTGTTTATCTAAAATTTCTCGAATTGTTGAAAGTTGCACATAAGAATTGCCTGAAGTGCGTCGTCACTATACTCGTAGAATAAACTTAAATAACTTTTCCTTCTGATAGAATAAATATAATGCATTTTAGGAATTGTAAAATGAAGGACTTTTATTACGACAATATTACCATAATAATATACATGCGATAAAAGCTGAAAATGTGTTAAACCATTAAATTTGTCACATTATTTTCAAGATGGTCTCTAATTACACGATGGGCACAATATGTAATCCACTACAGAGTTCCCAAAACATGGCATAGTAGGCAGATAGTTCACGACGCAGCGACTTTTGACGCTTAATGGAACCAGGAACTAACATTAGTTATTGGTTCCTGATGGAACATTCATGATTGTCATAAAATTCCCTGTGAACACTATGTAGAATACGTAATATCACTGATTGCTCGTTAAACAGTGGCTTCTCATTGCATCTTCTTCGCCTGGGTCTTTGCCGATTATAACGAATCGTATTATCTCTTATTTCGTTCGTACCTAATTTGTGGCTTTACAGGCGGCTTAATGGGCCTACGCAAACATCTTGTTTCGTCGGAGGGCCGTCGTGTCATGTCTGTTTAGTGTCCCACCTAACACCAGCACGCCATGGACCGAGTTGAATGGTGACGACTTTTATTTACCACTTACCAGGCCACTGCAAATGTGATTTCAATTCGCGGCAGGAACGTCCTGGAAGATCATCGATTTGATTCACATTTTATCAACGACAGCTGTAAAGATTGAGTTTTTCATCAAAACTAGTTACATTTTAAATCAAATCTAGCCTACCTTGACTTCTTCGGAAACACACATATGTACAGTAGCTCATCATCATATTATTTTATTTAAATTAAATAAATACTTTATTTTAAGAATTTTTTTCTTTGTTTACTAAATGTCTTATCAGCTATGCCTGGTAATGCAATGACCAACATCGATGACTTAAGTAACTTGACATTTGTCTGAATGTCGCAACCGACTTGACGAAAGCAACATAATGCGTAGTAACACGACGTAACGCCTTCGACGAATGTAGCATGACGCATTTAAAAATGATGTAATTCTTGCGACGAAAGTAACGTGGAAGCGTAAAGACTGACTTGAAAGAAGGTCTTATTTCTATTTGTAGCACTAGGTAGTCGAATAATTTATTTTGCATCAAAACTCGTTTTAGAATGAAACTTTTAGAAATCTTCAATGGCATAGCGTAAGGGGCTTGTCTGATTCAACTTATTATCACATTTCCAAGAAATATCATGATTTGATTGTTAAATAAGAATTAAAAACCTTGATTAAATCTTTCGGTTGGAATTTCTCGCTTTAAGCAATATGTTACATACGACGTTTTGAAAATTTAGTCTTGAATTCACACATGCAGCACTTTTTGCCTTTCGCGTATACTAAGTATACGTAAAGGCTATAGAATCACTCCAAAACCGAACTTTTGATAGAAGGCTCGTAGACCCATAGTGTTATATACCAATGGACTCAGCCCGACAAATTGAGGTGATGTCTGTATGTGTGTGTGATACACACTTTTAGCCCAAAGCTGGCTCATCTCGATGAAATACCTGTCTGAAGTCTGAAATGGGTCACGGATGCTGCAATAGAGCTAGAAATTTCTAGCTCCCGGACTTAATCTGACTGTTAAAGATTGTAAAACAGACGGCTTTTTTCCATAACATCATTGCCAGCCAGTGAGGGTTAGTTTGTACGCACGCACGCACGTCGAAGAAATAAAACTTGGCTGCATGTAGGCAGATTCTATTTTTCTGTTAGTTTTTTGCATAAGAGAAAATAAGTTGTTAATTTTTTTTGTCCCATTTTCCAATTGCAAAAAATATGCAGTTGTCAGCGCAGCGTTGTATAAAATATCGAGATACATGCAATGATTAGTTTCGTGGACACTAGGAATTTTCTTTAGTAAGATTCTCCCGATATGCTTCTACTATGATTTCAGTATTAAAAAATTAAATACGCACTTGACTGAGAAATTCAGAAGATGGCTTATATAAACCCGTTATCCAATTGACAAGTTTTTTTTTCAATCAATAAATAACCTGAGGTTCGTTGTCTATGAAATTGAAGATTGGGCACGGGTTCTAGATGAAAGATTAAAGTTTGTATGAAGAACTAGGAATAAACTAAAATAGTTCAATTCAATAATCAAAATAATTGCATAACCTCAGGATATTAGCCACACGTTATACGTTTGACATGGTAGATTTGATTGAAAGAATCATAAGTCGTGGCTGGGTTCCTACTCGCCGCTGCCAGCATTCAGGCGCTAATGTATATGCTTGAACAGTAGCATCAAGGCTGGGCCTGGGACAGGACTTGCTAAGAAGAAACAATGTTACTTCATATGCTGCCAGTCAACTGCTGTCACGAATTGAACCGTTTGTTTGAGAAACAGCATATGTAACATTTTTGGCCAAAATGAGATTTTTAAATATTCTGAAAATACGTATTCTGGCAAAAAATACGAAAAAAAATTTTTGTTCAGGAATGTATGAATTTTTTTCGTTTGTTTGAGAAACTACATATGTCCACGCACTTTGAAGAGATGCAGCCAACAGCTTTTTGTATGAAAATATTGGTATCCCAAATAAAGTATTCAGCATGATTTTTGTTTTACGAAGACATTTTCACTTTAACGAGTATTCCAAATCATCCGGTTAGCTTATTATTAATCAATCATAAACGTGTCTTTTGTTCCCGGTATAAAATCCTTATGAAAGTGAATTTACTAATTCGCGAATTGGATACACTTTTATTGTGCTCAGAAGAGTCCACTTGGGGCTTCAGGTATCAGAACGTCGGCTCCAGGGGCACGTTCACCTCAATTCGGGAGATTTGTGCCATCGCCTTCACAGCCTTTCTCATCACGCACCTGACGGAAAAGAAAGTGAACAAAAAGGAAAGGAATATGGATGGGAGAAAAATGGGAAGTTGAGGAAAGGTACCCTTGAAGAGGGCATACAACGTATACAACACGTACAAAAGCTCATAGCTCCTTACCACAACGGGTTATGAACAACAATTACAATTTCACTTAGTAAGTGTTTACCAAATATTTGGAAACGCAGTTGCGCATAAACTGGGCAGTTACATATCAGATGATAAGAAGTTCCATAATCGGATTCACAACCATCACAGACAAAGGATTCAACACGTTGAATATTTGCCATGTGATAGTTGAGTCGGCAGTGACCTGTCAAGGCCTTGACTAAAACACCGCAATTCTGTTAAGACAGATTAGCTAAATAGTTAGCTACTACCGGAGATGGCTCTCGGATATACAATTTTGTTTGTCGACATGAATCCAAACTACTCCAAGACCGTTTGTGCTGAGTGGAAGCCCAAGAGCTAATCAAACGCTTCACCCAACACTTAGATATTGGAATAGCTGGCTCAGGACCAAAAAAGTCTTGTGATGCTTAAGTGCGAGCTAACTCATCAGCCAATTCGTTTCCAGCTATGGAAGAATGGCCAGGTACCCATATAAGGTGCAATGTATTAACTGAATTCAGTTCCTCTATTTGAGTTCGACATGCGATTACTAACTTCGACCTTGAGTTGGCCGAAGCGAGGGCTTTGATAGCTGCTTGACTATCTGAACAGAAGTATATTACTTTGCCCATTATGTGCTTCTGCAGTGCGGATTGCACTCCACACATAATGGCAAATATTTCCGCTTGAAAGACAGTGAGTGGGACTGTTCCAATCTTAGCTCACGCGAGTAGACACCTGCACCCGCTCTACCTTCGAAGAGGGAGCCGTCAGTACACCCAACCAGGAGATGGCAGATTTTAATACAGTTCTGCATAAGAACCTTACAGAAACTGTATAATAATTGGGCATATACAATTCTGTAAGCTTTTTATACAAATATTGTATTAAAATAATACAGATTTGTATTATTTTAATACAATCAGGGTTCGGATTTCTCACTCACTCACGCGCCAACAGATCGCTCCACCATCCATTTTATCCGGATAAATTACAGTGCGATAAACTCCGGCACAAGCGGTGATGCGAAAAATTGTTATCCCTCTTCCCATGTTTCGCGAAAATCAAATGCTGCTTACTTTGCTACTCCGAACTGATTGCATACGACGATGCGCCACAATAAGTAGTAGGTTCAAGACAGCAGTTTTTCTATTTGCTTTCAATCGGTTCGTGTGGTGGCGTGGTTATAGTGGGCGCTTTACACAATTTAAAATTGTTTTGGGTTCGAATCCCGTCGCGGACCTACATTTTTGTGAATATGCTTTTAAAACTTATCTGGAGAAGTGGCGAGGTGGAGAATTTGGTGGCACAAAATTAAATTATCCGGCAAGCCGGCGCTCGCGAGTTTATCGCCCGTCTTTCTATCCGGATAAAATATTGCGTGAGAACACTTGCTCAAAGGAGAATATGGAAAAATTGCACTCCGCTGTTTGGATCAATCCTGGGTTTTTATTCATATGAGTGAGAATTCCGAAGCCTGAATACAATATTTGTATAAAAAGCTTACAGGATTGTATATGCCCAGATTTTATACAATAATTGTCAGATTTGTTTTTTGGGTGTATAACAAACAATGCTGTCCGACATACTTCTCTCCAAATAGCCAGATGTCCACTCATCCCGCGAGGGGAATTGTATTGAAAATGTCCTATAAGGAAAACTACTAGCGAGTGTGAGATCACTTGGAGCAAGGACTGTTCTGTCCCAATCAACCATGAGTTGTAACAACGAAGTGTGTGTAGAACTGCGGTTTACAGGATTCTCTTCCATGAAACCGAGAACCCATAATCGGTAAGTACAAGAAAGTGCTTCTTGTTTGAGATGTATGTGTAGTGGGACAACGTCGAGAAGAACCTCGAGAGCAGCCGTGGGAGTCGAAGAGAACGCACCAGACATTGCCATTAGGCACATCCTTTGAAGATGGCCTAATTTAGACTGAATTGTCCTCACTTCACCTTTTTGCCACTACACAAGACATCCATAAGCCAAAATTGGTCGTACAACTGTTGTGTAAATCCATTTGATATATTTAGGTTTAAGACCCCAAGTTTTACCAAAAGTTCGTCGGCATTGGCCGAAAGCCATACACGCCTTTTTGACTCTGAACTCAATGTTAGGAGTCCAGGAGAGCTTGGAATCAAGAATTAGTCCCACATACTTTACCTGATCCGTTACATTGATTTCAGAGTCAAAAAGATGTAATGGGCGAATACCATTACGGTTACGTTTTTCCGTGAAAAGTACAATAGATGTTTTATTCGGATTAACCGAAAGGCCATATTGGCGACACCAACTTTCGACTGCCTGAAGAGCGTTTTGCATCAGGTCGAATAAAGTAGTAATACACAAACCGACTATCAATATTAGATAATCGTCAGCAAATCCATAGGTAGGAAAACCGCCATTATTGAGTAATCTCAATAGCGTATCTGCAACGAGGTTCCACAAAAGTGGAGATAATACTCCCCCTTGGGGGCAGCCACAGACACTTAATTTCCTAATCGCTGCTTGACGTAATGTTGAGTAGAGATGTCGGTTTTTAAGCATCTGGTGAATCCATTTGGTAATTATATTAGGTAGCCCATGACATCGTGCGGCTTCCAATATTGCATCGAAAGACACGTTGTCAAAAGCACCCTCAATATCTAAGAACGCACCCAAGCATGATTGCTTTTGAGCAAATGCTTTTTCGATGTCGTAGACAACCTTGTGTAGAAGAGTCACGGTGGACTTTCCAGATTGGTAAGCATGTTGATTAACATGAAGAGGCATGTTTGCCAAACAGTCATCACGAATGTGATGATCGATAATGCGTTCTAAGCATTTCAGAAGAAATGAGGTCAGACTGATGGGTCTAAAACTCTTTGCTTCTTCATACGAAGCACGTCCTCCTTTTGGGATAAACTTTACAGTGACATCCCGCCAGGATATGGGAATATACCCAGTAGCAAAACTGCATATTAAAAGTTTTTTCAAAACATGTTTGATATGCTCAAAACCCTTCTGAAGAAGAACGGGATAGATCCCTTCTTCCCCTGGAGATTTGTAAGGAGCAAAACTATTAAGAGCCATAACTACATGAAAAGACATCAGGAACATCCGAAGATGCAATATCTACACATCCAGGGAAGTGTGTATCAAATAAGTGCTCTAACGCTTATTCGTCAGAAGAAGTCTAGTCGCCATTTGGCTTGCGAGTTTCGCCAACTTGGAAATCCTTGGATCTCGCAAGAATTTTATTCAATCGAGTGGCTTCACTCAAATTGGAAACATTTGCACAAAGGTTTTTCCAGCCGGATCGTTCAGCAGATCGTAGAGCCTTCTTGTAAGCTTTGCGAGCCAACTTGAAAGAATCCGTCCCTGCTGAATGGCGTCTGTTCCAACTCCTTCTACACTGCTTCCTGAGCTTAGCCAAATCGGAATTCCACCACGGGGTGGAGGCCTTTTGACGTGCAATAACTGACCACTTGTTTGAAAGCATCCGTAGGGGATGGTTCATCATGTGGTAAATAAACCGAACAATAGACGTATTTCCTGACGGGGGATCCGCCAGTTGCATCAATTGTGACAGCACATACATCTCTGGTTGTTAGTTCAGAGATAAGTGTAGCAACGATAGCGTTGTTAACAAGTACACATGCACGCGGCATTGATCGAGAGTTTGCCATTTCATTACTGAAAGCAGCAAAAACCGGGTTCACTAGGTTACCTAGGTAAAAGCTACCCTTGCGAAAATAGGGTTCCTGCACCAAAGCCACTTGGGATTTGCCATTTTGCATAAGTCTACAAAGATTAATCGTAGCTGTTCTTTTGTGCTGAAGATTGATTTGAGCTATCTTAACTGTAGCCATTGCGAATTACGATAATACACTCCACAACTACAACATTTATGTGAACAGCAACGATGAAACCAAGTCGGTATCGTATCAAGAACGTCAAAGACGAAACACAGAGTACACTGTGAAAAACGCATATAGCGAATCCATATAGGTGACAATTAGATGAAAAACTAAATAAAAACATGCTCATAATCCCACCCTTATTTAACCTCAAGTTGAGATTGAATAAGAGTAGCCGATTATTTCGGAGAAGCAAAAAGTCAACTACGCCATAGCTCCGGTTAGCGCAGTAAGGGCTAGATACTGTGAAGGGTGCCCTGGTGCTTCACAGGCTCCGTTAGCGGTTAGGTTCTTTTTAGACCCCCCTAACCATTCATTCGTAGGCACAGTAAGCATAAAGCCGCATCACACCAAGAATTTGGGGTCACCTGTATGGTGGACTTCTACCACCGGAACAGGCAATCCGTAGCGTTATTCTTAGCCAGTTAACCGGCTGCCGACACCACACAGCTATCTTGGCTGTTCGGGGAGAGAAGTTGACATTGACTTTACGTCAACTCTCAATGTGGCCGACCAGCCAAATCATCCGGTTAGCTTATTATTAATCAATCATAAACGTGTCTTTTGTTCCCGGTATAAAATCCTTATGAAAGTGAATTTACTAATTCGCGAATTGGATACACTTTTATTGTGCTCAGAAGAGTCCACTTGGGGCTTAGGTGAAACAGTCAAGGAAACAGTTGAAAAGAAGAACAAGTGTAGAAAGAAAAGGAAAAAAGCAGCGTCAAGTCTCGTCTCAGGTCGTTGCCATCGGAACGGACATGGGGCTGGGTCGGTCACACCTTTGAAAACGAAGTCTGTATTAGACAAGTATTAGACTTTACTAGACAATGCAGTAGAGGCAGACCCAGAAGCTAATGGCGGCGTAGCCTCCATTAAGAAATAAAAGGAGTCGATCGAAATCTAACTTGACGATAGCTGGACATCGCTCATGGTGGAGAAATTTCAAGTCGGCCCTATGCACCACTCGGGGTATACGGAACCAATAAGTAAATAAGTTAGCGAATTCGTGATGTCGGAGAAACGCTACCGAGTTTTCCCAATTACAAGGTTTCGAGTGTAGTGTGTGTCATTGTAAGGCGAAACTGATGAGTAAACGAATTATTTACTCCGGTGCTTCTCTTGAGTACCTTCGACATTTTAATTCGTTTAAGTCGATAGCGATTAGAAAACAAATAACTTATTTCGCGGCTCTCCCAAAGCGTCATCGACATAACAATCCGAAACCGATGGACAATTTTTTTCAATTCGGCGATCTTGTAAGAGCTCCTTCGACATCACAAGTCGAAAGCGATGAAAAAACAAATCATTTATCCCGGCCCTCTTCCAGAGCACCTTCGACGCTGTGTTGTTCAGTTTTTCAATCCGGCGCTCGACATTACATTAGAAGAGGAAATCATTTAATCCGGAGCTCTTCCAGAACGCCTTCGACATTACTAGTCGAAACCAAAGAAAAATGTCCCAATCACGCCCACAGGATACCTACAAAACAATAATTTCCAATCAGGAACAACCTGGTAGGATCTCCAAATATGTGGCCCAATTCGACCAAACGAGCTATCCGTTGGTTTGGTCGCATGTGTTCTGGCTTATAAAGCGTGCAACCCCGTTATAGGTTGCCCGACGAGGAAAGAGGCAAAGTCATGGTCTGTTATTCACTAATCAATGATGACAACCGAACCGTCAGTAGTTATTCTTTTGCCATCTTATTTGTAAATTGAATTTCCTCCAGCTCCAGTTTCATTTCGGACCAGGCACAGAAAAATATTTCCAACCGTCAACTGCTCTGCTTGAATGCGTTCAATAAAAATTTTTGAAGCATCGAAGACAGCTACAATTTTTTTTCCTTTTTTATTTTCTACAATCCTCTTCCTGTAGTTGGAATTTTCTTTCCTTCGATGTCAAAGCTATTTTGCCAAAATGTCAAAGCCTTCGATGTCAACTATTTTGAAAGCGGCTTCAGCATTCGATGCGTTCCCGACCAACGGGTAAAGTTATCCAGATTTGGCTTTGGAACCTTATGCATTTCGAAAAGCTTGTGGTATATCGGTAATCTAGCTTTCTTCATGAAATTTCGGATTCTGTTAATATTTTCAATATAGGGTTTCATTGCATCCCGCATACACAGATTTAGCGTTTGTGCACTACATGGTTGCACATGAAAACCAGATTAAAATAAAATATCATAATTTTTAATACAATCACAATGAAAATTGATTATCCAACACCATTTCCATAGAATAAACCGATCAAAAACGCAATATCGCTACCGTCCTCCAAACTCGGGCATGCTAACACCAAACAAGTTTAATAAAACCGTACTGCCCGGTACCAGCGAAGCGAGCGGCCTTCGAATTTAAATTAACGTAAACAAGCTTCGCCAATGTTGACATATACGATACGAAAACCGAAACTCAAGTCGAACTGGATGGATTCGGCGAGCGAGTGAAGGTGAAAAAAGAGAATGAAAATCGAAATCAGCACGACACAAACAACAACAAGAGCAACAGCAGCACCGCATACAATTTTACGAGCAGATCAGCACGAAACTCTCGGCCCTGATGAGCAGTGCTGAATCGTTTGGTTTGGATTTTGTACAGTGCTGCCAGCGAATTGTAACGGCTGTTCAAGAAAAATCAAGAAGGCTCTCGAAACTGGGTGTTTGGAGATTTTAGTACGGTGCTAGCGTGATGTTAGTAAATTTTTCTGTCGCAGATGTGTATGTGCATGTGACAGCATGCGTGTATCGGATTCAGATTTTTCAGTGTTCGTTTAGCCGAACTCAGCTCGGGATGTTACCGAGTTGCAACGTTGCTCACGGAAATTGAGTGCTCTGTTGCCGTATTTTTTCTGGTTGTTGAGTTGAATATATTAGGAAATGTTTTAAAATTGCTAATGGTATTCAGATAATATGAGAATACACATTAATAAAGTTCTAACAATTGCATGAGAATTGTATCAAATACGCTAGGTATTACTCACAAGCAAATTGCGAAATTTTCATCCTTTCACATTGTGTTGGCTTTAGCTAGATTACATTAGTATTAACTCGTCGGTACTTGTATGAAAATAGTTGGAAACACTTTGTTTTATGATTTTAAGAAGACACTTACCAGATAATATACACTTCAGAGATATTTTGTGACTTCATCACTAATTTACCCAAAAGCCGGAACTTTTTAAATTATACTTTTGTTTCATTCATGGATATAAGGCTATTCACATATCGTATGAACTCTACGGTACTCGATTTAGTTTACCAGAAGTTTCGAACCAGACATGCGCAGTAAAAATGTGTTGGGAGCATTATGGGAGGAATTAAATTTTTACATTTGATAAATCATTCATTACAGAATAATTAAGTTAATTTCAATGAGAAATGCGTTTTCAGTCTGCTTGTTGGTTGCCCAATAAATGTGTTCTTCATACCCCATCGTTCCAAGGGATCGAATAAAAAAAACGAATTGTATCAATATCTTTACTATAAATAAGTTTACTAAAACTGGGTGTTTTGCGAGCACTCTAAACTGATTCAAAAGGTTGTATTATAGGAAAGAAGATATTATCGAAATTTGAAAGTCCGTAGTTGAATTTCCAAAATGGCGAACGACTCATATACGATTTGGCAACGTAGCATTTGAATACATCTCATTTTCTGCAATTTTTAGCAATAATTCTTGTACCTTGGGAAAACTGCAACCGGAAAACGAATCAACATATGCTTCCACTACGAATTGCGTGTTTCATTCGCGATGAAAGTTATTCTCTTAATCAAAAATTAATCAATATTGTATTCCAAAACCCAGACTCTCTAAAGAAAAATTTCCAACGACGCCACATCGGTGGATTCAGCACATCGGGTTGTCCACGAGGGGGCAACGTTGCCAAGTTGTTGTTCGGTTTTCGGCAAGCGACGTACACTCGTTCGAACTCGGAGGGTGGCGGCACGAGCAAACGAACACAATCGTACGTAATCGCTTTGCTCGCAAACGTACGACCGTCGACGGCAACGAGCACGACCACGACGATTGTGACGTTCGGTCCTGCCCGTTCGGCACTTGGTTACACCTTCTTCGGCCATGTTCGTGTAGGATTCGGGCGTTGTCTTCGGACGTTGTTAAAAATGGAGAACTTGGCGTTTTGAGAATTGAACACATTTTATGTTTGGGTAGGGTACGATGTTTAAATTGATCCTGTAATATGATTTAAAATCAATTTCAATTTGTTTTGGTACAACCAATTACCTTGTCATTCATATCCAGACACTGCTTCAACACAAAATAAATCAGTGATTGCAATTTCATTGCATCGACAATTTGATCTTCAATATGAACTTGTCGGAACTTATTTAACCTATCAATTGTATTTATTCACAGATTTATTCAAAAATATATTTTTGAGGGCAATACTTAGTTCACACCAGTCCAAGGAAACATATAATACAGCATGCTTCAGGGCATTTCGCTCTAGATTACATATCCCCAAAATCATTGTGTTCTTAGTATAAGGATTAACTTTACGGGACTTGCTTCCCAATCACTTTAGAAAATGCACCTTGATAAATTGTTTACTGTCCTCCTTTTTCATGAAAACAAGTTAACGAAATGACATACATTTACAAACTAGTTTATCTGTGCGTTGTTAATAAATAGGAAAATATTTTTAGTGCTACTAGTTTTTAATTACTATAAGACTATTGTATTTCATTTCATCACTTGATTGTAATTTAATTGTTACGTACTTTTACCTTAACAGTAAGTCATTACTTTGATGTCTGGTGCAAAGTTGTGTCAAGTATGAGGCAGAGAAGTGAGGCCGTCTTCAGTGTTTCGTAGTGAATAAGCCGAATCAAGAGCCGTAGTGTTATAGCCGTATGTACCATTTTTTTGTCAAACTTTGTGCCATTCATCCGTTGTATTAAAACTCAATACCAAATTTTCAAAACGACTTATCTGCTTTTATAAACAAAGATTCAAACGTCGATTTGACGAATCTGATGGAACTCCCACGCAAACCAACACCACACCTGGTAGCCGAATTCTTTACCTACGTACTGATTTGCGTGGGAGTGCTATCAGATTCGTCAAATCGACGATGGAATCTTTGTTTACAAAACAGATAAGTCGTTTTGAAAAATTGGTATTGAACCGTTGTTTGTTGTTCAATAATACGCTACCAGAACTGAATAAATGCTGCTATCAGAGGAGAAATAGAATCACAGAAATTTAACAAAGCATGGTATCGCTAATGGAATTTGGAAAAGTTCTAAAAATTACGAACTAAGATTTTTTTGAGAATGATTTATTGTTGAGATTAGAATTTCAATAAACATAAAAGTAGTTCCCTTCTCTGAAATTAATTTAGTAAAATACTTTATTATCATTAACAATCAAAGATATATGTAGAATGTAGATAATCAAAAGTCTAACCTCATGCTTTGAATTATTAAAAATAAAACATATTATCTTGAAAATTTTAAAATTTGAAAATCGCATCCCATATCTTGGTGGAATTTATTCACGATTCTTCTTCTTCTTATTGGCATTTTATCGCCCACTGGAACATTTCCGCCTCGCAGCTTCATTAGGTTATTAACTGCGAGGTTTCTAAGCCAAGTTACCATTTTTAGATTTGTATATCATAAGGCCAACACGATGATACTTTTATGCCCAGGGAAGTTGAGAAAATTTCCAACCCGAATATTTCCTTGACCGGACCGGAAATCGAACCCAGCCACCCTCAGCATGGTCTCGCTTTGTAGGCACGCATCCTTCCGCACGGCTAAGGAAGTGCTCCATGATTCACTTCCTCTTTTGATACCATCGTTCATTCTTTCTCTAGCGCATAGTCATCGTGGCGAATTATAATGGGCTAGGAGAACCGGATGAATGCTGTCATCAGGGAAAAAGTAGAATCACTAAAACTTACCACGGCAAGGTATAGCCAACGGAATTCCAAACAATTTAAAAAAAATCAAGTTGCTTTTTAATGCTTTATTGCACGAGATTAAAAATTCAATAAACATCAAAAATAGTACCTTTTCCGGTATCAATTCGAGAAAAACATTCATTATCATGAACAATCACATAAATATATTATGTACAAAGTAGATAATCAAAAGTCTAACCCGGTGCTCCAAATTATTTTCAAATACATATCATTTTGATATTTTAAAGTTATTTACAGAATTGCATCCCATATCTCACTGTGGAAATTTTTCCGTGATTCTACTTTTCTTTTTTGACATTTCTCCTAGCGTATTACTTTATGCAACGACACATAGACCAGGGAACTGAAAAGATGGTTAATTCGTCTACCCATGTCAGGATGGAGTCAATGGAGTAAATTATATAAACGTATCTTAGGCAGGTTTCGAAGCCGACGACATGAACCTCCAAGCTTCAGAGCGCTGATTAATTAGGAAAGAAGCGGATACGAATTTGGTAGAACTGCTGAACCCTCTGACTGATTAGAGCTCTGTGTAAAGGTGAGGTTCCGAAATACCAAACGCAATGAAATCAGATCTCTGTACAAAACGAATTCGGAACTCATGAGAAGAAACAAAAATATGTTTGACTTCAGTACCGATGCATGGTTAAAATAAGTGTTATCCTACTTTTTGTTGCAGCCGAAACTGATTGAGGGGGGCTTTCGAGAATTGGTATAAGCCGTTTCTCGAAGGGTATAAATGGCACATTCTTATGTGGTTATACAACAAAGCCACAATTCGGCCATTTTGGAAGCCACGTGCTTTTTCTAGTGACTTTTCAAGAACACGAATTGGGAGAATCATAACGCGCATAGGGTTTAAACATTGGTAGGTCGCTTGTTTGCTTGCGCTAAACAATCGACTTAAGTTTCAGCACGGTTCGAAAATAATTACACCCGATATGAACATTTGTCATCCGAAAAGAAGAGGATTTGCTTCTTATCACATGATGATTGATAACAGCACTTGAAACATACGAAAGCTGTACGACGCAGTAAAAATAACAAAGGATAACAAATCCTTTGTTTCAAGGATGAGGTTTGGGTTCAGTGTATGGATATAGAAATAGACGGCAGGCTTGTTCGATTATGTTTGCTTATATGTTTCTTATTCCTTTCTGCAGCAGAAATGCTTTCTATTGCTTGGCTAGATGGTGCTGTCGCTTGGCTTGATACTGTTTGAGGTACAGATGATAAACGTTCAGCACGCGTGCGGTACTGGACTGGAATGCTCATACAAGCTCGCTCGTGTTGTGTACCGCGAGCGTGGTATTTCTGTTTGTGTTGTACAGAATACAACAGCGCGCGTACTCGAGTGCGTACGCTCGAGGAAGTTTCTCTAGGCGTGTGTTCTACTTTATGACAATGATCCACGGTTCATCTTCTCAATATAAGGAATCGAATCTTCCAAACAGCTCGAGAGCGGAGCGCCCACCTCTAATCCGAACCTTGCGTAAAAATTTCTCTGCTGTCCGACAGTCACTTGATGATTTTCCGCCAGTCCGTTACAGCCACCCTAGCAGCTATCGTCGCTGCCGCCTTTTTAGCCGCCTTTCGGTGCCATATTGTTTGGTTGTTCGGTGCTTTGTTCCGCTCGTTCTGCCGACGGGAAAAGCCGTGAGGCCGAACAGACAGAATAAGTCATTTGGCCGAATAGATCGTTCGGCCGAATGTGACTTTTGACGTCACTTCTGTGGTATTTGTGAACGGTCATTTTCACACCAGCGCGTAAGCAATGTTTGGCGGCAACGGCGTGAATTGGCGTAAAGAATTATGAGCTGAGAAAAAATGCACGCAGCAAGGCATATCATACCTTTCATGAATTGTAAACAGTACTGACATTTTCATTTTCACGCGATATTTACATTTCAAGAAAACATAAACAATGAAAGGAATTCTGCTATTTTTTAACGGATTTTTATTTCATGAAAGCGCATCAAACTATCGTAAACAATCTGTTTCTTCTTTAGTATTGTTATATCTAACTCAAAAATCAGGAACAATTTAATCATTTTATCGATTATTCATCGTTATTTGCACAGATCTATTAAAACTATTTAGAAATATAGATTTCAAAACAAAGCAACATTCTCATTATGACTGCTTGTAATGTGACAGGTGGACGGGACCCCGCTACATTTTCATTTGGTCTCTTGAAAATGAAAATGCAACTGTTTTCATTTTCACATGACTATCACGAAAATTACCAGTACTGATTGTAAGGTTTTTTGTACAATTGCTAGCTACAGTCAAATTGATGGGGTGAACATCCTACTAGCTGTAGCTTGTATCTCCATAGCAAAAGTTTACATTACATCCTCCACTAGAACATTGCTGCATCACAGCACAGCAGTTACTTCGGAAATTCTTTCCGAATGTTATATAAAAGTTCCTTCAAGACTTTCCTTGGAAATAACTTTAAGGATTGCTTCGTAATTACGGAGTCTTATGGACATTTTTTTAGACATTCATTCGAAAACTCTTTTAGGAATTCATTAAAAATTCCTTTGAAACTATGGTTTACTGAATAATTTCCTAGGGACTTACTGGAGGAAGTTCTAAAGGAATTTCTGAATGAATGTTCAATTTAATTCCTGGTGTCTTTTCTAATGAAATTTTCGAAGAATTTCCTGGAGGAATTTCCGACTCAATTCTTGAAGAAATAATAAGAGAACCTGAAAAGAATTTCAAACAGAATTTTTAAATGAATTTCTGAAGACATATGCGGAGGAATTCTGAAAAGAATTTATGGAGGAATTTTAATGAATTTTCCAAACAAATAGCTATTGGAATTTACATAGAAATTCCTATTTTCCCCAGGAATTTCTTCGACAATCCGGACAGTAATAGAACACACTCAGTTTTGACTCTAGAATCAAGACTACTTGCTAAAAAAACTCCCAAAATATCGAGATTGCGGATATTCGGATATTCTCAAGAATTCCTGGGGAATTTACTGCAGGAGTTCCTACGAAATTTCTTACAGATCCGGTAAGTCATCAAGGAACTAATTCTAGTATAGCTTCAAAAATTCCATTCGGAATTCGATCGGGAATTTCTCCAGGAATTCCTTCAAAAATTCTTCACAAATGAAACCAGATTTTTCTTTGAAATTATCTTCAGGAATTGCTTCGAAACTTCTTAGGACCTGAGGAAACTTCTTACAGAATTCATCTAGAAATTCATTCAAAAATTCTTTTAAGATTAATTCTGACAATTCCATAAGGAATTCCTTCAGAGTTTTTTTTTTAAATAAAACATCTACCCATGTAGATGGGTACACTTCCCCAAAGTTATAATGGATTTGAAGCGCTCTTCCTCAAAGAAGCTAGGGTGGGTGTACCATTGTCGCCATACATAAGAACAACTGTTTTTTAGAACAATTAGCCAAAATCGATTTTTACAATTATGCTTTGCTTGTTTTGGAGGAGATCAAAGGTGTTATCGTATCAAATGAATATGCTTTATCGATCTGAACTTGTTTTGTGGTGATTTGATTGGCCATTTGGCATATAAAGCACTAGTGCGACAACTGGTACATCTAGCCTATCCCTCGGAAAGCTTAAAAAGGATTGCGAATCTATTTATTAGTATGTTGGTTTACACTTTCTACCTCCGTTTATTGCCCTTCATACAGCAGTGCATTGAAAGTAAAAGGATAATTAAAATCTCTTGTACTATGGGTGGAGCCGTATGCAGATCAAGACTCAAGTCAGGATGGTGGATAACTGCATAGTACATACATACATACACACTAGACCTCTTCATGTTTTCAAAAAGTATCAAAAATTCAACCGGTCAGCCCAAAATCACAGTTCTTATGCTAAAATAAGTCTCCTGTCAAATTTTCAGCTAATTCGGATAAAAATTCGAGGTGGCTCAAGTCGATTTAGTGTTTTTGGGCTATTTTCAATTTTGGAAAAAATCTTACATGAGATATAAACGTCAAAAACTATCGCAACAACCTCTATACGGAAGCTATTGGTGTGCTCTACAAGTCTTGTGAACAATGCGATTCGTTCCGTTCACGTTTTGTCCATGTTAAAGTGATTTTTAAGCTTTTAAGTGCACAAATATACTATTTCCCCCAAAAGTCGTTATTCTACAAAATTCTTGAGTTTATGACAAATGATTGCTAATTTATTATATTATTATTCCTCTTTTTTCCCTGGAAATTTGAGTAACATAATTGTCGATGTGCGATTTACCGTTAAATTCTTAAAAATCAGAAGCTGAACATTTGTCATAAATTTTTCACATTTTTTTAGGTACTCTATAAGACATTCCCTTCCTTCGGATCCCTCCGGCATTTTGTTCCAAAATTCTAGGACGATTTTTCAGATATCTTCGTACGAAATCCTAGAGCAATTTCCCGACATTCTCAAATTTCTTGATGAATTTCTTTGGACATTCTTCCAAGAATTCCTTCCAATTTTTCTCCTGAGATTTCTTCCGAAAATTCTCCAGAAATCACTACGGAGATAAATCCAGAAATTCCTCAAGACACTAAGAATTTTCTTTAGGCATTCCTTCAGATTGGTGTTATCGGTGGCTTATTGAGTCTGGGTCTTGTCTTGTCTCGCCGGGAGGCCGTCGTGACGGGTCTGTTAAGACTCCACCATGATTTGGGTCAGTGTGCTTCGAGCGGCAAACGATCGCTCTGGTAGGTCCTGCTGCTGATACATGCAGCTTTTACCAGAACCCTCTGTCTAGACCCCACCACATCCTAGGCAAGTTCCACAGCTCACAGTTGCTAAGGGAGGGGTTGTTGAGACTCTTGGGCATAGCCCTTGTTCTTATTTTTCTACAGATTGAATTAAATATAGAAACGTCATAAATATAAATATAAGTAAAACGTCGACAACTTTGCATTGGCTGTCTTTGATCATTAGCCCGGAAAATATTCATCGGAGGCGCTTTGAATTTTCCAGGATTACAAATTTTTCTTGCAATGCGTAATAATCTTAAATGTATTTGACGCAATATTCTAGTCGGCCTTGAGAATAATTGGCTTAATTTTCAAAATGTTCGTGTACATTTTACTCCGAAATCGAACCTTTTATAGAAGTATGGGAGACCCATGATGTTGTATACCAACCCGACCAGTTAGTCATAACAATTATATCAATATGTGTTACAAATAACAATTGTGCATATGCGGTATTTCGAAAAAATTCGTTTAAGGGCATTCGAAACGAAATTCCGCGGAATTCCGCGGAATTTGAGTATGGCGAAATCTGTTTTTCTGATTTCGTTTCGTATCGTTAAATTTCAAAAATTTCGACTGAAAAATCGTTCTTTTAACGAAATTAAACGGAACTTCGCGGAATTTTGAAATTGATTTTTAATAATTCCAATTTCCACATAATAAAAAAAAATCGGCTGCGCCGCTGAATAAGCAATTCAAATTCTACTCTATATTTTATACATATAAATTCTTTCACTAAATCTCATTCTTCTTCTTCTTATTGGCATTACATCCCCATACTGGGACAGAACCGCCTCGCAGCTTAGTGTTCATTAAGCACTTCCACAGTTATTAACTGCGAGGTTTCTAAGCCAGGTTACCATTTTTGCATTCGTATATCATGAGGCTAGCACGATGATACTTTTATGCCCAGGGAAGTCGAGACAACTTCCAATCCGAAATTGCCTTGACCGGCACCGGGAATCGAACCCAGTCACCCTCAGCATGGTCTTGCTTTGTAGCCGTGCGTCTTACCGCGCGGCTAAGGAGGGCCCGTAATACAATTCTGTATCTTTAACAGAAACGCATTTAGCTTTCAATTTATTAATTTAAATAATATTGTTCAGTGAAGTAAAATAATTTGTAGATCTCATCGTTTTGGTATGCTATATTTTTATTTAAGTTAACTGATTTGTGTATGAAATATGTAATATATTATGAGGCGTTTGTTCGATTTGTGCTCTTCTAGTTGTGGAAACTCTTCGATAAGCGAAATAATCCTCACTGGACTACTGAGTATTCCGTTTTCCGTTGTCTTTTGAAAGTATTCATCCATGTTTGAAAGCAATGAAATGGAGATGGTGACGTTTCAGAAGTTTTCCTGATTTAGTATTGCGCATTTTCCACCTTTTTAGCCAACTGTGCAGAAAATTTCTGCACAGTGAAGATCTCTGCACACCCATGGTACGCCAGGCTCTCACGCACACATGTGTTCAATTTGACAGATGTTCGAAGGAGAACGTATTATATTGTTTTGGTTTCTGATCTCGTGCGAAAGAAACTACACTTTTCAGGTGATTTTTGATCGATAAATCCATACATCTAATCGGTATAACTGGTGAGTAATAACTATTTGTTTGTTCAAATTCATCATCTTATCGGCATATCTATTCCAAGAACAGAGATCGATTTTGAAATGGAATCCGAATTAGCAGATTACCATCGGGAGGACGACGAAATCAACCCTTCGTGTATCGACGTAGAATATTTGGATTCTTCATATAGAAATATGGAATTCGACCCCAGTGAAGATCCAATTGGAGGTACCCCACCGAATGACGAGTTTAATTTCGAAAAATCTGGCGATTCAGTTGCAGTTCCGGTAGAGTCGGTAGATGGAGAGAGGAAGGGCGGTAGCTTTTCGCAAGTACAACTCCCGGATGGTCTCTATGGTTGCTGGGTGCTTGTTGCTGTTCGCGAGTTCAAGGGACATTCTTCCGGAAAGGAAATTGGCAAGTGGGGTGTTGCTGGAAACACGCCTGAAGAATTCATTCGTCAGTGCTGGCTGATGTCACAGCAATATCTGAAGCGGGAAGTTGTTTTCAGATGCAACGAAAATGGCGAAGCTACTCCTGCATGGGGTAAGGAGCATCCACAGGAATCGGATTTTGTACGGTTTGCTTTGTTCAACGATAAGGCTAATCATAGATATTATCCCGTTGACAAAGTTACTGCAAACCTTTTGCATAATTGGAAGAAGAAGGAAATTCACCTCCTTCTGCATGTTTACTCACTTTCCGTAAACAACAGAACTGTGTTTAAGTCAGTGAAGGATTCGCTTTTGCAACCAGAATCTCGAGACAGGGCTGGCGCTGCATCCAACAAAACAGTTCAAGATCTTGCCAAAAAGCTTCGTGATAAGCATGGAATCAGTTGGCAAGCTCAAGACATAGCTTGGATGATGTGGGCCAATTCCATTTACACTGCTGATCCATGCCTTCGAGAAAATTTAATCGACGAGGCCCCGCCAGCTCACTTGATCAAACTGTTTTCCGCTAGAGAACAGCCTGTGATTCGTTCCATAAAACGAAAATTTTCCATGGCTCAAAGTGTAAATGCAGGCTACCATGATGAAGTAGTTTTTATTCGAAAAACTTTTGATGAACTGGAAGAAACCGTACACACTTTCACGACTAAGATGGACCAGCTGAGACGATGCATCGAAGCATTAGAAATGCGAGATGCTGTGGGAGAATCATTTATTTCTGCAGCAGAGAATACGGTTCGAGCGGAGGAGACATGTTTTTCAGATCAACTAGCGGCTCGAGTTCGTGAACAAGATGATGTGGATCATTACTGATGTCATTGAAGGTTTTATCTTCTTGGTTCATCAAGGGAAAGATTTCAGTGTTTTACGTTGAATAAAAATCGAATCAAAATAAACGTTTTTGTAGTTTTTATTCAATGTGGTGCATTATGCCTAACTGCTTCTCTGAATTTTCTTCAAATCCAAGCTGTATTAGGTCTTTTCAAGCTCGATTGTTGGATCGAATCGACCACCTCGAATGTAACCACATTTGTGGAACAGGTTTTCCATTGGATAGTTTGAGAACTGCTCCATGACTTCCGCTACTACCATAGGCATATCACGGCAGGCACATTCTGTGTAAGTTTTTTAAGGCGCTGTTTACTTGGTCCAAAAACAACCTCGATTGGGTTAAAATGGACAGTAAGCTGGCAGAAAAATCGGAATTATACCCACTGATCGCAGATAGTAGATGATCATGGGATCACAGTGGATTCGCGCTCCATCTAGTATCCAAAGAAGATTGTCCGGGATACATTTCAACATCCGTAGAATTTGTTATGAACTTCCGGCAACAATCAAAAATTTACTTCGGTTGAACGTACCTTCCGTACTGAAAACTTCTTTCATCCCATTCTGAGCAATGAAACACAATAAAGAAACTCTTGGCTTCCGGACAAATTCTCCACGACAGATCAGCCGTTCTCCTCGTACTCCATAGCCTCGGGTTCTCAACATTCCTCGATTATCGAAGCTGACCTCGTCGAGAAAAATCAAATTGTGATAATCCCATTGAATGTTGTGCAGCTCCTCACAAAATCGCACTATATCATCTGTATGGATTTGCACAGCTCTACGCTCCAGCGCTTTCCATGAAAATCCTTCATGGTGAAGTATTCTACAAATGGACGATGCGGATATTGTTATACAAAACGTTTTTTCGAACACTTCTTTGGCTTCATCCAGGTAAATTGTAGGATCCCTTTTATAAAGCTCCACAAGCCATTGTCGTTTTCCCGCTCCAAATTTTTTGGCATCTCGAGCGTACTCCTTTCGGGAAAAACCTCCATTCGTCTGGTAATTAGTAATCCAGTTGGTGATTGTTGAGATATGCTTCCGGTAAAGCAACGCCAACTTGGCCTTCGACAGCCCCAGAAAGAAATAACCGTATAGAGCGTGATAAACGGTGTTTTCTGACGCACGACGTTTGCTAATTTGTTGAATAATATCTCCCATCTTGGAAATGAAGTAAATAATTATTCATTTACCGCAAACTTGATAAATAATTGCAAATTACCTTGATTTACTCCACAGCAACGTTCAGCATAAACGTAAACAACATTGAGGTCAAATAGTATTGGTGAGAGCGAAGGTTTATCTGTCATTTTTGAGTAGTATTGGTGAGTGCGAACGCATATCTGGCATTGAAACATTTTCGCAAAAGTCGAAAAATTCATGCAATTGACAATAATTAAACAAAAAAAGTTTTTATCTAGCAGTCACGTCATCATAAAAACTCACAACGTAAAAAAATTAATTTAAATAAAAAAAAAATATTTCCAACAGACCATAGTAAATTTTTTGAAAAAGTCGAGTTTTGTATTGCAATCAACTGCTTAGATCTGTTGAAAAGACCATTTTGGAAAATTTTACGGATTCAATAAATCTTCATGAATTTGGTCGAAAATTTACCTGGAGACTTTATTTAGGATGTTAATCGAAATGAAGTGGTTGCACTTTGTATCTGTAATACTTTTCAAAATGGTGAACATATCTTATCAATATGAAATCTGTTGGAAATATTGAGCGATATTAAGCAATGAATATTCTCACGTTGTTGATGGTGAGGGCCATACTTTTGAAAACGGTGAATAGATCCAAAATGATTTGTTACTTGCCTATGTCCTTTTGTAAAATTAAGCCAGATTTTCCCTATGGCATTTGGGTCACAATTATGTAGAATGAAATCAGTAGTGATTCAGTTTCATTCCAAATTTTTGACCACTATTCTAGTTTGAATCTGGAGCAAAATAGAACAGACTTGCTCGTTTCCCCAGCAGTGTTCCATTCATGTTTTTAAAATTTTCAATTTAATGAAATAATTATGTTGCGGCCCCGAAAGGCTCCGTAATTGCAAAGTGGATTGATCCGTGGATAAAATGACGCATTCATACACCAAAACAATTGAAAAATATTTGAATCTCGTGATTCAAATCTGCTGAAAATAGAACTAGCGTTATACCAGTTTTTTTTTCTTGACAGGTGACTCATATAAAAAATGAATCTAGCACAGCTGCTGGGAAAATTGATGTTTCAGATTCATATTTCAACTGACAGCCCCGAATTTAATAAACATTATGTATGTGCATTATGTCCTACTGCCGGAAAGGTCAAGGGGGAGAAAGTAATAAAAGATAAAAATTAAAATGAAAAAAAAAACCTCCTCGGATTTGTTGAAGAATGTTTTGAAAATCCTAAAAAATTTCCGAATTTTTCAATGTTGTCGCATCAAAATTTTATTTTAGAGAAAAAAACTACGACCTTGACTCTAAAAATATTAAACAAAATTATTTTCTCTGCGGATTTTGTTTTTATTCGTTTTTTGCATTATTTATATAATGCTAAAAAAAAGTTAAAAAAAAGTAGAAAATTTCGCGGAATAAAAATTAAATTTCGTTTCGTTTCGTAAAATTTCGAATCAAATGGATCCAGATTTCGTTTCGTTTCGAAGTTCCGGAAGAAAATTTGAATTTCGTTTCGTTTCGTTCCGATCCAACAGTTGCATTTCTAATTTCGTTTCGTTTCGTTTCGTCAGGAAAAATGGTGTTATCGCATACCCTTAATAACAATACTTGAAATACCTTCTCTGTCAAAAATGGATGAAAGAAAATTTCACGATCGTCATAACTTGATTATAACATAATGTATTATCACAGACAAACAGACATAACACATTGAACATTCACTCATCAAATTCATCGTCGTACAAACACTAACGACATCTGTTGCTTTCACTTAGTTGGGCAAATCACGAACCAGATGGCGTTAGTGAAGAAACGTCAAACTCGAGCAAATGCGATGCGCACGCCACTTGTGACCGATTGGCCAACTAATGATTATTTAAAATGACCGGTAAATCAGTCAACGATGAGAATTTCATGAGTGTTATGTCTGTTTGTCTGTGGTATTATGCTTTTTTTACAGAAAAACAAAATTGCGAAAAACATCAATCGCATCTACCAGAATCTCGTCGATTATGATGAGGAACAGTAACGGTGATAGAATACATCCTTGGAATTCGTTGACCTGCTCCAGAATGATGCGGAGCGTGACAATATGGTCCCCACAGGATCTTCCGGCACGGAATCCGGTCTGCTGCCGCCGGAGAGTCGCATAGATCTTCTCCTGAATCCGGGCTAGGATAATTTTGCATAGAACTTTGAGAACGGAACACAGCAACATAATGCCTCGCTAGTTATCGCATACAGTCAGGTCACCCTTTTTGGGCACCTTCACTAAGATACCTTGCATCCGACCGGGAAAGTTGCGGTGTCCCAGATATTACGGAATAAGCATCTCGGCTGATATGCAATCGACCCGTGGGGCTTTATTCGATGGCTGTTTGAATCTCTAGCAGTGATGGAGCTTCGGTATTGACGCGTGTTATACGCCGGATCCTAGGCAGATCATGCCGAGGTGGTGATGACCTGGCTGGCACTTGAAAAAGTAGCTCGAAGTGCTCGAACCAGCGTTTCAGCTGATCAGTTGGGTCGGTCAATAACTGATCATTCGCGTCTTTCACAGGCATCGCTGCATTCATCTCCGCCCCGCTTAAGCATCGTGAGATATCGTAGAGGAGGCAAATATCCCCGGTTGCGGCGGCTCTCTCTCCTTCGTCGGCCAGAGAGTCTGCTCACGTTCGCTTGTCCCGTCGACGTGAGCGTTTTACTTCCTTCTCAAGAGCCGAGTATCGTTGACGGGCTAAGACTTTGGCTCCTCTGGTTTTTGATCGCTCTATCGCGGCTTTGGCTTCTCTTCGCTCCTCTATCTTCCTCCAGGTATCATCGGTGATCCATTGTTTTCTCTGGGTGCACAGTTCGCCAAGATTATTCTTGCTGGTGTCGATGCAGGCGTTCTATATTGCGGTCCATTGATCAACCATGCTGCCATCTTCCGGAATATCTACAGCACGCGTCTCCAGTTCTTCAACGAAGGACCGTTTCACCGTGGCATCTTCCAGTCGGCGTGTGTTGATTCGTCGTCCAACTCTTTCCTCCTGCCGACGAATCCGCGCAATGTGCAGGCGTATTTCGCCGATGAGGAGGTGATGATCAGACGCGATATCGGCACTACGTTTATTCCGTACATCAAGAAGACTCCGTTTCCATTTTCGGCTGATGCAGGTGTGGTCGATTTGATTTTCTGTAAAGCCGTCACGGGAGACCCACGTGACCTTGTGAACCGGTCGATGAGGGAAGAGCGATCCCCCGATCACCATGTCGTTATTACCACAAAATTCTGCGAACAGCTCTCCGTTTTCGCTCATTTCTCCGAGACCATGGCGTTCCATAATGCGCTCATGGTTCGAGTTGTCGGATCCGATCTTCGCATTGAAGTCGCCCAAACAGATCTTGATATCACCCTTCGGAATTCTATCTTCGACGGCATTGAGTTGACTGTAGAAGTTCTCTTTGTCTTGCAGATCGGCAGCATCGGTTGGCGCATAACATTGGATTATAGTAAGGTTTCGGATCCGTGTTCTAAATCTGGCCACGATTATCCTTTCACTTATAGGTTCCCACTACATAAGCGCAGAGTGTGCCTGAGCGCTTAGTAGGAAGCCAACTTCGCGATGTCGGGGAGCGTGTTCACCTCGTAAACCAGAGTATAGCAGAACTTGTCCCGACGGCATTCTGTGTTCTCCCAAGTTTGGTCAACGGACTCCACTCAGTCCCAGGATCTCAAGCTTCATGCGGCGTGCCTCATTGGCAAGTTGTGCCAATTTGCCCTGCTGGGCTAGGGTTCAAACGTTCCATGTTCCTATTCGTGTCCGTTGTTTCGCTAAGAGTCGTCGCCGCAAAATCAGTCCGTATTCTTTCATTATTGGATTCTCGAACAAATTGATGTTTCGGGAACAGTAGATTGTTGACCCAAGGTTCCCTATCCACCGGGATGGGGCTGCCATCTTAGGTATAGCTTCCGGAGAATAGCATTTCATACTCAGCCGCTGGATGCCAGAACAGACGCTGTTGGAGTCGCACCTCCTTGGTGAACAGACGCTCGATCAGTCGGGTCAAATTTGTTTAAAGTCCCACCTAGCACCAGGTCTAGGGTAGTTCGCTTTGAGCGGCACACGGTCACTTTAATAGGGCCTTCTTGGGGACACATGTAGCTTTTTATAGAAATTCAACAGAGCCCACTGTCGAACCCCACCACATCCTAGGCAGACCCCACAGGACGCACCCTCTCACTCTAGCTGATGTCAGAAGGACAGCAGTGCCCAGGCTACATTACCAGCTAAGTACGCAACCCTTAGCTGGCAGTCAATTGTCATCGGAAGACCTGGGGAAGCGTGAGTATTGGAACTTGTGAGGACCAGAGCTATCTTAGGCGCTTCTTCCCGGATGTCAACTCACCATTTCGTAGCCCAAATTCATTTCTAAATGAAGCTAATATATTTTCCGTTACTTTAATGTCTGTACTCCACGAAATTCTTGGATTACCTGGAATGGAACACATGTTGAAGGTATGTCCAATTCGATTCATGAATCGCTAGTAATATTGACATATGTATTACTGCTGGGAGCAGTGTGTAAAATAATCGAATTTTTTTGGTGAACTTCACCTTTCTTCACTTGTCAGCTCACTTCCAGACACATTCATAGTCGGCTCTGGACTGCCAATATTCAGTTGAATATTAGTAAGGGCCCTCCTTAGCCGTGCGGTAAGACGCGCAGCTATAAAGCAAGACCATGCTGAGGGTGGCTGGGTTCGATTCCCGGCACCGGTCTAGGCATTTTTTGGAAATTGTTCTCGACTTCCCTGGACATAAAAGTATCATAGTGTTAGCCTCATGATATACGAATGCAGAAATGGTAACTTGGCTTAGAAACCTCGCAGTTAATAACTGTGGAAGTGCTGAATAAACAACACTAAGCTGCGAGGCGGCTCTGTCCCAGTGTGGGAATGTAATTATGTCTCAAATTTAAACACGGTCTCTTTGTAAAAAGAGACTTATTTTCAAAAAATCAGTATCTTTGAAACACCCACTCAACGATAGTATAGTCTTTTCTTTTCCACGTAAGTGCAATTATGAAATTTTCTATCGGGGGTCATTTTTACATACATTTTTGATGGAGTTGAGGTTGGTGGTGAATAAGATTTATATGGAGTTTGCACTAAAAAACCGAAAAAAAATAAAAATTTCCCGATAGTGCATTTTAGTTTACCCACGACATGAAAGAGAAGACTATGCACTTTCGCGTGGTGGGTGTTTCAGAGTTACTGATTTTTATAAAATAATACACCCCCATAAAGACACCGTGTTTAAAGAATCCAAAGGTCAATGAGTTAAGTGAAAAACAAGTAATCTGAACAAAAGTACCTATATCCAAGTAAATCGAATAAATGATGTAAGAAAAGGTTTTAGTGTACATTAGGGTGGTAGTACGGGGAAACTTTTATCATTTTTTTGACGGGCCTCTCTCTTATTCGGTTCTATTTGATGCGCTGATACTCTGGACAAAATTTCAGCCAAATCGGTCAACGTTTGGGCGGTGCTAAACACGTTGGAAGTTTATATGGAAAAATGTATGCAGAAACATCGACAAACAATGATTTGCAGTTAGACGGCACAATTTACGATGAAGAACTACGATACTTTTTCAGTTCTTGGAGAAATTAATACAAAATGTTATGCCGAAAACCAATATCATTTTGGTTTTTCATATCACTGCGCGCCCAAAATTCGCCGGCGGTGTGGTCAAAAAATTGCAGCGGCGCGCCGATCAAAAACGGAGGAAGCGGCGGCGCTTAAAAATCAAAAACAGCCGCGGCGCGGTGCGGTGCCGCTCAGCTCTGGTGAGCACACATGATTGCGGAGGATTTTTGGTGAAATAATGTTTCTATCTTTTGATTTCGAGCATGTACCTATAATGGGACCCATACAGGAATAGCTTTCGTAACCTTACGAGACATTTTATTTCGTTGCTCTTTTTATATGTGTTGATATTTTATATTTGGCTTTGTGATCTTCTTTTAATATATCGACGGTAATGCAGTTCACAGTAAATAATCCGTTTACATACTATCAATATCATTATTGTACGATGGTTCGATTTCTTAAGCATTGTTTCAATACACAGTGTTGTGACAAGTAAATCCATCGTTCAACAGCTCACCCCGAAATGAATGAAAATTATTTTTCCGTCGGTTTTCAAGTATAAGATCCGTATTAGCATAATCGGAGTAGTATTTTCGAGCTTTAAATGCAGTTATTAATAAAAGTGTAGTGAAATAGATCAATTTGATGTCATCCGAAAAAGATGAAATCGCAATCATAAAATTCGCATACTGATGAATGTAATCAATAAGTGTATGAACTAACCGGAACTCATTTTTGTGCGTTCTTCAAACTAATTTTTTGGAAATATACTTTTTAACACTGAATTTGCTTTATTTTTATGTGGCATGACAAAGTTCAAATAATGTAATAAAAGAGTTATAATTCCGTAATCTTTTAATTTTTAATGGTTTTACGATTAATGCTTAACCACTATCCAACCTCGACGAGTTCATACCGTGCAACATTTTTCGCTTCGATCAGCATTCGCTGCAACACACGCTGAATGTCACGAGGGTGGAGTCAAAATTTTCTGGTCAACCAATCAAATGCGCCCGCCTTGGGAAGCAGTAGCATGGGGGAAGTCTCTTGCCTAGCAGTGTTGGTGATATCGGTTAGCTGTTACTGCAGGCAAGAATCAGGTAGGTTACGAGACTATAAACTAGGTCAAGCGTGAAATGCAGCGAAGCGATACTGGTACTGAGTGCTTTTGTTGTTGTTGGTGGTGGTTGGGCATGCACTTTTGACTATTGAGGAAAAACTTCGCACGAATTTACTCTGAAGCATGCATTTCGATTTCGATGTAGTATTATTATTGGGTGTATATTTCTGTGCTGTGCACCTTTTTACTGCTCCATGGCTTGTGGAAATCAATTACAAATTAATTTTGAGCTAACAACATGAAAATGAATTTCTGTCTGTCTGACCCTTATAGACTCGCAAACTACTGAACCACTTGGCGTGAAAACTTGTATGCAGAAGTTTTTAGGGCCGGGAAAGATTCTTAAGATGGTTGGAGACCCCTCCCACTCTAGAAGGGAAGGGGGCCCATACAAATGAAACATACATTTCTGCAAAACTCGGAAGCTAATCAAGCAAATGTAATTAAATTTTGTATGTTGAGATTTTTTAAGACAAATCTCCTATGCACATGAAGAACTAATTTCTGTATAACTCGAGAACTGTTCCAAGCAAATAATGGAACCCAATTCGGCATGTGGGAAAAAAGAAATTTTGATGTTTGCTCTGCAAACTTTAAAACTTCAATTGTGAATACAAAATAAATGTTGCTAACTAATTAATTTTGAGTGAGACGAAGTTCGACGAGTCAGCTAGCTTGGGCATAAAAATGACTCCTTAGTAGATTAGTCCCAACGGATCAAGGTAAAGCTTTGTTAAATGGCATAATAATAAGCTGACATCTTCTGAAAAGAGGGAATTACAGGTTGCGTCGTCGTCTGCTAAGACGTTACGTATGTTAGTCGGGATGTTGTAGTTGACGTCTGGGATTTCATATTTACGGCACCAGCACATGATGCACTCTCCATTCTCGAGAACGCCTCAGGTTTCACAGAAAGGCCGGAAGGGCCTGACTTTGAAAAAGTGCGAGAGTCTTGTATGACCGGTCTGAAGCCTCTGAAGCGGTCAGAAGAGATGAAGTTTCTCAGGGTTCTCCAGCTCGAAAGTGGAAGTCGATGTGCCATGTTTTTCGAATAGCTGTCTCAATCCAATTTTTTATATCTGCTGCGGGTATGGAATGTGTTAAAGCCTGCCCTTGATATTCTGTTGCAGCCAGCTTTTAGGAATTCTAGCTAGATTGCTGGTGATGAGCATGTTTGCAAGGATAGTTGGGTTCAGGGCTGGTTGGTGTCGTCACTTGGCAGGGCTGCAATCACACTGGCTGAGTCAGATAGAATGACCAACGGGCTTATCGAATGAGAGAGCGGAAACAATCAAGGTTGGTTTCAATAATTTAGTAATTGGGGTTTGTTCAGTTAGAGTGTAAAGTTTAGCCTCTGAAATGAGTTTTTTTTTATTTGATTTAAGACTTTTTAAATAGAGAAAATGTTCCGATCTCCATCTCACTGAACATATATTAATCTCATCACGAAACAAAGAAATATTGCACCAATTTTGTCGCTTCTTTTAGTAAACATGCGTGCTTACTGCTGAAAAAAAAAAAAGAATTACAAAAATAAGAAAAAAATCAAGTTTCTTTTCGTTACATTGTTTTTGATGAGATGAATATCGGAGCCATGAGATGAAATCCAGGAGCAGTTCCACTAGTTATTCGAGCCTCGATGTTTTTTGGAATATACGGAGTTTGTGAAATTATTGTATATTGTAAATCTTTTTGTGACTCAATTGTACTTGTTTCTATTATTCGTTGGTATCTTAGGGTGGTTGAACGCCCGTTTTTCTTTTTTTTTTCAGGATCTCCAGGTCATTTTGGAGTGCTGTCATGATCTTGATAGTATCCATTCGAGCAGGCTGTTGAGTTATGTGCCGACCTCCTGGTTCTCGATGTCCGTGACTGCATAATATCGTTGTTATGCTTCGAGTAAGATTTGGCAACAGTAGGTCATATTAAATCAATCAGCGCAATCTTTCGCTAAGGGTGGTCTAGCACTAGCACTGCACTGATGGACGGTAGAGAAGAACACAGTTGGTCAAAGGAGGTGTGGGGTTTGAGTATGTTATCATCAGCGTGTCAATCGATGAGCAGCAAGCCATGACTCGGTCTCTTCTTGTCTGATCTCCATGGCTTGAACAAGCACCGAAGGAGAGCTGCTGTCATCGCATTTCGCTCCAGCCATTTGAAGTTTTTAATATCCTGACACTGATTTCAAAAGGTGAGCTCCCGAGTAGCACAAATCAGACAAAAGTAGCTGCAGCAACTTGATTGTGTCTAAATCTGGTCACATATGAGTTACAGTAACTTATGTGGAATATGTGTGCTGCTAGGGTTGGATTCAAGTGGTTAATGTACGAAAAATACAGTATTTAATAGTTTGAAAGGAATCACAAGCAAGGTGGTTTGTATTGCAACAAGGCGCGTCTGGAAGACCACTGGAGAATGGATTGTGGTTTTGAAAATCACAAAGCGCGTCTGAAAGACCGCTGAAAAATAGATTGTAGTTTGGAAAATCACAAAGCGCGCCCAGAAAACGCATCTGAAAGGCCGCAGTTAAATGGTTTGTGATTTGGAAAATCATAAAGCTCGTGTGGGAGACTGCCGAAAAAAAGGGGTTGACGATCTACAAAATCCCAGTCCTAGTAGCATAGTGACTGAGTGCTAGTTTTTTTTCTTCCTAAACAATGGAGGGGGAATCTGCTCAACAGACATCCTGGGTTGACCAGGAAGTGCTGGGTTAGGGGCCACCTCCAATGAGGGAGGCAGGACTGCATCCCCGACCAGCTAAACCGTTTCCATTGACTGAGTGCTAGTAATGGACCCCGTGCGTATAATGGACCCCCTGAACAAATGAACAAACCCCAAAACAAACGCTGGATTCGACTATCTTCTGCAAACTTCTGTAGGATGGAGTTGCTTCATGAAACAGGACAGCTGTTCCACACATTTCTTATGGACTGAGAAGCAGGAGTTTAGGGAGTGAGTGCTAGTAATGGACCCCTTAACGGCTGAAATTTACTTTAGTCGCTCCGCTCTGTAGCTCTGCTGCACCAGATGACAAGCAACAGGTATCAGCAACGTCTTTCGTATACATAAAACCAGCCAAAACATTCATTTTTACTACTAAATCAAGCATTAAGAAATGTATGGAACAGCTGTCCTGTTTCGTGATTCCAGCGTTTAATTTGGGGTTTTGTTCAAGGGGTCCATTATACGCACGGGGTCCATTACTAGCACTCACTCCCTAGTTATGTTAACTAATTTGTGAATTTAAATACACTAAAGGATCAATTACTAGCACACAAGGGAAGGGTCCATATAAGGCACAAGGAACATGTGAGAATGGAACATGTAAATCCAATGGGGGCACTGTAATACGTATATACAAACTCGACATTGCGTATTATGGGGGTGGCCACAATATGCATGGTAGCTACATCATTTTAAAATGCTTGCTTTAGTAGTAAAAATGAATGTTTTGGCTGGTTTTATGTTATGTTAGAACTACAATTTATCAAGAGGCTCGCTAAGGCGGAGCGAAATTTAATCGTTAAGGGGTTCATTACTAGCACTCACTCCCTAAATTTTAGTTAAAATAAATTTAGTTTAAAATGTATACAATTGACAGTGCCAGTGGACATGAAACCACAAGTGAAGCTTATTCTAACGAAATTTGAGAGATATGGAGAACTATCATGTGCCACAAAGTTGTTTGGAGGGTGAAATAGATTACATATCTTGATGTTAATTTTGGGATTCACTGACATAACATTCATAGCGAAATTTCCCATTGCATCAGATATTCAAAATTTACGAAGTTAAAAAAACGTTGCCAGCTTTCACCAAGCTATTAGTTTGGAATTGTTGGCTAATACACAGAAAAAAATAATGAAAAGTAAACAGCGCGTAAAACTTGAGATGCAAAAATTTACACTATTCTACGCGGAAATGGACCTCTTCCTAACAAGTTTGCTTACAACTTGCAAGCAATATTGACGATTCACGTCAAATATTATATACATTTAGGCTATATCACGCGTGGAATTATGCTAATAATGGCGTTCCATTTATGTGCATGATCTTTAGCGTAAATTTCATTGGATTTTTCTATCTGTGTAGTACTAGTTAACAAAAGTCTAAAATTTAGGTATCTCTATCTTTTTTAAATAAATATCATTTTCTAGGCGGTTGTTCGGAAGTTTAACATCGACATGTACATATATACAGGGTGGAAGTGGAAGTTTAACATGTACATATACCGAGTGTTCAATAAGGTCGAAAACACTTTCAAAAAATTAAAAATTGAGATTGAATTAATTCTTTTCCCGGTTCCATTTCATTAAAAATATTGTTTATATGGAACGTTTGTAACATTTCTTTTGGAATTACTTCAATTTTGCACTTCTTCAAGAGCATCAAACGTTTCTTAAGCCCATCGCAAGCGGCACACACGGTCTGCATGGGCATTCCGTTTCAGATTTTGAGAATTACGTCTTGAACTGGTCCAAGTTGCTAACCTTGCATTCGTCCACCTTTGGCATAATAGAGGACCAAACATACACAACATACAACATCATTACAACATAATCCAACATTGTCCACAGACTCCTTGATAAAGGTACAATATATGTAACCGAAACGTCGGATAAGCAGGTAAAACCCGTTTTTGAGCATAAGAAGACTGAAAGCCATAACCTCAAATATCACCATCATAGTCGATCTCTCCTAGACATTTCAACTTGTTTAACACAGCTAGGCGAAAAAATATAAATCTCCAACATAAAATAGACGAGAACAAAGCGCTTTATCAAACCCCCTCCATCCGAATCAGTTTTTTTTTCAACTTGCATACAAGTGCGATGGACTTGTTTTCATGGCCTGTTATGATTTTTTTTGTTTTTTTTTGGCAAGAGGTTTTTGCCCCTCTTGCGATTACTGCAAACCCTGTGCTTATGTGATGAACTTGTTAAAACTTGTTGTCATGAAAAGTATTAAATTTCCAAAAGTAATTAAATTACGGGAATTGCGTCTTCAGCAAAGTTTTTCAGGAACAGTTTTGCTACAACTTTTGTAAAGACACAAACCTTGTATGTTGTAGAGTAGAAAAAAATCATTTCCCTTTTAGGAGGATCTATCATTAAGCTGAAAACTTCCAAAGAAGCGCATCAATTTACTGATAAAATGTCTGGAAGACATCATTACGCTAAATCGTATGATAAAAGGGCTATCAAATAAACGCGCTAAAAAACAATTTCCGAAAACGTGCGTGGGTGTGAAGAAGATCAACATAGAGGACATCATCTTTTGGGTCGGTCAAGCGCGGGATGTAGCTCCGATTCGAAAATATTGGAACACAATCTGCGAGTGTTGGAAATGATGACGAATATGTAAACGTGTTGGATGAAGCAGCCATTGGTTTACGCGGAAAAGATAAATTGACCACTGACTACACAATACTCGCGGCGCAACATGCTTATTAATATCATGGAAAGAAGTCTTCATTGCAGGAATGAACGCTATTTCTTACTGGTTTTTGTTATCTGTTATGAATTTGAATTCTACTTTTATGAATAAAGAATGGTAATCTACAATAATCAGAAATCAGATTTAGATTTATTTTTATTTATACATCATTGAAAGAAAGCTGCTTAAGGTAACTACTATTCTAAGTTGCAAAGTAAATATAAAAGATTAAGAAGAAATATAAAACAGAAAAAAAGTTGAAGAAATAAATAAACATATAAAAACAAGAGAATAAACAAGTAGTCAGGAAGGTTGGAAGTCCTTGCTAGACGATTAACATTGATTCTTAGATTATTTACAACCCCGTGGCAAGAGATGCTTCTCAACGTAGCTAACATCCCAATGCATGTCAGCATACATTTTGAAAAGTGCTTCACATAATTCGCGCGATTACAAACAACAAGAATTTAATCAAAATATTGATTGCTACATACTTTTACTTTGTTCAAAACTAAAAACAAATTTTATGGGCATGTAAAGATAATCCAAAAAAGCTTTCTGAATATAATTTATTTCATTTCAATTTAAGTAATAAATATTTTTCGGTATGCATGACCTTTTCAACTGTGAATATTACCACAGTATAAACAATGTTAACATTTTTTGTTTGATCCGACGCAATAAAATATGAATTCGTGTAGCGTTTGATTTCACCTGCCGAGTCACCTCAATTCGGAAGTTCATTACATTTCATCGTCAAATAACATAATTCCCATGGTCATAGATTGTAAATCTTGCATATAATTTCGAATCCAATTTTCAGATTGAATTAAAACAAACAGTAAACATACCACATAATGTTTGTATTTGCACAATGACAGCGAAAGGCATGGCCTGATTTATGTGGAGGTCGGGGGGTGCCGTGACCCCGGGCCCCCACAAGTCTTATGTACCAAAACCTACTTTTTTTTTGTACATTTCGGGGCCCCCACATACCGTCGGCCCGGCAGCTATTGTGGCTATTGTCAAACTCCTTATGGTAGTATGGCGAGCCATATATTTTATATAAAAACCCTGATTGATCCACCTAGCGGTGTTTGTGCCTTTCCCGTGCATTAAATATGCTAAACAAAATTTAAGGGAGATTTTCTTAGCGTGTTTTTGGTAAAAAAAAATCATAATTTTACCTTAACTTCTGTTCCCATAGCCCATTTTCAATAGGAAACATTTGGCAAGGATTCCCCATCGAATGCAAGGAAAATCGGATCAAGATAAGTCCTAAATGATGAAAGGGTTTTGTTTTGCGCACATACAATACATACATACAAACATACATCCTCTCATTTCGTTAAGCTGAGTCAATTGATATATAACACTATGGGTCTCCGGGCCTTCTATCACAAAATCATCTTGGAAGTGAATATATTTCCTTTTCACTACACCTTTGTGTAAAAGGAAGGCAAAAAAAAAAAATACTGAGAAAAAAAAGTATTGCTTCGATATACACTCACAAAAAACTCCGCATTATATTCATGAGTTTACACATGGATTTTTGCAATGGGGTTTGCCAAATGCATTCCATATTTTCGACACATATATTTCATGCGCCCGCATGCATTACATGAGCGTTCATACATACTTTCCATGTGGGTCATCGTATCCATGTGTGAATTAGTATGCAATTAAGTATGTGGCGACGCATGATATGCATATTTCAAAATACATGGATTTTTGCCATAAAGTATGTGTCGATTTTCCTGAGTGTATAACGTTATATCGAGGTATTACTGTTCTGGGGTTCGGTTCCAGTGAATTTTGACATTTGCCTTATCGCTGCAGAGTGTAAAGGCTCCCCCAGACCTAAGCGATTTCACCGCCGCGACGGCGACAACTAGTCGCCGCGATTCTATCGTTGGATCGCTGCAGGCAATGTTCTATTTACGCTTCCATACCAACGGCGACAGAATCGCTGTCGCCAAGCGATAGAATCGCGTCGCGACTGTCGCGTCGCGTGTGTTTGGGGGAACCTTAAAATAATCGAAATTTTTTGGTGAAGTCCACCTTTCATCACTTACTTGTCAGCTCACTTCCAGACACATTCATAGTCGGCTCTAGACTGTCAATATTCTGTTGAATATTAGTTATTGAATATTTAAGCACACTCTACAAATTGGTAAATTATCTGATATCTGAACACGTTTTAAATAAATGAAGTAATTTATCAAATATAACTGAATCCAATTTTCATCCGCGAGATACTTTCAACGGCATACATCAATATAAACAATGCTAATTATGTTTTTTCTGTACATAGTAAGCACACTCAGTGACAGTCGAATGAATTGGTGGTGTTGGTGGAGTAGTCGTCTGACTATGTCACTCTATGTTTTGAATAATCATGCCATGTTTGTCAAAATTCGGACTGAAGTTGCTTCGTGAAAATGAATATTTTAAGCTCTGTCGCTGAGCCTTAGAATATAATATATTATGTACATGCTTACCATCACCATCATGAAAAAGGCGTAAAAAGATTAAGCTTTTTAGATACTTGAATGCAAGATATGGTTTTCACATGATACAGTGCTTTCCAGCTAGAGGGAGTTCGTTTTGCATACAAGATCCATATATGTTTTTGATTGGGTACAAGTTATGTTGGCAAGTTGTATAAATAGAAGCTTTCGTGAAGCTTCAGATGAAAGACACTCTGTGGATTGTGGATAGGATGAAAGCTTGGTCGTCTGGCAGCGTGTATTTAAGGGTAAAGCACATGCGGATGAACAAGGCTTTCGCGTGGTGTCGTTATGTAGAAGCATCACACTTACCTAGGGTATTTGATGTCGTAGATTCAAATTGATATTCACAAAAGCTATGCAGAAATTACACAACCTTCAAATAACAAAAAAAAGAATTCTCCTACATGTTCCCTAAGATCTCTAAATTGAAGGGTCTTCAAAAAAACTAAAGAAAATGTTATCCACTACTATACAAAAATCTTCATGCCTGCCGTATCCTAACGGCACTATCGTATCGATATTTATATAAAATTTATAGCTTTCAACATTTTAGCAAGAACTAAAAAATTTGCTGACAAAAATGAGATTAATGTAATTTGCTATCAAGAACCACCAAAAATTGGTTGCACTGCTAAGGGCCGATGTACACGTATCGGTTTTTAAAACTGCGTGCATGCCGCGTCAACACAAGGTACCCAGCATCAAATGGATCCATTGGTTTTTTACAATACTCGTCAAGATTGGTATATACAGTTGCTTCCCTATAGGTACAAGGGAGTCAATTTTATTAATAAAAATCATTGTTTTCGATAGTTTTTAAAGCAAAATCTTAAGTTAAGTTAGTTTTAACAGGAAAATCTATAGCACAATGCATCATCTGAAACGTTCTTAAATACTAATTTATGAAAAATCTTATAAAAACCCCACTACCTCCACTATTGGTGCTACCTTCACTAAGGGTACAGTTACCCTACTAACCATATATTGAAAATGAAGTGAATCGTTGAAAGCTCGTTAAGCCCCAAACACAATGTCAGCGGAATGGCAACGGAAACGGCAAATTTGACAGTTAGTCCATATATTTTCTGTCAAATTTGCCGTTTCCGTTGCCGTTCCGCTGACATTGTGTTTGGGGCTTTATGTGCATACACAGATAGAAAAATCCACTGAAATTTACGCTAGAAATCATGCACATAAATGGAACGCCATTATCAGCGTAATTCCACGCAGGATATAGCCTAAATGTATACAATATTTGACATGAGTCGTCAATATTGCTTGCAAGTTGTAAGCAAACTTGTTAGGAAGAGGTGCATTTCAGCGTAATATAGCGTAAATTTCCGCATCTCAAGTTTTACGCGCTGTTTACTTTTCATTATTTTTTTCTGTGTATGCACAACATGTGAAAGATTAATTTCGAGCAATGTTTTGAAGGCAACCACCATGCACAGACAAACAGACGTACATAACACTTTGAGTAGTTAAACTTAATGTTTTTGTTTGTTTGTGTACTGAGCCTTGCAACAAAATGACAACTTTTGTGATAATTTTCCAAGGCTCTCATAGATGTGAAAAATGTATTCGCAGTACAAATAGCACGTGTTATCAAAGTATTCATCGCTTCAATCAACCACGTGGCGGCCGATTTTTCAAAAATATCAAAGTAGTTTTTTTCTTGGATTTATACTTTTTTTAGGCGACTCGGTTCGATGAACTGCAAAATATCTCAATTTCATCTGGAGCATACGCTGGCTCAAGAAGCGGGAATCGCCATCGTAGTGCTGCACGAGATGTGTTAGAAAGGATCAGTTGTGCGAACGCGTAGAGGTAATCCTGGGAACAGCAGGATTGTGCATTTGCCCCAGACATGACGTCAGAATCATCATAGGAGATTTGAACGCTCAGGTTGACCAAGAGGAGGAGTTTCGACCGACCATTGAAAAGTTTAGCGCCCACCGGCCTACGACTAATTGATTTCACCTCTTTCAAGAATATGGTTATTCGCAGCACCTACTTCCAACACAGCCTTTGTTACCATTTTGGCTACTTTACCCTAGGATCCAAATCTGAGCAAAGTATTGGTAATTAAGAGAAATTAAAAGCGTATAGTACTGTTCACCGTGAGCAGAATTTATTTAGGTAACTCACTTATTGTAAGCAATGTTGAATGCAATTATTTAAATTAAAAACCTATACACGCTTAGTTAAGAGAATCTAAAAGTCGGTAAAAAATACCGATAATCGAACTAAAGTGCACATACCTAAAATGTAGGTAATCATCGATTACCTAAAGTTAGGTAATGGTGGTAAACAAGAATGATCGTTAAAAATTACCGATTTCCGGACGTTACTTTTTACCGAAAAATAGGTTAATGTTGTTTGTTTTGGTTTCGTGAAAACGATAAAAATTACCTATTATTAGGTTTTTATTCGGTGTTTTGTTTAAAGAAAAACAAAATTCATTCAATTATTCATGTTTTTATTTTCTTATCGATCGAATATTTGTAGCACAACAAGAATTTCCCCTTACGGTAGCCTCATACCGAAGACGGTTATTAGCCGTCTTCGCTCATACCTTGACAAACTTTTCCGCTGGATTCCGGTTCCTATGTATTTCAAAATAGGTCGGATTTTCGGTTTTTCGTTCGAAACACCCCCTATAAAATAAATGGGAATAAAATCCGTGAGAAACATTCCATCAGAGAAGTGAGGCTTTCCGAAATTTTAGAATAATACAAGTTCTACAACTGGTCAAGCAAGATTCATGCCCGCATCAAATGTATCATTTACAAAGGGCTCTTAAGTGGTCCTCCATGAACATGAATCTTTAACTCTGCTCGAGGACGACCTGCAAGCACTTGGGGTATTCGAATGATGTGTGAGTAGGACAATTTTTAGCGGTTTTCGAGCTCGGTGGGAAAACCAAATGAAAAACGACTTGGCAGGCGTTCCGCGCAACCGAGGATGGAGGCATGTGGCCGTGAATCGAGGATTGTTGATACAATTTTATCCCTCGATTTTATCTGTAGGTGTAAAAATCTATATAAATAAAATAAACAATTAGAAAAACGCAGACCTTAGCAAACCTTATTGGAGGTGACTCGGTTAGAGTCCTGGTCCAGTCTGAAAGTTTTTCGGGTGGGACATTGTCATAACTATCCAGAGGATTGACTTTTTGTAATAACTGTTGAAATGCCAACTGATCAGCCGCCCCAAAATTTCAGGCGGAATATTACACATGGAAACCATTTTCAGGAATTCTGTAAATAAATATAAGTTCCTGTATTATCCTCGAAAATTTGCCCCTAAAAAATCAACCACTTACCATCAGCTTTGAATCGCAAAATGTAGTCTAAAGAATGCAAATAATCCAACAGCAGGAAAATGCAATGGCGATAGCCGGAGATTTTTGAGCAATCACCAGCAGCAAACATATTTTTTTACAAACACAAGAAAAATCTAATTTTAGGTAAAAAATAACGTCCTTGCCTGAAAACGTCAAATACCTAAAAGTCGGTAAAAACTAACGTTAATTATCGGTTATTTTTACCGATATTTCAAGTAAACATCCAATACCTAATTTTAGGTAAAATAAAAACGTAATTTTAGGTAATCTAATGTAAGCGTGTAGGAAAAGAAAAAAGATAATCCACTCCTATCACCAACTGTTAGTTTAAATGAAAAGTGTAGTCTAATACCCTAAGCACACTTAATACACTACACATACACAAATAGATACTGAAATGGAATAAATGAGTGGGTTTTTGGATGGAAATACAAAGGAATGGGCGTTAAAGGAGGAAAATTGGACAAGGGAGGGAGGTATGGTGCAATGATGGGTTAGCTAGAACTGAACTAGGCTCGAGCTACGTCTTTCCACTTAGGACAGTAAACTATTCAGTCGCCTAAAGTCAAAGCTCCAAATTAGTAAAAGTTCGCAAGAAGTGCCAGTTTATTTCAATAGTTGCAGTGACACTGTACAAGTGCAAAAGCTATTTGATTATTATCCTAAATAAAGTGGAACGTTTCTTTAAAGGATACTCTAGCAAGACCCATTAAGTGTCGACTGGAGATTTGCGTGGTTCTCAAGCCCACCAATCACCGTCGCCAGCTTGACCGAGATCGCAATCCAGGTTAATACCGACCTGCGGTCAAACTCGATAGCTGCCCCTAACGGAAATCAGGACCACGTGGAAGCAACTGTGAGCCCCTGCATCTCTCTCCGACGCCATACGGTTGGGAACACGCCCACCGTTGCTAAGGAAAGCAAGGCCACGTGGAAGCCACGTTCCATTATTACGAATTGACGCAGTACGGCAGAGGGACGTCTATCGCTAACAGCCCCTCAGGACCACGAGGAAACCAACACGAATCCCGGTAGCCATCCCACCGAAAATCGTCGTTATACAGCGAGTAAACGCCATTTGCAGCAGTGAACGTCTATATCCAGTGTCCCACCAGTGCCGGCCGGCCCCCATACACACCTACACGCATACCTATACACACGAAGTAAGTGAATAAAGCTATTTAAACCGACGGATTAGTGTTTTGAACGTTTGATCAGTGCTTAGAGCCGACCCTGTGAGAAAGAGTTTGGGAACCCCTGGTGGCGAGGCCTTGTAGGTCTTGTCCCCAGCGTCCGCCTTGAGTTGGTCCTCGTCGTGTGAGTAACCCTCGATAATACCTTCCGTACCGGTGCACCGTGAGATCACCACTGCAGACGGAATTACAAGTCGACCACGTTCTGATTGATGGACGGCACTTCTCCGACATTATCTTCGTCTATCGATGTTAGCACCAAACTATGACCACTATTAGGTGATGGTTTAATTGAGCCCAAAAATATGCGGCATATGTTCGGTACCGACGGCTGCCTCGTTACAACCTACATCGACTGAAGCAACCTGATGTCGCCACTGCATACGCGCAGCATCTCGTGGCAGCGTTGCCGGAAGAAGGTGAGCTCGATGCGCCTCTCTTGAGCACTGCTAGAGTACAGTTAAAGCAGCCATTAACGACGCAGCGGAGAGCAACGTTGGTTATATGGGACAAAGTTGTCGGAACTATTGGTTCGACGAAAAGTGCAGACAGATTCTGAAGCAGAAGGACGCAGCACGGGGGGTTACGACGAGGGACATATTAAAATTTGCTTTTAAAAATTCAATACATGGAAAATTTCGGATATTAAACAGTCAAACATCGGTGAAGAAGTTTCATCGATTTATTATTAGCATCATGCCCAATCATTCAGTCTGTCTCCCAAACGACCGCTTTGGTTTGTGGTTTTTTGATTTCTGCTTTTCAAAGACCAATGTGACGGTTAAAGAGTAATACGTAGCGACAATCGAAAAATGACAGTTATAACATTAATTTTAGGAAGATGACACCCAACCATTCCAGGACGGTTGGGTTTCTGCACAGTTAGAGTAAATGTGAATTTACAGTAAACGGTAACTTTGATGACAGTAGCTAATTAGTTTGAGTTTTTATTATCCTAATCTAAGTGAGTTTTTTTCAATTTTGGCAGTGATTCTTCGGAAGTAATATAATGCCTAATATTCGCAAAGGTATTTGCCAAAGCTCTGAAGGTAATCCAAAATTGCGACAAAGAGCGCGCGCCAGTTTGTTAACACAATAAACGACACAAATAGATCGGTAACACTTACAAGTTTTAAACTTTCAAAGTAAATTCGGTTTAGTTTGCAAATAGAAAAATAAATATCTCTCCTCCGGGAGAACTCGTAGGAAAATAAAACTAAACTTTGACCCTGTACTTTCCTTTCTGTGTGAATAGTAGTTGTAGTAATAGTAGTTTCTTTTTCTGATCCATATTTCGTTAGCAAGAGAAGTTTTTAGTTTAAAGTTTGACTTTACAGTTACTTCTGGACTCGTTGCTCACTCCTCCAGTAGGTAATATTTACAGAGCTGAAAGATAGAAATTACGAGCGAAGCGGTTTGCCTGTCTGGCACGGGAAAGTTTTCCACTCCCGAGGAACAATAAATTTGAAGTGAAGCAAACGTAAAAAAGCGACTCGAAATAGAACCGAAAAGTAGCAACAGCGGTTTTGGAACTAACCATTTCTCGCACTCATTCTCTCTGGCAGTTCATAACTTTATTTTTCCCGACGAACCTACGACGGTAAATTCAGTCCTGTGATGTAGTTAATGGTGAGAATGAGTTTCACGTGGGTGATTTTAATTTTTGGCTGGAAAGTTTCCCCCTAACGTTTAAAGTATCGCGAAGCACCTACGATAGAAAATGCTGAGGAAATGGAACATGTTGAGAAGCGATCACTAAAAGTTTCACAAGCTTTCCTTTTACAGCGCAGAATGTTTCGTTAAATTATTCGACATAAAAATAGCACTACTACTCTGTTTCACATTTTCTTCATTTTCCGTTTCGGTTATAAAAATTTCAATTGTAACAAAAATATATATTCATATAAATCTGTTTTGTGTTGTAACTATCGCTTGTTCACCTCTAGTTAACCTTAGTACGTACTAATTTTTGTTGTTTCCTATTTGTTCGTTTTTCGATTCCGCTCGGCTCAACTACTTCTATCTATCAGTGTTTAGCAGCGTGATTACGATCGCTTGTTCTATACTATCATACATTGATAACAATTATTGTAAAACGGTTTGTAACGCTTCATTAATCGTGGCATTAGTTTGAATAGTGTTCTATCTATTTGTACTGAGATATTTCACAAGAACGTAAAACTTGGACAAAAATATGATTCCTCTGAAAAATCAACCGCTACTCAACAATTTGAATTACAGTTATATCAAATTTAGTGTATTAACAATACAGTCCATTCTAGTAGAATTCAAGAGGCACAACGATATTCTGGGAAATTACAAATGCATGATCGTGTTGCCCAAATGAACATGTCTGTTTAATATGATAAAATTCTCTCGATGATCCCAATGCGAGTGCGTGTATATACGTTTCATAATATTCAAAAAAATATTTGTCATTGATGGACCAATTGTATTATCATTTTGTAGCAAGTTTACTTTGTTGCTTGAAATGTGTATGTCAATGACCAAAATGGACTATATTGTTAATACAAAATATTAGGTCTAATGCATGATGGATCGAATCGTTGTTAATATGTAGTGCTATACGATGTTTTGATATTTATGTACTTTACTCACTTGGCTGATGTTTCGGTTTTACATGTGAAATATTTCAATACTGCGGTAAAGTAGGTAAAGACACACCCCATCAATATTTTGTTCAGTAATAATCATTTCTACGAGGTTTCATTCTAATTCTTAACAAGGCTTTCTCCAAAAAAAATCTAAATTTTTGACATGATGAAAATTAAGCGCCAACAATGATTTTTAGGATTCCTCCTTAGCCGTGCGGAAAGATGCGCTGCTACAAAACAAAACCATGCTGAAGGTGCCAGTCTAGACTATTTTCAAATTGGAAATTGTCTCGACTTCCCTGGGCATAAAAGTATCATCGTGCTAGCCTCATGATATACGAATGCAGAAATGGTAAATTGGCTTAGAAACCTCGAAGTTAATTATTATGGAAGTGCTGAATGAACACTAAGCTGCGAGGCGACAATGTCCCAGTGGGCGATGTAATGCCAATGAAGAAGAAGAATGATTTATAAATTGACAGAATTCCTAAAAAGGATATAACATATGTCATACGCAGATGAACTGACACATGTGTCCGAACGGTATAGAAAATCATAACGACCTGGGGAACTCCATACCCAACTTCTAAATACCTACTCTCCAACACCACCACCAGAATGACGCAGCTTGACCATGAGGCCAGAGCTACCCTGCACCGCATAGTATTTCTCGAATTGCGAACAGAGAGCAGACCTCAATATCTGGTGGTAGAACTGAGCGATGGAAGTACAATCACTCTTAAGGGCACACCAATGAAGTATCAAACATTAAGAAATTTCTCAGGGTCAAGCGACATTACTGGCTGCCCGAGCAGCACAATTCAGACCGATTTGGTTGCTATAACTCAAATACGACTGAATCTGGTTATGCAGAAGTCACATAAACTGGTGTATGTCTAGTGTGTTGCTCGGGTGATATTTTGCATACGTCAACACTAAGTGCGCGCTGGTCCCCCATGAGCATTGTCCAGATCTCGTGTGAGTAGAGGACAACCGGTTCAATGAGCGATTGTAGACAGTCAGTTTGGAACGGCGTCTCGCGGAGTCCAAATTTTGTACGATTTCTTGCCACGATACGTCTCCTGCTGGTCTCGTTTTCGGAGGTAACCAATGACCCCAAATACACGAATTATTCAACCAGTTCGATTTCGTCACCAACACCGATACAAACTTGTGGGTGGCTTACGTTGTCTTCTCTTGAGCCTCTTCCTATCATGTTCTTTGCTTTCAACGTGTCGATGACCAGACCGATCCACTTTTGTTGACAGCATCAATTCCTTCGTGTAAATCATACCATTCGTGCCATCCATGCCCTTCGTAGTCTCCCTATCAAAGTAATGTTAAAAAGTGCCGTAATCCGGGGGGACATTGATCATTTTTTAAAATTGTTTTGTAAATATTACCCCCATAAGTGAAACCATAGCTTTTTTTCAAATTTGACTGCAGTCTGTATTCCTGCTACATGGGAGTTGGTCATGCTGTGTCAAAATGTGATGCATGTGTCCCATCTGCCCTTGTTGAGGTAGTGGTTGAGGAATAGAGGACTTATCTCCCGGAATGGGGTTCCCAGGTTTTGTGAAAATCGAGTGCTGGTGCGAATGCGGGAGATGACTTGCTGGTTTTTGAGACTAGGCATGTCGTTCTAGGGGACTGAGGATCCTTTGACCTTCCGAAGCTGACCCTTGGCTCTCCCAAATTTGGCTAACGATCTTTTTGATCCTCCGGGGAAACCGGTGTCGTGAAACGCCGGTCTTGGTGACCGACTCCTGCAAGATTGTCAGCAGTGATGTTCCTGGGCACCATTGTCCGCGATGCCCCCTCTCGCGTCTCGCAATGGAGCGGTTTATGTTAGTTGTGGAGGAGTGCCAGCTCCTCGCTTCGTGCCAGTGAACCCTAGCCACTGGGTACAGACTGACGCTGTAATCGTGTGCTCTTCGAATACTTCCATGGCGGGATCGGCAACAGCTACCACCCTATCAACACCGTTGTGCATTTATTAATCTTCCTACTTTGAGAGAGAGGAGAACCTTGTTCCAAAGGTTTTTCATTTATGACATGCTTGAAGGTAACATCGACTGTCCCGCACTTCTGGAAAGGCTTCGTTTCAACGCTCCCGGAAGGACGATACGCCTCAGTGAATTCTTCAGACGTTCAGCACACCGAACGCAATATCGCTTGATGCTTGTTGTATTTCTTTTAATAATGTTTGTCATTTGTATGACTTGCATATTAGTAGAGATGTTTTTAAGTCGCGAATTAGCATTGAAGTTTTAGTCTGTACGATGTAAATATGTCGAAGACTGTAAATCAATAAAGTAAAAACGGCATAGTTCGACTACTGATGGGGCGGGGTTGATGGAGTCAAGGAAGCCCTCTCATTGCTCCCTTTTTTCGTCTTGGATTATCGTACGACATTCGTGGAGTTTTTGCTTGTAGTACTTCAATGCACTCGCATTGTTCGGGTAGCCAGGGGAGGTCTACAGAGCGCTTGGTTTCGGCGGCTCGACACATCTAATCCGACTACCAACGAAAGACCATCATTTTGCGTTACCTATCTGCGCATTTCAACAGGAACTCCAGTATGCCTCTTAAACTCGAACTACGCACAGTACCCGATCTATCATCAACAGTATTACCCAACAGTATTACCCAACTAATCGGCTGTTCGGCCACATTGAGAGTTGACGTAAAGTCAATGTCAACTTCTCTCCACGAACAGCCTAGATAGCCGTGTGGTGTCGGCAGCTGGTTATCTGGCTAAGAATAACATTACGGATTGCCTGTTCCAGTGGTAAAAGTCCACCATACAGGTGACCCCTAATTCTTGGTGTGATGCGGCTTTATGCTTACCGTGCCTACGAATGAATGGTTAGGGGGGTCTAATAAGAACCTAACCGCAAACGGAGCCTGTGAAGCACCAGGGCCCCCTTCACAGTATTTTAGCCCTCGCTGCGCTAACCGGAGCTATGGCGTAGTTGACTTTTTACTTCTCCGAGATAATCGGCTATTCTTATTCAACTTCATCATGAGGTTAAATAAGAGTATGGTTATGAATATGTGTTTCAAATTGTCACCTATATGGATTCGCATTATGCGTTTCATACAATGTGCTTTGTGTATGTTACCTATATGAATTCGCATTATGCTTTTTTTCACAGTGTACTCTGTGTCTCGTCCTTGACGTTTGGCTTCGGCTACTCTTGTTCAATCTCAACGTGAGGTTAAATAAGAGTGGGGTTATGAATAAGTGTTTCACTTAGTTTTCAACAAATTGTCACCTATATGGATTCGCATTATGCGTTTTTCACAGTGTACTCTGTGTCTCGTCTTTGACGTTCGGCTTTGCCTACTCTTGTTCATCCTCAACGTGAGTGTTAGGTTATGAATATGTGTTCTACTTAGTTTTTCAACAAACTTCCACCTATATGGATTCGCATCATGCATTTTTTTTACAATGTACTTTGTGTGTGTCACCTATATGGATTCGCATTATGCGCTTTTCACAGTGTACTCTGTGTTTCGTCTTTGACGTTCGGCTTCAGCTACTCTTGTTTAATCTCAACTTGAGGTTGAATAAGGGTGGGATTATGAATATGTTTTTTCACTTAGTTTTTTCAACAAATTTTCACCTATATGGATTCGCATTATGCGTTTTTTTTTACAATACACTTTGTGTACACACTTAACTCATTTCACCGTATTCGGTAAATTTTACCGAAATCTCAACAGCAGATCTGCCCGGTAATTTATTTTACGGATTTTTTGTAATTTTTTCCATTGCTCAACTGTCAAAATCACCGAAAATCAGTTAAATTATTTACCGAACAGTTCTGCTGTTGAGATTTCGGTAAAATTTTACCGAATTCGGCGATTTATTTTAAGTGTGTATGTTACCTTTATGGATTCGCATTATGCGTTTTTAACAGTGTACTCTGTGTCTCGTCCTTGACGTTCGGCTTCGGCTACTCTTGTTCAATCTCGACGTGAGGTTAAATAAGAGTGGGGTTATGGATATGTGTTTTAATTAGTTTTCAACAAATTGTCACCTATATGGATTCGCATTATGCGTTTTTCACAGTGTACTCTGTGTCTAGTCCTTGACGTTCGGCTTCGGCTACTCTTGTTCAATCTCAACGTGAGGTTAAAAAAGAGTGGGGTTATGGATACGTGTTTTACTTAGTTTTCAACAAATTGTCACCTAAATGGATTCGCATTATGCATTTTTTTTTCAATGTACTTTGTGTATGTTACCTATATGGATTCGCATTATGCGTTTTTCACAATGTACTCTGTGTCTAGTCCTTGACGTTCGGGTTCGGCTACTCCTGTTCAATCTCAACGTGAGGTTCAATAAGAATGGGGTTATGAATATGTGTTTTACTTAGTTTTCAACAAATTGCCACCTATATGGATTCGCATTATGCGTTTTTCACAGTGTACTCTGTGTCTCGTCTTTGACGTTCGGCTATGGCTACTCTTGTTCATCCTCAACGTCAGTGTGGGGTTATGAATATGTGTTTTACTTAGTTTTTCAACAAACTTCCACCTATATGGATTCGCATTATGCATTTTTTTTACAATGTACTTTGTGATTGTCACCTATATGGATTCGCATTATGCGTTTTCACAGTGCACTCTGTGTTTCGTCTTTGACGTTCGTCTATTGTTACATCCTCTGTGTTTTGTGACCTCTCTTTAGTCCCTAGCTGAATGCGTGTGAGTCTACATAATTGGCTTCCCTATAAATGGTTCCATTCTCCTTTCCAACTTCACTTCCTCTTCCTTTCCCCTTTTCACTTCCTTTTCCGTCAGGTAAATGATGAGAAAGGCCAGTGAAGGCGATGGCACAAATCTCCCAAATTGAGGGGAACGTGCCTCCTGAGCCGACGTTCTGATACCTGATACCTGATATGCCTCTTAAACTCGAACTACGCACAGTACCCGATCTATCATCAACAGTATTACCCAACAAACATCAGATCGTGTATCATAGCGAATAAGTGTACAAAGTGGAGGCCATATACGTACAGTTTGCATGCAGTCAAATGGAGGCATGCGCCTATATCGCCTCCACCTTGTACATATACTTATTCGCAATCATTTGCGATTTTGTGTTGGTTGGGTAGATTATTCGTAGTCCATGTTCATGCCTTAGCTGATCTCGATCGATTGTCGATCATATGCTGGTTTAGAATCAAAGAATAAATTTTGTGAGGACATGAGCGTAGCCATGATCTCGAACAGAGAGGGTTTAACTTAAAAAAAAATCTTCTGAACATTCGTGCATGAACGCAATTTCAATTTTAGTTCGAACAACTTTGAAACATAATCGACAACCAGCAGTAACTGATCAACCCAAAACACAAGAGGAGTGTCTCTCAGACTCAATCTGAGACTCGGCTAGCTGCTGTGTACTCAAGAGTTTTCCGCGTCACAAAAAAAAGATAACAAACGGAAACTTACACCTTGCGTGGATATTTATTAAGTTTAACCTAGTTATATTTTTTTACCGGTACATATCGCTGTTTTTCGATGGTGAATGAGAGCAGGTGGCAGACAGCGATTCCTGTTTAGCTGTGCGGTCATAAATCTTGCCGGAATATCAAGGCTAGCGTTCACCGATGGTTCCAACGATGGTAACTGTCGCTTGCACTCCCGTTCATTATCCAAATCTAAGTATCTTCCGCAGCGATGCACTTTGGTACTCATGGTTTACCTTCCTAATCATGGCTATCATGGTCTTCCCTCTTGCGACAGCACTCCACTGCTCTGCGTTCCGATGCATTATTCCGACGATGAGTGCTAAGCCGTTTCTGTCACTTCAGGAAATCTCAGACAGGCGAGGTAAGGCGCATGTCTGAACCTGAAGCATCCGTGCCCTTTTAACCTGTTAATCCTGTTAACCCTTTCATGATGACTTTTTTTACATGTATTTAACGTACATATTTGGATCCTGCCAAAACTATTACAGAAAGAACTAAAAAGGTGTTTTTTCAATGTTCTAGGGCGTCCAAGCTGCTCTGGAATACATAACCTCAAACGCATTAGAAAATATCTCTAGAAACAAAATGTCCAAAGCTGAGAATATGTCCGAAAATATCTATATGATCATAAGACATGAAGTTATAGAGTTTTGAAGTAACGTGACCAATTTCAGGGTCTCCTAAACGTTCTGGAGTTTAAAACATGCGATCTCCCCTACCAACCAAGTCCTGAACGATGTATCCGTTCATCGCCTCAAATCCTAGCATATTCATTGAGCCAATACGATTTCACTCATTATGTTTACTTGAGATTCATTGATAGATAAGACTCCACTTATTACTTTTACAACCACTACAGGCCATTTTGGCTCTCCAAAACGTCATGGAGTTCAAAAAATCTACCCGATCAACCAAGTCCTGAACGATGTATTCGTTTAGCGCAACGGTTCTCCACCTTTTTCTCGAAATTACCTTTCGAAATTAGGCTTCCAATCCTTTTGAAAGAATAATTCCGATCCCTTTGAAGGGAAGCTTCTTTAAGCTTTTGAATCCCTTTGAAGTAGGCTTCCTTTGCATCTCAAAAGGACGCTTCCAAGCCTCTTAAAAGAAGTATTCCGAGCCTTTTGAAAGAAGGCTTTCGAACCACTCGAAAGTAGACTTCCGAGCCTCTTGAAAGCAGGCTTCCGAGCCTCTTAAAAGAAGGCTTACGAGCATCTTGAAGGGGGCTTCCGAACCTCTTGAAAGGAGCCTTCCGAGCCTCTTGAAAGAAGGATTATGAGCCTCTTGAATGGGGGCTTCCGAGCCTCTTGAAAGAAGGTTTCCGAGCCTCTCGAAAGGAGCCTTCCGAGCCTCTTGACAGGAGGAGGCTTCTGAGCCTCTTAGAAGGAGGCTTTTGAGCCTCTTGAAAGGATGCTTTTGAGTCTCTTGTAATGTGGCTTCCGAACCTCTTGAAAGGAGCCTTCCGAGCCTCTTGGAAAGAGGCTTTTGAGCTTGGAAGGAGGTTTTTGAGCCTTTTGAAAAGATCTGAATACAGGAGCCTTCCGAGCCTATTGAAAGAAGGATTCTGAGCCTCTTCAATGGACGCTTCCGAGCCTCTTAGAAGGAGGCTTTTGAGCCTCTTGAACGAATGCTTTTGAGTCTCTTGTAATGTGGCTTCCGAACCTCTTGAAAGGAGCCTCGCGAGCCTCTTGGAAAGAGACTTTGAGCCTCTTGAAAGGATCTTGAAAGAAGACTTCCAAACCTCTTGGAAAGAGGCTTCCGAACCTCTCGAAAGGAACCTTCTGAGCCTCTTCAAAGGGGGCTTCCGAGCCTCTTGAAAGAAGACTTCTGAGCCTTTTGAAAGAAGGCTTTTAGGCCTGGAAGGAGGCTTTTGAGCCTCTTCAAAGGAGGCTTCTGAGCCTCTTGAGAAGAGCCTCTTGAAAGGATATTGAAAGGAACCTTCCGAGCATCTTAGAAGGAGGCTTTTGAGCCTCAAGAAAAGGAGGATTTTGAGCCTCTACAAATGAGTCTTTTAAGCCTCTTGAAAGGGATTTTTAAGCCTCTCGAAAGGAGGCTTCCAAGCCTCTTGAAAATAGGATTCCGAGCCTTTGGAAAGGAGGTTTCCGAGCCTCTTGAAAGGCTTCCGAGCCTCTTGAAAGGACACTTAAAAGCCTCTTAGAGGGAGGCTTTTGAGCCTCTTGAAAGGATGCTTTTGAGTCTCTTGAAAGGAGGCTTCCGAACCTCTTGAAAGGAGCCTTCCGAGCCTCTTGGAAGGAGGCTTTTGATTCTCTAGAAAAGGAGGCTTTTGAGCCTCTAGAAAAGAAGGTTTTTGAGCTTCTTGAAAGCAGGCTTCCGAGCCGCTTAAAAGGAGGCTTTTGAGCCTTTTGAAATGAGGCTTCCGAGCCTCTTGAAAATGGGTTTCCAAGCCTCTTGAAAAGACGCTTCCGAGCCTCTTAGAAGAAGGCTTCTGAGCCTTTTGAAATGAGGCTTCCGAGCTTCTTGAAAGGAGCCTTTCGAGCCTCTTGGAAGGAGGCTTCTGATCCTGGAAGGAAGTTTTTGAGCCTCTTGAAAGAAGATTTCCGAACCTCTTGAATGGAGACTTCTGAGCATCTTGAAAGTAAGCTTCTGAACCTTTTCAGAAGAGGTTTCCGAGCCTCTTGAAAAGATCTTGAAAGGAAGCTTCCGAGCCTCATGAAAGGAGGCTTTTGAGCCTCTAGAAAAGGAGGCTTTTGAGCCTCTAGAAAATAAGGCTTTTGAGCTTCTTGAAATGGAAGCTTCCGAGCCTCTTGAAAGGAGGCTTTTGGGCCTCTTGAAAGGGATTTTTGAGCCTCTTGAAAGGAGGCTTTCGAGCCTCTTGAAAATATGCTTTCGAGCCTCTTGCAAAAAGGCTTTTCAGCCACTTGAAAGGAGGCTTCCGAGCCTCTTGAAAGGAGGCCTTCAAGCTGCTTGGAAGAAGGCTTCCGAGATGCGTAGAAGTATGCTTCTAATCATCTTGCAACGAAGCAACCGAGCATAAGTGAAAAAAAAAAATCATTTTGTTCATTCGACGTTTTGCTCGTTCGATCTTTTGTTCCGCAGCCATTGTGCTGATTGTGGAAAGCAGAATTCAATTGGGATTTTTTGATCGCATTGCATATTATGTACAATATTAATTTTTGAAATAAAAATACACAATTTTCAAAACTAAACAATGAGTTTTGATTGAAATTGTAATACGTCCGCCATTATGCATTTTTGTCCGAGGTACCCCCTAGGGCCAGTGAAGGTACCCCAGGTTGAGAACCGCGGGTTTAGCGCTAAACATCACTCGGTTACTTTGATCACAGACAAACAGACATAACACTCATGAAATTCTCATCGTTGACTGATTTACCGGTCATTTTAAATAATCATTAGTTGGCCAATCGGTCACAAGTGGCGTGCGCATCGCATTTGCTCGAGTTTGACGTTTCTTCACTAACGCCATCTGGTTCGTGATTTGCCCAACTAAGTGAAAGCAACAGATGTCGTTAGTGTTTGTACGACGATGAATTTGATGAGTGAATGTTCAATGTGTTATGTCTGTTTGTCTGTGCTTTGATGGTTCATTCGAACAATTTTTCAAGACACTTCTATTCATTAGCGAATCGGATCGACTGTATTATAGACCCTTTTTGGAGCTCGGATCATGTGATCTATCCAATGCATCAACTTATGAATAATGTATGATATGATATCCCTGTAGGTCCATTGAGTTGATATGAATTCAATCATTATTCATACAAGCTGCTACAGACTTTTAAGGCTCACCAAAACGTCCTAGAAGCCGTTACGATTGAACTGCTTGTTCATCAAAGCCCGTGAACGTAGAATAAATCGCAGGTTAACTTCATTCTCATTGTGCATCTTGACCCAAGATAATTTTGGAGCACCTTAGACATTAGATCTCATATTCATAGCAATTTGGATCATATGCTTATTACACCGGATTGGGTAAATACCCATGATGAGCATCTCGTATTCAATAAAAAAATGGACTTGCATGATGCGTATATGCCTACTGAACCGGATTTGGTGTATACCGAAGATGAGGACATTGCAAAAACCTTGGTTGATCTGGTAGATACCGTGGGCTGTACTCCAGAACGTTTTGGAGTATCTTGAGCATCTCGTATTCAAGAAAATTGGATTTGCATCATGCGTATGTGCTTATTGAATCGGATTGGGTGTACACGGACGATGAGGACATTGCAAAAGCCTTGATTAATCCGATAGGTACCGTGGGCTGAATTCGAGAACATTTTGATGTACCTTGAGCATCTCGTATGCCTGAAAATTAATAACAGGTATAACGTTCAGGATGGCTCAACTTATCTGAGTATTCAGAACTATCAAACAATGTGGTTTAGGATTTAAACATGTCAGATTCATTTGCATGCTCTCAGAAGCAAAATCTTCCCAAGGTTTTGGATATCTGGGACTTCATGGTATAATCAAACTTGGCCTCCGATGTTTTTATTGCAAAGCCAATTTGGTGACCAGTTTTGCTAAAACAAGTGTGGACTTATATCTCTTCTGTGATTTTACACAGCCAATCTAAAACGCTGGGCATATATGACCCATCCGTCCTGAAAGGGCTAGGGTTTTATTCCTTGAAAGATCAATGCACCGCCATCCAAAACGCCTTCATCGCCACTAGCGAGAATAATTTAGGCGAACTGCATACCCAGGGGAAACAATCACCGATGAGACCTGCAGGAAAGCCGAAGTCGCAATAGAGCGAACAAAAACCAGAGGAGCCAGAGTTTTAGCCTAGCAACGATATTCGGCTTTGAAGAAGGAAGTGACACGCTCAGGCCGATGGATCAAGTTAGCGTGGAAATACTATTTCGCCGACGAAGGAGAAAAAGTCGCGCTGCCGTAATCTGGCAAAGTGATGTAAGCGCCAAACTACAACATGCATGTTTTTTTTCTGTTAAAGAGTTCTTTTTATAGGAGACGCAGGGGATTCCTGAAAAAAATCATAGGTTTCATAGAGGAACAGTACGAGGCCTACTCGTGTAGAATGCTGCACAGCAGGGTCTTATCCAATCCCATCCGGGTCGTAGCTGATGTAAGGCAGTGAATTATATCATCGTTACTGTTCCTTATCGTAATCGATTACATTTTGGCAAGTGCGATTGACCGTGAACTTAACCGCGAGCTGCTATAGCTGCCCATCAGCAATTGAAGGTCGGAACGGAAGTTGGGCTGGGTCGCATGCCCAGCTGGACATCGCAGCAGAGGCAAACTCAGAGCGCCACCTTGAGCCTCAATAAAAAAATATAATAAGCCGACCGAAGCTTGGTAACAGAATAAGGCGATAGTTTGACATCGCCCAGCATGGAGATCTCTGAAGTCGGCCCTTTGCACCACTCGGGATGTACAGGACCTATAAGTTGGTAAGAGGCGTTAATAGCACAGTATAGTTGCTCAGTTTCTTCACGTTCCCGATCTTCCTGGTGATTTTTCAAAGATATGCATCCCCTTGTGAACAATGTTGGTTATTTTTTTCGCTTGGATTTGAGGTTTCATAATATCTGGTGATCATTCCTTCTTTGACGTACTCACGGTGTACCAATGTCACAAACGGGTAAACGTTACAATTGTTTGAAATCATCGTCATTTAATTTTTTAAGTTGACAAATCGTGGGATGAAGTGTGAGATAATCTAATACTCGCTTGTTAAGTGTAGGCATTTATCTTTTAAGTGTCAGTCTTTACCTACCTCACTGTACTACACAAGCCATTACTCTCTAAAATCAAACGCTAGCGATAATAATTGGCAGCCATTCCTTAAAATGTCTTGTTTCCCTTGTAATTTTCTACATTTTTTGTTCTCGTTTTCGTGAAATATTCGCGAATCAGCATTACAAAAGTTTAATCTACCTGAAATCTGTTTTTCTTCTACTACGGCTTTCACTCGCACCCTTTTTTCCAAACTTCCCCTTCACATTTATTGCACGTTCCGACTCATCTACATTGCTTCCATTTCGTACCACAAATCTCAATCCGGATCCAGACGACTTTACTTACACGATGTTTCGATACACCCCGTATCAAATCTTGCGACGTTCCGAGAAAGCACCTTCAATTACATCAATAGCAGCGGCAGCAGGACAACGGACAGCGGCTGCGCCTCATCCGGCCTGACCGTGAAGCGTTCCCTGCGAGGAAATCACCGTTTGACATGCCATTCCGCACGACTAAACGTACTTTCCGAGGTCCTCGTGGAAGTCGTGCAGGTAGGCAATTAGCTGCGGAAACGAGGGACGCTGCTTGTAGTCCTGCAGCCAACAGCAGGACATCACGGTGTAACTGCGAATGAAACAAATGGAAGGGACGAGTGAATACAAAGGCACATGGGAAAATGGGTTAAACCTCTGGCACCGATGATGATGGCCTACCACCATGAGTGGTATTTTGTTTTATGTTTTCATGCGATTGTCGGATTGGGGTAGGAATTGCTACTCGGTGCGCCGAGCTGACGAGAGTGAAAGCGTGTGAAGAACCTTTTTTTAGGTTTATGACACTCGTTTATAGTGAGATTAGTCTGACCGGAAGGTGTTACCGAACTTAGAGGATTTAGTTGCGGGAATGTATTTATTGCGAGCAAATTAAATGGCTTGTAGAGTAAGAAAAAATAACAATTCATTTTGTGTGTCGCAACAGTTTGGTTTAAAAAGATCTAATTAATTGAGGCATCAATTAACACGATTCTATTCAGTTAAATGATTTAACTTAAATCTGTTAGATCAATGTTTTGCCTTTCTCGTATACTAAGTATACGGTAAAGGCTATATGATCGCTCCAAAAACAAACTTTTTATAGAAGGCCCGGAGACCCATAGTGTTATATACCAATCGACTCAGTTCGACGAATTGAGGTGATGTCTGTGTGTGTGTGTGTGTGTGTATGTGTGTGTGTATGTGTGTGTGTGTGTGTGCGCAAAACTACTCAAAAAATGTCACTCATTTTTCGGGCACTTATCCTTAACCGATTTGCTCGCAACAAGTTGCATTCGACGCAGAATCCTGTCCCATTGTTTCCTATTTGGAGTTGGCCAGATCGGACTATGGGATCGAAAGTTATGACCAAAATACAAATTCATATGAAAAAATCGCTTAAAAAAAGTCACTCATTTTTCGGGCACTTATCTTCAACCGATTTGCTCGCAATAAGTTGCATTCGCTGCAGAATTCTGTCCCATTGTTTCCTATTTGAAATTGGCTAGATCGGACTATGGGATCGAAAGTTATGGCCAAAATACAAATTCGTACAAAATAATCGTGTAAAATATGTCACTCATTTCTCGGGCACTTATCCTTAACCGATTTACTCGCAACAAGTTGCATTCGACGCAGAATCCTGTTTAATTGTTTCCTATTTGAAATTGGCCATATCGGACTATGGGATCGAAAGTTATGGCCAAAATACAAATTCGTACAAAATAATCGTGTAAAATATGTCACTCATTTTTCGGGCACTTATCTTCAACCGATTTGCTCGCAACAAGTTGCATTCGACGCAAAATCCTGTCTCATTGTTTCTTATTTGAAATTGGCCAGATCGGACTATGGGATCGAAAGTTATGACCAAAATACAAATTCATACAAAAAAATCGCGTAAAATATGTCACTCATTTTTCGGGCACTTATCCTCAACAGCTCGCAACAAGTTGCATTCGACGCAGAATCCTGTTCCGTTGTTTCTTATTGAAAATTGGCCATATCGGACTATGGGATCGAAAATTATACCATTTTTGCCTTATTCGTATACTAAGTATACGGTAAAGGCTATATGATCGCTCCAAAAACAAACTTTTTATAGAAGGCCCGGAGACCCATAGTGTTATATACCAATCGACTCAGTTCGACGAATTGAGGTGATGTCTGTGTGTGTGTGTGTGTGTGGGTGTGTGTGTGTGTGTTTTTTTTTTTTCTTCCTAAACAATGGAGGGGGAATCTGCTCAACAGACATCCTGGGTTGACCAGGAAGTGCTGGGTTAGGGGCCACCTCAATGAGGGAGGCAGGGCTGCATCCCCGACCAGCTAAACCGTTTCCATTGCCGCTGCTTCCATCGTCCCTTCGGTACAACCAGAAAGTAATGCTTCAAAGGGGCCAGTGCATGACGCACCCTCGAGGTTAGCTGCGTGTCCTTGCAGCATCGAACATCGTGACTCGATTTTTTAGAAGAACACCATGGTATCGTGCCAGCGCATTGCCGGCTTTCCAGGTGGCCTTACCACGCCCTATGTCCTCGGAAGGTGGGCAGGGTCGACTTCGCGCCTGCTTCCCTCTGCACGACTGGTATCAAGAATGATGATGCCGCGTGCACCCCAAATTGACCTTTCTGCGATAGGGCCTATTCGCCAGCACACAGAGGGACTTGCCGACGCGAGGCCTACGCCTGCCCCAGCCTTGACGAGGACCCTGTCCGTCCTCGGGCTCGGGGCCCGCTCGGTTGACCGACGCCGCGAAAGCGACGATACCATGTTGTTCTTCGCGCGGCCACTTGTTCGATAAAAGGATCGAGTTCGACCACAGAGCATGACCACCGGTATGACCCATGAAGCCGACTCCGATCCCTTGGACCACCTCTTATTTGCGCCTGAACTAGCCATCCTTGAGTCCACGCGCCACCTTCTGTGTAGCTCCGAGACGATTTGGGCGATAGCCGATAAAACGGCGTTCCAGCCAACTTCGTCTTTACACATCCTCCGAACCAGAGCCTAAAATATTCATCTTCATGAAGCAATTTCGGTCCGAATTTTGACAAACATCGCATGAATATTCAAAACATAGAATGACAGAGTCAGACGACTACGTCTCAGACGACTACTGCACCTACTCATTCATTCGACTGTTACTGAGTGTGCTTACTATGTGCAGAAAAAATGTTTTGTGTTTATGTTGATGTTTACCGTTGAAAGTGCCTCGCGGATGAAAATCAGATTCAGTTCTATGTGATAAATTACTTTACTCATTTGAAACGTGTTCAGATTTCAGATAATTTATCAATTTGTAAAATGTGCATAAATATTCAATGACTAATATTCAACCGAATATTGACAGTCCAGAGCCGACTATGAATGTGTCTGGAAGTGAGCTGACAAGTGAAGAAAAGTGGACTTCACCAAAAAATTTCGATTATTTTACACTCTGCTCCGAACTAGGTTGTCCGGGGTAGTGTCCAGACCACATGTGGGAAGCATGTGGTCACGCATTGCGCGAAAACGTGAGCACACGAACAACACGTGTTCCGCCGTTTCCTCTAAACCTGCGCACACCAAACACTCGGGCGAAGCCGAGCAAGCCAGCTGCTTTACCTGCACTTTGATTTTGCAGCACGCTTAAACGTTGGCACATCGAGCCCCCCATGGGGTGCTTGCTGTTCACAGCTTTGCTGGAACAAATCAAACAATTGGGAGGGTTCGTGCAGCATTGTGCCTTATGTCCCTCCAATGTGTGTGTGTGTGTGTGTGTGTGTGTGTGTGTGTGTGTGTGTGTGTGTGTGTGTGTGTGTGTGTGTGTGTGTGTGTGTGTGTGTGTGTGTGTGTGTGTGTGTGTGTGTGTGTGTGTGTGTGTGTGTGTGTGTGTGTGTGTGTGTGTGTGTGTGTGTGTGTGTGTGTGTGTGTGTGTGTGTGTGTGTGTGTGTGTGTGTGTGTGTGTGTGTGTGTGTGTGTGCGCAAAACTTCTCAAAAAATGTCACTCATTTTTCGGTGACTTATGCTCAACCGATTTGCTCGCAACAAGTTACATTCGACGCAGAATCCTGTCCCATTGTTTCCTATTTGAAATTGGCCAGATTTGACTATGGGATCGAGAGTTATGGCCAAAATACAAAATCATACGAAAAAATCGTGTGAAAATGTCACTTATTTTTCAGGCACTCTTCCTCAACCGATTTGCTCGCATTAAATTTCATTCGACGCAGAATGTCTCATATTTTCTTATTGAAAATTGTCCACATCGGACTATGGGCTTAGATGTTCTGGTCAAATTACTATTTATTGTGAAAAAGAGTTCAAAAAAGTCTATCTCACTTTTTTAGCACTTGCTCGCAACAGATTGCATTCGACGCAGAATCTTGTCCCATTGTTTCCTATAGAAACTTGGCCGGATCGTACAATTGGGTCAAAAGTTATGGCGAAAATACTAATTTTAAAACTACAAAATAAAATGCCATTTTTTGCTCTTATGTTCATCCGATTTGTTTGCAACAAATTGCGTTTGGCGAGAATTTTTTTATGCATATAAACAAATATGAAAAATAAGACCAATCCACATATTGGTGTTATTTTAGATTTTTCCAAACCTTTTGAACGAATGAGAAAGGCACCATCACCGCTAGGTGGATTAATCTGGGTTTTTGATTTTAATTCAGTTGTAACTCGTTCGATATCAATCGCCAAAATTAGAAATGATATTTAAATCAGGCTAATGCTACATTTTGTTAAAGCAAGAGCAAAGTGGCAATCTCTGTAAATAACCGTAAATCTGTGAACAGTAAGAATAAGGCAACTCGGTGCAAATAGCAAAGCCTTACCATACTATCCAAAAGGTTATCATATTTTTATTTTCCATCGTAAAGCACTTCCCACATCATGGCAGCACGGCAATCGACTTCAAAGCGATAGTAAAAAGCCCTAGCAATGATATCAAAACAAAAAGGCAATAATAAACAGGAGGTACCAACCCTCGGCAGTAAGAGTTCAAAGAACAAAAAAAAGCAAAAATCATTGCTCTCCTCAGTGTTGTCACTTCGACTGCATTAATTCGTTTCCACGCTTCGTCCTGGCTGCCATGTTTTGCTGTGTCTACGGCATACCATATTCGGGTTGGGTATACAACCGTTCCATCATCGACACCGCATTTCTCTGGAGTCTCATTTCGAGCAACCCTATTGCCCTCCAGTTTCCAATGCGATGATTATTATACGAGCATAGGCGAGAACAGTAAAGTTGAACGCCGTGCATCAACATTTACGGTAGCTACAAAAAACGTTCTTGTAGCTAATAAAAAATTAAGAATTGCTTTACAAATTTACGGTGGGATTTTTTTTGGAAAAATGGTAAAAATTATTCAAACTTTGCTATTATACTCAGCCTTCTTCCTCAACTAGGAAATCTGAAAACAAATTTTGTGCGAAACTTTTTAAAGATCTCAAACTACTAGTAAAGATATTTTTTGCAACAATCAACTTGAAATAAGATTACAAACAAAATTTTTGAATAATTCTCAGTACATAATTTTGCAGAGCCACGTGGGCGAAATTGCTGAACGAAAATCGGCGTTAATATCTCCAAAGAAATACTGATTTAGAATAGTTTCCGGGCGCACCAGAAGATCTGAAGAAAGTAGAGTTCTCCAGAACGTTTTACTTGATTATTTTATAATTTAAGTTTGCTAGAGTTAATGTAATCATTCCTTGAAATCAACCGAACTTTGAAACATTGTTTTCACCTCAAAGTCTAAAACCAATCTTTTATTCAGTATTTGAATTACTGGCGAACTTAAAATGCCAAGCTAATTTCCATTGTTAACCACTGTGCTCCGCTCATGAAGCGATTCAGTCTATAATTTTGTTTTATATTCAAATAAATGCTAAATTGGGCTTTTCACTTTGCAACGTCACGGTTTGTACACCAGGATAAATCGGCATAGCTTGTATATTGGCTTTATTTTGGGGTGGTGTGGAGTGGTATCTGGTTCTTTGATTTTATGGTTTTATTGCACTTTTTCCGCATTGTCACGAGTTATTTCCTTTTTCTAGAAGAAAAACTAAATATATAAGCATGGCTTCCAGAATACAAGAATCTAGCCTTATAAGAAAAGTTTAAATTATAAATTAAGCCACTTTTAAAGATGGAAAGTGTATGAAATAAATGAAGATAAGAAAATGGTTATATGAAAAAAAAAGTGTTCTTTGCAGCAAATTAAAACATTATTCATAATATTTAATAGTACCTATATCAGCGTCACGAAATCACGAAACAACAGATTCTAACAGCTAACAAATTCATAAATCATGATAGGTTCAATGGACGTTGGTGATAACCAAAAAAAAACTATTGTACGACAATTATTCGAAACCCAATTTTTCAAACGTAACATACCCGATCTCATATTCCTCAAATAAATGCATTCCCCAAAATTATTTGCCCGAGTGTAACAATTATTCAAACAGCAATTATAAGTGGCAGTCGAGCTCGGTAGTCCAGTGGCTAACGCTCCTGATTTATGAGCAGGAGGTCGTGGGTTCAATTCCAGGCTCGTCCCTTTTCTACTTTGTATTTCTATCTTAGTTCTTGGAATTGCTCAATGCTAGCTGACGCTAATGCTCGGGTGGTTTAATACCCGGAACATAGACAATTCGCTTTGATTCAACTGAACCTTAGTTGCGTGCTCTTGCCTACGCAATGCGGTCGGGTCTAAGCTTGACGACTGACTGGCAAATAGCACACACAACCTCACTTGATCAGTACAATTGCTGATGAAGAATGTGTGTAGCCGTCAAACATTCTAAATATTCGGCTTGACAAATGGATTGTGAATGATTCGACTATGCGTCCAATTGAGGAATCTTGGGCTCATTCGGTAGCCGCTAAGTGACCGACGAAAGTCCTTCGTAGCTTAGCTGGATTAAACCACCAGTAGTACTCTAGGTACTGAGGGTCGTGGGTTCGAGTCCCATCCAAGGGAAAGTGATTACCTTCAATACATTTTCCAAATCCAAATTTTTCACATAATGTGCATATTTATTTACATCTGAGTTTTCAGAACATTGTAAATTTCATCTGAATCAGGTTGGTTTCGTTGTTAAAGAGTATTGTTATTTGCCAAACGTGTTTTCTGCACTCTGAAAATTATCTCCCGCATGAAAGAGAGCAATGGTATGCGATATTTTTCCGTTTTCAGTGCAAATAATCTATTTACAAACTATTTACTTTTCAAACTTCGCGTCAGATTTACAGATTTTTTAGATAAATAAAGTGCTGAACACATAAAATGGCAAGCTCGTTCTATTACAAATTTACAACATTGTGCATCGCCTGAATAGAAACGTTCCTTTTGAAGAACTGATTCATGTAATAAATTGTGTTGTAAACAGAAAAATATTCATTCGAAAAGTGAATAAACATTTGCTCATCCTTTCCACATAAGCAGGGTTCGTATCGCTCACTCAATCTCAGGAGCACAGGATGCTCCCTCACGAAAATTTTCGGGGAGAAATCGCTTTTCGGGAAAAAAAAAAATCCCAGAGAGTGATAACCATTTTTCGCTCACTTCGATTGCCGCCAAACGTTGGTTTGCTCTTTTTCTTTCAAATTCGAGTCTTTTCGTGGCATCTTCAATGCAAATGGTAGTAGCTTATAAAAAACAAATAACTTAATGCTTTCATACAGATAGCGTGGTGATGTAGCTAGAATAAGCGCATCCTTACGACTATTATTGTTACTATTCTGGGTTCGAATCCCGGCGCGTTCATACAATTTTGTAATTGTTCTGCGATAATTCTCGCGAAAAGTGTGTGAGTGGGTAAAAGTGATGAAACGAAAAAGGATTTTCATCTAATAGGCAAGATTTTCGTTTATCATCCAAGGCTAATTGTAGAGAAAGATTGATGGGTGAAAGATGATCCTCAGAATAAACAACGAAAAAAGATTCTCCCTTGGCCCGAGAAACGCTTGCTTTGGTCTCATTGAACCAAAAAGTTGAAACCCTGCACATAAGACATTTGGTACAAAAGTAAGCTAATGGCAAGCAAGACAACAGCCAATAAAACAGTAAAACGGCTGATGTCTTGTTTCCATATTAGCTTTCTTGCTGCAAAAAAAAACAAAAGTCCGACAAGCAACCAACCTCCATTCATGATCTGAAAATACTACGGCTCAGAAAAAATATGAACATTATATCTTCATTTATTTATTTATTTATTTATTATCAGACTAAGGCCGGAGTGGCCTGTGCTGCACATAAAAGTCTTCTCCATTTAGCTCGGTCCTTGGCTGCACTTCGCCAACCACGCAGTCTGCGGAGGGCCCGCAAATCGTCCTCCACCTGATCGGTCCACCTTGCCCGCTGTGCACCTCGCCTTCTTGTTCCCGTCGGATCGTTGTCGAGAACCATTTTCACCGTATTACTGTCCGACATTCTGGCTACACGCCCGGCCCACCGCAGACTTTCGATTTTCGCGGTGTGAACGATGGATGGTTCTCCCAACAGCTGATGCAACTCGTGGTTCATTCGCCTCCTCCACGTACCGTCCGCCATTTGCACCCCACCATAGATGGTACGCAACACTTTCCTTTCAAAAACTCTCAGTGCGCGTTGGTCCTCCACGAGCATCGTCCAGGTCTCGTGTCCGTAGAGAACTACCGGTCTTATAAGCGTTTTGTAGATAGTCAGTTTGGTACGGCGGCGAACTCTATTCGATCGGAGCGTCTTGCGGAGTCCAAAGTACGTACGATTTCCAGCCACTATGCGCCTCCGAATTTCTCTGCTGGTATCGTTATCGGCGGTCACCAGTGTGCCCAAGTACACGAATTCGTCAACCACCTCGATTTTGTCACCACCGATAGAAACTCGTGGTGGGTCGCTTACATTGACCTCTCTTGAGCCTCTTCCTATCATGTACTTCGTCTTCGACGTAGTAGTGATAACTAGTCCGATCCGTTTAGCTTCGCTTTTCAGTCTGATGTAGGCTTCCTCCATCCTCTCAAAGTTACGTGCCATGATATCAATGTCGTCGGCGAAACCAAATAACGGACTTCGTGAAAATCGTACCACTCGTGTCAATCCCTGCACTTCGTATTACTCCCTCCAAAGCGATGTTGAATAGCAGACACGAAAGACCATCACCTTGCCGTAACCCTCTACGCGTTTCGAAGGGACTCGAGAATGCTCCTGAAACTCGAACTACGCACATCACCCGATCCATCGTCGCCTTGATCAACCGTATCAGTTTATACGGAAATCCGTTTTCGTGCATTGGCTGCCATAGCTGGTCCCGATCGATTGTATCATATGCGGCTTTGAAGTCGATAAATAGATGATGTGTGGGCACGTTATATTCGCGGCATTTCTGCAATACCTGGCGAACACCTGGTCTGTGGTAGAGCGTTCACCCATAAATCCCGGCTGGTACTGCCCCACGAACTCTCTTGCAATTGGTGTTAGTCGGCGGCATAAAATTTGGGAGAGTACCTTGTAGGCGGCGTTCAGCAATGTGATTGCGCGGTAGTTGCTACAATCCAGCTTATCGCCCTTTTTGTAGATGGGACACACGACACCTTCCATCCACTCCTGCGGCAGAACCTCATCCTCCCAAACCTTGGTAATCACCCAGTGCAGCGCTCTACCCAGTGCCTCACCACCGTGTTTAAACAGCTCTCCTGGTAGTTGGTCAACTCCAGGGGCTTTGTTGTTTTTCAGCCGGCCGATCTCCTCCTGGATTTCCTGGAGATTCGGAGCCGGAAGTCGCATGTCCTGCGCGCGTGCTCCTAGGTTCACTACCATGCTGTCACCGTTGTCTGCCAGATCACCTCTCGCTCGTTTCTAAGAAGGTTCCCGTTTATGTCCTTACACATATCAGGCTGTGGCACGTGGCCCTTACATGAACGGTTCAACTTCTCATAGAACTTTCGTGCGTTATTAGCGCGGTACAGTTCCTCCGTCTCTTCACGGTCTCGATCTTCCTGCTGGCGCTTTTTCCTCCGGAAAATCAAGTTTTGTCTGTTCCGCGCCCGTTTGTATCGTGCCTCGTTCGCCCTCGTGCGGTGTTGCAGCAATCTCGCCCATGCTGCATTCTTCTCCACAACTAACTGCTCACATTCGCCGTCATACCAGTCGTTCCTCTGATCCGGAGCCACCGTGTCTAGTGCAGCGGTTGTGGTGCTTCCAATGGCGGATCGAATATCTCTCCAGCCATCTTCAAGAGATGCTGCGCCTAGCTGCTCTTCCGTTGGGAGTGCCACTTCCAGCTGCTGCGCGTAGTCTTTGGTTAGTCTACCGTCTTGTAGCCGCCCAATGTTGAGCCGCGGCGGACGACTCCGACGCGTGTTGATCACCGTCGAGAGTTTTGAGCGCAGACATATTGCAACGAGGTAGTGGTCGGATTCAATATTCGCACTGCGGTAAGTGCGTACGTTCATGATGTCGGAGAAGAATTTACCGTTGATTAGAACGTGGTCGATTTGGTTTTCCGTTACTTGATTAGGTGATTTCCATGTGGCCTTGTGGATATTCTTGCGGGGGAAGAAAGTGCTTCGGACTACCATTCCGCGGGAGGCTGCACAATTTATGCATCGTTGGCCATTGTCGTTCGATACGGTTTGCAGACTATCCGGTCCGATGACCGGTCTATACATTTCCTCCCTTCCTACCTGAGCGTTCATGTCACCGATGACGATTTTGACGTCCCGCAGTGGGCATTCATCGTATGTCTGCTCCAGCTGCGCATAGAACGCTTCTTTCTCGTCGTCGGATCTCCCTTCGTGTGGGCAGTGCACGTTGATGATGCTATAGTTGAAGAAACGGCCTTTTATCCTCAACTTGCATATCCTTGCGTTGATTGGCTGCCACCCAATCACGTGTTGGCGCATCTTTCCCAGCACTATGAAGCCGGTTCCCAGCTCGTTGGTGGTGCCACAGCTTTGGTATAAGGTAGCCGCTCGATGCCCGCTTTTCCACACTTTCTGTCCTGTCCAGCAGATTTCCTGCAGCGCTACGACATCGAAGTTGCGCAGAGCGTTAGTGATTAATCATAGATTTAATCATGATTAATGAATAATGGGTTATTTAATCATTATTCATTAATCATAATCATACAAAAAATACGATTCAATCATTAATCACTAATCGTTAATCATAGATTTTTACAATCATATTCATGATTGTTTTGAGTTTATTCATTAATCATCAATTTTAATCATTGCATACATTGCATTTATTCATTAATCTTTAATCATAATCATACAATTTCAAAGGTAAAAAAATATAATTTTGTCGAACGGTTACTTGATTATTGATCACTATGCAAATCATTTAATTTGATTATTCATTATCATTAATCATTAATCATATCGATCGTTAATCATTATTCATACACATATTGTGTCAACATTTAATCACGATCGGTAATCATTAATCATACTTCAAACGTTTTATTCATTATTCATAATCGTTAATCATTGTCAAAAATTAATTTAATCATTAATCATAATCATTATTCATTGACAAAAATGAATAAATCATTAATCATAATCTTTAATCATAGAGTTGAATGATTTAATCATAGCAAAATTAATCATTCATTGGAAGCTTTATTCATTAACGCTCTGGTTGCGGGGATGTAATTCATCGTAGATTATCCTATCGCAACCTGCGAAGCCTAGCGACTTGCAGTTCCATGTTCCAAGCTTCCAGTCGTGATCCTTTATTCGTCGCCTAGGTCGTTGCCGATTGTATCGAGTCGTATTATCTTCTATGTCGTTCGTAATACGTAATGTAGTTGTTTTTAAAGGCGGCTTATTGGGCCTGCGCAAACCTCCTGTCTCGTCGGAGGGCCGTCGTGTCAGGGCTGTTTAGCGTCCCACCTAACACCAGGACTTGGGCTATTTGTCCCATATGAATAGGAAATCCCACGAAGATGGTACTGATATGTGATCATAGGCAGTATTATACAAGTTTAATAAATTTGTTATTGTTATGACTTGTTATGATTCGGAACAGTTTTTGCCTTTCTTTTATCGTTGTTCGTTATCTTTTTATTTATTTATTAGCTTTATTAAGGAGACTTGCAGCCCCAGGCTGGCTCGCCTCCGTGTTCGTTATCTATTGAGAGCGATTTCTGCTTTTATCTGCTTTTAACTATCGATGTAGAAATGGTAGAGCAATTTATGTGCACTTCAGAACAGTTAAGAATAGAAAAATATGTGAAGCTATCAGTTGAATGCTTCCACTTGTTCACATTTTAGTTTTCTTGATCAAAAATTGCATATCATCTTTCATCAGTATAGTGCCTATGATCGCATATCAGTCCCATCTTTGCTGGATTTCCTATTAATATGGAACACAAATGCGATCACGGGCAGTATAGAGGCTATTTAGGAGTCAATATGCATGCCCGGAAGTAACATATTGCTCTTATAAGTATAGTCAATGCTAGACTAGTGTTATAAAACATTTGTTGAATCTGTATGTTAAGGTGTTTCAAAAAACACCTTTTCAAATTTTCTGATGGCCCTCCTATTCTGTTCTATTCGATGCCCGGATGCTCTTGACAAAATCCGTCAAACTTTGGGCGGTGCTAAACTCGTTGGAAGATTATATGGAAAATATATTTCGAGAAACACAAAAAACAGTGAACTGCAGTTAGGTGGTACCATTTACGATGAAGAACTATGATACTCATTCAGTTATTGTAGAATTAAATGCGGAATGTTATCTTGAAATCCGGGAGAAGAATCGAGTTTTTGCGGCAAGGTTATTCGTAGTTTACGAAATTTCGCGAGTTTCGCATCGCCCAACCGTTGACAGAGTTGACTGAAATTTTGTCCTGAGCATCGGCCCATAAAAAATTGAGATACGTAATTTGAGCCTCCCTAGTATTAGTGTTGTTCACACTGAAGTATGTCTTGTAAATCAAAATTTACTATATCAAAAAAAAAAAAAACATCCTCACTCACGCCGCTCTTGAGAAAAAGTGAGCATTCCTAGAAATATAACTCACAAGTCTCAGCTCACAAGTATACTTTCACGATATGAGAGATGAGATGAGATGAGATGAGATGGGTAAGACATAAGTAAGAGAATTGGGAAATTGGTCAAAATACGTCCGAGAACCAGTTGTTTGAAAGTTTAGTTCCCATGGTTTTCTGTTCACTGTAGGTATTCGGCGTGTTAATTATAGTTTCTGAAATTCCTGTGATAATAAGACAACGACAATGCATACGGACACTCTTAGACCTGATGCCCACGTAGCGTCTTAGGTTCCTCAACAAGTAAGGGTAGAATACGGCATTGGCAGGGTGCGACAGTTGTTGGCACCCTCAACAAAATTTGCGTTTTCCAGCAAACATACACTATTTATGAACAAAATTTTAATTCAATCACACAATTTCAAGTCTAAGCTTTCATTTGAATGAGTTGTTTGTGTAAAAGTAGCAAGATTTGATGAATTAATCACCGAAACAAATTTGCACCTACGAAATCCTTGCCATTATTGCATCGCCAAAGAAAGCAGCGCACGAAAGGCAAACTGTTACTTACTTTTTGGATCGCCTGTTTCTCCTTTTTATTGCGTATGACACGACAAACTAAGTACGTAAACTACTTTTTACACTTTATCACCACTTGATTATCACCACAAAGAGCAAATTTATGCAATATTTGCTCTATGTTTCACTAAATAAAATCGGGACTGTTCGTTTTCTTTGACAGCAGCACTTTTCGGAATAGAGCGAGAGAATGTGTTTGTGAGCATATCAAACACACGCTAAAAAAATACCACGCGCAATTCTATGTGATTTGATTTTAGCAAAAATACGAACAAAATATCCGGTGATGGCATTTATTTAAAAAAAAGTGTTAAAATACAAATGCTTCCAATCAGATTTTTACGCAGACTATGAATTATATCAAAAGTGATAGCAACGCCGTAGTATTTTAACCCTTATGTGGCTGACAGGACCGTTTTCCTTTTGCAACTTCAATTCTTTCCAAGCTCATCAAAAAAATCATAACCATTCCCGTTCCTATATAGCGCATTATAATTGCCTACTTTTAGGGTATTATCCATTATTCAACTGTGAAACGTACTGTAAGAATGGGGTGGCTCCAGCGGATGGATAGGACAGTGCTGCCCATTATTCAACATATGAAGACTCACGAGGTGGAATATATTGTTAATATACTATACATACTACCAGAACCGACGAGCTTCGTTTCACCTAAAATTGATTAATTATATATTTTTTACATTATTTAAAAGACGGTTAAGTATTCGAAATTTGCAAATTTGGATTCCATTTTTTAGATTAATTTTCGATTAAAGCAGAAATTTGTACTTCATTTGTATGGGAGTCCCCCTTCCAGAAGAGGAGGGGTCTAATACCATCATAAGAATCTTCATCGTTCCCAAAAACCTCTACATACAAATGTTCATGCCGTTTCCTAGTCTATAAGGGGAGACAGACAGAAATTCATTCTTATGTGTATAGATCAGGGTTGTTAACGTTAATTAACGATTAACGCCGTTGACGTTGATTTTCACTTGGGTTACCGTCAATGCCGTTGCGTTAAGTTACTTGGATTATAACGTTAACGTTAACGCGATGCATTGAATCAACGTCAACGGACATCGTTAATTTTCCCGTTCATTTGTCTTCGTCCTGACTAATCAACACGTTTCCAAGCCAAATTGTGGTTTCCATGGAACATTGAAAATTTTCTTTATGAAATCATAGTTCACCGCTTCAAAAATCAATTGACAGTTTCCATTCAACTCAGATCAAGTTTAAAGAAAACATGGTAAACCAATTCGTCAAGTTTTTGAGCTGCAAGCCGCCATCTTCAAGAGACCGATCAATATGCGCTCATCTATATTTATTAGATGGAACATATGTACTCAAAAGATTACGTAAAATGCGATACAAGTCCAGCTCTCAAAGCTAGAATTTTTTTCCACACTAGATTAAAAGGAGGTTCCGATAATTTTGCCCAAATTCCGGATCTTTTTTAGAGCTGGCAAGTTAGGGATTTGATTTAGAATCTGACCCGGAGAATCTGACATCTGTGCACACACCACGTATGTTCTAGCGTTCTAACCATTTGAAAATTTGTTTTTTTTTTCAACTTAAAAATCTGACCTGGTAAAATTTTGATTTTTTAAAATCATCACAAAGAAGTGAAAATTTTAAAAACATCCACTTGTGTTCAAACGGCGACCGTTTTGTCAACTGACCATTCCATTCGTTGGTTTATTCCATTCTGCAGGCTATATGCTACGTATTCCTTCATGCAACAAGCGTTTTCGTGCATTTTTGCGACCTCTAGAACTCGCATAGTTTTGCAGAGGTGTTTCCAAAAGCCATTTTAATTCTATATATTTGAAACAAAATTGAAATTATAAAGCATGACTCAATTACCAAAAAAAATCCAATTTTCAAATCTTAATAGTTTTATAAACTAGTAAGTTAAAATTACCGGAATCTCCTCTCAACTATGGGTAATCAAATTGATGTCCTAGAGAAACTAAAGTTAATCTTGAGTTCCACAAAAAGGTACATCAGTTGGTTCTACTCATTAGATATTCAGCACTGGAAGTAAAAATGGTCGTCCACAGGACATATGATTTTTCAAGTAATACAATTTTAATGGAATATTTATCATAAAATGCAAAAAAATCAATTCCTAAAAAAAAGTGTGTATGCGTAACATATAATAAATATACTTTCATTGCATCTAGCCCTTATAAAATGCTTTGTTTGTTATAAAATGTGTTTGTATCAAACATACCTTTATCCGATAAGAGGCTTCGTCAGTGTTTTTTTTATTATGTATAATTTAAAATTCAGTCCGAATTTGACCACATTTTGCAAAGATTGATCAACAAACAAATATTAAAATAATAGAACTAAATCTATCAAAGCCTTAGTTCCACCAAGCTGAGCAACATATAAAGAAACTTTGGCTGGAAAACTTAATTACTATGTCTGAAACTCGATTATGCATATGTACAACATGTGATAGATTTAGTTCGGAAAAGGTATTGGAGGGTAACCGCCCCTTCGGTGGGGTTTGATCCCACGACCCCAGTTCGCATGACAGGTGCTTTCCCTACTAAGCTACGAAGGACCTCCGTCGTCCACCGCAGCTTAGCGGGTACTGATGAAACCAAATTCCCAGCACCAGGTACCAGCCGATCTCTCGCAATACATTTTCAGAAATAACTCTCTCAAATGTATTTTTGTACACATGTCAACCAAGTAGGATGAGTATTTAGTATTGTCCGGCTCCTACACACTTGCTTCATCAGCAACGGCGCTCAATGAAGTAGGGTTGTGTGAGGTTGTGCCAGTTTGGTCGTCAGATCCCAACACGACCACCCAAGCGAAGAGACTTTGAATGTACTGGAAAACTTATATAACCCATCATTAGCGTGAAAAATAACGCAGCCGTTAACGTTAAATTAACGGAAAACGTTAACGTTGCCGTTGATCAACGTGTTATAAACATTCACGGAAAAGTCGTTAATCGTTAAAATTTATGATATGGAAATGCAAATAGGTTGAAAATGGTAAAAGTTATGCAAATGTCAATATCTGGGGACACTGGTGCCCTATCTGCCATTCATGTCTGTTTTTTGTTGGCCGTATAAGGGTTCAATTTGTTTTGCAATGTGTTTAAATGCTCTGTCTACATGACATAAAATTGATGCTAAGGCTAAAAATTCATGTTTTGTTTTAAACCAGTTTTGACAATTAATAAAATTTGTTCCAAAAGTGAGTGAAGCGAGATAAGCGTGCGGCCGATTAATATGAATGAATTTTACTACTGGAGGATACTTCCATGTTTAGTTGCTAAAGGGAGCAAACTCATTGCTGATAATAGAAATCGCTATGCCAGGTATCTGGCACCCCCAATCCTACCCACTACGTTTGACAATAGCCAACATCTTTGAGTTTCCCATTGTTCTATTGAAATTGGGTTTCCCACTGACAATTCTATTTTGTAAACAAACCATTATTCCGAACTGATTTTTTCCAAATGGACGTAAATATTTTTCACCATTTTTCGAGAACTTGTGCGAAAGTATGAATGCGAGGTGTGTTTGAACAAGAATATTGATGCCTTTAATAAATGTTCATATTTCGATCGGCACCAAGCGCTCTACTTCGCCAAAATATTACGATATTTGAAACATATTTTCAATGGGAGGTTTTCGATGACTATAATTACGTCTTCGTGTTAAATTAATCGATGATTTTGATGCTGGCATCAAAAACATGGCCGCTTCGCAGACCCCTGTGCTATGCCAATAGAAGAAACGTTGACCTGTTACTTTATATTAAATTTACTGAGTTTGTGGTAAAAGCTGATATATTTAGTGAACACCAATCATTAAAGAAAGAGCATACAAATGTATACCAGTTAAAATGTACCTGTGTTTTAGTGTAATTATTCATTATTTTTATCATTCAATTTGGCGAATGTCTTAGACTGCCAAGAATAGGTATTTTCCCCTACATGATTTTTCATGTTCAGCATCAAATCCAGACGAAAACGTTAACATTTACGAAACTGAAATGCTTAAATTTTGACCAACGCCTAATTCTGTGATACTCCTCATTGCGGAAGCACTAATGAGATGCAGAGTAATATATTTCCATACCGTAATGGTGCAGGAATTTCACAAAACATGAATATTTAGGCGTTCGCCAATTTTGCCAAACGTTTAATGAAAGCATCCGACGAAGCTTCCCATCCGTAGCTACAAATGGAAATAAGCAAAAGAAGGAATGGAATGCTGTGACACCAAAAAATGTCAGTTGCACCCATTAGCAGACCGACTTTCCAACATTAAACTGAGTTGTTCGGCAAGCACCGTGCCCAAGCTCTAAACTCAAGCCATAAGTATCTTGGTCGTGCCGCACATAGGGTTACGGCGAAAGTTTCCACCTTGAAAATCTGATTCCTGCCAAAGGCTCGGAAACCAATGGAAGCAAACATTTTTCCGTTGTAATTCCAACGTATCAGAACCAGAATGTTCCATCACGGTTGAGTTGTAGCAAAAGTGTGTTGTTTTAAGTGGTTAGAAATTAAACCCCAGAAGGAAATACCCGCCGTAGCCCTACTTGTTGTTTACGAGTTTGATGTAGAACGAGACTCACTCGACTGAGCAAAATTAACTTGCCATGGTGCTATCAAGTGCCTAAAGTGGTGATCCCGGAAAAGGTTTGGCGGAAGCATGTGCGTACGCAGGGTAATGAATGAATAAAACGAAACATATTTTCCTACTTGGTCCCTACTCTCTGTCACTTTGGTGGCAGACGATAGCGGCTTATAATCGGATGGCGACACTCGTTCCCATTGGAAACAGATGAGAGTGGTAAATAACTGGTGGAAGTTTACCCGACGAGAAATGAACAATGCGCGGAAGAATGTTTCAGTTCAGGGATGACATTTTTTTGAGCTTCTATTTAGAAACTCGTTGCAAATTTAATATTGAAAGCTTCGTGATGCGGTATGATAATTTTAAAATGTTGAAGTTCAACAACAAGTATAAAGTGCCAAAACGTGATTTTTGGTAATATGTACAAACCTTGCTAGTTTGTTTTAGAAATCTCCTGAATGGACCTGATCTCGTCATTCTATTTATTAAAGTTATGAGATATAATATTGGCTTTAATAAAAAAAGACTATTGTATGACACAGATTCATGAATAAATCTATGAACACATTATTGTCTCGAAGACCAACATGCGAGACTATCTGACATATTTGTAGAATGAAATAATTTGGCAAAGCTTATGAGATACATCCAATACGAGATCAATTCAAACGCCATGATTGAAATTAATTTGCTTATTTTTTCACTAAAGAGGCCACTACAAGAGGAAGTGAATGAGCATCATCCATAATTTCCAGTTTTCTTCATGTTTCCTCAAGTATTATTTCTCGAAAGTTGTTCACACGCTTCCATTGGGTCAAAATAAAAAGGATACTTACAATTCATCCGGACAATTCACTGGCTGTGCTAACCGGTAGCCATCTCTGAGGTAAGCAGCTAGTTCGAACGAATCCACCTCCTGTTGATTGCGATAAGAAGAAATAAGGAAATGTGTTAAATGGTAAACAATAGACTGTATCAAATGTGAACATTGAAGTTATATTATATACCGACGTCGGGGGTGACAATGGGTCAAATGGGGGTGAGAATGAGTGACTGTTTCAACCACTTAAAATACTTGTAGATTGGATTGAATGCAGCTGATGGCAAGAAGACTAAAATATAAGAAAAAAAATTTGAACGATTTTGCTCTACGCCCTCTAGGTGAAAGAGATGACCCATTCTCACCCCCAGACCCATTGTCACCCCTGATGGCGGTATTATTGTTTTTCTCATAACTTTCCCTATAAGCATCAGATATTTATGCAACAAAGGCGATCTGTTTGCTTGCCAAATTTCTATGCCATGAACGTATTTTTGTAATTTATTAGCTCAATAAGCAATGATGCTGAAGGTCGTGTGATATGTGCCATCACAAATATTGCCCTCCGCTCGCTTTCAAATCGACTTCTATAAAAACATTCTTCATGCCTGCCGTATCCCAGCGGAACTATCAATTCTATACTTTCGCCTCTAATTCTGTCATGAACATGTACGTCTGAGTTTGGAGGATGATATTAGCATTTCCATATCATTGTAAATCGTTTAACTTCACGTAGAAGTAACACACACAAAATCATTAATTTAGAATTTAGTTAGAGCTTGATGAGATAATTTATTGCAGTCAGACCGTGCAACGGAACGCGGTACATAACAGTTTTGAAAAGAATGATGAATGCAGGACAAGCCATTGCCTAGGTTGAGGATGACCGATTACAATTTGATGAAAAAATCTTATCGTAAGAACGGGAATAAAAATAATAAACTTAGGTACTTTTTGGAAAGTAATTTGAAACAGAAAAACAAGGGACAGAGCCAGAATGAATTCCGTTTTTAATAGGCCAACAGTATTTTCAGTGTATTTGATTATATTCCACAATTCATCGCGAATATTCATTTTTATTGTCCACTCATATTCTCCACTCACTTCGTCACATTTTGGAATCCAATTTTTAAAATGTGTGGTAACAAAACCAGAGTTAAAAAAGAAAAAAAGTTTTGCCATTTTATGTTCTTCCTCTTTTTATAATAATCGAAATAACAATAACAATATTCACAAGTGAATATGTTTGGATTTCTATACAATAAACGGAAGAAATCCCTTCAAGCTTTTCGCTTAAAATTTGCTATCGTGAAACACCCAATTTCCAGTTTTTTTCACTCAAAGTCGACTCTTCGACAAAAAGTAAAAATCACTCAACCAAAGTTTTATTAAAATAACTCAAAATTGAGTACTTGCTGGATAACTCAATTTGAAGTGGTTGCACTTTGCTGTCAAGTTGAGTGCAAAGGATTAAGTTTTGGTTTGTTTCGTGAATACAGTGACGGACAAAACAGTAAAATCATCATCTTTCAAATTGAATTAAAGAAGGCGAGGTGCGCAGCGGGCAAGGTGGATCGATCAGGTGGAAGATGACTTGCGGACCCTCCGTAGACTGCGTGGTTGGCGACGTGTAGCCATGGACCGAGCCGAATGGAGAAGACTCTTATATACCGCACAGGCCACTTCGGCCTTAGTCTGATTAAATAAATAATCAAATTGAATTAAATTGGTAAATAAAGGGCAAATGCATTGAAAAAATATGTTTCTTGCTTCTACAGGATTTGAGCACTTTTAAAATGCACTGTTTAAAGCATTTGGCACCGCCTCAGATATTGGAACTTGTAACCTCGAATGAAAAATCATTAACCTTTAAAAGATTTTCAGCTCACTGAGATCGTTTTTTCTAAAAAGTGGCGATCAAAGTAGGCCATTCCACCAGCCTTTCCCTCACTGCAGATGAAATTTGGTCGAGTGCTAGATTTACGACACTTGGTTTGCTACAAACACCTTTCCGTGGCTGGAAGAAAAACATAATGCCCAATAAAGAACGGTAGAGGAGTCCGCCCAGAAAAAGGCAGATGGTGAAATCTTCAAGACGTCAACTTTCTTCTCGAAAAAAGCGTTGACTGCACGACTGTTGACTGTCGATGGAATTCTGACCATATAACAGCACGTGGACATCGTAAATGACTAGATCTACTGCAGCTGGAAACAGCTCTTTGCTGTAGAGTCCTCGATGCAAAAGGTGCAGGCGCAGTGCCGTAGGTTACTGTCTCATAACTCATAGGTGGAGGTAGAATCGGCGAAGATCGCCTGAAAACGAATCCGCAGAATTGTATGATCTTTTGGAGGGGCTGTCGATATAATTTCTCCACTTTGACGAAAACAGATATGGATACAACCGAAAGATGCACAACGTACCGAAAGCGATTCTGACTTTTGTAGTCGTACTCGACTCTTTCAACACTTTGTGGTGCGGTGTATAGCAGTTCGATCGATCTTCGTCTACTGGATGGTCGAGCTGTCTCATGTGCCCTAGCGAAAGGTACTCGTCCATGAAACGATGGTAGCTTCTAGTGGATCATTTTTCTTGGAACCACCATGGAGCTACCAGAAGATTTCACTGCCGATAACGAAATCTATCCTCCCTGAGAAATGAAACTGAAAGTCGGCGAGGGCAATCCTGAAAATATTCCATGACGTTATTTAGCTGATATCTAAACAGATGATACTGAATCAACAATTTGATGCCACAATACACGGTCCGCGGCCACATCTCTCCATCTTCGATTGCACCCCACGACGGAATGTTGAGTGGTATTATCGATATTGCCCACGCTCGTGGACGGAAACGGTTGTTGATCAGTTGATGAGCATGAAAGATAGGGCAGTTGCCCAGGACGTGATTGTTGAAGCAGGACAGCTGAAAAGGTATTAGTCGATGCAGCGACCTTGGCTGCGAACTTGACTTCAACTGATTTCTGCACGCAGCCGGCAGTGATGGTGCTCGTAAACGCTGAGTTCAGCACGGAACGTCAACCAACGTGAGAAATCACCATTGAAACGTGGAAGGTCGAACTGCGGTAATCCGAGATGGGAGTTGGCTAGTGAAGCAGCAAAGAAGGGGTCCAATAGGACGAGACCAGTGGCATTCTAGCTAAAATTCCGCTTGAGGCTCTTTCAAATCATTCCAACAACACTAATACACCTGCTGGTATAAATTGCAATATTGACACTATCAGACGACAGGTGGCGATGCTGCGTATTTATATCAATGTGATTTTGCATATACAGCAGTGACAACTGTTGTTGAATGGCGTAAGTTATTAATGTTACTTTTGTACACTTTATGTGGAGAGCAGTCATAATCATAAAGAAATTTGTAGTAAACCGCTGAGATCTCATTTATTTTTTGAAAGTTACAAAATGCAATAAGGGTATAAAAAATCAGAAAATTATTTGTAGCTTTTCTACCTAGGTCACATATCGCTGTGATGCGTAGTTAGTGAGAACGGGTGATTTGTCCATACAAGAAAATTAATTTTACTACAAATGTTGTGGCGCCATCTCTTTCAACCAGCACCTTTGGCCTTGTCCTATTGCGCTTGATTGGTTTCGGTGAGCGGATTCTTAAGCCGAAAGCCTTTCGCTTTCTAGATGCTGCTACCTAAACAGGAGAGCGATCAAAGACTGCCGCTGGATCACCTTTTCCACAAGAATCTTGTCTTCCTTGTAAGGCATTGACGACTTGGTGATAATCGGGAAAAGTTCATAAACGGAAGCATATTAAAAATGGACCTCCTTTCCGGCGCGAGCTGCACATTTCCTGACAAAAACGGCGAGACGAACACACAATGGAAGGAATCAGACGCTATTTACCTTCGACATGAAGAAATCATTGGCAATGGGTTGTTTTAATCAAGGAAGGGTTATTTGCGCATAGTCATTTGGCCGAATAACACGTTAGACTGGAAGTCATCTTACCGAATTTCATTTGACCGAATTGAACGATTTTTAGGTTGAAAACGATTTGACGACACATGTTATTTGGTTGAGAGGGACATACGGACGAAAATGTTGTTCGTCCGAGATGGTTTTTTGGCCGACTAATTTTTTTGGCCAACCAAAAAATCATGTCCTTGTTGTTAGTTGGTTAGTGTTGTTAAGTTAGTGCTGCCGTTTAGTATCGTAACTTTATTTTAGCTTTCCTGCTTCCAGGCGCATTCATAGTTTTTATTCGTCAGTCAAGGATAATATACCGTTGATCATGCTTTTCATTTATTATTTCAATGTGATTATATTTACAATATAAAAAATATTTACATAACTAATACTTTTTGTTACAAATTCTTTGGTTTTTATTTTAAATATGGAGATAATGCTTCATCGTTAATATACATATTCAATTTAATCAAAACGCTCATGCTACTGCCATCCGTCTTTTTATTTCATCTTTTCAGAAATCAAGAAGTCTATTTTTCAATCATAGAAAGAATGAATAATATTTCGAACTATTGGTTTTTCATCTCTGAAGGCAGCATAAATCTAAAACGAGCTGGTGTTGAAGAAGGTCCTCCCGCATCCAGGACATGCGAGTTGAAACTTGGTGAGAGAATTCCATTATATATATACAGATTATATTGAAACCATATGATTTTAAACAAAAAAAACAAAGCCGTCAGGGCACCCGATTGAAGCGATTTGGATAGGAATAGTGGAATCGCCAACTTCCTATTGTTAACATCTAGTGGATAAAGGGCGGGCTTTTCTCACCATCTATTGGGTCAATCTGGGAAACGAGGGCTAGGTTATAATATTGTATGTACGAACTTTCTTCTGGAAGGAGATTCTCTATTCATCCCGTGGATTCGCATAAGTGTCTCTGCTTATGGAACCACCCCACCCATTTTTGGCCCTTCATACAGGAGTCTGATGAAATACAAACAATAATATAATCATGATCAAATTGTTTATCAGATATGGCCAGTGCTAGCAGGTGCCTTGCCACAATAGATGGTAGTATCATCATCATCAATAAGCAATGGTGCTGAACAGTGACCATATTCCCTTATTCTCACAAACTTCAAATAGCATGTAAACAGCCAATTTACAACAACATTAGTTTGATATGTGGTGGGAGTACTCCAAAAATGATAAACCATTGCCAAATTTATGTATATCGCTCAAACCTTAGCCTATTATGCTGTGGTTGAGCACATTTGAATCATTTGTTTGAGAAACTGCATAAGTCCATTTTACACTATTTGAACAAATTTGCACCGAATCTTTCGATTTCTTCGGTACAGTTCAATAGTTTTTGGCAAAACTCAACACCCTGTGGTACTTTCAGTGCAAAAAATGTAAACAGTACTCCACAATTGCTCTTTAAAGTACGTGGATATATGTAGTTTCTGAAACAAACGAAAAAATTTTCATACATTCCTGAACAAAAAATTTTTTTTCGTGTTTTTTGCCAGAATACGTATTTTTGGACGAGGATTATATAAAAATATATAAAAATCTCATTTTGGCCAAAAATGTTACATATGCAGTTTCTCAAACAAACGGTTCATTTACAGACCCAATTTTTTTTTAATCTTTATTAAAGTGATTTTTTATGATTTTATAAGTTCATCATTAAATTTAAATATTCATATATTGAAGATCTAAACGAAATTGTGCCACCAAACGGCTTTCTTACTTTTGGTTGTTACGCTAAGTAGTCAAAAACAACAATAATTGTTCACAATTTATTATTTAATCCATAAAAATGTTTCGTGCGAAATGGACTTTATGTTTGGCTAAAATAATAGATAGGAATGTAGGAAAAACTGAAATTTTCCACATTTTGATGAAACATCTAACATTTCAGCGAGGCGAAACGCCCTAGTGGAACTATCCTACAATGTACTTGCGTCTCCATGTACGGTCCATACCAAAATGCTGATGGGCCGACGCGTGGTACGTTGCTCCCTAAGAGCTGCCGACTAAAAGGCGTTTTGCCTCTTAAGTTTTCCGGCAACGAAATATCACCACTTTTTTGAAATGTGAATATTATCAATATGATTGAGGTTTTTTCTAATTTTAATATCGCATCAGATTGCTATATTGTTTAACTGTTGCGTGAGGTACACTGCCAAAAATATCTATATAAGATATATGTGTCGCCGTTGAAATTTTTTGCAATAGCTCCACCCTAATATAATCGATATAGAACCACACATAAATTAAATAATTGCTAATTCGAGACCACACATATAGTTGATTTGGATATATATTTTATTAGAAGCTCGCGTGGAGAATGGTTATGTGTGCGCTGATATACATCATAAGTTAAATCTATGGATTTTTGCCAATAAATATGTGTGGATTTTTAGTAGTGTAGGAATTATGCCTTAGCTATAGCGATTTTTATGATGCCCCTCCTTCTCCTATGAGCCGTAAGGTAGACAATTATAATGTGCTGCTTCAAATGAAAATCGTCAGCCGTATTTTGGCAACGAGTCAGATTCGTCAAATCGGTGTTTGAGCCTTTGTTCTCAAAAGTAGATAAGTCGTTTTAAAAATTTGGTATTGAAATGTGATAGCTGTAGAACAGCGGTTCCCAACTTTTTTCTTGAGTGGTATTCCTTCAGGCTTCTGCATTGCTGGAGGCACCCCCAAGTTGTTTGCTCTGGTGAAAGCATAGCTTATACGGAAAACCGAAATGATTCAGTGAGTAGAAGTAGTAGTAGAAAACGAGTAGAAAAACTATTGAACAAGGCAAAATTGTACACCATGGTCCTTCAAAAAATTGGGGAGTTGGCGACAGGCCCTGCAAGCTGCCCTTAAAATCAACAATAAACAAATAAAAAGCGAGAGAATATGGACCGTAGCAATCGGCGAAGACCACAGCGACGGAAAGGGACTAGCAATTGGAAACTTAGTTCGTGAAACTTCAAAGAGGTTTGTTGGAAGGGATCAATAGACATAATGTGCAGGTTGAAGATTCTTCAACTTTAGCATAATCAACGTCCATAACCCACACTTCGAAAGCACTAACGTACATTATGCCTAACGTTTCGTACCCCTCATAAGACCAGTAGTCCTCTACGGATTTAAAACTTGGACTATACTCGAGGAAGACGTGCAAGCACTCGAAATATTTGTGACGGCGAAGAATGAACCATGAGCTCGCCCAACTCTACGGCAAACCCAGTATCTGTAAGAAATCTATAGCTGCTAAGATACGAAGGGCACAGCATGTTGCAAGAATGCCGGACAGCAATCCTGCATAGATGGTGTTCGATTCCGAGCCGGCAGAAGGCGTGGGTGCAGCGAGCGAGGTGGGCTGACCAGGTACATAACAATTTGGCGAGCGTGAGCCGCAACCGAGGATGGTGATATAAGGTTTCCAACTGTTTATTGTGGCGTCCAATGGTTTATTCAGTGCTATCTGTTAAGATGCTAATTACATAAATGAATGCCAAATGTCAGCGTATTACCAATTAGGGCCAAAGTTGTGGACAAAATACTAAGGGTGCCCATAACCGAACCTCTTCCCCTACAAATAAATAACAATAACATTTTACATCATTGCTGATTAGTACTTTGCCATAAGTACCGTGTAGACATCTACCACCGTCAAAGATTGCAGTCATTTATCATTTTTAATATTGAAAATTCATTAAGCGGTACGGACACTTGTGGCACGCGTTGGTGAAAAGCTTCACCTCTTCTCTTCTTTATTCAAAAACAAGTAAACGCAAGATTATCCTAAGCAGCAGGCAAATTAGGAGCGAAATAAGAGAAACCCTAACATAGGATTCGATCCTAATTCCCCTTGATGCTAATGCAAGTGGTGGCAACTGCGAGCAATTTATATATGCTTTAACGAGCGACAAATAAATGCCATTACGAATCGTTTTGCCATGCTACGACCCATGCGAATATGTCGCCAGAGAAGCGAAACCGTACAAGGCAAGGGACGCACAAGCAGAATGTTTTGCGTAGGAATGAGGCAAGAGCGATAAAATTATTGTTATAAGCAAGTTGCCACGAGGGAACAAAGCGATAATAAATTAAAACATGTTCTGTAAAAGTAGCTTTGTGAACAGTGGAAGGGAGTCAATTTAATCAACTGATGCTTATAGGTTAATAATTTATAATCGAACATAATCTGGTTGGTTGAAATTTCGGTCTGTGGTAATGTAAAAATCGAAATTGAGTTCTGTCGTGATAATGGCTACAATTACTTTGCCTTTGTTCCTAATTCTCCAATTGATTGCTTCAGTATTGATTTCATGGTTCTTCTCTGCTCATCGTATTGTCGTTGCTACACGAACCTATTTTATTCTGACTCAGCAGTAAATGGGTTTGTTGAGCTGAATTTGTCTGATTTTTTTAAATCTTTGTTATAGTGATTTTTAACAAATGCAGGGTAAAGCACACCTTTGGTAGTTAGCATACCTGAAAGAATAAAATAGACCCCATCTCGCGGTCCTTAACCTTTCACTCAGCAACCCCTATCCCTACCTCCTAGTGGCGCTGGCCAGGATACGAGTAATATTAGTGAAGATCGAGTGGGAACTCGATAAGCTAAAGCTAAGCTAAAGCTAAGCTAAAGCTAAGCTAAAGCTAAGCTAAAGCTAAGCTAAAGCTAAGCTAAAGCTAAGCTAAAGCTAAGCTAAAGCTAAGCTAAAGCTAAGCTAAAGCTAAGCTAAAATAAGCTGAAGATAAGCTAAAAGCTAAGCTAAAGCTAAGCTGGGAGCTCAACCTAAAGCTAAGCTAAAGCTAAACATAAGCTAAGCTACAGCTAAGCTAAAGCTAGGGGCTGGGGCTAAAAGCTAAAGTGGGGCTAAACTAGGCTGGGAGCTGAGCTAAAGCTGGTGGGCTGAGCTGAGTGGGCTGGTGAGGCTGGAGCTGAGCTGGGGTGGAGTGGGGGCTGGAACAGGAGGGGCTGAGGTGGGGGAGTGGGGCTGAGGCTGGAGAACAGGGCTGAGCTGGGAGTGGAGTGGGTGGGGCTGAACAGGTGGGAACAGGAACAGGGGTGGGGCTGGGAACAGGAACAGGTGGGGTGGGAGGTGGAGCTGGGAACAGGAACAGGGGTGGGGGGGTGGGGTGGGAACAGGTGGGGGAGGTGGGAACAGGGGTGGGGCTGGGGCTGGGGAGTGAGACAGAGGCTGGTGGGAACAGGAACTGGGAACAGGGCTGGGAACAGGGGTGGGGTGGGGTGGGAGTGGAACAGGAACAGGTGGGGTGGGGGCTGGGGTGGGGAGTGGGGTGGGGCTGGGAACAGGGGGCTGAACAGGGGCTGGGGGTGGGGCTGGGAGGCTGAGGTGGGAACAGCTGGGAACAGGGGTGGGGTGGGGAGCTGGAGTGGGGTGGGAACAGGGAACAGGGTGGGAGCTGGAGGTGGGGGCTGGGAGTGAACAGGGGGTGGGAACAGGTGAACAGGGTGGGGTGGGGGTGGGGAACAGGGGCTGGGGTGGGTGAGGAACAGGTGGGCAGGAGTGGAGGGTGGGGTGGGGCTGGGAGGTGGGAACAGGAACAGGGGGGAACAGGAGTGGGGGTGGGCTGGGGCTGGTGGGGCTGAGGCTGGGGTGGAGTGGGGGCTGGGCAGGAGCTGGGAGTGGGGTGGGAACAGGAACAGGTGGGGGAACAGGGTGGAGGTGGGGTGGGGTGGGCTGGTGGGAACAGGGCTGAGTGGGGCTGGGAACAGGGTGGGGTGGGGTGGAACAGAGTGGGGGACAGGGCTGGGTGGGGTGGGGTGGAACAGAACAGGAACAGGGGTGGGGTGGGCTGGGTGGGGTGGGTGGGGGCTGGGGCTGAGGCTGGAACAGGGCTGGGGTGGAACAGGAACTGGGGCTGGGAGGCTGGAACAGGTGGAGGGGTGAGGGCTGAACAGGGAACAGAGGTCTGGAACAGGGGTGAGGCTGGGGTGGGGTGGGGCTGAGAACAGGGTGGGGGTGGCTAGTGAGGCAGGTGGGGCTGGGTAACAGCTAAACTAAGCTAAGCTAAGCACTAGCTAAACTTAACAAACTAAGCTAAAGCTAAGCTAAAGCTAAGCTAAAGCTAAGCTAAAGCTAAGCTAAGCTAACTAAGCTAGCTAAGCTGGGGCTGGGCTAGCTAACTAAAGCTAAGCTAAAGCTAAGCTAAAGCTAAGCTAAAGCTAAGCTAAAGCTAAGCTAAAGCTAAGCTAAAGCTAAGCTAAAGCTAAGCTAAGGCTAAGCAAAAGCAAGTTTTATTTTCGATATGAGGATGTTTTGAACAATCAGTATGCAAATAGTTGTCAAAAGACATCTAGTGGAAAATGTGGGAACTAATATTTCTCGTCGCAAGATTTTTTAAATTTTTTTTCAGTCTATTAGAATGCGGTATGAAGAAAAAAAATTGAAAATAGAAAGAGAATTTAGAAACCTCTTTTTAAAAAAAACTATTTTTCCTTGAACTTTCGGAATTCGGCTGCAGCACCGTAAAAAATACGAACAGAAAGTTTTTTGAAAATGATTCATAACACGGGATTCGAAATTAACATCGTGAGTAGTAGGTACCTTTTCCGGGATTCAATCAAGAAAAAAAACCTTATTATCGTTAATATATCACACACATTTTTGAAAAATGTAAATATGTAAACAAACCAATAACCTCGTGCTTCAAATCATTGTCAACAAATAACTACCTGATTTTTTTTTATTATATTAAGAATTGTATCCCACATATACCAATGATTTTTTTTCCGGGATTCTATCATAGATATAATTGCAATCGAAGTCTTTTCGGAAGCCCGACAATAAGTTTAAAGATTAAAATTTAATTCAAAATCAAATCAAAAATCAATTTAATTGAGTTTTTTTTGAATAATGAACAATTTCGACGAAAACAAAAATTTACAGAGGCTACCATAAGCGATGTCAAAGTCTTAAGGAAATTCTCATCAGACAGGTTGAGAATCGCTGCTCTAGCTCAATCAAATCGTATTTGATCAATTTTATATTCAATGTTCTCGATAACTAAAGGACGTTTATTGATGATGAACGGAAAAAAGAATTAAGCAACCGTAGACATATTAAATTTAATTATGATTAAAATGAACTTCCTTCAGAAACTATAATATTGTGTCGCCAGCACTAAAATGAATTCAGACTTCCGACGTTTTACTTCCGAACTTACATCCGACATCATTAACGTTAAAACAAAATTTGAGTTTGCCACCAACACATTGTCGGAAGAGCGTTTGGAAGTGCGGAGATCGACTTCCGAACTTCAATTTCGTGCCAGCGACAAGACAAGCTCGATTTTGTGACAGATAATACCGTGCAGTGTGGCATATATATTTTATTTTTCCGATTGAATCTCGTAGAATGTAGGCCTTGCTGCCAGTTAATCAGCGTCATACAAACAGTTTTGGTCTAAATGCACAATATGTAGAAGGTAAAAGCTATATCACAGATACAGATCTGAGGCTATATCTTATTAGTTTTCTCTACTTGTAAATTATTTTAAATAACATTTTGCATGGCCTTGTCTTTCATACAGGCATATTTGGCATAGACATTCAATCAACCGCAAATAAATTCCCTTTGACTGCAACCCATTTATTGCGCCCAAACTTGCCGTACTTACCTCAAATGGCATCACCGCCAGTGTGGCCAGCTCCCACAGCAGCACCCCCAGGCTCCAGATGTCGCTCGAGGCGGTGTAGAACTTTTTCTCCAGCGTTTCCAGTGCCATCCATTTGATCGGGCGGATCTCGTTGTCGCCAAGGCAGTGGTAATCATTTGGGAACACATCACGCGACAGTGCGTTATCACAGACTCGTACATTCTGCTCCGAATCGAGCCTACACACGAGAGGAAGGAAAAGCGAATGGAAAATATCATGTGTTTCGAAGAATTCGAATTTGTAGACATAAACGAGAGAAATTTATGTCTCCATTATGGTTGCCACTTGCCAACTGGCGGGGGTGGAGTGTGTCAGATGTGGAATTCGCAGAACACCGCAAGACAATTCGTCGCTGCTTGCTCTGCTATGATTCGTGATTGGATACAACACACATGCATCAGGAGGCAGAGATTTATGAATACATTATCTTGTGAGAAAGTATCTTGGGAAGAATAAAATTCAATTTGAACTTTTTCAGGGAAAATTTTCTTGGAAGTTGGTACTGTCTGCTATCGTAGGATTTATCAACGTACCTACTCAGCATACACACATCTAGCACATGAAATATGACCTAATTCTTGGCTCAATTCTTGGCATTTTGCATGGGCTTATGGTTTTAAAGTTGAATTGACGCAGAGTGCGTGTACTATCCTATGAAGGAAAGTAAAAAATGCACACTTATTTAAATTGAGTGCCAAACGATATTCTGTTTCATCTTTATTTCCAGCAATAATTGCATCTGTATCGATGTATACGACGACGTAACATTGTCGTTGATGGAACCTGAAATAAAGCGATAAAACAGCAAACATCTTTCCTCACTTACACACAATTTCTGGTGGCGATATCCTTGTGCAGGACACCCAGCGAATGGAGATGTGAGATGCCTCGGGCCACTTGCAGCCCAAACTCCACCAGCTGACGGGTGCTCAGCGACGTGCCCGAGCTTTGCATGCCAATATCACGCCAATTCTGAAGATATCTAAAAAGGAAAACACCGTTCCGAGTAGGTTATGGGAAATGTGAAAAGATTGTACAAGTTTGCAGCGAACGAAAAGAAAAAAGGTTCGATGGAAAGGAAAATTTATGCAAATAAATATTGGCGAATCACTTCTCCACAACAGGAACGATGTATTTTTGTTCGAAAGACCGGGAAAGGTTTTGTTGATAATCGGTGAAACCGCAAAAAGCTTGACAGAGAAGGTAGATGATTGGAGTATTTATTGCCATGTTGTAAGGATATTGTTGGTCTTTGGTTCTTTCAAAACGAATAAGTCATATCTACCTTACCCAGCATAAAATAACGAAAAAGATTTACAATGATATGGAAATGCTAATATCATCTTCCAAACTTGGACGTACATGTTCATGATAGCATTAGAGGCGAAAGTATAGAATTGATAGTTCCGTTAGGATACGGCAGGCATGAAGAATGTTTTTATAGAAGTCGATTTGAAAGCGAGCGGAGGGCAATATATGCCATCACAAATATTGCCCTCCGCTCGCTTTCAAATCGACTTCTATAAAAACATTCTTCATGCCTGCCGTATCCTAATGGAACGTACACACGGTCAAGCAGTTCGACCAACATTGACTCCACCTCCCGTTTATTCAAACATTCATCAATTTTTATCAACACCGACACGAACAATCAATTTATTCGACCAACAATATCACACACGAACGACCGAAGCACCAACTCGAGCACCAACCATAAAAAAATATATGGGGGTTTTTGCAACTTCACTACAAATGCTCAAACATGTTCGGCGAACCTTGACTCCACCCCCGACAACTCAAACCAAAATCAAACCGTTTTAATTTTTCCCAACCGAGCCGCCAACTGTCAAATGGTTGTTCGAACAACTTCACACACGTTCCAACAAAGCAGCAACCGAAGCGTTTTCTTGGGGGTGGAGTCAATGTTGGTCGAACTGCTTGACTGGTGTGTACGTAGCATAACGGAACTATCAATTCTATACTTTCGCCTCTAATGCTATCATGAACATTTACGTCCAAGTTTGGAAGATGATATTAGCATTTCCATATCATTGTAAATCGTTTAACTTCACGTAGAAGTAACACACACGAAATCATTAATTTAGTGTAACGAAAAAGAGATTGTTTGCTACTTTCTTCAGTTAGTGCATTCGAATGTTTGCTATACATTACCTACTAGAAAACAAATTTGACTTTTATTTGATGATCTATTCGTAAATTATCCAACACCCTAGCAGTTTAGATCAAAATAATTCTTCCTTCTGTCTAAGACGGTTTTTTAATTAAATTCAATTACTCTTAAGGTGAATCACTTTCGAATCCAATTTCTAAACCACATCACATTGCCGCCTCGCTGCTTAGAGTTCGTTCAGCAATTCCACAGTTATTAACAGCGAGGTTTCTAAGCCAAGTTACCATTTTTGCATTCGTATATCATGAGGCTAACGCGATGATTTTTTATGCCCAGGAAAGTTGGGGGGTGAAACAATTAGTCAGGCAGCTGGTCGGAAGAGTATGGAACGACTATAATTTGTTTTTAGATGACCCATTTCTTGCACCTTTGGATGGAGTCAATGGAGTAAATCATAAAAGCGTAACTCAATCTTAGGCTGGTTTCGAAACCTACGACATGAATCTCCAAGCTCCAGAGCGATGAATAATTGAGAAAGAAGCAGATACGAATGTGTAGCATCTGCGAACCCTCAGACTGATTAGAGCTCTGTGTAAAGGTGAGCTGCCGAAATGCCAAACGTAATGAAATCAACGTGACGAATTCGGAGCTTATAAGAAGAAGCAAAAATATGTTTGAGCAAAAAGACATCCCTCTATTAGTTGCACTTACTTAGTTAAGACTTTAAAATCGTTTAGATGGAGTGTAGGACAACGCTGATTTCAATATTGTTCGACTAACTGTTCGAGCCTTTTTCAGCGTAAAAAGACAACCTGTTTGTAGCTCATCAATGCAATGTGATCGTGATTCATCGTTTGAATCCGGAAAGGGAATAAAATCTACGGAGATGGGCCATCAAATTCTACTAATGACCAGCAACCAACAGTCCAGTAGAATAAACAGGCTGTCCGTGTAGTAGGTGGAACAGTATGCACAATAGGGTGTCCCAAAAACACTAAAGCTTGATCCACTTAGTATTTGGACGTTTCTTTCCAATTACTGCGGCGCCTCTGGTGGCCGTACCGAGAAGTAAAATCTATCACATCGTTGCGGAAGGTTTGTTTAATTTATGGTGAAAGTTTCATCAGTATTGATGCTCACATTCAAAGCACTTTAAAGGTTATCGAAAATGGAACGCGAGAGATGGGAACAAATTTTGCATACTCACGTTGGAAATCCAACATGGTCAGGAGGAATGATTTCAAAGTATCTAAAATTTGCGAAATTGACTGTAAAACTGTCAAACGTTATCGGGAAACACTATTGCTGGATCACGTAGAACAAAACAATCGTAGAAGTGGAACATACGACCAGAAACTACAAGTGAAAGTCTGCAAACAGTTCGAAACCATTTTGGGATTTCCTTGCGTGATTTAGCGGAAAGGTTCACTGCGCCGTACAGAACAACTCAAATAATCTGTCGACGCGAAGGTTTCAAGTCGAATGATGTCAGTAAGCGCCCCAGCAGCAGCCTGAAATAGATGGTTGCCAAACATCGCGCAAGAATGCTGATCGAGCAAGTTCTGACGAAATACAATTAATGTATTTTGATGGGCGATGAAATTAATATTAAAATTGACTTTCAATTTCCGGGACACAGGTTTTACCTTGCCATATGGAAGGGTAATGCCCCAGGAAAGTTCAAATATGTCTATGCAAGCAAGATGGCTCACAAATTGATGATAAAATGTCATAGCATCTGTAGTTGTGGAAAGAAAACTAAAGTTTTCATCACTGGAGCGACCATAAATGGGAAAACATATAAGGAGGAGTGTCTTCAGAAGCGATTTTTGCCATTCATTCAATCTCACGACTGTCCGGTGTTGCGTTGGCCTAGGGTGACCACATGAAATTATTCCAAAAGAGGACATTCACCCAAATCGTAGCGAAAAAGGAGGACATTTAGTTTAAGCAACATCTTACCAAATTTTAGCAAGATAAACTGAAATATTATTTTCAAATGACAGAATATTACTCAAAACTTTTAGTAACAGAAATTTTTCCTTGAATACCAACGAGAATCTCAGGGTGTGTGAATGCACTTAGACTGATAGCGCCGTGAACTGAATGGCCACGAAGCCCAAAATTGTTTTTCAAGGGCGTAGCCAGAGGGGGACCGTCCCCCCTAAATGGTGGGATGTTTGAACGGGTACTGAAATGAATTCGCTGAAACATGTGCACTTTACAATCCAATCATATTCAGAAATAGGTTTTTGAAATTCAAAAGATTCCCAAAAAACTTATAAGAGTATCCAGGATCCATACTATATGAAAGTTCAAAACAACTCGAAACTTTTCGGGCTCAAGAATTCTCCTAGAAATCCTTCTAGAAGCTCCCCTGGGAACTTCTGAATTACTCCGGAAAGTTATCCACAAATTCCTCTGAAAATCGTTTGAAAATCCTTCTCCTGTAATTGTAATTTCTCCTTATCTAGAAACCCCCAAATCAATTTGTTTAGGAAAGTTTCTTGAAGATATCTTCTTCCTTCAAGTTTTATTTCTAGGCATTTCTTCGCCTATTCTTCCAGGAAAATCTCTGGCATTTCCTTCAGGAATGCATTCTAGAGTTCCTCCAAGAATACATACGGAATTTCCTCCCAAAATTCCACTAGAAGTTTCTTCAGTAATTTATGACGGAAATCCTCCGATTTCGCTCCATAATTTCATCTGCTAATCTATAAAAAATTTCTTCGGAAATTCTTCTAGAAACTGCTTCGGGCATTCCTCCAGGAACTCTTCCTTAAATTCCTCCGGGATAACTTCCAGGAATTTTTCCGGGAATACCTCTATAAATTCAATTGCGAAATCCTCTAGAATTACATTCTGGATTTTTTTCCGCAATTATTTCAGAATATCCTACAAAAATTCCTCTAGAAATTTCTTTAGGAATTTCTTCAGGAACTCGTCCAAGTATTTCCCCGGAAATTCTTCCCTTCCTTCAAGAATTTCTCCTGCATTTTTTCCGCGAAATTGTCCTAGAGTTCTTTCCGGACTTCACTCGGAATTTACTCCAGAATTTCATTTGGAAATTAGTTTGGGAGTTCCTCAAGGATATCCTTCAAAAATTCTTCCAGGATTTTTTTCAGAACAAACAAAGAACAGCAATTCATCTGGGAATACTCTCAGGATTTCATCTGGGAATTTCTGCATTAATTCCTCCTGGTATTTTTTTCGGGAATTCCTTCAGATATTTTTCCAGAAATTCCTTCATGAACTTCTCCAATAATTATTTCAGTACTACCTTGTGAGAATTCCTCTGGAAGTGTTTGTAGGAGTTCCTCCGGGAGCTCCCCCAGGAGTTTTTCCAAAAGTTCCTCTAGTAATCCCTCCAGGAACTTCACAGGGGATTCTTTGAGGATATTTGACAGGAATTTCAAGGGAAATGGGATTTCGTAAGTTCCTATAGAAATTCAATTTAGGCTTATCTACAAATTCCTTCAGAAGTTCCTCGAAAAATTTCTCTGGGAGCTCCTCCGGGAGGTCATTTAAGAATTCTTCCAGGAGTTTCTCCTGGAATTCTTACGGAAGTTCATCCAGAAGTTCCTACGAGAGTTCCTCCAGGATTTCCTCCGGAAATTCTTCCTGTAGTTCTTCAATAAATTCATCTAGAAGTTCCTCCGGCAGTTCTTCCGAAAATTCCTCTGATAATTTCTCCGGGAATTCCTACAGAAATTCCTCTGGGAGTTCCTCCGGAAATTACTCCGGGAGTTCCTTCTCAAAGGAACACCCGGAGGAACTGCCGGTGAAACTCCCGGAGAAATGCTCATAAAACTGCTGGTGGATCTCCCGGAGGAATTCACGTAGGAACTGCCGGAGGAGCTCCCGTAAGAACTCCCGGAAAAATTTCAGGAGAAACTCCTAGAAAAATTCCTAGAGGACCTCCCGGAGAAACTCCAAGAAAAACTATCAGAAGAACTTCGAGAGGAATTTCCAGCTAATTTTCTGAAGAAAGCCTAAATGATTTCCTGAAAAAAGCCTGAATGATCTCCTGGAAGAGCTACTGGTGGAACACCGGGAGGAATTTCTGAAGAAACTCCCGGGAGAAATTTTAAATGAACCCCCGGAGGAATTGCCAGTGAATTTACCAGAAGACTTCTAGGAAAAAAATCTTGGAGAATTCATCTTATAGACAAATCTCGTCTAGCTGAAACCTTTGTAGGGGTATGTAGCAGGACCATCATCATCATCAGAGGACCTCCAGGAGAATTCCTTGAGGAGCTTTTGGAGGAATTTCTGTATAATTCCCGGAGGAAATTCTGGAGAAATTCCCGGCAGAAATTCCTGGAGAAATTTCCGGCAGAGGCCCCGTAGGAACTGCCGATAGAACTACCGGAATAATTCTCGGAGGTAATCTTGGAGGAATTCTTGGAGGATCTGCCGGTTGAACTCCTGGAAGAATTCCCGGAGGAACTCCCGGAGGAATTTTCGAAGAAACTTCTGGAGGATGTCCAGTGGAAATCTTGAAGTTTCCACCGGAATTCTTTCAGGATTTCTTTAGGAATTAATCTAGCAATTCCTCCAAAAATTCCTTGTTGAATTTGTTTTCGGTATAATTTCTGTACAATATTTCGGTGGAATTCCTGGAGAAATTCTTTGAAATTTTCACAAGAAATTATTCGAAACTTTCAGGGAAAAATATGGAATTTACACAGGAATTTCGCGAAATTCTCAGGAATGTTTATTGGCAATTCTGCGGAATTTCCACGGCGCTGACGCGCAACGCGCTCTTGTGATTCAGCCTTTACTGTTGGTTGTGGATTTGGTTTCCAAGTGTTTGGAGCTTAGAAGGAAAAAGTACCAAGCACTAATATTCATGTGTTTTTATAAAACTACCATAAAACTACGATTCAGAAGACCCCCCCCCCCCCCAATCGAAATCTTGGCTACGCCCATGTTGTTTTTTGTAGCAATTCAAAAAATTGGGGGTTGTTACTACTGCGAATATTTCCATGGTGACTATTTCAGCACGATGTTGTTTTCCAGATAAAATAACAAATCCTAGTTCGAATACAAAGAATTTGTTCATTTGATGTAATTTTGAAACTTCATGTGTGAACAGATATCTTTGAGTTTATTTACTTTTGTTACCCTCTATACCCATAGGATTGAATCCTATCTATGTTTCCTTAAACACATTTTTTTAAACAAACCTTCCACGAGCTCTAAATATGAACAATGAGTTTCCTCGTTGGATAAAGGATAGCCGTAGAAGTAAACATACTGTTGAAATACACCATGGCAAATTTCGTAGATTTCTCTAAAGCATTTGTAAAATAGACATTACGACATTACGAAGTTTCGCCTCACATATGCAAGGGTACAGGCTCGAGCCTTATATAGAAGATATTCGCATTTGGAGTCATATATTGGCTATATTCGTCAAAATCAAATCATTTTTCGATTGTTAAACTTTTTTTTATTCTTATGTGGACCATAATGAGCATCCTACATGTTACTTTTGATTTTTTGCAATTATATGACCTTTTTTCGATAATTTTTGCAGAAAATGAACTTGTGTCCGTAAAATACTTCTTCATTATCCAAAACATATTTTTTATAAGAAAAGTTTTCGTGAAAATAAATCGAAAAAATATTATAACGGGACTGAGATATTAAAGTTGGGGGAAGGTGGGGAGACGTGATCTCCGGGGAGATTTGATCACCCCCTGTTTTATCGAGAACTAAAGTAGTTTTGTTCTAGCGTATTTTTTAGTATAGATCCTCTAGACAAATGACCTTTATGTGGTGAGCTATTTTTTGGAATGACAACCTTATTTATTCTGCAGGGCGGTTTCATGTTTCGACCTTCCTAAAGATTTGTTTTTTGGCAACGTAAAATTTGAACAACTTTTCATGGTTTTAAAAGAAATATCTTCCTTTTACTTCCACTAGCAAACTAGTGGAAGTAAAAGGAAGATAATTTTTTTTAAAACCGTGTAACATTTTCCCCTAAGACGCTCGAAAATAATTATTAATCAACTTTAATGGCATAAAGCCATAAATGTGCTTAATGATCTGTACTGATAAACATGTCTACATTCCGTTAAAGTTTTAGGATATTTGGATTTGAATTTATTGCCTCAATATGGGGACACTTGATCCTCCATTAGTCACCCATACAAAAATATTGCGAAAAAATTAAAAAAAGTATAAATCTGTTCTCAAGCTTCTAATTTGTTGTAGATTTTATAGATTTGATGAAGGGTTTTGCAGGAAAAAATATTTATTGCGTAAATATCATATAAAGGGGATCAAGTCTCCCCAAATTTTAAAATTGCATGTGCTGTCGAATTCAATAACAAAAGTTGTTCCTGTATACGCACAGAAATTCGAAAATTCCGCGTTTTTTTGAAGGAAAAATATTGTTACCTGCTAGCTACCGAAGCTAGGAAACGAGACAATTTCAGGGTCAATTTCTCTTCTGACCGTAATACCTACCACTCACCAAAGAAACTCACCTTCAGCAGGAGCATACACACATCCGTGTGTTTCGCGACACTTGCCAATCAATGGAACAAAGTGGAACTGTCGACAAACAACGTCGTAGAAAAGATAGCTCAAAAGCTGTCCACGGAGAGAATTCACTCAGACCACAACGGGCGAGGCTTGGTGACTCCTTATGAGTCCGAAAAGGGGTCGACTAGAGAAGAAAACTGTGGTGTACTAACCAAGGGAATGCTTGCTTCTGAAGGAAATGCGCTACTCAACGGATTATAATTTTACATACTATTTATTTCCCGACATGGGAGTTTCTAACCTGTGACGTCACAACATGCTTGGGGTACTTGCGGTTTGGTATCTGGGACTCTGGCTGGCGATGGCCGATGGATCTCGTCGATGAGTCTCCGTTGACAGTAGCGATGTCGTCGATAGGGGCGATCGATAGGATTGGCCGCGGCGTAGGTGGGACGATAGCTGCTACGCTTCTCGGCTTCTGATGGCGACGATTCAGGCCCAATTTCGAACGGCGCAAAACGCATCCAGCTTGGTAGAGGCGCTCGGGCTTGACGATGGACGTAATTCCAATGGTCAGCGACGGGTTCGGCTCGAGTTTGGACGATACGAGTGGGCTCCGGCTTGGCAGAGGCGCTCGGGCTTGACAGTGGACGAGATTCCGATGTTCGGCGACGGGTTCGGCTCGATTTCGGACGGTACGAGTGGGCTCCGGCTTGGCAGAGGCGGTCGGGCTTGACGGTGGCCGAAATTCCGGTAGTCGGCGCCGGTTTAGGCTCGATTTCAGACGGTGCGAGCAGGATTTCTTCGTCGGCGGCGTGCCGGCTCGAATTTTGGACGATACGAGCTGACTGTCGGCGGTCGGCGACGATTCCGGACTGGACTTCCTGGTGGCTTGTGGCGTTGACGACGGTCCCCGGCTTGATTTCAGACGAAGCGACCCGGCTTGTGGTGTACCAAGGCTGTTTCCGAACTGGCTTCGCACGATACGAGCTGGCGTGGGGTTCGATGACGAAAAACGCTTAGCGAGAGCAATGGACGACGGCTTGGAACAAAGGTGCGGTCCGGCCCGTTCCACAATGGCGGAACCTACCCACGCGGCTCAATCGAAACGCCGGCGACGTTGGAGCGATCCCAATTCTATCCGGAACTATAGCTTGCGGCGGGAATTTGCGTGCGCTGGTTCGGGAATCGGTCCAACTTTCGCCCTGGGGAATGCCAAATCACCACCTGTTGACCAAGGAATAGAAGAAAGGAACAAAAGGCCCACTAGGACCTGCCCACGTGATTAGACCCCATGTGACGTCACTTTTCTTGGCTCTCCTATTATATTTGTTTGTCTAAAGACTAATTACCTTTTTCTTTTCTTGTTGAGTGTGTATATAATTCAAATACACCTAGTTTTGATCTGTTCAAGCACTACTATCTATTAACTTGCTTTATAGCTTATAACTTTATTTTTCCTGAAACGAACAAACAACTTAGATTGTACACCACATGTAGATTAACAATTTACAAACTTTCACTTTGATTTGGGAAACACACGGCGCGCACTACTACTCCCGCTTGTAGTCACGGACCGAATAATCTCCTTGGCTAAAGCTGAGCTCAGTAGGTCGGGGAATCACGACGAGGGTAGCGAACATTGCCGAAGCTACCACTCATTTTGGCAACACTTCCGGTTCCATCTACTGGCAAATGAGAGAACTAGGGGGCTCTCATCTTTTGCCCCGCTCAAACTGCTATAACGTGAGTTACCGGGTGTCGGAGTACACGGTGGTTTTGCAAGTGACCAAAATATACATTGCGGCGGAAGCTGCAAGTCCAATTTGGAACCACTGGTTACATTACCCCATCGTCCCCTCTGAATGTGTAGAATTTGCCATTGATTTGGCATAAATTAATTGCAAAACTATTTGAAACATTAATCAATCTATGATTTATGATAAATATTTGCCTCTATAAGGCCCACTGTGAATAATCCATTTACCATCATCGCACTCACGATAAAGGAAAGGCACTCATTTGTGGTAACTCAACCTACCAACACTCCTGTGTTGAGAGCTGTCTAATCGTCAACATTTGTTTACAACTCATCGCGAATACAAACGGCGGTGCATGCAAGCGCCCATCAATAACGCGGTTTTCCACTGATTTCGCGAGTTTTCCGGCGATTTTTCCACGAAGTCTCACCCAACAGCCGGTTCTCGAAGCGCGCATTCATCAGTGATCAGGAGAGCATTTACCGGTCCGATTTTCATTACTAGTCTGGAGGGTCAGCTGATGGTGAGAACATGCAGTCGGATGAAACTAAATTGCGGATTTGCCAGGTAAATTGTTCATTGAGCTATAACAAGGCATCGACTGTGACATTGGCCTTGATTATTGAATTTCATTGAGCTTATTTTTATCTTTTAGTTCCCGGGGATCAATCCGAGGTTAAATTTGGTTGTGTCGTCCGGACGACGTTATGCAGGTACATGTTTTTCAAATAAAACGACCCAATTGAAGATTATAATACTGAATGAATGTTTTTTTTTTAGGATTCTGGCTTCAGATCGCATACGGAAAACACACCAATAGGCTTTCCGTCTCGTCCGCCAGTTCATATGAGCTGGTTCCGACTCTGGCAATGACGGTGCAAGGAACGTACAAGGCATCCAGTTTGGCGTTATAGGCGTTCGCCGCGGAGGATAATCGAAAATTACGACGGTATACTCTCTGGCCAACTACGTAGACCGGAGCCGTTTGTTTGTTTCGTAAATTGTAGGTGTTAATGTTCTTTTCATGACTTTTCTTGAGGTTTTTCTGTACCGTGGAATAAACTTGCTCGTCGATTCTTTCCTTCCTTTCCAATCTACCTTCCTCCGATACCTCAACCTTTTCCCTATCCATCCTATGTTCCTCTCCTGTCTCAACTATTTCGTGCCCGAAAAGTATCCGATAGGGGGAATATCCTGTTACTGTGTGGGGGGTACAGTTTAGGCAATGCTCGATCTCGGACACTCGCGTGTCCCAGAGTTTTTGATTGTCCTTCACGTAGGATCGAATGCACGCATTTATCGTGCGATTTAGGCGCTCCACGGGATTTGCTTGGCTATGGTACCGAGCATTTCTCCAGTGTTGAATTTTATATTTGGACAACATCGCTTTGAATTCTGCCGACAAAAAGGTAGACGCATTGTCAGTTATTATGTACTCCGGTACCGAATACCGTCTGAACCAAGATTCTTCCAGGATTCTTGTGACAAGTGGAGCGGAAATTTTTCTAACGGCGGTAAGTACACACCATTTTGAAAATAGGTCCATAACGACCAGCAGGTGAGTATTTCCATTCTTGGAACGAGGGAGGGATTGGATAAAATCAATGCCACAATTTGAAAGGGCTTATTAGTCAGCCGTTGTTGGCCTGGCTCTGGTATTTGGGATCTATTGGCGGGCTTATTTTTCCGGCAAATGGAACATTTCCTAACGTAATTTCGGACGTACTCTTGCATCCTGGGCCAGAAGTATTTCTTCTTGATTAGAGCCAGCGTCTTATCGGACCCAAGATGCAACTTATCGTCATGCGCTTCTACGAGAATCGCTTCTCGTAGAGATTCTGGGACACAGTCCTTCCAGGAGAACCTGTAGTCCAAAAGATCGTCCTTTGTGGACACTAGCTTCTTGAGAATTCCCGCTCTATCCGGAAATCTTTAAATTTCTCCGGATCCGACTCGACTTTACTTTTAAGATTCACATACCACCCGCAGTTCGCATCGGAGATTTGTATCTCTTCTACGGACCGGGATAGAGCATCAGCGACTATGTTGTCCACTCCTCGACGATGTACAATAGTCATCTCATACCTCTGAAGCTCTATGCTCCAGCGGCATAGACGTGAGGAAGTGCGCCAGCTACTTCGCATTATATACGTCAGTGCGGATGAGTCTGTATAGACTGTAAATTTGCTGCCCTCCACATAACACCGGAATTTTTCGATCGAATTGAGGACCGCGAGACCCTCTTTTTCGGTCGCGCAATACCGTTGCTGTATAGTAGACAACTTCTGCGAAAAATAAGCAACTGGTTTCTCGATGTCCTCCTGTGTTTGCGTCAGTACAGCTGCGATTGCCGAATCGCTTGCGTCACAGTGTATGGCAAACGGGAGGTCAAAATTCGGATTAGCTAAGATAGGGGCACTTATCAAACGTTCCTTTATTTTGTTGAATGAAGCTTCCGCTTGATCATTCCAGGAAATCGTTTTAGGCTTATTTTTAAGCAGATCTGTGAGGTGTTGTGTGTAACCACTATACTTGGCCAAAACCTTCTATAGTAGTTACACATCCCTAAAAATCTTCTTAACGACCGTAATGACGAAGGACGTTCAAAATTTACAATCGCGGCTACTCGGTCTGGATTCGGTCTCAGACCATCTCGACCTAAAATGTAACCTAAGTACGTTACTTCGGCCACGCAAAAATGTGACTTCTCCAAGTTTATAGACAGATTGGCAGCTCTAAGTCGGGATGCAACCTCCTGAAGTATGGTCAGGTGCTCCTCAAACGTTTCGCTTATAACGATAATATCGTCCAGATAAACGAAAACGTTTGGTTCCAGCTCACCCCCGCCTAGGACCCGGTCCATTAGCCTCGAGAGGGTCGCTGGGCTATTCACCAGGCCGAATGGCATCCGGGTGAACTGGAACAGTCCCCGTCCCAATACCGAGAATGCCGTAAACTTGCGAGATCTAGGATGCAGCGGAACCTGCAGAAAGGCCTTCGACAGGTCTATTGTTGAAATGAAATTCGCATGTCCTAGTCTGCTCAAGATACGATCGGCATGAGGGAGGGGATAGGAGTCCCTGACCGTACGTTCGTTCAGTTTTCGCGCATCCAGACAAAGGCGAACCGTTCCATCTGATTTGTCCACCGGAACTAAGCGTAACGCCCAGTCACTATAGGACTTTTCAATAATCTTGCATTCTAGCATTTTGTCCAGCGCTTGATTAATCTGCTCCTGTTTCTTTGGAGAAGTAGGAAACGGATTGACTCGATGCGGCTGGGAGCTTTTTGGCTTCCTCCGTGAGTTCAATACGGTGATTAATCCACCCTGTGGTCTCCAGTACCCCATCTGAAGCAACTTTGAATAAGGACTTCACTTCATCTAAGCAAGCTTGTTGCTCTTCGGTCAATTCAATCTCCGAACCGCCGGTCGTTAACAAATTTCTCGCCACATCGTCATCAACAGCCACTTCCTCGACCTGCGATTGGCCGACAGTGGGACGAATTTCGAATGCTCGCCAAAAATTCATCCCGAGAAGGATTCTTCTTTTGAGCGAGGGGGCTATGAGAGCTTCAATTATCTTAGTTGCTCCATTAAAGGTAACTGGCAGGTGGACTCGACCAGTGACTTCCAATTCCTGTCCATTCGCGGTGCGAAGATTCACGTCAGACGGGAAAATTTGAAGTCCACATTTACGTATAAGGTTGATGGCACCAAAACCAAGAATGCTTAGGTGTGCACCGCTATCCAACAAACCTATGAGGGGAATTTCGAAAATGGATAGTTCAACAAACGGCCTATCATCATTTTCGACATTGATAATCGCTTCATTAATTTGGTACTCGTGGGTGTGTACATAGTCAGAAGCTGACACTCGGTTGAACCCTCGGTTCTGTAGAGCGTCTGCAACATCGATGGAGTTGGTAAGGGACATTAATTTTAGTTGCACTGCCGGCCCTCTGCGACAGCCTTCAGTTCGTTTTTTGAACAGTTCGGACATGAAGCTGTTTCAACGTTTTTGAAACCACACTTCTGGCAACATCTTTGCCTTGGACGATCACAGTCTCGAGTATGGTGTCCTTTAGCAAAACAATTTAAACAGTATTTGGGAGTTGGTTGATTGAATTGGGAAGGAGCTGCACTCTGTTGTTTCGACTGCGACGCGTTTTCATTTTGTCTCCGCGACGGATGGTAATCCTCATCCGAACCCCGAGGGTAAGATGACGAATTGTGGAACGTGCGCGATTTCTGTTTTCCGTATTCGCTCTTCGGATTCGGTTTTGGTTTCGCGCCCGCGTTGAGCTCATTCACTTGCGAAGGTTTACCGCGCGTATTAGAGGGTTCATTCGATTGAGTCTGGTATTTAAACCAATAGGTGGCGTCTAGACGCCTACCGAACCTTTTAAGATCGGCCAGGTTGTCGATTTCCGAGGACACCGCATGTCCTTTATAATCCGCGCGCATATTACGGAACACGATTTCGAATTTGCGGCGTTCGGACATAGGTCGAGTTAACGAATTGAAAATTCTCTGTAATTCCAGAAAATAATCATGAAATGTTTCCTGGGGTCCCTGTTTTCTCGCAATTGCCCGTACTTCGGTGGAGTGATCGTGGTCGGGGCTCAAGAATTCCTTCTTGAGCTCCTCTTTAGCTCTTCCCATGAGGTAAAATCCTCGTTATCGAAGCCCGTCATGAACCATGTTTTCGCGGCGCCACTGAACAGATGAAACGCGGACCGAAAGAGATCTCTGTTCGACATATTTTCCGACTTCGAATAAAACTCCACCTCTCGAAGGAATTTCATCAGACTTTGACCGTGATCCGACCCGTCGTATTTGAGCTTCCAGTCTGAAACTGGTCGCCGTTTCCCGATTTGAGGAAACGTTTCTTTTCGCGCGACGAATTTCGCGGCTCGTCTGAAGAACAACCGGCTTCAGTGTCAACGGACTTTCGCGATTCTGAGCTCGAACGTTGAGAGGAATTTTTCGACCGTAGCGACAATTTGTTCCGAGAATCTTTCGAATGTACGGTTCCCTGCACCCCACTATGCGAGTTGGTTCGGCTTGCATTAGCAAAATATTCCGATGCTTGTTCCCTCACCATCTGCTGAACCCAGTTTTGGATCTGTGGGTCACGCATGAACCACTGTTGAAGAGCAAATGGCATGGCATTTGCTCCACCATCCAGCGAATTGGACTGGTTGGGCGTGTCTTTGATTGATTTGTCGTTTCGCGATCGCGTGTTAGATGATTCTCCCGGCGGATTGATTTCTACCTCGGCGGTGGAAATCGTGTTTTGTTGCTTACTGTTACTCGACGCGTTTTGATTGGAAATCAGAAGACTTGAAATCGATTGATTCAATTTCTCCATCATATCGCTCGGCCCGGCGGATGCGTATATCGAAAAATGATTATTGAATGTTTCACGAATGCATACAATTAATCCATCTATCCCCGCGAGTTCATCGTCGTTTTCGGTAATTTCCGTTATACGTTTAGCTCGCTTGTAATAGTGAGCTAATCGAGTTTTAGGCTTTCGCGTAAACCGTCGTATTTATTTCTCGGAGCCAAGAAACTCCGAATTTCCTTGACTTTGGCAATAATATGCTTAATCTCGGTTTCTGCCGGAACGTCGTAATTCGAAATGTCGATACCGGCGTTAGGATCTGTTCTAATGTGATCTTTTAAACGTCTCATTAAAGCCGCGCGCGTTTCAGTTTCCGTAAATGGGAGACCACGAATCGCGAGCTCGTACTCTATCTCCTCTCGTTCGAGGTGATGTAGTAAAAGATTTTGGTACAGTAAATCAAATTCGACGTCCATCGCGATTTATGAATTGATTAGACCGTTCTCAACTTAGGAAAAAAAAACTCTTCGTTTGGAGGACGAAGACAAACTAAACAGGATCTGTTTTTGCTCCTCCTGGAAGGGGTGGGGTGGTAATGTAAAAGAATTTAAGTTTTAGCTGGGCGCCAAATTGTTACCTGCTAGCTACCGAAGCTAGGAAACGAGACAATTTCAGGGTCAATTTCTCTTCTGACCGTAATACCTACCACTCACCAAAGAAACTCACCTTCAGCAGGAGCATACACACATCCGTGTGTTTCGCGACACTTGCCAATCAATGGAACAAAGTGGAACTGTCGACAAACAACGTCGTAGAAAAGGGAGCTCAAAAGCTGTCCACGGGAGAGAATTCACTCAGACCACAACGGGCGAGGCTTGGTGACTCCTTATGAGTCCGAAAAGGGGTCGACTAGAGAAGAAAACTGTGGTGTACTAACCAAGGGAATGCTTGCTTCTGAAGGAAATGCGCTACTCAACGGATTATAATTTTACATACTATTTATTTCCCGACATGGGAGTTTCTAACCTGTGACGTCACAACATGCTTGGGGTACTTGCGGTTTGGTATCTGGGACTCTGGCTGGCGATGGCCGATGGATCTCGTCGATGAGTCTCCGTTGACAGTAGCGATGTCGTCGATAGGGGCGATCGATAGGATTGGCCGCGGCGTAGGTGGGACGATAGCTGCTACGCTTCTCGGCTTCTGATGGCGACGATTCAGGCCCAATTTCGAACGGCGCAAAACGCATCCAGCTTGGTAGAGGCGCTCGGGCTTGACGATGGACGTAATTCCAATGGTCAGCGACGGGTTCGGCTCGAGTTTGGACGATACGAGTGGGCTCCGGCTTGGCAGAGGCGCTCGGGCTTGACAGTGGACGAGATTCCGATGTTCGGCGACGGGTTCGGCTCGATTTCGGACGGTACGAGTGGGCTCCGGCTTGGCAGAGGCGGTCGGGCTTGACGGTGGCCGAAATTCCGGTAGTCGGCGCCGGTTTAGGCTCGATTTCAGACGGTGCGAGCGGGATTTCTTCGTCGGCGGCGTGCCGGCTCGAATTTTGGACGATACGAGCTGACTGTCGGCGGTCGGCGACGATTCCGGACTGGACTTCCTGGTGGCTTGTGGCGTTGACGACGGTCCCCGGCGATTTCAGACGAAGCGACCCGGCTTGTGGTGTACCAAGGCTGTTTCCGAACTGGCTTCGCACGATACGAGCTGGCGTGGGGTTCGATGACGAAAAACGCTTAGCGAGAGCAATGGACGACGGCTTGGAACAAAGGTGCGGTCCGGCCCGTTCCACAATGGCGGAACCTACCCACGCGGCTCAATCGAAACGCCGGCGACGTTGGAGCGATCCCAATTCTATCCGGAACTATAGCTTGCGGCGGGAATTTGCGTGCGCTGGTTCGGGAATCGGTCCAACTTTCGCCCTGGGGAATGCCAAATCACCACCTGTTGACCAAGGAATAGAAGAAAGGAACAAAAGGCCCACTAGGACCTGCCCACGTGATTAGACCCCATGTGACGTCACTTTTCTTGGCTCTCCTATTATATTTGTTTGTCTAAAGACTAATTACCTTTTTCTTTTTCTTGTTGAGTGTGTATATAATTCAAATACACCTAGTTTTGATCTGTTCAAGCACTACTATCTATTAACTTGCTTTATAGCTTATAACTTTATTTTTCCTGAAACGAACAAACAACTTAGATTGTACACCACATGTAGATTAACAATTTACAAACTTTCACTTTGATTTGGGAAACACACGGCGCGCACTACTACTCCCGCTTGTAGTCACGGACCGAATAATCTCCCTTGGCTAAAAGCTGAGCTCAGTAGGTCGGGGAATCACGACGAGGGTAGCGAACATTGCCGAAGCTACCACTCATTTTGGCAACACTTCCGGTTCCATCTACTGGCAAATGAGAGAACTAGGGGGGGCTCTCATCTTTTGCCCCCGCTCAAACTGCTATAACGTGAGTTACCGGGTGTCGGAGTACACGGTGGTTTTGCAAGTGACCAAAATATACATTGCGGCGGAAGCTGCAAGTCCAATTTGGAACCACTGGTTACAATATTTAAAAAAATCTGAGGGCTCCTCTTCAATTTTATCAAAGCAAGTTCTTGGAGAGGGATCAATTTCCCCCGAATAATTTAAAAGTCGATTTTTGACAGCACTCCAAAAAAACGATTGATGTACCAATAAAAACAATAATTTAAGGACTGTCACACATCTGTAAAGTTAAAAACTATATTTCTTAGAGAGTCTGTGTGGGAATCGCGTATGTTTATTTATTTTTGGCTGTGATACATCGGAAATCAAAAAAGGGGATCAAGTCTCCCCAGTCTCCCTTATAGTAAATCTTATAAACCACGAGCATTTGCCAATGAATCTAAATTTTCTAATTGTCTAATGGTAATTTTAACAACGTCTAATGGTTATTTGACGTCCATCCGTTTAACCCGTGGCTACAGCATTCAATATAGCATAGACTGGTTTTGAAAAGCAGTCAGTTTAAATTACGCCTTTTTGTTATAGTAAATCATGAAAACATTAAGCAGTCAAAGTGATCTTAGCAGACTTAAGAAGACTAATAGTTTCAATAATTTTTAGTGTGTGCTGTATTTTTGACGGGGAAGGGTCCAAATCCATCTAAAACCCATTCGGCCGAAAGCCATTTGGCCAAATGCCACTAGGCCGAACAAACCATTATAATTATAATTATTATAATGCATTAGGTCGAAACCCATCTCCTCCGAAAGTTGCTTAACCGAAAGGAACCTTAGGCCGAAAGGGTCATTTGGCCGAAAGGGTCGTTTGGCCTAAAAGGTCATTTGGCTGAAAGGCACAATAGGACAGCCCCATATAAAGGTGTGGCCAAAACTACCAAAAGGCCAATTTTCGATTTGGGCGAGTAAGATGTGATGAATACACAGCTTATAACCTATATTTCTATAATCAGGACGGTTTTTATTTTTTAGATTTTTCAGGGAGGGGTGGGGGGCGTTCAAACTACCCCTCCTAGAAATTATATTTTTACGTTTTTTGGGAAAACGGACAGCTTTGCCATGTTTTCGCCTCAAAAGTAACATATTTATATATCGTTACAAAGCTCTTAAACAGATCTATGCAATAGGCTTTATATTGTAATGATAGCTCCGTCCAGAAATTAGTTTTTAGTAGTTTTGTAAAACCATATTTTACGCAATATCTAACGAATAAAACAGTTTGGTACCCCGCAGTAAATCATGCACTACACTATTGAACTCTTAAGCTTTGAGGACCATTAATAAAATTCTGCCCAAATTCACCATTTTGTAAGACACATGAATTTTAAAAATTGCCCATTTTTGCCTTCCTCGTGTACTAAGTATTGGTAGAAGCTATATGATCGCTCTAAAAGCATTAAAAACAGCCTAAACACGCATAGTGTTGTATACCGACCGACTCAGTTCGAAGAATTGAAGTGTCGTCTGTGTGTACGTGTGTGTGAATGTCTGTATGTATGTGAGCAAAAATGGTCTTAACTCTTTTTTAAGCACTTACTCTAAACCGATTTACTCGCAACAATTTTCATTCGTCAGAGAACGTTGTTCCATTTTTCACTATCAAAATTAGGCTGGATCGGACTATGGGCTCAAAAGTTATGGCCAAAATACATTTTCTTATAATGTACGAGAAAGACAACATTACCGCTAGGGGGATTAATCAGGTGTTTTTGGTAAACATCTTATTTTTTAATTTTAATCTGAATTACTCAATAATGTCACTTTAATTGAATTTGGTGACGAACACAATTCACTTAACATTTTAAGGGGGAGGGTTATGTCTTAACGTTGTGCATATTCAAAAAAAATCATCTATCATATAAAAAGCGTTACGCAGTGAGAAGGGAAGTTGTTCAAAATTTACAATTTTGACATTACTACATTATAGGAGCGAATTATAGATTTAACCATAACGTGTCATAACGTGTTGGATGAGTAGTGTGTTGAATAGCTCCTTGGCACAATACCTTTTTATAATTATGAAAGAAATCTTAACGAAATATCGAATAAATGAAATTCCTTTTCGTTGATGTCACAATATGACGCCAATTGAATCTGTTCTACCCTCCTTTGGAGGTTTAAAAAGGTCTACTCAGTGAATTTTCAACACCAGAAGCTGATAGTGCTTTTTTGATCATTTTAGGAAATCTGTGTTGCGTCCATTTGTCTGTGACACGAATATACAGTTTATATGACCATTAGCATTTTATCCAGAATCAAACAGGCTTATTGCAAGCCAAAAAGTGACCGAATTCCGTTGGTTTTGTATAATATGACAAAAATTGATACTATGCCGAAAATTGGCCCCATACCCCATTGGAAGCTCAGAAAAAATATTTTTCTTTTCTATCTATGTTTTATGATGAATACCACTGTTTATTGCAGGATTCATAATTTTGGCCAAAAATACCTCCTTTTTTCCTATTGTGAAAGGGTCGTTTGGCCGAAAGGGGCGTTTGACCGAAAGGGTTGTTTGGCCGAAAGGGTCATTAGGTCGAAATGGTCATTTGGCCGAAAAAGTCATTAAGCCGAAAGGGTCGTTTGGCCGAAAGGGTCATTTGGCCGAATAGGTCATTTGAAAAGTGAAAAATTAGGAGTAAGAAGAGAGACTTCCCAGTTCCTCATTTCTCACTTCTCACTGTAAAAGTGAGTAGTGCGAAGTGGGTAGTGAGATATCTCACTACTCACTTCGCACTATTCACTTTTTACAACAAAAAGTGAGAAATGAGGAGTGTGAAGTGAAACGTCTCACTTCTCACTTCTTATTTCTCACTTCTCACTTTAAAAAAAGAGGAGCGCATAGTGAGAAACGCTGTGGAAAGTAAGTAGTGCGAAGTTAGTAGTGAGACTTCTCACTCCTCATTTCTCACTTTTCGTTATAAAAAGTGAATAGTGCGAAAAGAGTAGTGAGATTCGAGGAACTCGAACTACTCACACAAAGTGAATAGTGCGAAAAGAGTAGTGAGATTCGAGGAACTCGCACTACTCACTTTTACAGTGAGAAGTGAGAAATGAGGAACTGGGAAGTCTCTCTTCTTACTCCTAATGTTTCACTTTTCAAATGACCTTTTCGGCCAAATGACCCTTTCGGCCAAACAACCCTTTCGGCCAAATGACCCTTTCAGCCTAATGGTCTGTTCGGCCAAATGGTATATTCGGCCAAACAACTTTCGGCCTAGTGGTATTCGGCCAAACGACCCTTCTCCATTTTTGACATACATTTAGAGAAGATCTATTAATTACGTAATGAAAAACTTGACATTTTTTAACCCTACTCATAATTCGTCACGCACCCTGTAATGTCATTTGAATGAAATATTGAAATATTTCCATAGCTTGTAATTTTCATAATTTTTAACAGTGTACCTCATGAAATGATGGCAACTTCTGAACAAAGTTCTGAGAAAATTATACAAACGAACGCAAATGACATTTTACAACACGGCCCTGAACCAGTGTCACTTTCGCAGAACACCCGGAACCTGTTACAAATTGCATAATCTGAATAACCATGTAGGATACTCATTCTTGTTCACAGAAAAATAAAAAATATTCAACAATTAAAAAAGTGATTAAAATGTGGCGAACATACCCAAGATATGACAATAAGTGCAAAAAAAAGCTTTTTCAAAAATCGCTCTGTCGGAACCTCTAAACTATTTTTTAGAATTTTGGATTGTTCTACAGAAATGCTCCAGAGGCGATTAGCTTTCATATAAGACTTGAGCCCCCCTTAGCCGTGCGATAAGATGCACGGCTACAAAGCCACACCATGCTGAGGAAGGTTCCCGGTACCAGTCTAGATGATTTTTGGATTGGAAATTGTCTCGATTTCCCTAGGCATAAAAGTATCATCGTGTTAGCCTCATGATATACAAATGCAAAAATGGCACATTGGCTTAGAAATCTCGCAGAAATACAGAAGTTAAAATTTTCATCTAAAAATGTAGTGGGACCACCCTAATGAAACAAACTTCAAAATAAAGCTTAAATTTTGAAAGTGAAAATATTGTTTCCTCCTAATCGTGTAGTGGTTTCAAAGCGAAAAAACAAGCAAAGCACAACTGTCATTTTTATTTTTTCACGCATGCAAAGCTAAATCAACAAAAATGACATTTGTGCGCCGCCTCCGTATCGAGTGGTGTGCCCCCGAAAACGCGAGCACTTTGAAACTTGGATTCCGTGAGGAGTGACCATAAATCATCGACAAACTAGCGCAATTTGGTACAATAATAAAAAAGATCGACGAAGAGAAATCGATCTATACAGTTACGATCCTATGAAAATAAGCGCGAGAAATCTTCTCTATATAATAAAAATGAGTTGAGATTTCCTTTGTGGGCAGCAGGGACTATGTCCAAGGGCTTGGAGGAAAACATAACAAACGCATGGAAATTGATCTAGAGTGCGGTGCTGCAAATAGTTCATTGTGACATTTGCAACACCCGGGCAAACTGGGTTTATTTCGCTAGTACAGTCGACTCTCTACATCTCGATATTTCTCCCTATGTTGATGGTTTCTCGTTCCTTTCTATCTCCATACATGGGCTTTGTAAATCTCAATATCTCTCTATCTCGATATGTTCTTATCATATTTTGTTCAGAATTCTTTCTTTCTATGTCGATATATTCAAATTTCTACTAGACTAGACTACTAGACCATCTTTGAACAATAACAAACACATTAAAAACAAGGGATGACATTTGTTTTGTTGTCGTTTTCATAGCAACTACCACTTCCATTCCTCGATCTCTCCTTATCTCGATGGTCCCTTAAATATCAAGATGTGAAGAGGCGACTGTATTTAATAAAAATTATGTCCTGCTGGTCACCGAATGGTCAAGGGGGGGGGGGGGGTAGTAAAATATAAATATGAAAATGAAAAAAATAAAAAAATAAACTCCTTTGATTTGTTAAAAAATGTTTTGAAAATCCTCGAAATTTTCCGAAATATTTTTTTGTTGCCCCTTTAAAAAATAATTTTTGGGTAAAAAAATCCGAGGGGGACCACAAATTAAAAAAAAATTAAGCATCGGCTTAATCAATAATCATAGAGGCATATGGAGACGCATGATACATTAGGGCAGTTGAAATTTCAATTTTTTTCGAAAATTCCAACTCCCATATGTCTATTAGCATCATTTTGATAATATAGGAGTCCTGGCAAAATTTCAGGCAATTCGGTGGCCATTTAGGGGTGGCGCGAAGTCAATTTATGTTTATATGGAAATTTGTATGGGAAAAACTTTAAATTTATTCAAGTCTCCCTACAACTGTCAAATCGTGATGAATTCAAATAAATATTCCCAACCTCCCTTTTTGGAATCTATGTAAATGAGACCTCCGGATAACATATTAGTAATGAGTGGATTGAACGGTTCTATTGACAGTGTGAATATAGGATAAATGGCTAAAATGGTGTAATTAGCCTCAACGTAGCAGTGGAAATATGAATCAAAATTAATGAGTTACCCACTGGTTGAGCTCAAATAGATTCCAAAAATGGAGGTTGGGGATGTGTATTTGAATTCATCACGATTTAAGAGTTGTAGGGGGATTTGAATAAATTTTAAGTTTTTCCCATACAAATTTCCATATAAACATAAATTGACTTCGCGCCACCCCTAAATGGCCACCGAATTGCCTGAAATTTTGCCAGGACTCCTATATTATCAAAATGATGCTAATAGACATATGGGAGTTGGAATTATTTTCGAACATTTTTGAAATGTGAACTGCCCTAATGATACATTTGTGAATTAGTGCTTCATTTTTTTTGGATTAAACTTGTACAAATTGCATCCAATTTGGTACAAAATGGTACACGTAAGATACACTTGTATGGCAATTTGTATTAAGGCAAACTTCGTCCTGGCCTGAAAGTCCTGACTACTAGTGCGTGTTTTTGGTCTACATGTCGAATACCACGACCAGGAAATCATGAGAACTACAAGTTCAAGCAATTAGTCCCCTTACCTCCCTACTTGATGCACAAATGTTCGAAGGGCTTCTTGGGATAGCTGGATTCATTGTGAGACCCTCGATATTTATTACAAGATAAACAAATATCGTGTCTTTTTAGGATAGATGGAATTTTGACTGGCGCTACAGGTGCTCAAAATCTAAGGGAAGTTGCATATAAACAAAAATATCACGAAGGGGGACATTATCTGATGATTTTTTAAAATATTCCAAAGATATGTACCATCATAGGCAGGCTAAAATATGAAATTGGATACCAATAATCAACTACTTACTTCGACACAAGAAATCATGGTGATTCGGTATTTTATTTTCCCACTGTACATGCTAATTTCCATTCTAAACTGAAAAAAATCCCGACGGAAGTAGGTACAGCAGAAAAGTTGGATACTGTCATTGCCCAAAAGAGTCGAGTGGTGCAAGGCAGGGAAATTGCAAACATTTCCAGCTTTTTAGGTCATTGTATCGCTCCAACGTGGGCCATGATTGACGAATGGGGTGGAAGCATGGATAAACCCGAGGTCGCAATAAATCTTCGATTCAAAAATCACAATTTCTTTGCTGTGGAGAGAATGTTGCCGCATAAAGAAAAAAAAAACAACAACACAAAATTCATTGGTATGTGTCACGCAAGTCTTACAGTTTGAGATTTCCTTTCGCTGCCAGTGGATAGGCAACTTTCGGTGGGCCTGAAAGCTCGGTGACAGCTGCCACCGGAAACAGTATGTTGGGATGGGACACCCCACAGAGCGTTGATCCCTCGGACAGAAGATAGGCCACTTGACTGAGTGAGGCACCGTCTGCAAAACAGAGAAGAGGAAGTATAAAAGGTACATTTTTTCAATTTGATACACGTCGAATACTACTGATTGAAAACAAATTAGAATATTTGCGCGCAGATTAATAGAGCATATAACTTGTGTTGGATTAAATTGAGTTGAACGCTTCGGAAAAAAATAACAGAAACCTGCATTGATATCAGGTTTGAATATCAACGTTTGGAAATGCCATACCATACAACAGTTTTATTCAACAGTGACTAACAAAAAGCTTGAAAATTAATCGACCGTTTTTCATTTAAATTCCGAAAATTTCGTTTTCCAAAAACTTGTTTTAATGTTCGTGTGCCATATTATGAAATATGCATAATTGATATCCATTTGCACAGCGTGTTCGGTATTCGACAATAAGTTTAGCGTTTATTGTTGATATTGTTGTATATTGTTGAATCATTAAAACAGAATAATCCTTAGCATCAAGTTATATTGCCCGCATTAAAACTTTCGAAATTTCACTTTATTCGTAATTATAATTTATTCGTAATATAATAATGATTTGATTTAATTACGCAAGCGTTTCTGTTTTAAATTGTAAATTGAAGATCGAAGACCATATCGCCGCTTGACTCTGATCCTTCCTTGAATTTTCCACAGACGATTCAACAGAGCGAATAGTCATTGGTGAAACTTGGAGAGGTTGGGCAACAAATTGAGAAGATTAATGGTCAGTCACCTATCCGTTTTGGTACGATACGGACACCGAAAGTGGATCTCCGGAATTGAATGCACCTCACAATAGCAAGTAATTAAACCGGAAAGAGGCTTCGGATTCGAGTGGAATTTGATTCCGCACTCGGACAAGGCATCACGGCATATGTATGGCAATTATTCAAAGGCAAAGCAACAATCATCCCACATACCGACAACAGTTTTGATTAGGACGTCCCTAGTTTCTCCGAGCGGATGGTGCAGGACTCCATAGAAGATCCGCCCGTATGTGCCCTCTTGTGCCAATTGTTGGCAGATTATGGTATCCGGCGAGACGGCAATACGTCGGAGCTTATCCTTCGGACTGGAACTATTGCTATGGATACTCCGGGCAGGGGTTGATAGGCTGTACACCTGTGAAGGAGAAGGGAAATAAAACGGAATGGTGAAAGGAAAGTCTACAGAATGAGAAATCAGATAAGTGCATTTGATGTGGCGGAATAGAAATTGGGGATTTTTCCTTTTCAATGCGTAAATACAGATAAGGTAATCCTTGAGCAAACGGGAGTGATTCATGTGAGCATTGTCATTGTACTACAGACTGCAGAAGAAATACAGAGCTACCAAATTTGGTAACCAGACACCTCGCTGTTATCGAGATTGATAATAGCTCAATTCATAATATTCCTGCTGAGAATACAAAATGAATAAAAAAAATGATTGAGAAATCTACCCAAATTACCGCTCCTCTAAGTTATGTTAATTGATGAGGCACCCATTCTGCAGCAATTGGACACCCTTCGGTTGAATGAAACATCAAATCCTTTTATCGTTCCACAACACTCTTCCATCACCATTTTTTCTTCAATTTAAAAACATTGTCAGAAACAATTGGATCCATCTCAAGTTATTTGTATGAATAAAGGGATGCTCAAACAAGGTGGCACAAAAAGGGGAAATAAATTGCGTTTAAACCCCCTATTTGCTCCGAATTGAGATTCGATCTCCGCTGCAGTTCTTCCCCCAAAAGAAATCAGTTCAGCGCTCACAGCGCAGTCAATAAACGAGGGTGAAGGCGAGCCTTGTGAATGTGGGTAACCACGTGCTGAGGAAAGCTATTTGATCTGTCTCCTGCACGCGCCGAAGTTGGTACGATGCCTGCTGGTTTCCCTGCTCGACAGTCACCTGAAACAATATCCCTTCTTTCGGATACCTTGCTGCTGCTGGCTGCCTGTTGGCAATATCATGCCAAGGGATGAACATTTGATCCCTATCCTAATAAGGGATTTGAATAACAAATATGGAGGCAACATTTTTTCCAGACACTTTCGAATTTGCCACTGATGGTATTGAAGAAGAACATTGCAATGGAGTGATGATTAGGGAGGAAGCCTGTGTGTATGGTGTTGGTGAAAATGACTCTCCAGAAATTTTTGCAACTGCTTTCATGAGTTTCATGCACATAAAACGCATACGGTGAAAGTCTAAATATTGGCCTTGGCTTCGACCATCTTTTCCATGAAACACGTCAATTTGAAATTTCAACCAAAGTTGTAGTAAAGACTGTACTCGAAGAAAATGAGAAACACAAAGATAATTACCAAAAAATCATTTTAAGTCGGATTTTCTTCAATTTTTTTTTCAATTGGGCGAAGCTCCGGCGAGTTCGGTGGGTTGAAGCTTATTTGGTACAAAACAACATTGTTATCTCTGTACCAGTGTCCGCAGACCGTGAGACCGCAGGAAAAGTAGCATTCTGGTGACATTCGTTTCGGTAGATTTGCCCATTAATAGGCTGGGTCATCTCGCTCATCTGGTTTATCTCAACGTAAAACGCCTACCCTGGAAATTGCTATGTGCCCTCCTTGATGTTTGCCTCGTCGTCCATCACGGTGCACTTCGGTTCCATCAGCCGCTCTCAGTACAGCTTCCTGACACGTGTTTTGGTTACCTATTTTGATTGTCGTTCCAGTTTGGTGCCTCCCTGACCTTTTAGACGTGAAGACCGGTACGTTTCATGGTTTTTTTGACACACCAGATGGAAACCTCCGCTTTTTTCGCCACATCGCTGATCAAAAGACCTGGCCGAAACTTAAACAGATTCAATACTTCTTTGTCTTCTTGAGATTAGTTTTTTTGTTTTTTTTTTTGCTGCTGACGGTCCGTCGTTGAGTCGTTTGGGCCTCCTTGAATAATTTCACCACCCGTGACACCGTCGAATGATAGATTCTCAGGTGTTTCCCGAGTCATCTGTGGAGTTTTCCACGATGGTGCACACAATTTGTTGAAATGTTTCGATGCAATCTCAATCAACACATGACAAATTGTTATTGTGGCCACGTACCACAGCCCGATATGTATGAGGACATAAACGGGAACCTTCTTACGAGCGTGTGGTGATCCAAAGGTGGCGGCAGCACTACGAGGAGCACCTGAATGGCGATGTGGCAGATAATGGTGGCGGTATGGTAAAGAACCTGTGAGCACGCGCGCAGTACATACGACTTCAGGCTCCGAATCTCCAGGAAATCCAGGAGGACCACAGGCGGAGGTGGGGCACCACACGATGCAATCACAATATTGTTCTCGCAGGCTATTGTTCTTGCGCCAAGTGGTGCCCCACCAAATAACAATAGCTGGCGCCGCCAGTGAGGAGGACCCGATGCCTGAAAAACAACAAAACCCTTGGAGTTGACCAACTACCAGAAGAGCTGTTTAAATACGGTGGTGAAGCACTGGCTAGAGCGCTGCATTGGGTAATTACCAAGGTTTGGGAGGATGAGGTTCTGTCGCAGGAGTGGATGGAAGGTGTCGTGTGTCCCATCTACAAAATGGGCAATAAGCTGGATTGTAGCAACTACCGCGCAATCACATTGCTGGACACCGCCTACAAGGTATTCTCCCAAATTTTATGCCACCGACTAACACAAATCGCAAGAGAGTTCGTAGTACAGTACCAGGCGAAATTTATGGGTGAACGCTCTACCACATAACAGGAGTTCACCGTACGTCAGGTATTGCAGAAATGCCGCGAATACAACGTGCCCACATCCCAAGCAACACCTCTTGTTTCTCAGTGAGTAACAACAACTGTGGTGTGACTTACTAAAGGTCTGACGTATGCACAACGCGTCGTATTTGGAACTCCTTTGTGACACAAAAAGCGCAAGAGGTGGAGCCTATTTGCAACTTCTTGCGGCTACAATGAAAATAAAAACACAAAAACCAATCGGGAATCGAACCATGGACCTTGAGATTTGCAATCTTTTACTATAACCATCACACCAACAGTTCTATTTGGAGATTCTGCTACAAGTGCACTACATAAACAACAAAGTCATTTGTAACTTCATTGTACCTTATACGGAACATGCAGAGGACTGTCAAAACTAAAATACTGCTCAGCTGAGCTCAAAGTGTTTTGCAACATTTCAGAAACATTGTCGTAACAGCAATGAACCGAAGTGTTATTAATACTGCAACTTATCTGTTTTGTTTCTGATATGGAACACATCGAATTTTAAACCACCCAAGAAGTCAGATGAGTAGAATATTGCGACGCCACTTAAACGGAAATGAAACATTGCAATTTTCTGAAACTGGGAAGTGGCTTTAATGTGACTCGATGTATTGCCAGTGTCTTCAATGCAATTTATTAGGAACAAACACCTATTTGAAAGATGTTGCGCGTGCTGCTTGGGATATCATCCATTTATCGACTTCAAAGCCGCATATGATACAATCGATCGGGACCAGCTATGGCAGCTAATGCACGAAAACGGGTGATGTGCGTAGCTCGAGTTTCAGGGGCATTCTCGAGTCCCTTCGAAACGGGCAGAGAGTTACGGCAAGGTGATGGTCTTTCGTGTCGCTTTGGAAGGAGTAATACGAAGGGCAGGGATTGACACGAGTGGTACGATTTTCACGAAGTCTTTCCAGTTATTTGGTTTCGCCGACGACATTGATATTATGGCACGTAGCTTTGAGAGGATGGATGAAGCCTACATCAGACTGAAAAGACGAAGTAAGGAAGAGGCTCAAAAAAGGACAACGTAAGCCACCCACCACGAGTTTGTATCGGTTATGACAAAATCAAGGTGGTTGATGAATTTGGGCTCACTGGTGACCTCCGATAACGATACCAACAGAGAAATTCAGAGACGCATCATGACAGGAAATCGTACGTACTTTGTACGTTCTAAACTGACTATCTACAAAACGCTTATTAGACCGGTGCTCGTGGAGGACCAACGTGCACTTGGAGTTTGCAAAAGGAAAGTGCTGAGTACCATCTATGGTGTGGTGCAGATGGCGGACGGTACGTGGAGGAGGTGAATGAACCATGATTTTCATCAGCTGTTGGGAGAACCATCCATCGTTGACACCACGAAAATTGGATGAATGCGATGGGCAGGGCACGTAGCCATAATATAATCCGGTGTAAATGGTTTTCGACAACGATCCGACGGGCACAAGAAGGCGAGGTAGGTGCACAGCGAGCAAGGTGGATCGATCAAGTGGAGGACGATTTGCGGACACTCCGCAGACTGCGTGGTTGGCGACGTGCATTCATGGACCGAGGAGAAGATTTCTATGCACTGCACAGGGCACTCCGGCCTTAGTCTGGTAAAAATAAATAAATAGTTTGTCTCATTCATCGAGTACAAGCTTTAGCATGTATAGCACCTTCCCTGAAAATGCTAGACAAGGTACACAAACAATAACATTACGTGTTTGGACAAACTGATAGAATCTGGAAAACTGAACTTATCAATAAGAAAGGTAACAAGCTGGAGTGTGAAAACTTTCGAGTGATTGCCATTCTAAATGCCGCCTACAAAAAAATCATCATCCATCGTCTATCACCAATACCTAATAGTGTATAAGTTCGCGGGAAGTAATCAAACCGGCTTTGTTAACGGCCGCTTGACAATGGACACAATCTTTACTGTACGGCAAAACTTTTAAAAATTCCTTAAATATAAGGTCCCAACGCATCATCTGTTTGTCGATTTGAAAGTGGCACACGGTAGTATAGGCGGTCTATACTAGTCTACAAAGTGTTTCAAAGTAATGTAAACAAGCTGTCTCTGCTTAAATAATGTTATTATTACCACTTTCACAGACCTAGGAAAATTCGTTCAAAAACGATCAAAGGCTTCGCTTTTAGCCCATAGTGAGGTTTAAATTTCGGTACACCGTTTGAAGTTTGCTCTATGACGTGCTGCTTGATGGACGAAGAAGGGAAGAGGCAAATACAAAACATTCACTTTATACTTTGAAATCAGGGATGCCAGATACATTTTTTATAAGTCTATTTGATATGATCTACAGGGTCCGGCAATTGAAGCGCTACATTAAAAATAAACAGATAAATTGAACAATGATATGGAAATGCTAATATCATCTTCCAAACTTGGACGTACCTGTTCATGATAGAATTAGAGGCGAAAGTATAGAATTGATAGTTCCGTTAGGATACGGATACCACAAGAGCTCCCGCAGGCTCGAGCTCGAGCGATGCGTTCCTCAATCGTCAACGTTGAGTGGGTAAACTCAAGGACGAAAAAGATGAACCTAACCAGTGAACTTTTGAAAAGTGATATGTTTTCTTGTAAAATTGAAATGAAATATTTTTGGTTGGACCAATTTATCTAAATTAATGATTTCGTGTGTGTTACTTCTACGTGAAGTTAAACGATTTACAATGATATGGAAATGCTAATATCATCTTCCAAACTTGGACGTACATGTTCATGATAGCATATGTTTTCATGGCAATTTATGAATTTCAAAGTGCTCAACCCAAATCCAAATAAATTAGCCAAACACTGATTTAAAGTTTATTTAGTAATAGTAGAATTTTATGTCGAATTGTTCATGGGCATGTTAACTTCATTTCCTGCAAATCTGGGCTCATTCGGGCTCTTCCATCCAATTTCCTGTACGAAATAGTAACAGAGGTGTATTTTCCCATATATTTCGGCTGAAACCCCCATATTAAATTCAAATCAATGGACTAAACCACGATGACGTCACGCGTCGATTTTCAGTAAGAAGAAAACCTCATCTGAGGGCAAAGTTTACGAAAAATGAACATCAACGTGAAAATCCGGTGAACTAAAAGCTCCGAATTCACTCAAATGTTCATCGGCCCGCAGCGGATGTCATTTTTTCGAGCGAAAAGAAGAAGAATCGTGGAAAAAGAAGACGCTCGTGGTTAAGTCCATTGCGCCAGCTTATGCAGGGGCCCTCCTTAGCCGTGTGGTAAGACGCGCGACTACGAAGCAAGACCATGCTGAGGGTGGCTGGGTTCGATTCCCGGTGCCGGTCTAGGCAATTTTCGGATTGGAAATTTTCTCGACTTCCTTGGGCATAAAAGTATCATCGTGTTAGCCTCATGATATACGAATGCAAAAATGGTAACTTGGCTTAGAAACCTCGCAGTTAATAACTGTGGAAGTGCTTAATGAACACTAAGCTGCGAGGCGGCTCTGTCCCAGTGTGGGGATGTAATGCCAATAAGAAGAAGAAGAAGAAGCCAGCTTATGCAATAACCGATCAGGCTGAAATTTTCAGAGAATGATTTTCTTACCTAAAGGCAAAATCCTGGAGGGTGCCTCGTAGAATCCGACGACTTTTTTTTCTCCCCATACTAGGCTGGGCCACTCTAAATGCAATACGTATTTTGTATTATTATAATCATTCAAATTTGAATAATTTGCTAATTCGATGGTTTTAAAACAATGCATATTTGACAACATCCTACGCGCAGAAGAATCTTGTACGATTGAAACAACTATTTCGATTGTTGCATCAAACAACGTGGTCTTTGTTATATAGAGTTTCCATTTCCCGGCCATTTTCGTTGTCCCGGGATTCGGGATGAACTTGTTCGTATATCCCGGGAAATCCCGGGATCCCGGGATTTTTCGATATTTCCTTAAAAAACTTATTTTTTGGTTTAAAAATGATTTTTTGCAATTCCTGATCATAATATCTGGTTTACAGTTCGTCTTTGAGTGACAAAACGGCCTACTTTTCCATACCAACGAAATGGGTGCTTTAATGAACATTATGCAACTCAAATGGGTTGCATAATATTCATTATAGCACTCATTTGGGTGCTATAATGAAAAACCAACATCAGAACAGTAGTTACATGACAACATTTTACTGAATTAGCTTCGGTAAGTGCTCAAATAGTGTATTCTATGCGCCCCGTAATAAATTAAATAGTTTGGTGAACATGACATCAAAAATTTCCAAAGTCAAGTACATCTATCACTTCACGGCTTATCGAACTATGCAATGTGACACGGTAACATGGAATCTGATTTTGTCCGCAGCAACCTAATTTATTGGCAAGAATGATCATGTTAAGTAAATTAGACTGTACAATTTTGGTACAAATTTATCAAATTTAAGTCAATTTTTTGTCATTGCAAAAAATAGCGTGTGCAACTCGTTGCAAAACTCGATTTTTTCTGCACTCGTAGTATTTATCCAACCCGGCAAGCCTCGTTGGATAAACGTACAACTCGTGCTGAAAAAATCATCTTTTTGCAACTTGTTGCACAAACTACTATTATGCAATGTTCAGGGGTAAAGTTTATGTTTTAGAAAGGCCAGATTACACAGATTTCAAATTGGAACTCAATTCAATTCTTTCGATTCTTTCAACAAAAAAGAAAACGACTTCAAAAAGCAAATAATATTCACGTTTTTCTCGGAAGGTAGAGTACCCTTTTGGAATATATGATCGCCGAGTCCGAGAAGAAGGGTTCGCTGGCGATTGAAGTCGGCTTGACTGTTTGCATTGTTTTGAATATGCATTGGGTTTAGACAGTTTCTGGGAATGCATTCAATACGCTTGTGACGAAAGATGGAGGATGTGCAGTAGAATCGTACTGGGCCCATAACTTATTGGAGATATGGGAACCCCCTCATATAGAAATTTTGTGTGAAATCATTATCGGAGTTTGATAATTTAACGTTAGTTAACTCGATAATTTAACGATAATGGGGTTAATAGATTACGCGATGAAAGTTGGTATATAATTTTGACAGAAGCCGAGAATTGGACAAATTGATTGCAGCCTGTTGACCAGAGTTGATTTCGATCGAAGCGATTCACCAAAAAAAAATAGGCAGAGCATCGGGATCGGACCACTTGTACTTGCGCATGTGATGGAATGTTTGTTTTACGAACGTCGATTGGAAGGACATGAATTGGATCAAGAATTGTTTTGGAGCCAAGAAGCTCCGGCGCGAGGAGATTAGCAAGGCGAATATCAGCTAGTGTACACAATTACACAACTTTTTGGTAGACGGGAGATGGGTAGGAAGCAGGCGCCAAATAGATGTAGCTGATCTTGTACTGTAGATACTTGTCGTTTAATTAATAGAGAGCTATAGCTGCTGGAAAAGTATCAGTCAGTAGCCCTCCATTGAGTGGTATAGGGAATCTATTTTTTTTGTGAAGGTGTTCTTTTAACTCTCTCCGATATTTCCATGTCTGTTCCTCTCTTACTAATTTAATAATAAGATGATATCGATTGTGCATCACAAAGAACCTTGGCTCCGTGTACATGCCTGAGCCTACCAAATAAGCGACCTTGGAAAAAAAAAATCATGTCTGATGGGAGGTTTTTATGATTTGAGTTTATCACCTAAGTTGGGTTTCGCATTCAAAACAAATAACTTTTTAAGAAGAAAAATTACACTATTTGCGAACCGGAAATGAAACAGTATTTTTTGTCCCGGGTATCCCGGGATTTTCGGGATTTCAAAAATAATATCCCGGGAATCGGGAAATCCCGAATTTTCTGAAATCCCGGGATTTTTTGTCCCGGGATGTCCCGGGATGGAAACTCTATTGTTATATGAACCTTCAAAGTAGTTTTTTCAATGATGACTCACTGCTTTATTCAACTGTGCACTATTGTTTTTTCAATCCTACATCGCATGATGGGAACAATAATAATATCGTTCTCTTGATAACCATTTCATGATGTGCAGAAACTTTATAGACTGATCAACATGAATCATCCTCTCCACATGAAATGAGAAACGGGGCAGAGGTAATGTGGATGACTCTCACTCCCCATGTAACAAGATCGATTCTATTTCTGTCAATTTTTCCTCTTTTGTTGATGTCATCGCATTACCAATAAAGTAGTTTCGCAGCATTACCGAAAGTAACAACAACCATAAATATTGTTGTTTTCTGATGTATTATTTGACAGTGACAGCCGGAAAGCATGGTTGAAACAAATATATTCAAGAGTTGAATCAACTATCGCGTATGGTTGATTCAACCCAATTTTTGGTTGTATCAACAATAAATATTGTTATTCTTAAACCAATGATATTGCTAGTAACGGTTTTAACCCGTTAATGTGTTGTTCGGCAGGCGTAAACAGTTCTTTTGATTCGTCACATATTTTCAGAGGTTAATACAAGAACGCGCTAAATCTCTTCACGCATAACTCTTGCAAGCCCGTACTTCGCATAAATTGAATCTTATTCGAACTGTATTTCAACATTTTTTCGCCTGTCTTCGCACAGTGATAACCACGTTGTAGATATAATATGTTATTATGAAAAAGAAATAAAAAAAATAATAATGAATAAATTTTTTTTTTTTTTTGTGAAGGTTTACTGGCGGGACTCTGAATAGAGTAGAAACCTCTGCACCAGGCCTTTGATGATACCGTTGCATAATTCCGTTCGAAGCAGTTTGCCAGCCGTACACGGAACATGTCATCCAAGAAGACGCTGTTGCAACTGAATCAGAGGGAATTACGTTCATAGATAGTCAGAGAGGTCTCATGCTAACTAACATCGTAATCGTTTAAAGTCATTTTTGTCATTTTCTTGTCAAAGTCACATTATTCAGCCAGTTTTTATGCTATTTAGACGTCTATTGTCATTGTACGCGTTCAAAATCAAACGATGCAGTTTATTAGACTCACATGGAACATGCTGCCCAATGCTTCATCGTAGAAACTGAGACGGAAGTTTTTTTTTAACAAATATAAGAAAGTGTTCAATTCCCGATTTATAACAAAATTACAAGCTAATAACTTTTGAAGCAGTTTTCCAGCCGTACAAGGATCATGTCGTCCATTAAGACTCTGTTGAACTGGCTCAAAAGACATTATATTTACAACTTTAATAGATATTCTCTCCCATTATCTCATTCTTAATTATATAGTTTGATGTGTACGATGTCATTTTTGCCTTTATGGTCAGAAGGTATGAAGTATGGGTTTCTCGAATTACTTTGTTTACCTGAGTTATTGGTTCTTCATTGTTTTCGTTCTGTGTCAATACTATCAAACACAATGTAAGTTATGTCTTGTAAAAACTGGAAACTGTTCGTGCATTTGGTCTATTTTATTGTTATTCCTTTGTCAAGGTAGTCTAAGACTATTATTATGTGCTAAGAAGTAGCTTAATCGTTTCTTAACTGTCAATATCTATAATGTACTATTGATCAGTTATGAGTCAGCTATAGGATTCACTTTTCGGTGGCAAAGTAAAGCTTCATCACGCCTATTCCCTACTATTAGTAAAAATTATCGAGAATGAAGCCGTCATAAAATTCTTCATATACCATCATTCTAATGTGTGGTATTTCTATTATGGCTGTTCGCAGTGAGACATAACAAAATAAGACTGGCACCACGATCCTAGTTTTGAAAAAACGAGCAATGGGTAATGTTTTCAACATAACCGCGAGTAGACGTAGGACTTGTATTAACGTAACGTATTTACATTTAACTTATAACTTTGGAGTTTGATTATAGTATTGATATTGGAAATGACAACTTCCATGCTGTGTACAAGTATTAGCAATTTGTTTATTCAAAACTTCTGGAAATAAAACTAATAATTAAATACATAATTAGAATTGCTTTGTTTCTAACTATTAAGCTCTTATTTACTCAAGCAATTGTAGGGTATTTATAGATTTCTTATTAGAGATGAGCCAGCCCTGGACTGAAAATTTCTTTAATAAAGATGAAAAAAAAAAGATTTCTTATTGATGATAGTATTTGAAGTTTAAAAAATTTGATTTATAAAATTGTTAGGCATGGGTAAATGTGCTATTTTAGGGGAACTGTCTCGTTTTCCAAACAAAGAAATGCTGCACCAATTTCGTTGCTTCTATTTGCTAACATGCGTGCTTACTGATGAAAAAATCACAACAATAAGAAACAAGTTAAGAAGCAGTAACCCTATTAAAATAGAGGAGGTATGTACTGCCAATACATCAACGAAAAATTATCCATCGCAACCGACACCAGAATGGCAAAAAATGCGCCCACTTCTTTCATGCATATTCGCAGACCCACCGGCAGTTCTACCGCTGGTGACTGCATGCTGTCGCTGTGTAGGTAAAAAGCGAACGAACGAACGAAACGAAAAATGCGCGAGCAAAAAGCACGTCAGTACGCGCTGCTGTCACAAATTGTATTGACTCGCACACGGCAGGCACTGCTTCTTTTATACACAAAGAAAATCTTCCGGTCCGACCCGAAGGCCCGTGACATACCGAATTCTGATGTCCGTGTTAGGAATGCACGGGATTGGTTACATATGAAATTTTTACTGGCTTTGACAAGAATTGAAATTTTCAATAGCTTATCGTTAAGAATCTTAAGTTTCAATGAAATAGACAAAATGGTGGAGAGTGTCCGAGTCGATTGATATATAAATCCTAAAAATCCATCGAAAGATAAAGGCGCTAGTAGCGTTCAAAATCTTCCCTTCCAGCGTAACGCTCTCGATTTCCAAAAATCTAAATGACACCCAGTATAGTAAAGAAAGACGTAAGTCCTACGTCAAAACTTCTACTCAGTGAATCTAGTCATTTCCTTCGAATGCCTTGAATACATTGTGTATCAATAAATGCCTAGCTAGCCAAGTATAAGCGTGGCTACGACTCATCGTCACAGGGAACGCATCAGAAAAGTATTGCCGAAAAGAAGAGAACTCACATCATTATCACTGATGAAAAGGCCTCTGCCTGACTGCACTACCATTCAAGACTCCAAGACACGATGTCCGTTGGATTACATGCAAATGCCGTAAATTAGTGCGTCAATGCCAGATATGTAACGCGGCACCAAACAAAAATAGTCAACATGTGATACCACCACGACAGGATATGTCTTTGGTTGCCATATCAGTGCTAATGGCGTAAGCCGACCCACCGCGGCAAGGTAACATATCCGAGGGGAAGGAAATAAAAAAATAATAATGAATAAATATATAACAATAATATATATAGTGTTAATAAAATAGTATCGAATTGAATTTATATAATAAATTGACACATATATGTGTTAATCCAATATATATAAAAAAAATCAGACATTTCAATATATTGTGTAAATACAATAATGCCCAAATTGAACTATTTGAAATAAATGTATAATCCTTCATTTCCGGTTTAGATGTGCTTATAAAGCTTTATCAATGACAGGACATACTCTAGTACTACATCATATTAAGCGTGCAAAAATGAGAACATCGCATCGAAGAGCTTCGAGAAAATTGCTTGAGGCAGGAAGGTTCAAGCGTTTTGAAAAGCCAGTTTTGAGACAGACGTGTTTGAGTACAGTCGTAATACGAGTGGTGTTTGAGCACAGTTGTGACAGTGGTGTAAAACAAAATGGAGAACGCCGACACACGTTACTATCCAAGCCATTCCTGGGTGGAAGTTAGGCAGAATAACAGCGATTTCAACAATTCTTGTTCACACATATGACCCTCTGCTAATATTCAGTTTCTATTCATTTCACACTTGCCGCTCGCTTGCGGTGTCAATCGAATAAAGGTCTTCATTATTTTCATCCACTCCCTTTCATTTTGAGTAGTATAACTATCACCGAAAAAAGTCAATATATTAATTTCGATAAAGTCATGCAGTGATCAAAACTATCTCAATCATGTTGATTTTACCACATTTTTTTCTCCGTGTACGTTCGAGGTTTTAATAATCAAAAAGTAGGTGTAAGACTTAATCGAGTCAAGCACGAGATACTGAAGACAAGAGTTTGCAGTTGCCATCGAACAAGTAAGTGCAGTACGTGTTATAGTCGTCGGGAAAGGAAAGTAAACATCTATCTTGTGTTCGGTGGCTCATGCGCATGTATTGCGCTTTGCTTCGGTCGAAACAAGTGCGATCTTCAATAGTTTGCAGTAGCCATCGAGCAAGCGCTGCGCTTTCGTTCGATCGTCCAAAACGCGATTCTCCTCAGATTTCATATGCCACCAAGCGTGCATGTTTTAACTTTTTACTCGTCGCGAGACAACGTATTAGTGTTATTTCCCATCCCATAGATCGCATCGCTTACCTAAGTGAATCGAGATAAATTTATTCTTTGTAACTAAAACGATATCCTATCCCAAGACAATCGTGGAGACGCAGAGGTATACTCGGTCTCTAGTAGCAACGAGAGTCGGACTAACAATACTTCCCTTCCTATATGACAGTAAAGATGTGGCCGGCGCCGTTATTGACTTTAAATACTTGAGCTCCCGAAACGTGTACATTGAGAATGGGTAGCTAATCCCAAGCCCCATTTATTGGGTTCTCTGTACAATTTCGCAAGTTCACTCAATCACGGAGTAGCAACTACGAATTGTGCGGTCATAATGCTCATGCTCTTATGCTCAAGCGATAGACACTGAAGACAAGTAAGGCCACTGTTGAGGGCGGCATACGTTTTCTTGAAGTTACTTTAGTTACAATCAATTGGTGGAAAAGTTTTTGTTGACGATCAATATTATAAACTTCAATGCATGTTTGAAGTTTAATTTTCAAAATTCTACACATAAATAAAAAAAACTATTGAAAATTGAGAAATTTTTTGTTCCTCCGTGTTTTTGCTCGTGTACCTTTGATGAGTGAAATATTTGTAGTTCAGCATTTTTCCACAAATAATCTTATTTAATAGAAGGATAAAGTGGTGAATGATACATTTTGAAATATGTATCCAACTATTTAAACAGAAAATAAAAAAATAACCCTGGAGCCTTAAAAATTGCAATATATTAACATTGAATGAGAATTTTAAAACTCTAAATAGGTATGTTGAAAAATAAAAAACGATGAATAGATTTAAGAAATAATTTTATTGGAATTTTATTGGAATTTTATTGAAATACTCGAAAAACAAAATTCAAAATGTAAAATTGATAATATCGCGAATTAAAAATGTTTATTGCCCAAAACCTGTCGAGATCGATTTGAGAAAGCAAAGTAGTGATTTTGAGCGAAAACAACAATTTGGGTTGTAGAGGATTAAATGGGATAATACTATCTCGTCTTATGGAAGGTGAAGATATGTATCTCTTTCTCGGCATCTGGTCTTATAGTTTTGTCCGACACTGTATTCTACTAAAAAGGTCTAAATAATGTTCTTTTCATTATGTATGTTGTAACATTAACATCAACAAAGAATGGAATTGAGGTCTTTTGGGTTTACAAACGCAGAGCATTTGGTCTTTTGAACTTTCTTGGGCTTTCGAAACAATCCCCTTTTTGTTTCCGAAAGGAATCTTTCTAGGCTTTGGAATCCTAATAGGATACAGATTTGATATCCCTTGTACAGAAAAAGAAAAAAAATCCATTGAGAAGCCCTGGTGGCTAAACACAAAATTCCGAAACTATTCCTCTCGAAATTCTAATTCTGCTTTGGTAGCCCAACATAATTTCGTTCAGAAATATAATGGAATTCTTTCAAGAATCCCATAACTTCGTTCGAAAACTCAGAGAAAGGATTTGTTTGGGGTTTACGAATTGAGATTTTTTGGTTCTCTGAACGATGTTCTTTTTGGCTTTCTGGAGGAACTCTCCTGGGCTTTCGAATCGATTCCTTTTGCACTTCCGAACGAAATCCCTCAAGGGCTTCGGTATATCTTTGAAATCACATAAGTATTCTAATCAGAATCCCTTGTCCAGGAGCAGAAAACGATTTTGCTCAGAAGCAAAGAACGCTCCAATAGAAATTTCAAAAGTAAGCATACCGTTCGGAATTCTAGAACGATTTTGTTCAGAAACCCGTCAGAATTCCGTTTGGCGGTTCCATCGTTTTTGCTTGTGTTTGACGTTTGCTCACTATCGTTGCCGTTTACAGTGCATTTAGCATTGGGCGATAATGTTTCCGTGACGATGATTTTGATTGCATTTTGCTCTAAGTGAGACGTCTGTTTCTCTGTGCCAGAAGGTTTACCTTCGGAAATTAATATAATAGAATTTTGTTCGAAACCCCCCGAAAGAAGTCTGTAAAGGTCTGTAGCTTCATTAAAAAGTCTGTATAATGTCTGTAATCTGTATGATGTTTGTATGCAAGACCAAATGTCTGTATGTTTGGCATCCCTGATTGAAAGTGGGATCACGTGAGGTGTTTGAACGTGATATCTTCACAAGCCGGTGCAGTACCGAGGAGGCATCGTTCAGTATGGCAGCGTGATATAAGCACGCTTCCTTCGTTCATCAGCAGTGTTTCAGATGCGAGCCTGCATTATATACCTCTCTTTTACACATTCATTAAAACAGAAATGCTCACTTCAGTATAAGTGAGGCAAGAGAGTTAAATATTCTTTGCACCAGTGGGTGCTTTGTTTCACTCTCCAACTGTTTCGTATAACAGTGCCATCTCCTCGGGAGTATCTCTGGTGCTGAAGCATCTCGGTTCGCTCATATTTATTGCTTCATTCATCCAGCCCTGCTTTCAACCTTGAAATCAAAAACGATATAATCATTTTATCGACTTAGGGAACGTCCATAAATTACGTTACGCTTAGAGGGAGAGGGGGTTTGCTTGAAGTGTAACGATCCATGCAAAATTTTCAGATGCTCCATACAAAAATTGTGCATAGGAGGGAAGTGGTGTTGAAAATGCCAATTGTACCGTTACGTAATTAATGGATCTTCCCTTATCATCGTTGTTTGGTAAAATCCTTCAAAATGATTCAGATTCAAAACCAAGCACATACCTATCATGAGCGCTCGTAATGTGGCAGATGACCGGAAGCCCGCTATATTTTCATTTGGTCACTTGAAAATGAGTACGAGTACGGTGTTCAGATCTGCTCATGACGTGACTCACTCTGCTCGTATCGATAAGGTAAACGCTTTTCACCGCCTTCCGTGGAACGACCGTATCAATTTACCCCGGGCACAACCATGCTTTAGACCCTTGCTGCAGACATTTTAATGAAGTTTGTAAAAAGTTTGATTTCAATATTAGTAGAGTACATAGTTTATACGAATAGAAATAAATTAATTTAAATCAGTCTGTGCGGCTTTTTAGTTTAAAGTTGTAGATGGTGGTGTTGTTTCAAAAGCGGAAACCACGATTGTTCCCTCTGGTGTAAGATGCAATCATACGTTATCACACCAAGCCATTGAATCTTTGACATACCACCGCAATCCGCTACATTGATAAAATGAAAACCTCAACGAAAACAAATCGATCAATGTAGTTATGCCCCTATGATTCTTAGCGCGAGAGTTTAACAATTTTATGCGACTCAATCAAGAATAAGGGATTTGTAAGGATCAAATTTATTATTATTATCTTTATTTGAGAGGTTTTCGGCCCTGGGTCGGTTCACCTCGTATAAGAATCAAATCTCGCGTGATTTTTGAAAACGTCGTAAGTCCAAAAGAGAGGCTCTCTTTGTTTACTTTCTCTTTCGATGATTACAAAGCCATACTAACATTTACATTGGGTTTTCCAGTACCGATCTGAAGAAAATAGCTTTGTCTAGTGTGCTGATGTGAAAATATTGCAACAAATTTTAAACTAGCCTGGATATTAACAAAAGAGAGCGTAATGAAAGAGAGTCTCTCATATGGACTTACGACGTTTTCAAAAATCACGCGAGAAATGTATTGTACCAAACCCTGATGATTACACCCAGCAACGATTGGTTGAATTTTTGAGTCTCCTCATGAGATGAAAAAAATGATTCAAATAAATAAGCTCGAGCTTGTATCCTAAATACTGCCTAGTTGTTTGCAAGCATCAGAGGTGAAAATGGAATTCTCGTTAAAAAATCGAAACCGGATTTTCACAAAAGTTAAAACGGACGAAATATATTTACCTGAGACAAATCACCCGAGGTATCGTTCACAGATTACGTAATATAATACGAGTTATTCCAACGCTATAATAAAAAAGCGTTGTCTTTACAAAGGTATACAACTGACGATAAGAGCGTTCCGTAATTTCTGAACTGGGTTTAAGCAGATGGGGCCCATATTTCGTCTCCAGTATTTACGCCTTTCCATTTATCGTTAGCCGTCGAGTTTTCCAGCAATGAATTGCTGTTCCTGTGCTCATCTGTGGAATGTTTTCTTGTTGAAAGGTGTTATAAAAGTCCGTCGAGTGGAGAACGGAAGAGAAACTCGGGTTCCTGCTGCAAAACTCTATAGAAAAGCTTCCTTTCTCCGGGTTCTCTGCTAATGACATCGGCTTTAATTTGATACAGGACCGCCGCGCCGGAGGTACGGAAAGGATGCCTCAATCCTCTGCTATACATAATGAATTTCCATCGGCTAAATATGGTGATGTTTGGTGTGAGAAAGGTGAAGGATATTATGAAGTTTCTATCGGGCGAGTGATGCAAGGCACAATGTTTATTTCGTGCGATGATGGAATTCTCCAAATTTAGGTGTGATATTGTATCCTTTCCAGACATGAGTGATGGGATCAAAAACAATGGCATGTGTTGTGAGTAGGATGTCGGGCGAGTTTATTGTTTCTGACACCCTATAACAGTTGATGAAAATTAATTATAAAAACTTTTTAGCAATGGCCGTACACCGCTCGAGAAGGACATGGAAAATATAACACAATCAGTCTAATCGTGGCAAATCCGCTGAAATAAATTTCATTGTGTACTATCATGAACGCCGTGGGTTGTCTACGGGGAAAACGAGGACCACGCCTCACTGCGTAAGGGGGAAGAGATAAAAATTCGCGCTTCACAGCAATCCACTATAGCTATGAGCGATACGCACCTGAGTTAGTTGCGATGAAGCGTAATACGACACCCGGGACGGACAGACCGATTCCGGCTTGGTGTAGACGGACTCCGTGGTGGCCAACCCGTTTTGTTGGCTGTGTGCGTGGTTCAGCGGGAGCAGAGCCGTTGCGTATGGCGACGGGGACGGCGTACTTCGGAACCCTGAAAATAAATACGCCGCAGGGGTAAACAACGATATCAATTACTTGGTATGGCGATGGAAGGCGGGAAAAAAAGGAGAGAAACCCAGTCATGACGAATGATGATATTCTTCGTTCAGAATTATGAGGGGGAAATCTCGGTAGGACGGAGTGGCACGGCGGATTGAGTTACACAGAGCTGATGAACTAGAGTGATTATAAAATGTTGGAGGTTGAGGTAAAAGTGTCAATAAATAAGTGAGGTACATTTCACATTTCTCTGGATATTACAAACACGTTTGTAGCCATAACCATTTCCAACAGATTTAAAAAATATATAATTGTAGATTTATGATGACAAATAGTGAATACCCTAATAAAGATTGGAAATAAACTGGTGCTACTCGAAATTCCTGAATTTCATTGATAAGGTAACCAACACTTTTTCTTACAGAAAATTGCGTAAAAAAGTCTCACTCATTAATTAGCACTTATGGCACATTATCCTTATTTTTTATTATTCTTTGGAATTCATTTGGGGATTTTTTCTCCCGGATTTCCACTAAAACTCTTTCTGACGAAGATTTTTTGATTTTTTCTCGTAGAACTCTTTGAAATTCCCTCCACAAAATCTTTGGAATTTCTACGAAAATTGTTGTGAAACTTTCACAGGACACTTGAAGGATTTTCTAATACAGTAATATCCCGATTTTGTCACCCTCCTGGTGAATTTTGGGGTGATAAAACAAGGTATGTGACAAAATTGGAAAAAAAATATTTTCATTTTTTTTAATTCATTCCACAAATATGAATCATTTCAAGCCTTGGAAAGGCCAAATGCGCGAACGGTACCCGTTATTTCTTGTCGAAATTGCTTACATAATATTTCCCAGGTACTCAGAAGTCGTTCGTAATAAACTACAGGCGGTGAAAGTTATTTCATGAAAATCAAAATAGTTTTTGGTATTATTTACGAAAATAAAAAGAATGACAATTTTTTTTGGGGTGACAAAATCGGGTCGAAAACGTGACAAAATCGGGACGTGATAAAATCGGGTCGAAAACGTGATAAAATCGGGGGTAGACAAAATCGGAGGTAGACAAAATCGGGGAGTGACAAAATCGGGTCAGTACTGTATAGCGTTGTAATAATTAGCTATTGAATAATATGAGCTGCGGGGCAGCAGGGACTATGTCCAGGGGCTTGATGATCCCTCCCCATCCCATCTGCGAGTTGTGGGGCTTGCCTAGGATGTGGTGGGGTTTAACAGTGGGCCCTGTTAAATTCCTATGAAAAGCTGCATGTATCCGCAAGTAGGCCCCACCAAAGCGACCGTGTGCCGCTCAAAGCGCACAAACCCAAGTCCTGGTGTTAGGTGGGACGCTAAACAGCCCTGACACGATGGAACTGCAAGTCGCTAGTCGATGAATTACATCCCCGCAACTTCGACGTCGTGGCGCTGCACGAGATTTGCTAAACAAGACAGAAAGTGTGGAAAAGCGGGCATCGAGCGGCTACCTTCTACCAAAGCTGTGGTACCACCAACGAGCTGAGAACCGGCTTCATAGTGCTGGGAAAAATGCACCAACGCGTGATTGGGTGGCAGCCAATCAACGCAAGGATGTGCAAGCTTTGGATAAAAGGCAGTTTCTTCAACTATAGCATCGTCAATGTGCACTTCCCATACGAAGGAAGAACCGACGACGAGAAAGAAGCGTTCTATTCACAGCTGGAGTAGACATACGATGAATGCCCACTGCGGGATGCCTAAATCGTCATCGGCGACATGAACGCTCAGGTAGGAAGGGAGGAAATGTATAGACCGGTCATCGGACCGGAAGAGTGGAAGAGAAGAATGCAGCATGGGCAAGATTGAGGGCGAGCAGGCGGGCTCGCGGGCGAACGGGCGAACGAGGCGAACGAGGCACGATATAAACGAGCGTGAAACACTCAAAACTCGATTTTCCGGAAGAAAAAGTGCGAGCAGGAAGATCGAGACCGTGAATAGACGGAGGAACTGTATCGCGCTAAAAACACACGAAAGTTCTATGAGAACTTCACCGTTCACGTAAGGGCCACGTGCCACAGCATGATATGGGTAAGCACATAATCGGGACCAGCTAATGCACAAACACGGATTTCCGGATAAACTGATACGGTTGATCAAAGCGACGATGGATGGAGGATGAAGTCCCTTCGAAACGCGCAGAGGGTTACGGCAAGGTGATGGTCTTTCGTGTCTGCTATTCATCATCGCTTTGGAAGGGGTAATACGAAGAGCAGGTATTAACACGAGTGGTCCGTCCACAAGTCCGTCCAGCTATTTGGCTTCGCCGACGACATAGATATTTATTATGACACGTAACTTTGAGAAGATGGAGGAAGCCTACATCAGACTGAAGAGGGAAGCTAAGCGGATCGGACTAGTCATCAACACGTCGAAGACGAAGTACATGATAGGAAGAGGTTCAAGAGAAGACAATGTGAGCCACCCACCGCGAGTTGGCATCGGTGGTGACGAAATCGAGGTGGTAGAAGAATTTGTGTACTTGGGCTCTCTGGTGACAGTCGAAAATGATACCAGCAGAAAAATTCGGAGACGCATAGTGGCTGAAAATCGTACTTTGGACTCCGCAAGACGCTCGGATCTGTAATGTTCGAGTTAAATGTATTGAGAGTGCGTTCGGTAAAACGAGCACGAGAGTCTCTGAAGAGATGGAATATGAATAAAAGATTCATTTGAACTTGAGCCGTAATCAAGAGCGGAGACTAACTTATAGCGTTTATTAAATTAATACGAAAGAGTTTCTTATTCCTGAAAAGTGATATCTACCTCGATTATAGTCCACCTTGTTATAACGTTAAAGCGGTTGTAGAAAGTTAACACGATCGAATAGAGTTCGCCGCCGTACCAAACTGACAATCTACAAAACGCTCATTAGACCGGTAGTCCTCTACAGACACGAGACCTGGACGATGCTCGTGGAGGACCAACGCGCACTTGGAGTTTTCGAAAGGAAAGTGCTGCGTACCATCTATGGTGGGGTGCAAATGGCGGACGGTACGTGGAGGAGGCGAATGAACCACGAGTTGCATCAGCTGTTGGGAGAACCATCCATCGTTCACACCGCGAAAATCGGACGATTGCTGTGGGCCGGGCATGTAGCCGGAATATCGGACAGTAACCCGGTTAACATGGTTCTCGACAACGATCCGACGCGCACAAGAAGGCGAGATGCGCAGCGGGCAAGGTGGATCGATCAGGTGGAAGATGAGTTGCGGACCTTCCGTAGACTGCGTGGTTGGCGACGTGTAGCCATGGACCGAGCCGAATGGAGAAGACTCTTATATACCGCACAGGCCACTTCAATTTTAGTCTGAATAAATAATAAATAATAATAATTATACGTCATCGTAGTGCAAGCCCGGGATTTTTTTTTGTTAGGTTTACTGGCGGGACTCTGAATAGAGTAGAAACCTCTTCGCCAGGCCTTTGATGATACCGTTGCGCAAATTCTTTCAAGATAGTTTACCAGCCGTACACGGAGCATGTCGTCCAAGAAGACGCTGTTGTAGACTACTTCAAAGGAATTACGTTTAAGATTTTTGTGCGGGTCATTTCGTCATAGTCATTTGCTCATGTATAGGTCTTTATTTTCTAGAAATTCTCTGATGCATTTTTTTTTAATGTATGCTGTCCTTTCCTTTCCTGTCCTTGTCCTGTCCTTTCCATCAATGTATTAACTGACTCAGAATGTTGATTATCAGATCAAATGAAAGTACTCATAATATTTATTCTTTTGTTATTTAACATGACACATGAGACTCCTTTTGAAGCAGTTCGCCAGCCGTACAAGGATCATGTCGTCCATAAAGACACTGTTGTAACTGTTTCAAAAGGTTTTATATTTTTTAAGCGGATTGATTGATAATCATTTATGTAATGTTGGTAGTCATTCATGTCGTTGTAATAATATACTGTTTGTCGTAGGTTATTGGTTCAGCTATAAGGTTCGTTATGATTTTGTTTTAACTTGTTTTTGTCATGTTTATGGTTTGTCTCTTTTGCTCCTGTACTGTATTATATAAGGATTTACCAAATTTTTATTTAGAATTGTGTCTAAGTTTTCCAGTCTATTGTATTTCTACACAGCAAATAATTTTGAAAATTCAACGACGTGTAAAACTGCAGGTTACCCCATTAATCGAATTAACATTCGATGTTCAATTAAATTTGATTGAATTTTACAAGCAAGCACCGTTTAAATTTATTTCGATATAAACGAATAGTGAGATCGATTGAATGTTACGTTTATTTGCATGCTCCAAATATGTGCATGAAAATACATTTAAAATCACAACATATTTTTATCTGTGTAGTTCGTCGATGTTTATTTCAATGTGCGCACTGAATAGCCTTTGCAGCACTTAAAAAAATTAAACGTGCTGAGCGATTCAGCTGGTTTTAATGATCTTGATTAATTTCCTTAGGGATAATTCTCGAAATGTGAATGGAACATGTCGTCCATTATTTGTATAATTATTTTCCTTTTAAAGTATGAGCAAGTTTTTCTTACCTTGAAGACGATGTTCTTATTATCTACTCACTTATAACCTATGTTATTTCTCACGAGTTTCATTTCCTTTTTCCATTGTATGTAGAATATGTCTGAAATCATATATATGTATACGATTAGTACTATACACAGATAGAAAAATCCACTGAAATTTACGCTAAAAATCATGCACATAAATGGAACACCATTATAAGCGTAATTTCATACGGGATATAGCCTAAATGTATACAATATTCGACGTGAATCGTCAATATTGAATACAAGTTGTAGGCAATCTTGTTAGCAAGAGGAGCATTTCAGCGTAGAATGGCGTAAATTTTCGCATGTCAAGTTTTACGCGTTGTTTATTTTTCATTATTCTTTTCTGTGTATGTTAGATGGTTGATATGCAAGTATTTAATTTTGATTATTGCATGCTTGATCTTACGTTTATATATTCAGCTCAACAAAACAGAAGCTCAGAAAAACAAAACGAAAAATATGTATAGAATGTTTGTTAGATTGTTAAATATTTGGAAGGATCTTTTATTCTGAAAATCCAGCGAAGTCTTCTTCATCGCTGATCCCGGCAAAATCCGATGGAAGTAATGAGCTGTTCGAAGTATCTCCGTCTGACTCCTCATTCGTTTCGTATTCGGATTCAACCATTGTATTATATAGTGATTTGGTGAGTTTTTTCATCTTCTGTTTATCTGGTGCAGCTTCATGCCATTGTTCGATATTAATTTCGCTCCGTTCTATGTCTTGCCAAATGCAGTTTCGCCAGGAATATGCGGGTCTTCCTCTTTTCTTTTTTGAAGGTATTTTGTATTCTAAAGCTGTTTTTAGTATACCTTCGTGGTTACTTCTGATTATGTGTCCGAAATAATTCAGTCTAGCAGTTCTTATTTTGTTATTTATGGTTCGGTTGTTAAGCCAGTTCGGCGCAATATGCGGATTTTCTCTTTCTTCTGCGTTGTTGTTCGCGTCTTCAAGGTTAGCGTTATTTGTTTGATTGTTATTTTCTGTTCGTTCATCTGTGTTGTCCATATTTTCTTCAATCACTATGTCTTCCCGTGTAGTTATCTCTTGGTTTTCATTGTCTGTTTCCTTTTTACTGAGTTCTTTGAGTATAAGAATCATTTCGTTTTCCATTCTTCTTAGAGCATTCCTATTTCTCTTTAATATAGTTGAGACTTCCATTCCATATGTGGCCACCGGTGTGACCAAACAGTGATATAATCGTTTTACCGTATCCCATTTCAACTTATGTTTCCGGAGAAAAGAGCATAGGTGGAAAAATGCTTTGTATGCTTTACTAATCCTATCTGATGTAGTTGATCCTCTTGATAAGCTACTTGTTACGTGGATTCCCAAATATCGCATCATAGTAACTACCTTCAGTTCGTATTTTCCAAATTTCTTGTTTGTTTCTGGGGCAACATTGTAGATATCATACGGGTCTCTAAAGAGGACTTTTGTTTTATTGGTATTGATTTCCAATCCTATTGATGCTAATAACGGTATAATTTGGTCCAGCAATTTCTCAACATCTTCTTCATTTTCGCATAAAAACAAAATGTCGTCTGCATAACATAATATGCATGGTAAAAGTAAATAATTTGTTTGTTCAAGTCTGACTTCTGGCCATACTTCTTGAACTAATTTTAACACATGGTTCAGCATAATAATGAAAAGCGCTGGACTCAAAGGACATCCCTGTTTAATGCCTCTCTGTTTGTTTCGTATTGTTGTGCGTTGTCCAAACCATTGAATGGACGTATTTTCATGCAGGCAGGCTGTGATGATTCTGTTAATCAAAGCTCGAGGTATCCCGAGCTGATCTAAGATCATTGCTGCTTTCGTCGTATCTATTTTGTCGAATGCTGGTTTATGTCAATTGACACCACGATTGTTTTCAGGCCTTTTCTCCATCTTTCGTCTAGAATGCGTCGTAATACAAATATTTGGTCTGCAGCACTGCGCTTGGCTTGAAATGCCATTTGGTAATTTGGTATTGGTCCGAGTTCATCCATAAGTCGCTTCAATAGGATTTTTGCATATATCTTATAGACTGTTGGACAAAGAGTTATGCACCTAAAGTCATCAGTACTTTTGGGATTCGGAATTTTTGGAATTGGCACTTGCATTGTGTTTGACCATTCTTTCGGGACAGTGTTTGTTCTGTATACTTCCTTCAAGACTTCGGTAATAGCCTCCAATACTGTTTCGGATGCATATTTTATTAGTTCATTGTTGATGTTGTCCGTTCCTGGGGCACTGTTGTTTCTGATTGACCATATGATCATTTGTATTTCTTCCCTTGTTGGCTCTGGGCCTGCGCTTTTACCATCATTTTCGGGGAGAGGTTCAGGTTGTCCGTTTTCATTATCGAATGAGTTCAGTTTTCGTTCCCATTGTTGAATATTGATGTACGTTTTTCTCTTGTTTTCACGATGCCTTCGATGTGCTTTGATAAATTTAAATGTTTGAGTCATTCGAGACTCATAGCCGTTTAGGTGGTCCAACGTGCTTGCGGTGTCGTTCAGTGTTTCCCGGAAGTCTTCCATATTGTTTTTTATGTTTTATTTATTGTCGTCAATCATAATTGTAGACCTATTTACATTTGTATTCTTAACTATTCTAAATAACATTAAATAATGTTGATACTGTTTAAACTTATTGTAAAGTGTCATTAGCTTATAATACGAGAGAAGATCTGTTTCAGCTGTGTTTTGGACATCGATAAGTCAATAGTGTCACAATGTTTATTATAAGTGATCATCATTTGATTCATTGGGCCATTTTTTGCATAGTTTGTTCGATGATAATTTACGGAGAATATTTGACGATGTCGTAAAGATCGTAATGGAACATAAAAATTAAGTTTTGATAATAGCTCCGTTGAGTCAATTCTGTTTGAAACAATATTGTTTATAAAAGTTACCATTGCTAAATCTCGACGCACTTTCAGTGAATGAATATTGATGAGCTTACAACGAGCTACATATGGTGGCAATGGAAATTCGGTCCACCCTAACTTTCGTAGTGCATATAATAAAAATTGTTTTTGAACTGACTCAATTCTGTCGGCATGAATAGCTGAAAATGGGGACCAAACTATGCTGCAATATTCTAAGATTGGCCTTACATAAGCTGTATATAGTGTTTTTATTGTGTATGGGTCCTGGAAATTGTAACAGAATCGTTTTATAAAACCTAACATGTTGTTGGATTTGCTTACAATTAAGTTATAATGATCGATGAAAGTTAGTTTTGAATCCAATATTACTCCCAAATCTCTTACTCTATTGCTTCTTACTACGTTCTGATCATCAAAACTAATATTTGCGCTGAGTATGTTTCGTTTTCTGCTGAAGGTTATTGAGTTGCATTTTTTTATATTCAACTGTAGAAGACTTTTTTTTACACCATGTATGGAATACCAATATTTCATCTTTGAATGTATCGATATCCTCGACAGTTTTGATTTTTAGGAAAAGTTTCATGTCATCTGCATAAATTAAGACATTCAATTTATGAAGCACAAGAGGGAGGTCATTTACAAATAAAATAAAAAGTATCGGACCTAAATGAGATCCTTGAGGAACTCCAGAAGAGGCTTGTATTGGGGTTGATAATTTTCCTTTGAATCTTACAATTTGAACCCGACTTGTTAGATACGATTCAAGCCAATGAAGAAGTTTTGGTTGAATTCCCATCTTCTGCAGTTTGAACAAAAGCATGGGTAAATCAACGCGATCAAAAGCTTTGCTAAAATCTGTGTACAAGGCTTCTACATGGTGACCACTATCCATTGCATCCAAAGAATAATTAACGAATTCTGTTAGATTTGTGGCTGTCGAACGACCTTTAAAGAAACCGTGTTGCTTAGATGTGATTCGATTTTAATTTGAACAAATTTTTTCATTAACAATTGCTTCGAACAATTTCGGTATGCAAGATATAAGAGCAATACCACGATAGTTACGAACATTGGATTTTATACCAGATTTAAAAATTGGAACTAAAAATGATTTTTTCCATATTAACGGAAAACATCCTGATTCCAGTGACATGTTGAAAATCCAGAATAATGGAGCAGTAAGTTCAATTGCTAGAGTCTTAATAAACACTGGAGGTATTTCATCGGGTCCGGAGCTCTTAGACCCATCTAGATGTTTCAGGGCATCACAAATTTCGTGTACATTCAGATGGTTGACGCAAACGTCATTTGAAAACTCAGGATAAAAATCGAAAAAGTCGCGATCTCGATCATCTTCTGAGTGGGTAGTGTATACTTCTTTAAAGAAATCGGCAAACAAATTACATATTTCCTCTGGACCATTACCTGTTCTACCATCTAAATAAAGTTTCGATGGAAAATTGGCTGATTTTAATTTAGTGTTCACATAGCTGAAAAAATGTTTTGGACTAGTCTTGATTTCACGTTCAGTTTTTAAATTATATTCATTGTATGCGATATTTATAGCACAGTTCAGTTGATCACAAATATTAAGATACTCCTCTAAATAATGTTGAAGATTATGCTTCTTGTAGTTTTTATGTGCTTTCTGCTTGCGATTTTTAAGATTTCTAATATCTCTTGTAAACCAAATTGGATTTTTCGATACAGCATGACTTCTCCGTCTTTTAACCGGCACTTCTTCCATTATTATATTGTGCAATGTGTTATAAAACTTTTCTGTCGCTTTATCAACATTGTGTTCGTTCCTTATAGCAGTTTGCCAATCTATATTCTTCAGTTTATGCTTTATATTTCCGTAGTTGGCTGATTGATAATCGAAGATTTCTTCAAACTCACATTCGATTGGTATATCATTAACGTGTACAAACAAAGAGAATTCAATTGCTGTGTGGAATACTTCATTTCGCCAAAGAGGAGCTAGTGATTCATTTACACAAAAATCTTCATAACAGTTAGTCAGCAGTAGATCTAGATAACACTTTTGGATATTCTTCACATGATTGATTTGATTTAATCCTAAGTTAGCAATTTTATCGAATACAAAATGCAATAGCTCATTTTCCCCTATGACTGGAAGTAAAATGCTCTCATTGTCACAGTCCGGTATGAAATCTACATTTCTTTGGTTAAAATCACCATATATATGCACTTTTTACTTCAGGAGGCAAGCCAGATAAAACATTCTCGACGATACCAAAAATTTATCATAAATATCTCTGCGAGCATTATTTGGAGGAATATAAACTGAAGCAAAAACATGAGTTTCACCTGAAATTTGTACCTTGGCCCACACTTGTTCAAAATCATTGAATTTATCCGTTTTAATTATTTCTGAATTGAAAATTGTGGATACTGCAACCAAAACACCTCCTCCTGATTTTTTTCCAGACCGTTCGTAGTCTCGGTCATCTCTGTAAACGTTGTAACTATTACCAAAAACTTCTTCATTTTTAACACTATCGTCATGTATTCCACTACTTGCCTTCGAAGCTCCATAACTTTGTTTGAATGTTCAGCTTCACCTGGGTCCGAGTGGTAGAACTGGCATACTAATGCCGAGAACAAGCAGTGTCCATCTGAAGGCATTCTTCTCACTAACACACTTCCTCTAGCATAACGCATATGCTCCATTATAAGTGTCTTCTATGTTTTCTTCTGTATGTAATATTCACTATTTTCATTTGCTACTGTAAGTATGGTTAAAATATTATTCGTCTCAATGAATCTAGCAGTCAATTTCCTATGAATGTCGATAGATTTGAATCCATTTTCTACAAATATTTATCTAATTAGCTTCCATTCTGTTTGTCTAATACCAATCTACGAAAGGTTACCTATGTTATATCTACATCATCACTTTCTATGATGATATAAATATAAAGATAACAGTCTTGAGTTTTTCTAGAGATTGCAATTTTGTTAACTATTAAGTGTTTACAGAATGAATACGAAAATCTCAACGCTAATATACTTTACAAGAAGAGAATCAACCTGATATAAATACACGAATAGAGGCAGTGTATCTACTTAGCTCTTTGGTACTACTTACTAGTAATACTACTATTGCTAATGCTTTTACTACGAATAATATAATAATTACTAAGACAACTGTAACTACACCTAAGCGCTACAGTGGATGATCGTTAGCTTCCGCAGTTTTTCTTATTTCTGTATAAGGTTGGTAAAGACGCGTACTGGGCCCTGCCGGCACCTCTAACTTTACGCATAGTCTACTGACGATATAGGGTGTGCCAGAGTTCAATGCGTATATTAGGGGCGTGGAGCGTCAAGTTTCAAATGATTCCGTTCAGATATTTAAGAATTATAGATTACAATTAGACAACATTTTTATGTATGTTTCACAATATAAAAATATGCATGTAATTGAAAACTTGTTTTAAGCCTTAGTCGATTTGCTAAATATTAAATAATGTGTACACAATACAAAGAGCAAATAATTATTGGTAATGGATTTAATTTAACTGCATTAAACTATATTATATCGAGATACTTGACGAACCACCGTCGATCCCATCATCCGTGGACAGGGAATAATAATTATACGTTATCGTAGTGCAAGCCCGGGATTTTATTTAAAAAAAAAACTTTATTATTTTGAGATTTTTATCTGAACTAGACAGACAAATTGCATTTCACTTATAATTTGCAATTGATACTTCATCATTGACCACAATATGCCTTAATAACACCAAGAAATAGTTTTGGCCACGATTCGACTTTTTCACTCCTATGTGCGTTGGCGAATCAGCATTCTGGTATGGAAACTGCGTGAAGACGCGTAGTATATTGTAACTTAGTCCCCCTAGGGCCGAAATGTTAGATGTTTCATCAAAATGTGGAAAATTTCAGGTGTTCCAAGTTTCCCATATTTTATTTTGATACTTTTATCGCCTAATGAGGGAATAACCAAAAGGCGTTTAGTCTCGGGGAGCATTTTGGGGCCTCTTTCTTCTTTCCCTGGCTAACGTTTGCTCATCAAGAAAACTAAAGTATACAAAGAAATGTTAAAAATGAGCCTTTTTTTGACGTAAACTACGTCTAAGGGGAAGAGTCAGATACAGGGTATCAAATGAAAATTTCAAAACTGGGGACCGTCACGAAATCATGTAAGATTTCTAACATTAATAGGTCATTTATCTTACAATGGATTTTAATGATTTATATATCAATCGATTCGTAAACTCTCCACCAATTTGCCAGTAGTATTGAAACTATTGATTATCAACGCTAAACTATTTGAAATTTTAGTTCTTCCATGCATCATGCATCCACTATACAGCGCGTCCCAATCCTTGGTAATTGCCTACTTTTAGGGTATTATCTATTATTGAACTGGGTTGTATGAATGGGGTGGCCCAGTCCCTATCTCCCTCATAGAGTGGGAGATGCTGCTAAAACTGGGTAGTATTGTAGTAGTTGTCGATGGTTCCTTCTCTTCTATATAGAGCGGAATAGTTGGTTCAGTATACTACAATATTAAATATTGCATTTGGCTTTACGTAGTTTACGTCGAGCGGTTGTGTCTTGTATACAACCCCAAATTTTTTTTGAGAGAGCAATTAATTAATGAGAAAGAATCAAATAATAAAGAGTCTCATTTGAACCACCTCACGCGCAAGTAATTCATTAATTACCGAAAATAGTGCCACCGCATGGCCATCGGCGGGGCTCGTCGCCCCACCGGACTGTTCAATTGCTAATATTGATTTATCTACGTATTTTTTTAATGGAAAATTTTGATTTCTTTATGAAAACTTCTTCTTCTATAAATGCCAATAAAAACCAATTTTTGCGTTACGTTACCATACTGGAGTATTGTAGCATTGTATGGTCGCCTTACTTAACCACACATGAAGAAAGAATAGAATCAGTACAAAAACAATTTCTACTATACGCTCTTCGTAAATTAGGTTGGACGTCATTTCCTCTTCCATCTTATGAATCACGTTGCATGCTTATAAACATACAAACATTGAAACAGCGTCGAGAGTTTGCAACGGTTTCATTTGTTAACGATATAGTATCTCAACGTGTTGACTCAACTGAAATTTTGTCGAAATTAAATTTTCTCGGCTACTTCGACATAGGACATTATTTTTCACTAACCACCGCCGAACAAATTATGCCAAATTTGGACCTCTTAACCGAATGATGGCTGTTTATAATCAACACTGCGAAGCTATTGACTTAACAATGTCTCGGCATAACATTAAACAATATTTTCAATAAACAAACATAAGAAATTCAACAATTTAAATTCATAATTACAAACAACTCTAGCAAAAAAAAAATGTTTACGTTTTTTATTGTATTTCATAATCTACTATAGCATTACGGAAGAAAAAAAACATGTATATGTATTTGTACTAGTCTACGTCGGTTGACGAAATAAATAAATAAATAAATAAATGGATCTTCCCTAATGAATACTAAGCTGTGAGGCGGTAATTGCCCAATGGGGGTTGTAATGCCAATAAGAAGAAGAAGCTATTTAAATTTTTCTATAGTATTTTCCTAATCGCAAGGATTAGCCAACAAAAGTTCTCATGTACACCTCAATCCGCACGCGAAAATAAAGTCGAAATATTGAGTCACTATGTGATTTATGTTGTGAACCACTAACGGTACTGGCTCCCGAATTTTTTTTTCTTCATATGACATGTCGCCATGCTTTCGTACATTCGTGACATGCCTGAAAGATAGACCTTAACACTACCGCCATCGAGGTGGGAAATTCTCCTACTTAATAATAAATCTAGTCAAACATGTGCCACGGCCCCCTCACTTCGTATACTTACAGGACTTTTTCGATTCACTGATGGGGTATTTGTTGAGGCTTGCAATCGTCGCGTACGATCCACTGTTCGCACTGGGTGGTCGCCCCAGGGGGTCCAGACGGATGAAAACGTTCTGATGGCTGCCATACGCAGCAGTGGTAAAGCTGGTGCTGTTTGTTGTTTTCCGAAGCCCGTGCGATGGGGAAGCGAGGTGGAAAATAAGACAAAAAGTTTAGTTCAAAATGTTCGCAGCTACTTTCATGCACCAACAGCGTCGGTTGTCGGGTTGGCTACGGGTGAGAGCAAGTTTTCGACCAATAGTTGGCGCCATATTGTGCGATGCCTGAATCCCGAACAAGTTTTGGCTGTAGATGCATAGAAGGATTATAATCATTATGTGATAGTGGAAATGTTGTGCCGTGTCTCCGACATGCGTTTAACCCTGAAGCTCTAGAGTATGAATCGTATGTAAATGGGATCCCAAGGCACGAAGAACTCAATGGTGCCACACTCTTCTGTGGTTCGAAATGGGAAAACTTGATTGTTGTTCACCCTGGCGACATATGGTCAAACATGTCTATGATTTCAGACGAATTTGGTTATGTGGGTTATGTTGTCGGGTGGGAGTTTTCAACTACACTAGAAGAAAATGCTTTAAAAATATTTCCCCAGAAAACACGTTTCGAAAGTTGAGTAAATGGATTAATCTTCGTCAGAATAATCGTGACCTACGAGGATCATCAGTATCAAGTCTGATGGACAATAAAATAATTCGATTTGCTCCAAGTGCACGGAACCGCAAAATCATATCACACTTGTTTGCTACTTTTCCTCCAACGATGTGGCAAGACAATCACTTTCAATTATTCGGTTTGGCATCCATTCGAGCATGGAAAACAATCCATCAAGAACTCGACGTGGGGTGATAAATTGTTGCACATTTCCGGAATTCCCCCCACCCCCGATCCTGTGTAAACAGATGTAGCTTCAGATACCGCTGTGTTGCCCTTGTACTGTGGCTGCAAAGTCAAACTGTGCATAGAGTGTTGCTGTGGAGCGCGTTGAGGGTATAAGTGAAACTGTGTCGAAGAATCATTACTCACTGTAGCGAGTCCTGGCGTATCTGCTTGCGGGCTCTCACGTACATCGCGCTGGCAATGAGCCCCACAACCAGCACCAGGCCGAGAGCACAGGCCACGGCACCGAGGAGAGCAGGCCCTTGAGGGGGAGCGATTTCCGCTGCCGGGAGACGATGTCGCGGCGGGTAGATACCTAAAATTAAAAGAAAGTTTGTGTACATAGAAACAATATGTTCATTATCAACAATTACAAGAGCTGAGCAAGTTGGAAAGTTAACAACAAATTAAAAACCATAACAATCCAGCCAGCGGCTGACTTTCATTTATATTCATAATCGCTTGTTCTGCGATCAAAAATTCCTATTTTGTACTATGACAAACTTCTTTACTGTGCACCCTATTATGTTAAAACAATATTTTGGCTGTAACTTCGACCGTGTTTTAATAAAAATAAAAATATAAATATAAATATAAACCAATAATATCAGCCGAATTAAGTAAAAAAGTGTGTCTCAAAGTTGTCAACTCAATTCGTTGAAATAATGCGATAACAGCTTCTCCGTATTGCTTGGTGTACAAGAAAGGCAAGAAACGAGTGAAAATTAATGTTGAATGAGGAAGCATCAAGAAGCACCATACTGAATGATGCTGTTGTTTATATTCCTTAAAATTTGGTAAGATGTTTCTCGTTAGCTTCGAATGTGGTAACCCAATTTCGGTTGAAAAGCTTTTCTTCTTTTCGTTCATGGTACAGGAAGTGGGTTTAATCACGATAAACCACGCGGACGAAACTCAAAAAAGCACTCGACAATCCATCAGCGTGCTGTTGGAATTTTTCTGCTAATTTAATAACGAGGAGATAAACATCAACTATTTGAGATCATTTTTCAAAATGGGATAGATGGTTGTTTTCGGGCTTGGGTGATTTATATCGATAAAAATTTTAATCATTTTTTATTCATTACAGTTCGAAAGGGTTATTTGGGAGTACTTCCGGGACATAGTCTGAGGAAATTGAAATGCGTTTCCCGACCGTTTATTGTGTCTTGGGTCTCCAGTAGCCTTGTGAGCCAAGGCGTAGGATTGCCAATCCGGAGATGGCGAGTTCGATTCTCGGTCCGGTCTAGGATTTTTTCGGTTTCAATCAATAACTGAGGAAGAATACTAAGTTGAAAAGCAGGCCAAGTTCCAGTTGGGAACCTTTGAAGAAAAAGACGAAGAAGGAGATTTTTTTTATGTCTTTATTTTCGAGACTTTCAGCACAAGGCAAGGAGATAGTGTCTTTTTTCAAAAGTTGAAGGTTTATCGTGCGAGGTTTAAAAAAAACTATTTGGATCGTCATCGGACGATAAATGTGTAAAGGATCGTCAGTTGACGAAGATCGTGAAAGTTTGTGTCTGTGGATATTCGGTTACGGGAAGAAAGTTTTCCCGGAGTCGGTACCAGTAATGACTTATTTTTCGCCCAATTTCGATTATCGAAAATTCTTTTATGCAAATATTCAACCCCAGGGATAGATATAATCAAGTTTATTTTGCTTCAAGATCTCATAGACATCGTAAAAAGAGTAAAGACTTTTATTTATTTATTACCAGACTAAAGCCGGAATGGCCTGTGCAGTGCGCAAACAGCCGCTATTTGAATTATTCCATCCGTACCTGGAGTGTATCATTGCACTATGGTCCAGGATACAGATTTACGCGGAAAGATGAATTTTACGCCAAAACTATATTTTTTAGAAAAAACTGTTGTTCTACAAAATTGTTTGAAATAGTAAGGCCATCATTATGGTTCTACCAAAAAATAGGGTGGCCCATCATATAAAAAAAATTAGAAAATATTTTTTTTATTTCTTGGAATATTGACATGTTTTGTTCTACAAAGTTGTAGCGTAGCTTTTTCTAATCAATTTTGCTAAAAAAACTTTTTCTGTAGCTCTTAAGTTGGCTGATTTAGAGCAATTTTACCTAATTGGATTAGGGTGTACCTAAAAAAACAGTATTTTTGATCTAATTTTTTTGTTTTAGATTTCTCGAAAAAGTCGTCTTCAGGTGACTTTTAGAGCTCAAAAAAATGCAACTTTTGATGGGTAAATATGTACAATATCTTTTTCCGATCAAAAGTTATAATCGTTTTTCTGTAAAAATTACATTTTTTCATAAGTTGATATCTCCGGTTAGGGCAGACCAAAAAAATATGTTTACACGGCATTTGAAAGATAAATTAATATTATTTATTATGTCAAAAAATTGGGGATATGTTATTTTTTTATCTCAAGTTTTACCAATTTTACTAAAATCATGTTTTTTCAAATAAATTGATATAACTCGACAACGGAAAAGATACAGACGATATTCTTATAGCAAAACACGCGTTTTGAAAAGCCTCAAAAGTCTTCAGAAGATGACATTCGTGAGAAATGAAAAATAAAAAATCTACAGCTCTAACACTTTTTATAAGTTTTATCATTATCATCGTATTGCAAGATTTACGAGAAAAGATGCATTTTCGGTCTGAAGCATACTTTTAAGAAACAAAATTTGTTCTACAAAGTTGTTCTGGATACTTGGGCCCTTATTATAGAGTTACCGAAAAATAGGGTGGGCCATTTTATAAAAATGAAAATTTTCATTTTTTTTATTTTGTGGAATATTGACGTAAAATGTTCTACAAAGTTGTAGCGCAGCTTTTTCCAATCAACTTTGCTATATAAACTTTTTATGTAGCTCTTAAGCTAACTTATTTAGAGTAATTTTACTTACCACTATTAGGGTGTCCCTCAAAAAACAAGATTTATGATCTGCTCATTTCATTTTTTATTTTTCACGGATGTCACCTTCTGAAGACTTTTGGGGCTTTTCAAAACGCGTGTTTTGCTATAAGAATATCGTCTGTATCTTCTTCCGTTGTCGAGTTATATCAATTTATTTGAAAAAACATGATTTTAGTAAAATTGGTGAAACTTGAGATAAAAAAATAACATATCCCCAATTTTTTGACATAATGAAGAATAATAATTTCTCTTTCAGATGCCGTGTGAACATATTTTTTTGGTCTGCCCTAACCGGAGATATCAACTTATGAAAAAAATGTAATTCTTACAGAAAAATGATTATAACTTTTGATCGGAAAAAGATATTGTGCATATTTACCCATCAAAAGTTGCATTTTTTTGAGCTCTAAAAGTCACCTAAAGATGACTTTTTCGAGAAATCTAAAACAAAAAATTAGATCAAAAATACTGTTTTTAGGTACACCCTAATCCAATTAGGTAAAATTGCTCTAAATCAGCCAACTTAAGAGCTACAGAAAAAGTTTTTTTAGCTAAATTGATTGGAATTAGCTGCGCTACAACTTTGTAGAACATAACATGTCAATATTCCAAGAAATAAAAAAATATTTTCTATTTTTTTTTATATGATGGGCCACCCTATTTTTTGGTAGAACCATAATGATGGCCTTACTATTTCAAACAATTTTGTAGAACAACAGTTTTTTCTAAAAAATATAGTTTTGGCGTAAAATTCATCTTTCCGCGTAAATCTGTATCCTGGACCATAGTGCATTGTTCAGGACGATCGGAACAAGTAAGGGAAATATCCACCCAAAACCCAGGACACAATCACTCATAGCTTGCTTTCTGTGTACCTCGAGTACATGTACGAAAAAATGGCATAAAATAAACCATGTGATATGAACCCGATCAATATCGCATAACAAAATTCTAACAAGGGGAGTACAGTAATATCCCGATTTTATCACCCCCTGGTGAATTTTGAGGAAATCAGAAATAAAATTAGTTTCAATTTTTAAATTTATTTCAAAAATATAAATCAGTTCATGCCTTGGAAAAGACTAAATCCGTGAACGGTACTCGTTATTTCTTGTAGGAAATGCTCACAGAATCCTTTACAGGTTCTCAGAAGTAATTTTTCAAAATTGTTGTTTGCGGTATTATTTACGAAAATAAAAAGAACGACTAAAATTTTTTTGGGGTACAAAATCGGGTCGAAAACGCGATAAATCGGGGAGTGACAAAATCGAGTCGTAGAGCGCTATTTTTGAACTAAACTGTCTATAGGGTAAATCCGGGTGAGATGCCACACCTTTTTAAAAATCGATATTTCTCCGAAACAATCCGTTAAATTGAAACTCTAATTGATGTTTTTGATAGTTTAGGTATCCAACATTGAATGTTACTTTCGACTGTGATTGATTATTGACGACGCAATTTTTCGGCTCTTTCGGTTTTAATGATAAGCTAAAACGGCTTGCATACAACAAAACACAGCCTCTATATCCCTGGAGAAAGTGTAATAAACACCGAAATGACGGATAATTGTGTCAAAACCCGTTTTAGCTTATCATAAAGACTGAAAGAGCTGAAAAATACCGTCGTCAATAGGTATCCAACTGCATAGTGTAAATATCATTTGCAAAACAAAAAACCCAACTTAATTCACCGAGTGATGACACTACCTTTCTCGCATTTAGCCAAGACATCAATCTTATATGGCGCTTACATAGTTCGATTTTATTTTCTTAATAACTTTTAAACGCAACAGTCGATCGTTATCATATTCAATAGTGATCAACTAGGGTTTGTTCCCCGTCGAATGCAACTTGTTGCGAGAAAATCGGTTAAGAATTACTATATGAAAAAGTGGCTAATGTTTTTCGGTTTTTGTGTACACACACACACACATACACACGGACAGACAGACATTTGTTCAGCTCGACGAGCTGAGTCGATTGGTATATAACATCATGGGTCTCCGAGACTTCTATAAAAAGTTTGATTTTGGAGTGAAATGATAGCCTTTCGGTACAACTTTGTTGTACGAGAAAGGCAAAACTCGGAAGGTACTATTTACATTACAATTAAAAGACAAATCCGGGTGAGCCACACCTCAGGGAGAATTTTTACTCAAAATGTAAACTGCTTACAAACATAAGGGAACATCCATAAATTACGTATCGCTTAGAGGGGGAGGGGGGTTGCCTGAAGTGTGACGACTCATACTAAATGTTTAGACTCTTCATACAAAAAGTGTGACATAGGGGGGTGGGGGGTTTGGAAATAAAAATAATTAATGGATCTTCCCTAACCTACAAGCTTTTCAGAGGATTCACATAATGAAATAAACATATGGATTCGTAAGAATTTCCGCAAAACCAGACAAAAAATCTTCATAAAAAATAGCGTTAGAAGTTTTACGGCCTTTGCTGCATAAATAAAAGTGTATAACCATCATATTATTTTTTTGAGTGATAAGAATGAGCAGTTACTACTTACGTTATTGCTTTTGCTACAAAAGACATACTATTACGTACATTTGTGCCAATAAATCAAGTCCGTTCTACCAGATCTCTGAAGTGCGGCATTTATATCGTCGCGGGATTTCACCCGCATTTAGCCTAACTCGAAATTGAAAAGGAATTTCGCTTATCCCAGCCCACAATCTCTTCGATATTCATTAAGGAATGTTCCTGGAATATTTCTTCGGGTGTTCCTCCTGGAATTCCTCCGGATATTTCTCCAAGAATTTGTCCGCATATGTCTTCAGGTTTTTCTTAGATTTTTTCCAAACTTTCACTTAGGAATTCTTCAGAGTATTTCGCCACATATTCCTTCATAATTTCTTCCGGATATTCCTCCAAGAATGTCTCCTCACATTTCTCCTGGAGAAATATCCAAAGGTATTTGTGGAGGAACATCCGGATGAATTCTTGGATGAATATCGGAAAGAATTCATGGAATTCATTTCTGAAGAAATATCCGGAGGTATTCTTGAGAAATATCAAATGAAATTCCTGATTTTCGGAAGGAATATTCAGAAGAATTTCTGGAGGAATATCCGAAGGAATATCCGAACGAATTCCTAGAGGAATATCTGGTGGAATTCCTGATGAAATATGCGGAGGAATTTCTGAAGGAATATTTGAAGGAATTCCTGGACGAATTTTTGGAGGAATTCCTTGAGAAATATTCTAAGTAATTCTTGAAAAAATATCCGGAAGAATTCCTGTACAAATGTCCGGAGGAATTGCTTGATGAATATCCTTAGGAATTCCTGGAGGAACATTCGGAGGATTTTCTATCTTTTTGAAAAGATTTCAGGAAGGAATTTCCAAAGAAATTCCTGAAGGAAAATCCAAAGAAATTCCTGAAGGAATATTCAGAGGAATTGCTTTTCTTCTTATTTGTCTTATTTGTCTTATTTGTCTTATTTGTCTTATTTGTCTTATTTGTCTTATTTGTCTTATTTGTCTTATTTGTCTTATTTGTCTTATTTGTCTTATTTGTCTTATTTGTCTTATTTGTCTTATTTGTCTTATTTGTCTTTATTTGTCTTATTGGTCTTATTTGTCTTATTTGTCTTATTTGTATTATTGGTCTTATTTGTCTTATTTGTCTTATTGTATTATCTTATTTGTCTTATTGTCTTATTTGTCTTATTTGTCTTATTTGTCTTATTTGTCTTATTTGTCTTATTTGTCTTGTTGCCTTATTTGTCTTATTTGTCTTGTTGTCTTATTTGTCTTATTTGTCTTATTTGTCTTGTTGTCTTATTTGTCTTGTTGTCTTATTTGTCTTGTTGTCTTATTTGTCTTATTTGTCTTATTTGTCTTGTTGTCTTGTTGTCTTATTTGTCTTATTTGTCTTATTTGTCTTATTTGTCTTATTTGTCTTATTTGTCTTATTTGTCTTATTTGTCTTATTTGTCTTATTTGTCTTATTTGTCTTATTTGTCTTGTTGTCTTGTTGTCTTATTTGTCTTATTTGTCTTATTTGTCTTATTTGTCTTATTTGTCTTATTTGTCTTATTTGTCTTATTTGTCTTATTTGTCTTATTTGTCTTATTTGTCTTATTTGTCTTATTTGTCTTATTTGTCTTATTTGTCTTATTTGTCTTATTTGTCTTATTTGTCTTGTTGTCTTATTTGTCTTATTTGTCTTATTTGTCTCATTGGTCTTATTTGTCTTATTTGTCTTATTTGTCTTATTTGTCTTATTTGTCTTATTTGTCTTATTTGTCTTATTTGTCTTATTTGTCTTATTTGTCTTATTTGTCTTATTTGTCTTATTTGTCTTATTTGTCTTATTTGTCTTATTTGTCTTATTTGTCTCATTGGTCTTATTTGTCTTATTTGTCTTATTTGTCTTATTTGTCTTATTTGTCTTATTGTATTATCTTATTTGTCTTATTGTCTTATTTGTCTTATTGGTCTTATTTGTCTTATTTGTCTTATTTGTCTTATTTGTCTTATTTGTCTTATTTGTCTTATTTGTCTTATTTGTCTTATTTGTCTAATTTGTCTTATTTGTCTTATTTGTCTTATTTGTCTTATTTGTCTTGTTGTCTTATTTGTCTTATTTGTCTTATTTGTCTTATTTGTCTTGTCTTATTTGTCTTATTTGTCTTATTTGTCTTATTCGTCTTATTTGTCTTATTTGTCATATTTGTCTTATTTGTCTTATTTGTCTTATTTGTCTTGTTGTCTTATTTGTCTTATTTGTCTTTTTTGTCTTATTTCTCTTAATTGTCTTATTTGCCTTATTCGTCTTATTTGTCTTATTTGTCTAATTTGTCTTTTCTGTTTTTTTGTCTAATTTGTCTTTTTTGTCTTATTTCTCTTATTTGTCTTTTTTTTTATTTCTCTTATTTGTCTTTTATGCCTTATTTGTCTTATTTGTCTTGTTTGCCTTGTTTGTCTTATTTGTCTTTTTTGTCTTAATGTCTTGTTTGTCTTATTTGTCTCATTTGTCTTATTTGTCTTATTTGCCTTATTTGTCTTATTTGTCTTATTTGTCTTATTTGTCTTATTTGTCTTATTTGTCTTAATTGTTTTATTTGTCTTATTTGTCTTATTTGTCTTATTTGTCTTATTTGTCTTATTTGTCTTATTTGTCTTATTTGTCTTATTTGTCTTATTTGTCTTATTTGTCTTATTTGTCTTATTTGTCTTATTTGTCTTATTTGGGAAGGGTCTTTTGGTCGAAACCCATTCGGCCGGAAGCCGAATGGTCGAATGCCACTAGGAAGGGTCGTTTGGCTGAAAAGGTCGTTTGGCCGAAAAGTTCGTTTGGCCGAAAGGGTCATTTAGACGAAAGGGTCGTTTGACCGAAATGGTCATTTGGCCGAAAGGGTCGTTAGGCCGGAAGGGTCATTTGACCAAATAGAACATTTGGCCGAGTGAGACATTTGGCCGAATAGGTCATTTGAAAAGTGAGAAATTAGGAATAAGAAGAAAGACGTCTCCTTTCTCATTCCTCATTTTTCACTTCTCTCAAAAAATCTTTATAAAAAATAGCGTTAGAAATGTGACGGCCTCAGTCGCATAAATAAAAGTGTATAACCATCATATTATTTTTTTGACTGATGTGAATGATCAGTTTCTACTTACGTTATTGTTTCCGCTACAAAAGACATACTATTACGTACATTTGTGCCAATAAATCAAGTCCGTTCTACCAGATCTCTGAAGTGCGGCATTTATATCGTCGCGAGATTTCACCCGCATTTAGAAACTCGAAATTGAAAAGGAATTTCGCTTATCCCAGCTCACAATCTCTTCGATATTCATTAAGGAATGTTCCTGGAATATTTCTTCGGGTGTTCCTCCTGGAATTCCTCCGGATATTTCTCCAAGAATATGTCCGGATATGTCTTCAGGATTTTCTTAGATTTTTCCAGATTTTCACCCAGGAATTCTTCAGAGTATTTCGCCACATATTCCTTCATAATTTCTTCCGGATAGTCCTCCAAGAATGCCTCCTCACATTTCTCCTGGAGATATATCCAAAGGTATTTGTGGAGGAACATCCGGATGAATTCTTGGAGTAATATCGGAAATAATTCATGGAATTCATTTCTGAAGAAATATCCGGAGGCATTCTTGAGAAATATCAAATGAAATTCTTGATTTTCGGAAGGAATATTCAGAAGAATTTCTGGAGAAATAGCTGAAAGAATATCCGGACGAATTCCTAGAGGAATATCTGGTGGAATTCCTGATGAAATATGCGGAGGAATTTCTGAAGAAATATTTGAAGGAATTCCTGGACGAATTTTTGGAGGAATTCCTTGAGAAATATTCTGAGTAATTCTTGAAAAAATATCCGGAAGAATTCCTGTACAAATGTCCGGAGGAATATCCTTAGGAATTCCTGGAGGAACATCCGGAGGATTTTCTAAGGTAATATCCGGAGGATTTTCTTGAAAAGATTTCAGGAAGGAATTTCCAAAGAAATTCCTGAAGGAAAATCCAATGAAATTCCTGAAGGAATATCCAGCAAAATTTCTTTTCGTCTTATTTGTCTTATTTGTCTTATTTGTCTTATTTGTCTTATTTGTCTTATTTGTCTTATTTGTCTTATTTGTCTTATTTGTCTTATTTGTCTTATTTGTCTTATTTGTCTTATTTGTCTTATTTGTCTTATTGGTCTTATTTGTCTTATTTGTCTTATTTGTCTTATTTGTCTTATTTGTCTTATTTGTCTTATTGTATTATCTTATTTGTCTTATTGTCTTATTTGTCTTATTTGTCTTATTTGTCTTATTTGTCTTATTTGTCTTATTTTTCTTATTTGCCTTATTTGTCTTATTTGTCTTATTTGTCTTATTTGTCTTATTTGTCTTATTTGTCTTATTTGTCTTATTTGTCTTATTTGTCTTATTTGTCTTATTTGTCTTATTTGTCTTATTTGTCTTATTTGTCTTATTTGTCTTATTTGTCTTATTTGTCTTATTTGTCTTATTTGTCTTATTTGTCTTATTTGTCTTATTTGTCTTATTTGTCTTATTTGTCTTATTTGTCTTATTTGTCTTATTTGTCTTATTTGTCTTATTTGTCTTATTTGTCTTATTTGTCTTATTTGTCTTATTTGTCTTATTTGTCTTATTTGTCTTATTTGTCTTATTTGTCTTATCTGTCTTATTTGTCTTATTTGTCTTATTTGTCTTATTTGTCTTATTTGTCTTATTTGTCTTATTTGTCTTATTTGTCTTATTTGTCTTATTTGTCTTATTTGTCTTATTTGTCTTATTTGTCTTATTTGTCTTATTTGTCTTATTTGTCTTATTTGTCTTATTTGTCTTATTTGTCTTATTTGTCTTATTTGTCTTATTTGTCTTATTTGCCTTATTCGTCTTATTTGTCTTATTTGTCTTATTCGTCTTATTTGTCTTATTTGTCTTATTTGTCTTATTTGTCTTATTTGTCTTATTTGTCTTATTTGTCTTATTTGTCTTATTTGCCTTATTTGTCTTATTTGTCTTATTTGTCTTATTTGTCTTATTTGTCTTATTTGTTTTATTTGTCTTATTTGTCTTATTGTCTTATTTGTCTTATTTGTCTTATTTGTCTTATTTGTCTTATTTGTCTTATTTGTCTTATTTGTCTTATTTGTCTTATTTGTCTTATTTGGGAAGGGTCTTTTGGTCGAAACCCATTCGGCCGGAAGCCGAATGGTCGAATGCCACTAGGAAGGGTCGTTTGGCTGAAAAGGTCGTTTGGCCGAAAAGTTCGTTTGGCCGAAAGGGTCATTTAGACGAAAGGGTCGTTTGACCGAAATGGTCATTTGGCCGAAAGGACCGTTAGTCCGGAAGGGTCTTTGACTAAATAGGACATTTGGCCGAGTGAGACATTTGGCCGAATAGGTCATTTGAAAAGTGAGAAATTAGGAATAAGAAGAAAGACGTCTCCTTTCTCATTCCTCATTCCTCACTTCTCACTGTTTAAAAATGAGGAGCGCGAAGTGAGTAGTGTGCCGTCTCATCTCTCACTTTTTTGCTGTTAAAATGAGAAGCGTGTCACTACTCACTTTGCGCTTCATACTTTTTACAGCGAGAAGTGAGAAATGAGGTATGAGAAGTGAGACGTCTCCTTTCTCACTCCTCATTTCTTCTCACTCTATAAAGTGAGTAGTGCGAAGTGAGTAGTGAGACGTCTCTCTTCTTTTTACTAATTTCTCACTTTTCAAACGACCTATTCGGTCAATGACCCTTTCGGCCAAACGACCCTTTCAGGCAGATAACCCTTTCGGTCAATGCGAGTGAAAAATAGTGTGATGGAGAATCTTCATTAAATTATAGTTAGCGGTTGGTAGAGGGTGAATTACAATGGAAAATAATATCTCAAATATTGCAATGACTCAATCAACAATTTTTGATTAAGAACACTGTCAGAGAGTTCTAGAAGAAAACTTCACGCAAAGCTTTCGAAGACATTGAAAACCGGTAATAGAAAAAAAATAGATTGAATTGAAAGATCTCAAAATATTTCGATTACCATTTCAATGTTAACCATAAAATAACACGTAGGATAGGTTTATCGTGCAGCGCGATAAGCCTCAAGGAATGTATTCCAATGTGTATTCGTTCGATTTGATGATTGGAGTAGAAAGTGATCAACGATAGAATCGACAATGTGGTAATTCCGCAAAAGGATTCAGGTTGTGGAACGAATCGGAATACATTATTGATGAACCGTTTAGAACTGGTGAACGAACCTCCCAGCAGCATAAACCTGCCACGTTGAAGAGGAACAAGCATAATGAAGTGGAAAGTGCCTGGTTGAAAAACGGAAATCATTGTGGGCGTGTGTGACATCTGTTGGAGGAAATATCGATCCGGACATTGAATTTCGCACCGTATGTTAGACCTAGCAACCGTTTACATTATGCAGTAAATCAAATTCAAAACATGTCTATGTAATTGAAACATTATTTTTGGAATTTTGTGTATAACTATAATAGATAAATTAAGTCTTTCTTGAACTAATTTCCCATAAGATGCATGTCATTTTATACTTTCTCATCGGTGCACGTGTCTAACTCTAGCAGAGTGTGTGAAAAGGACACTAATGCTTTCCCCAATAGGCGCCCCATGTTACCACCTTCCGAATAACCTCCCAGAAAAGTGACAGCAATTTGCTTTCATCGAAAAGGACATGCAAGCAGCAGGCAGACAACATTTAGCCAGTACCCTGAATGCTGCCAGGTCAGGCGGAAAATCGAACGACAAGCTTGCAACAGTGCAGAAAAGAGCACTCACCTTTAATGCAAATTTTATTCCGTTTGATAATCAATTTGGTATCGTTTCGCTTCGGTGGTCCCTCGACGTGCAGGTGGATCCCGACTGGCACCTCGGCCGACACGTTGCCATTGCACACCAGATGGATCTTGAACGTTTCGACCGACCTCGGGATGGCACCGCTACTGGGAATGTTCAGCTCCGGATGCTGCAGGGCACCGTCGTTGTCGTCCAGGTGAACCGATATCGTGTAGGCCAGCTGCAGGTACAAAGACGGAGAGGAAACAAAAATTAAATGGTTTCGATAATGTCTTTAGAGTTCAAACTCGGCAAATATTGTTAATTGTACCCCATCACAGCTGTCGTTTTTACGATGTTCCAACAAATTGCAATTTTGCAAACAATTTTTGATTCGGGTGTATATTTTTTATCCTAAATGCCTATCGAAAATTCCAATTTCAGAATACTTTCATATTGCTGTAGGCATTCCATCGACAAGAGAAAATTTTATATAGGTACATGAGCATTGAAAGACAATTATTTTTTCCCTCAATATATAAGCTTCGAGAAAAAGGAGCTAAATTTTTTAATAAACGGGATACTCATACATAGCAAATCCAATTAATAATATAACATTTCGAATTTTCTCAATATAATATTCCTTCTCAGAACTTCATCACAGACGTTTGGAGTGGTTTAGCAGAACCGCCACTGTATGATGTAACACACTTGGTCGCAATTCTAGTGCAGTGGATTTCCGGTTGTTCGGTTCTTCGAGCCATGTCGCTCTTGATTTCCAGATGAAAGGTGGTCTTCGTCTCCATCGGCTTTCTGCATCAAACTTAATTTGCCGCTGATACTTCGTGCCTTCGTCGGCCACATTTTCCTTAGTAGGTACGTATTTCCACTCCGCAGTATTGGTGTTCTCAAAAATGTCGCTTTTTCGAAAAACAACGAAATAACTGTGAGTATGATCGGTGATCTGATCGCAACCAGCACAGAACGTCTACGGCATCCGTCCAAAAGATACCACGCTACATTTTGATAGAGTGTCCATCTTCGATGCTATTGGCCAGGCAGGAGCCAACTACAGCGGCTTGTGAGTAACTCGAGCCGCGGGATAGACACAAATTTAAGCGGTGCAACTCTAGTTTTGGCCCCTATTTGAACGCACTCTATGTAGTCTTCTTGCTCGAAACGTAAATAGGACACAGCGCAATAGCCAGTCTCGCTGGCGTCTACGAATGTATGTAGTTCGATGTTCAAGGAGGATCCAAGGAGAAGGAGTTTGAAATCCAGCCTTTCATTCTAAATCCACCTTACTAATGGATAAAGCAGACGTCTCTGGCTAGCTGAATGGCTTCTGCTTCAGTGTTCAGACTAGCCAGCATATCATCCACATAATGCAGTGGTCCCCAGCATGCTGATTATCAAGGGCCACACAGCAATTTTTAACTGTTGGAGCGGGCCGCAGTACATTTGCAACATTTGATATTCATTCCATATTTAGTTTTCTCTTCCTGTTGGCATTACATCCCCCACTGGGACATTATCATCTTGCAGCTTACTAGTCTCTTAGCAATTCCACAGTTATTAACTGCGAGGTTTCTAAGCCAAGTTACCATTTTTGCATTTATATATCATGACGCTCACAAGATGATACTTTTATGCCCAAGGAAGTCGAGAAAATTTCCTAGAAGTTCCCTTTATTGAATTCTGGGTTTCCATCGAGGCTTCATATCCGTTTTGTATTTGATCAAACATATTTTATGTTTGTCAATCTTCTACGAATAACATACTGAAAAGAGATTTCATTCTACAAATGTTATCGCGTAGCTGACTTTAAGTTGTTTTTACGGTAGCAGACTTAAGACAAGAAAATTCTTTTCGCAACAACAGAAACATCAGTTCAGTACGTAAAAATTATTCTAAGCTATTTCACACATGTTAACCGATTTAAGGATTATGACTTTATATTTTTACGCACGTTTACGCACGTTGGCAAAAAAAGCGACAACATGTTTCATACGTGTTTTTGAAACCAGTTGATCCTGCCATCAGCGTTGAATGGGTATCGTGTAAATCGGCTCTCTGAACTATTTGCCGTGTTTTCATGTCAACGTTTTTTTTCTGGAGTTAATCATTCAGCAATTTATCAGTTGAATGTTGAAAATAACATTATTTTTACCAGAAATTCCCCGTTAAGCAAACTTAGATTACACGAATGCTATTTTTTATAATCCTGAGCATCGTAGTGTGTTTGCTGCTGGCCTACATAACATTTAAGGAGTGATAAATTTCATTAATCAAGATAATAAAAGGATTCATGCTTTATATATGGTACAGGTTCCCAGAGTACAACGAACAAATTGTCAAGATGGAAATATTTTCCTATTATGTGTGGCTGATCAATGGGCCACATGTAGTGTATTTTCTGAAATCCTCCGCGGGCCGCAAGAAAAGGCATGGAGGGCCGAATGCGGCCCGCGGGCCGCGCTTTGGGGATCACTGACATAATGATTCTTCCGTATGGCTCCAACCGCATCCGGTAGTTGTTCCGCAAAACGTTCCGCGTTTTTGTTGATCACGTAGTTAACGCTACTCTGCGAACATGTGGCTCCGAACGTCATGACTATCATCACATATTCATCTGGTTCTTGTGTTTCCGGCTGATCTTGGAAGAAGAATCTTTGGCTTTGCTGATCTTCCTCGTTCATCTTGACCTGATGGAACATTTCTTCGATGTCACCACATATAGCCACTCGACGCTCTTGAAATTTGTATAGGACAAAGGGTAGAGGCTCCATATGATCCGGGCCCTTCAAAAGCACGGAATATTAGTTTTTCCTCGCACGATAGCTTGCGAATAAACCCTTTCTTGACGTAGTCGTACATCTTCTTCGTTACCGTTTCGCCGAGAGTAGGTTTACGTTTCTTTTGAGCAGGCAGTTATCGCGCCTGAGTGCCATGGCTTTGTTACTGGGTAAGCGTACGTCGTCATATCTCCACAGAAGACTCGTAGTATATCGGCCATCTTCGAGATATGTGTTTTCACGTAGAATATTCAGAGCACGAGTATCTTCGGCCGAAAGTAACTCTTTGCTAGGTCCGGTGATACCCAAGCTACAAGGGCGAAATAATCCTTAACAGCAGCGTGCAGATCGGCATCTGAGTTGTACGAATGGGAACACATGTGGAAGCTATGCGGCGTCGCTGAGGGTTTGGGGTGGTCATCCAGGCAGGTCCCGAAAATTGTCCAGCCCAAACGTGTTTTTTCTGCGATTAGCTCATTTTCCTTACCTTCTCTACTATCCACGAGCAAACGAGGACGAATGTTGTCGTATGATCTGACGGGAAGTTCTCTTAAGTAGCTATATTTCCTACACAGTTTGGTTACAGAGAGCGACTGATCAGGCAGCTTTAGGTCCTTTACAGTAAACACCTCCGGTAGCAAGAATTTGTTGCATTCGTTTTATATTTCGGAAACTTGAAGCGAAACACGTTCGGCAGAGTATTCAAAGCGGCAGTGATCGGCAGTCCACCGAATACACAAGGGGTGCTTTTCACCACGGAGATCCAAGTCGGAGGCGAGATCCTCTTCGAGCAACGTAATGTCGCTGTCGACAAACGCAAACGTATGCACCGTCTTCCCATTGTGATGGAGCACTACAGGGATATGCTGAAACAGTACTGAATGTTTGTTCCACCTGTGTGTGTTGCAGTTACGCTGGGTGAAGTTGGCGCTAGTAGAAGGTTCGCTTTGATCCGAATGCATATGGTTCCTGGCAGAGTTGGTGTAAGTGTCGCTTCGTTCATTGTGGAGAAGACGATGTTGTTTACATGTGCAGCCATTCTTACCGCATATATCACGACGGCGGCAGGGTCCTCTATGAGTCCCTAAACAAGTACGACATAACTTATAATCGCGCAACGCAGCCCAGCGATCGGAGTGATTCAGGTGGAGCAACTTGAGGCAATTTTCGTGATGCAGTCACTTTGACAGATGATACAGCTTCCGATTAATTGTTGCACCTGGGAGAAGCATTGCGGCTGTTCGGCGTGAATGTTTAGAAAACCGTCGTCTCTTTGACGAGGCCTACCTTCGTTGACCAAGGACGATGGAGAGGACATCGTTACGCTGCTTGCTGCTTCTGCTACGGTGTAGTGACACTCTAGGTAACGCGGTGTGTCGCCCAGTTCAATTTAACCATTGTTGGCAGCCGTTCTTCCAAACTACAAGCTTTCACCGTAGCAATCATGTCCACCAACGTTCCGAGATTATCGGCTTAAGAGGCCGGAATTTTGTTTATTCTATCGATGAGGCTGTGTACTATGTTTTCCGGCTGCATTTTCTGAGACTGCATTTTCGAAGTTGCTCGGATGTAGCAGCTGACACTTTACAGCTTCTAACGCTTTCCCGTAATTACATCGCTGCAAACGAACAATATTCTCCTCCAGAGTGTACCCACAGAGCTTCGTGGTATTCTCATTCGTGGATATAAACAGTGGCCACTCCTCTAGCTCACCCCTGTAGACGGGCAGTTCCTTAGTGACCACATAGCGAGCAGCGATTTGCCTGGAATTCAGCAGTGCTGCCTCGTTTACTCCCCCTGTACCTTCTTGGAGGTGGAGCGTGGGAGCGGGAGGTGGAGCCGGGCAGAACGGGGAGGAATGACACGGTGGCGCATGAAAGCTATCGTCGGGTACCGAAATGGAAGTTGTTGGGTAGTTCGCTGTCCGAGAAGCTTCCATTATTAATTGGTACTTTCGTTGAAGATATTTACGCTCAATGGGCCGTTCTTCTTCTAACATTTTCAACCACCGGCAGCGAAAGCAGATCCACCGGCAGCGAAGGGGACACGGTTGTAGGTGGACCCTCGTTGGAAACCACGAGGGGCGATATGAGTTGCGTCGGTGGAATAATCGTAGGATTTGCTTCGGAGCCTCCAGCTACGGTCGACGGATTTGTAGTACTCTCCTTGACACAATTCGGGCAAACCCAAGAGTGATTGGCGATGTCCTCCGACACTCCGACGCATTCGAAGTCGTTACACTTGTCGCAGCTTACCATGCGACTGTTATCTTCGGATTGGCAGAGTGCGCAGCTGCTCTCTTTTGGTGGAGCCAACGGTGCTATCGTTGTACAGGACCCTCTGAATTTATTCGGGAAACGAAATTTTCAAAATGTTATTTCGAAAGACCAATGTTGATATCCGTATTGGTAGCTCGCTTATTTGCGGTGAACGGTTAATAATTTCCTGAAATTTATAACATAAATGAGCCTATACTTCAGAGCAATTAAACGGTCAACCTACGTTTCGTGAGATCGATTGGGATTTCGTATATTTGTTTAGTTACGAGAAATCCATGGCATTTGCTTCATACATACATATGCTTTAACTTAAGAATTCACAGTAACTATAATAGTTTTAATTAGGTTATAAGCAGATAATTATATGATAAAACGTTTTAGTTCGTAGAAATGAAAGTGAATTTTTCTTAGCTCCCTATTCTTCTTTTTTACATCTATCGTTGACGTTCTTAGCCTCTAGTGTAAGTTTGTAGTTTATGGGTACGTTACACGCCTTTACAGTGTAGGTGCAGCGTTGCATAATGGGCGCGCGCAACAATGGTAGATATAACACCGTAACACACCACGCAAAGGTGTCTATCCACCGTTACAGGGGTTTACACTACCATGGTATTCTCAATGTTCAAACACTGTCAATAATAGTAAAGCATAATATATTATCAGGATAATAAACTTTCGGTTTTTACAAAATTGTAGTCGATGCGCTTTGGTAAATTAAAAATTGCAGGTTATGGTAATCAGCTGAGTGTACGTACTATAGAAAATCCAGATTAATCCACCTAGCAATGATGATGCCTTTCTCGAATTTATCGTTTGGTTTCACCATAGTGTCACACATATCATAAGTAATTGCCTACCTTCCAGCTCTAGCAAACGCTGCATAGCTAATCAACCAAACCTTTTATGGTTCAACACACTATTTTCTTTTTAACTTTCGAATGCAATAACCGATCGAGATTATTTTCAATAGTAATCAACTAGGGTGTCCTCCCTGTAAAATGCAACTTGTTGCGAGAAGTTTGGTTAAGGATCACTATAATAAATGTTGGTTGTTTTTCGGTTTTCGTGTGCACACACATACACACGGAAAAAAGACATTTGTTCAGTTCAATGAGCTGAGTCGATTGGTATATAACATCGCGGGTCTCGGAGCCTTATATAAAAAGTTCAATTTTGGTGTGAAATGATAGCCTTTTGGTACAACCACACAACTTTGTTGTCCGAGAAAGGCAAAGCATTACCGTTGACCAGTTCAACGAGTGCAAGCTGAATGAAATGCGATTATACAATAAATGAGGATATCAGATCCAACCTGAGAGAGAGAAGACAGCTCGCTTTATTTACGTTCATCCTAATGTCACCGCGATCCAGTCTTTGCGAACCGAAAAAGTAAACACTGCGATGCAACTTCAAATGGTCGTAACCAAAATTATTTATTTGGCAATTTATGTTCGCAACTATTCGTATATCTGCTACAGTGAATTGAACCCGTAATTATCCATGTGAATGATCTCGTATTATGAGAAATCGGTTTTGTTCCACGTTAGGAAGTTCATAACCATTAAAATCAGCTAATTCAAACAAGTTTTTATTGGAGTGAAAAATGTTGCTTCCGACGTTATAAAATGTTACTTCGATTTGTTGAGTTTCAACGGTTTCCACACAAATAAAGAAGAAGAAGACATAGTAAATAAACGATCTGTCAGTGAGCTGGCTTCTCTCTCTCAGGATCCAACAAATGTAATTGATAGGATGCATCGATCTATTTTGCCGTTATTGGAGAACTTTTCCACACCTAGTACATAAACATTCCACGAACTGGACGAAGAATTTAAAGAAGTTTGATATGTAGATTTTTCAAACTACTGGAAAGAAGAGAAAAACGATGTTTAGTTCTGGGGTAAAATTTTATTTACAAAAAAAAACGTGGGAAGATGGCTTTCCCAAAGCTCCAAAAAAATTACTTGATTGCGCTGTCACATTTTTCGGCGGCAGTTGAGAGACTTTTTTCGGACTATAACGTGAACGGAACTAAAGCTCGGAACAGATTGGGGGTGAATACAGACTAATTCATAAGCATATGCGGTATTTCGAAAAATTTCGTTTCAGGTGGTTCGAAACGAAATTCCGCGGAATTTGAGCATAGCGAAATATGATTTTTGGATTTCGTTTCGTTTCGTAAAATTACAAAAATTTCGCCAGAAAAAAACTAACTTTTAACGAAATTTAACGGAATTCCGCGGAATTTTGAAAGCAATTTAAATTTAAATCATACTGCCTCGTACGGTCGTATATTATCAAAAATTTTGGCTGCGCCGCTGAACAGAATCATAAAGTTTTTTACAAAACTTTATGTTATACAATTTTTTTTTATAAACGCGTACTACATAACCTTATTCTGAGTTGACAAATACGTACATTTTCTTCTATAAAACGTATTCAGTATTTTGTTAGAAATATCTAACAGAAAACGAAAAGTAACTATACCCAGGTTTTTTTACACGGTTGGAATTCTTTAATTTCTCGGTTAACCCGAACTTTTACAGCTTTTTAAATACCACCTGAATTTTCTTTGATTTTTTGTGAATTTTTTCGTGGGGTTAACTCATTGTTTCATTGACGTTGAAGGTCTTAAGCGACTAAAACCAAACCGTATAAAAAAAACCTGGGTGTATTCTATCCTATTTTCTCAAAAGTGATCCGACTTAATATTTAAGACGTCAGGCTCAGAGTGTAAATGTATTTACGTATATGAATCAGATCAGTATGACTTCGTCAAAAAAGCAGTGGCGTGGATTCCTAGGGCTCTTGTGAAATATTTTTAGAGTCTCTTTCACATTGGTTTTGCGTTGGATTTATTTGAAACACGGTTTTCTTTTTCGAGTTTTCAAAATAACTTCGTTTACAATAAATATTTAGTCGCTTACCAAGGTGGTTTTACTTGAATTAGCTTTTCAACTAACCAACGATTTTTTTTTTTTTTTTTTTTTTTTGACTTTATTAAGGAGACTTTCAGCCCGAGGCTGGCTCGTCTCCGGCACTAACCAACGATTGAAAACGCGCTCACGAAGATGCAGAGCATTTCTCGGTCTCTTATAACAATGAGTGTCAAACTAATTTTCCCCTCCTTATAGCAGACCGTTGAGCTGGTTATCTATAAGACTGTGGGTCTCCGAGCCTTATATAAAAAAGTCGAATTTGGAAGAAAATGATAGCCTTTTGGTACAGCTTTTTGTATGAGAAAGGAAAAATTATTTCTTCATACCTGGCAAACTGCTGCCTGAAATATATATTTTTATATTTTTAAATATATATTTTAGAAATATGCAGAGGATTATTCTAGTGAGTAAATATATGCTAATATGTATGCTAATAAATGTATGGAAGACTAATTTGTTTTGTTGTTTTATGTTGGTCATTTGTACCGGAAATTCCGAATTTCCGGAGCTTGTTCCATGACCATCGAATGGCCAGTTATACCCTACCAAGAAACTATGGCGTTTTCTAGATTACTGAGATTCTGAGAAGATTAAAGTGTTGGAAGTCCAATTTGTTTTGTAGTTTTATGTTGTCCTTTTGTACCGGAAATTCCGGATTTCCGGAACCTGTTCCATGGTTATCGCATGGCCAGTTTCACCGTAGCAAGAAACTATGGTGTTTTCTAAGTTACTTTCTGATTCTTTCTAGATTCTGAGAAGTTTGAGGTGTCGGAAAATCAATATATTTCGTGATTCTATGTTGGCCTTTTATACTGGATATTCCGGGTTTCCGGAACCTGTTCGGTGGTCATCCGGAGGCCAATTTATGTCTATTTGGCTATTGTTGTCAATTATTCACATTGACTATTAAATACTTATACTAAAACACCTGTTATGACGTTAAAAATTTCAAAATATTGAACATTTGCTCAAAAAATTACTTATGCCACACTTCAAAACTCCCCCCACTAAAAGAGGAAGGGGCATGCTGAGCATTTTACCCATCTACCTTCTGGAACTACTATTCCCCTTGATCACAGTAGAATTGCTGCATTTTAGTTGAAAATTTACCGAGAACGAGCTGTTTTAAGTTGTCAAGATTCGTCCCTGCATTTTGAGGGTTAACAACTCTCTATCTGCGTATACACCGGACAGATGAGGATATATAAATGAGTATCCAACTAGATAAAAACAAAATTTATACATTCATTTTCTGGTTTTGAGTTAGCTCAATACCATAAAACCATGCTTATAAGACAACATGAAGTATGTTTCAGCATAATAACATAATTCTTAAGTAAAATAAGGTTTTAAATAGAATTTGAATTCAAACACAAAAAGATCAAACAATTTCTATATTTTTACTGATTTTAAAACTAATAATTGATCAGATTAGGGGGCCCATACTCCACGATGAATGGGATATTACTTAATCGCTAATGGTATATAAACGGGAATTCGGCAATAACTCTATTGGTCGCAAAGAAGTTATTTGACTTTGAAAAAATGAAATCAGAATTGCGTACATAATGGAAAACCAACTCAATAAAAATTCCGCGGAAAATAAATAAAATTTCGTTTCGTTTCGAAAAATTTCGAATTAAATGGACCTTGATTTCGTATCGTTTCGATGTCTCGGAAGTAAATCTATATTTCGTTTCGTTTCGTTTCGAATCAACATAGGCATTTCAAATATCGTTTCGTTTCGTTTCGTTGGGAAAAAGTGTGTTATCGCATACCCTTACAAATTCATATTTTTCATAAATAAAACTTTTCATGAAAACAAGCAAAGCGCATTGTATTTTTAAATAGGCTAACTTCTGTGAAACAGTATATTAACTTGCAGTGCATTAACATTGTGAAATACTGTATACTGTACAGAACCGTTCGATCACCTGCCGAGGTAAGACGTTTTCGCGAATCGCTGTTCAATTATTGCAATCGGTTTCGTATTTCAAGTGCAGTGACACAAACCGTAACCGTATCCATTCAGCAAAAATCTACACAAAACAAGTGCGTTCAATTGTGTCAAATTTACGATACTAAGAAGAAGTTTATCAAAATACTATACTTGAACTAGTGTAAACTAAGAAAATGCCGCCGACAGGCGCGCATAAACAGCTTCCCTCGTTGGGGGCACCAACCTCCGACAAATGGGAAATTTCTAGTGATAGCAAGTGCATCAGAATCGAAAAACCTGGAAAAGGTTTCCGCATTCTTAATTGAAAAAACAGTGTCTAGTTACTGTGGTGAAGTGGAAAAAATCAAAAAAACCCGCGACGGAAAGGTCATTGAACACACAAAAAATGAGAAACAAGCGAAAAACTTGATGAAGCTTACCAAGCTCGGTGACAATACACTCGTTGCTGTGACAGAACATCTCTCCCTGAATAAGTGTCGCGTAATCGTTTCGTGCCGTGAAGTTATTGATGAAGAAGAAACAGTAATCGAAGAAGAACTCAAATCACAGGGAGTAATTGGTGTACGTCGGCTTATGAAAAAAGTTAACGGATATTTGAGAAAAAACCGCCGCGCTATTGTTGACAATCAACAGTCCCAATGAGCCGGAAAGTATCAAAATTGCGTATATGAATGTTCCTACGAGGCCGTATTATCCCCGACCGCGAAGATGTTTTAAGTGCTTGAAATTCGGTCACATTGCCGTTTCATGTACCGCCGAACAAATCTGTTTCAGGTGCGGCGAGGCATACCACGACAACAATTACGAAAAACAGAAAAATGTGTCAACTGCAATACGAGCGACCATTGCTCAACAAGCAATAAATGCCCTCAATGGATTGACGAAACGAACATAATCAAAGTTAAAGTAGACCGGAAAATTTCGTTCGAAGAAGCACGGAAAATTGTCATTGACAATAAAAACAGAACTTTGTTGAAGCCATAACGAAAAGCCTTGAAGAAAAACACCAGCAAGACATCAAAATGCGAGATGATCGAATCAAAAACCTGGCAGATACACTAGAAGACAGCATTAAAAGAGAAAAGATAAGGGAGGACGAAACAAAAAAAATCCACGAAAAATGTCATGTTCTGGAACTAAAATTTGAGAAATGTTACAAGCTTTACACTGAAGAGAAAGCAGCTCGGAAACGGGCCGAGCAAGAATACGAATCGCTGTTGAAGCAAGTTGAAACAGAGTGCTCACAAAAGCAGGAAAAGGAATCTCAGAAACATAGGCACATTCGAGAACAAGTTCCAAAACAAAATTCAACCGAGCAATCCCCAACAAGAAAAAAGAATAGACCAGATCAACACGATGCAGAGATATGTGCTAATAGCACAACGAGACCTAACACAAGGAACTAGAAAGATAGCCAAGGTAATTCACATGAAAATACACGCACAGTGCTCCCGGACTCGATTGTGAATCTTCATAAAGTAATTTTCCCACATCATTGCCAAATGACCCCAAATAAATATAACCTACACGATGAATCACTAATAACAGAAGTACTGCAGTGGAACTGCAACGGAATCGGAAGCCAATTTGAAGATCTTTTGTTATTAATCAGCAAATATAATCCAAACATCATTACGCTACAGGAAACCCGAACAAACCCAACACGAAACATACACCTCACTGGGTATGAAATAATACACCACCACCGACCGTCCGGTCAAGGCGGAGTAGCTATTGCAGTCAAGTCAGGGATCAATTACAAAACAGTGCAACTAAACACAACTCTTGAAGTGGTAGCAGTGGAGGTCAATATACCGCGAAAGATGACTGTTATTTATTTATCATCAGACTAAGGCCGGAGTGGCCTGTGCTGTGCCGGTCTTATAAGCGTTTTGTAGATAGTCAGTTTGGTACGGCGGCGAACTCTTTTCGATCGGAGCGTCTTGCGGAGTCCAAAGTACGTACGATTTCCAGCCACTATGCGCCTCCGAATTTCTCTGCTGGTATCGTTATCGGCGGTCACCAGTGAGCCCAAGTACACGAATTCTTCAACCACCTCGATTTTGTCACCACCGATAGAAACTCGTGGTGGGTGGCTCACATTGACCTCTCTTGAGCCTCTTCCTATCATGTACTTCGTCTTCGACGTGTTGATGACTAGTCCAATCCGTTTAGCTTCGCTTTTCAGTCTGATGTAGGCTTCCTCCATCCTCTCAAAGTTACGTGCCAGGATATCAATGTCGTCGGCGAAACCAAATAACTGGACGGACTTCGTGAAAATCGTACCACTCGTATCAATCCCTGCCCTTCGTATTACTCCCTCCAAAGCGATGTTGAATAGCAGACACGAAAGACCATCACCTTGCCGTAACCCTCTACGGGTTTCGAAGGGACTCGAGAATGCCCCTGAAACTCGAACTACGCACATCACCCGATCCATCGTCGCCTTGATCAACCGTATCAGTTTATCCGGAAATCCGTTTTCGTGCATTAGCTGCCATAGCTGGTCCCGATCGATTGTATCATATGCGGCTTTGAAGTCGATAAATAGATGATGTGTGGGCACGTTGTATTCGCGGCATTTCTGCAATAACTGAAAGATGACTGTATGTAGCATATATCTTTCACCTAGCCAGCAAATCAACAAAAAGGAATTGGAAACTATTTTGGACACACTACCTAAACCATTCATACTATCTGGTGACTTCAATGCCCACCACAGTCGATGGGGATCAGGAAAAGATGATGCCAGAGGAAAAATTGTCGAATCTACAGTAAACGATCGAAATCTAACAATCTTGAATGATGAAACCCTACTTTCATACATTCAGCAAACTATAACAATAACACGAACCCAACTTCGTGCATTTATCTTACCATTTGCTCCACCGAAATAGCTGACAAACTAAATTGGACAACAGCAAACGACCTGCACGGTAGTGATCATTTTCCAATCATCATAGGTACCGAAAAACAAACCAGAAATCGCACAGCTAGATGGAAAATTGAAAATGCTGACTGGAGCACTTATGAAGCTGAAATTGAGAAACTCATTCTTCCAAACACAAACTACTCTATAGAACAAATAACAGAAGCGATACAAACAGCAGCCTCTAAATCTATACCCAAATCTTCTACGAAGGCCCACCAAAAGTCAGTACCCTGGTGGAACTCAACCGTTGCAGACGCGGTTAAGAAGAGGGGAAAAGCCTTAAGGAAGAAGCAAAAAATTAAACCAGATGATCCAACATACCAATTAATTCATGACGAATTTATACTGGCCAGAAATGAATGCAAAAAATCATTAAAGATGAAAAACGGAAAACTTGGGAAAGATTTGCCTCGTCGATCAACGAAAACACACCAACTAAAACGATTTGGAACCGCATCCGATCAATATCCAAGAAAGGCTCACCATCAAGAGCATGGGCTATTGCTGCGGACAATAAAGTTCTTTCGAAGCCGCTTGACATCGCAAACCACATAGCTGACCACTTTTACAAAGAATCTTCCGATGAAACATACTCCGCAAAATTCATACAGAAAAAACAGAAAGAAGAGAAAAATCCAATTCACTTCAAAAGCAACCAGAATTCAAGCCTATGCATACCATACTCGATGAATGAGCTTCTCGTGCAGCTGGATAAACTTACAGGTACTTCACCAGGCCCGGACGAAATACACAACGCAATGTTAAAACAACTGCCATTTTACATTAAAAAGATTTTGCTCGCGGCATTCAACAACGTATGGACCTGTGGTATCTTTCCAGAATCATGGAGAAAATCGATTCTTATACCAATACCAAAGCCAGGAAAATGTCCAAACACAGCAAAGAATCTCAGACCAATATGTCTATCGAGTTGCATACTCAAATTATTCGAGCGAATGGTAAACAAACGTCTAATGGAACATCTAGAATCAATCAAAATATTTGGAAATTCACAATATGGATTTCGAAAAGGACACCAGACAACAGACGTTCTCACTCTCATCGATAACTTCGGAAAAGATTGCATATACAATAAAAAACATGCAGAAATCATATTCTTGGACTTATCCAAAGCATATGATAGAACCTGGCGACGTCTAATCCTGCAAAAGCTAGCAAAAGCAGGAATATCCGGTAATATGGCAAGATTCTGCAAACTTTTTTTAGAACGCAGAGAATTTCAAGTGAGATACGAAGATCAACTATCAGATATTAAAACTCAAATGAACGGCGTTCCACAAGGATCAGTACTGGCCGTAACCTTTTTCCTACTAGCCGTTGACAGCGTAAGAGACTTTCTACCAAAGGATACATTCATAAAAATGTACGCAGACGACATAACAATAGCAGTTATCTCTAAATCAGCCAAATGGACTCGCGCAAAGTCCAAAAATCCTAGACTCCATACAAAACTGGATCGACGCTACTGGTTTTGAAATATCAGCCCCAAATCAGCTGTGATGCATACGGGAAGAAGAAGGAAAGTAAACAATCAACCCAGCCCAACTCTGAATAACGAAGAAATTCCACTCACTAATCATCAAAAGTTACTAGGTGTTTGGATCGACAAAAATTTCAACTATAATCTTCACCTTAAAACGACACGAGACGAGGTCAAAAAACGACTTAATATAATGAGATGTCTCAGCAATACCAGTTTCGGGGCTGATAGAAAATGCCTTCTACATATTCTACAAATGGTTATTTTACCAAAATTATTATACGGAGCTACTATAACAACGCGTGCTAATAAAAACAACGTATGCAAAATGGAACCCCTATATCACCAAGGAATTCGCCTTGCTACCGGCGCCTTCCACTCCAGTCCTATAGACAGTATTCTTTCAGAAAGTGGTCTCCTCCACTGCATCTCATAACGACTGAAAAATCATCAACTATACAACAAGACAGCTAGCCAGAGGAATTTTAACTCCAGAGCTTCATATCGTAGAAGAAACAAGAAATATGATGACCAAATACTACATACCATACATTGAAATTGAGAGTGAAAATCCTTCAAACCTACTAGCCTGGAAAGAACAGCCAAAATTAGTTAACACAGGTATTCCAGACAAACTCCCGCCGAAAGCTAAACAAATTCAATTTAAGGAACTCTGTAACACTGAATATCAACACCACAACCACATATACACAGATGGATCAAAACAACACAAGGCGTCGGATGCGGAATTCACTCCAACAACATAAACACATCCATATGTCTACCCTCACACCTATCAATTTTCAGCGCGGAAGCATTTGCCATTATAACAGCTTTAGATTACTGCAATATAGGACTGAACGTCATATTCAGCGATTCAAGAAGTGTTATAGAGGCCGTAGCAAATAAGAACACGCATCATCCATGGATAGCTAAAATCACAAATATGTTACAAGAGAAGCATGGAAGCAGAACGCTATGCTGGGCACCAGCTCATGTAAATATAACTGGAAATGAGAAAGCGGATCTGCTAGCCAAACAAGGAGCATCTCGAAATACTCCCATCGATATAAAAACCCCACTCGAAGATTTCAAACGACTAACAAGTGCACGCATAACAACTGCATGGTGCAATACATGGCACAACAACACCAGTAAACTAAGGCAGATCAAAAACATACCTTTTGAATGGCCTTCTTCCTACAATAGCGACAGATTCATCGGTAGAGTAATCACAAGGCTAAGAATTGGGCACACTAAACTCACGCACGGTCACTTAGCAAAGAAAGAAGATCCACCCATGTGTGCTTCTTGCGGCACCAGGATCACAGTTGAACACATTCTGATAGATTGCCGACTCTACGAACAAGAAAGCCACCCCAACCAACTTGGATCCTCACTCCACGTTTTACTAGGAGACGCCGCCAGAACGTTAGAAAAACCATCAACTTCTTAAAAGATGCAAAATTGCTGAAATTGCTCTAAGCAAACCTGCCACACCAGCTTTATAGAGAACTCTATACTAACCGCTGTATCCACATTAGGGTGTCCCAAAATTGGACAAAGTCTGGGATTTTGAGGGCTCAACCTTCAAATGAAAGCTTAGGGTAAAACAAAAGAAAAATTGTTCTACAACAACTCTGGGAAATGACGTTTAGGGGTGGCCCCGACGCGTTTTATAAAAAAAGTGCATTTTTTATAGGTAACATCGAAAATACCGGTATATCGGAAAGAAATTCGATGAAACCCATCCATTTTATATTTTTTACATTTAACTTAGGGTCTATACTTTATGGTAAAACTTTGATACCGCATGTTTTAGGTCTATATATTTTTCACTGATGCTTTAAATGCCCAAAAATGATGAATTTTTCCTAATATTTTTTTATTAATGCATCGAAAACGGGTATCCATCATAAAGCTTTCGAAACTAGATATACATAGAAAGATGGGGAAATTTATAACGAATATTTTGCTAAAAATAGCAACCTTCTATCTCTATCCGTTTAAAAGTTATTCACGATTTACTGCAGCTTGGCAAAAGACTTTTTGAAATTTCGGATCATAATACCTGGATCATGTTTAAGTAAAAAACGCCTACTTTTCCATACCAACCAAATGAGCGCTTTAATAACCAATATAGTATTCATATGAGTTGCATAAAATTGATTTTAATACTTATTTGAGTGTTATAATGGAAACCCAACGATGGACCAGCAGTAACATGACTGACTACAAATTGTTCAGTTAGTCTGGGTGAGTGCTCAAATAGATTGATGAATATGGTTTCAAAACAACCCATAGGTAGGTTCAGTTTTCGTGTCATGGTTTGTCGAGCTGTGCAATGTTTCTCGATAACATGGAAATTAGTTGTTTTGTGGCCATCTTGATTTTTTGCAAGAACGATCATGTGAAGCAAATCCAACTAGATCATTTTGATATCGATTTGTCATATTTTACGCTATATTGAAGCTCATTTCACGCCATTGCAAAACATAGTGTGTGGAACTAGTTGCAAACCTCGATTCTATCAGCACTCGTAGTATTTGCCTCCGTCGGCAAGCCTCGTTGGCTAAACGTACAACCATGCTGATTAAATCATCTTTTGCAACTAGTTACACAAATTACTATTATCATTATTATTTTATAATGCATATTGAAATATTTGGCATCTACCATCTACGGAATCTCTGGAAATAAGAACAATCTACACTAATTACGAACTATTTTGCCTACCAATACTGAATACAATGCTAAATAGATTGCATCGATAAATCGGGACCAAAATGATCCAGCCGGATTAACTTCACATGATCGTGCTGGTTAAAAAATCAAGTTGGTCAGAAAACAATTAATTTCCATGTTATCGTGAAACATTGCACAGCTCACCAAACCATGAAACGATAGCTGAACCTACCTATGGGTAGTTTTGAAACCATATTCATCAATCTATTAGAGTACTCACCCAGACTAACTGAACAATTTGTAGTCAGTCATGTTACTGCTGGTCCATCGTTGGGTTTCCATTATAACACTCAAATAAGTATTAAAATCAATTTTATGCAACTCATATGAATGCTATATTGGTTATTAAAGCACTCATTTGGTTGGTATGGAAAAGTAGGCGATTCTTTACTTAAACATGATCCAGGTATTATGATCCGAAATTTCAAAAAGTCTTTTTCCAAGCTGCAGTAAATCGTGAATAACTTTTAAACGGATAGAGATAGGAGGTTGCTATTTTTAGCAAAATATTCGTTATAAAATTCCCTACCTTTCTAGTTTCGAAAGAATTATAATGGATACCCGTTTTGGATGCATTAATAAAAAAAATATTAAGAAAAATTCATCATTTTTGGGCATTTAAAGCATCAGTGAAAAATATATAGAGCTAAAACATGCGGTATCAAAGTTTTACCATAAAGTATAGACCCTAAGTTAAATGTAAAAAATATAAAATGGATGGGTTTCATCGAATTTCTTTCCGATATACCGGTATTTTTTATGTTACCTATAAAAAATGCACTTTTTTCATAAAACGCGTCGGGGCCACCACTAAACGTCATTTCCCAGAGTTGCCGTAGAACAATTTTTCTTTTGTTATACCCTAAGCTTTCATTTGAAGGTTGAGCCCCCAAAATCCCAGACTTGGTCCAATTTTGGGACACCCTAATCCACATCAACGAATCAAAATAAACAACCGTGAATGAAGACCAGATTATCACCATTACCCAAACGCTAGAAGTTTACACCAGCATACCAACGGACCACACTCATTATCATTATAGTTAGGACGCAATTCTGGATCACCATGACGAAGCCAATCGAGAAACAGCCAATGCAGCAAGCAAAGAAAGCAGTGACAATGATAAAATGAATTATTAACTCTGTATTCCTCCTTTCTTTTTTAACGGACCCGAATAATCAATACGGTTAAAAGGTCTATAATAAAGAACCAAACCAAACCAAACTGTATACTGTAACACGATATACGAATTCATATAACTATACGATAGTCTTCAGAAATTATCAGATTTAATGCACTATTATCAGTGGTGGAAATCTGCGAATCTCACTTACAAAACAAGAAGTAGGCAATGCAAAAGACTCGCGAACATTTGTTTTGCCTTTTTCTTGCCTACCTACTACTCGCAGAGAAAACAAAAAAACGAACCCCGAAAAATGTTCGTGAAGCTTCGCGAGTCATTCGGGTTAATTTGCTAAAAGTCATAAAACAACCTCGGAACTTATTTCTCACTGATGTTCGAGCAAGAACACAATTGTTTATTGTTGTTGTGTTTCAAGTCAAATCTATCCATTGTATTCGAAGTAATCACAAAAATTCGCGACCGTGTTTTTACTCCCGAACCAAATATAGCCCGGCTTTTTGTTTTTGCTCTACCCGTACTCGCGAACAAAGCAAGCGCCAGAAAAATGCGGGCAGTTGGTTCGCGCGAGTATGGTATTTTTGGTAGGCCCGATTACACTCTTTTCTTACTCGTGAAGCGAGTATTTTCACCACTGACAATTATTCTTGCAAATAGAGAGCATGTACTTGATGCACTTTTGCTAGATGGACATTAGACAAGTTTCTAAAAAGCTTGTCGCCAGGTCTGATGCATACGAAGGCCAAAACCGTTACATAAAAGTCGCATTTCTGTGAATGTACTTCGTGACACCAGATAACTGTCCAATCGAAAAAAAATCGGTCACGAATTTCCCGTTAGTGGTTTTATCTAGGGTAAAATGCCCAATAGTGTACCCCCTAGTAGCGAAATTTTGCTCTTCCTGGCATAAGGAGTGGAAATTTTTAAAATAATAATTTTGCGTGATAACTAATATCAAGCTCTGCATCTCCTCTTCACGATACATACATAAAACACTCAAATACTCGACGTTATTCTTTGAAATTAACATTGAAAAGTTTTACTTTCCATAGCATTTCCAATGCATGTAATCAAATCATAGGACTGTAAGGTAGGTTCTTCCGATGGAATTTCATAGCAAAATGTTTACATTGTGCTGTTATAATAATGCAAAAATGGCTGGAGAGTTCACTATTGGTTGGGGGTACACTATTGGGTACTTTACCCTACATTTCAAACGATTGTTTTTCCAGTCAAATAGAAAACAAATCATGCAAGGTAGATAGATAACCTATACGGTTATGGCAAGTTATACAAAGTTGTATCACTTTGAGAAGTTCACGCATTCGACGAAGGACAAACCCTAGTTAATCACTGTTGAAAATAATTACGATCGGTCATTGCGTTCAGAAGTTACGAAGAAAATGGTGTTTCGAACAATATTAGGTTGGTTGGTAGATTCGTTATGAAACGTTTGCAAAAGCCGTAAGGTAGGCAATTAATGTTGGTATGCATCACACTGAAGGGAAACCAAACGATTGGATCGAGAAAGACATTATCACTGCTAGCGAGCCGCCATCTTCAAGCCATATTCCCGAGTAAGCACTAGTCCCATCGGTGGATCGACTATCGAACAACTTTGGCCCAGCGACCATCATCAACATCTGCACCAGAAATATTCCAGATCCGCGTCAATACGTATGTAAGCATGTACCTAAGTATTAAAGATTTAAACTTTTTGTGAGTGCAAAGTGTTTCGCACCAGCTTGAGTATGTGAAGAGGATCCATCAGCACATGAACTTCGTCACCTGCTGTACGATGTGCAAAGGTCGTTTTCAGCGGTCTCGAGGTAGCATGTATGTAACATCCTAGTGCGTTTGCTATGGCTGCATCAGTAGCGGATCCGTCGAAAGTGAATGCAATTACTCTCACTCCGACATCATGAATACTCGTCAATTCAGTTCTAGTCACTTCTTTCTTCTCTTCTGACGATATACCGTTGATTGGGAAGTATGCAACCGGTATTTTCCAAGATCTCTACACCTCGCTTTACACACTAATATCCATGAAGACAAGTGCTTCTTTGGCAACAGCGGTTAGTTCGAATGAATGGCTCGATCAGTGCGATGATAAACGACTCCTTCGAGTTCTTTCGTTTGTTCATTCCAGATTACTTGTTGGCGGATTGCCATGTCAACCATCGTCAAGCATCTGGGCAAAAGTTTACCTTGGTCTAACCTTAATCTAACGCTTCCTCTGTATACCAGGCTCACCATTTATTTGCTCATACCAACGGATGATGGTTCTAGAATGCGGTAGAATAATGTTAAAGACGTGACAAACATTCGCTCATCGCTACATGGCTGTTTCTTCGTGCGTTTTGTGATAAGCTCGTAAAAAAGAGTTCATAGAATATGGGGCCGCACTGGTTCATAGACGGTTTGTGGAACCGCACTGGTCTGGTCTAAACTGGTCTGAAGACGTTTCAATAATGGCGTCCCTTCTTCTGAAATAAAGCAGCTATCCCTGTGGCTTACTACACAATAACAAAGTGTATTTTGCACACGGCAGATTGTAAAAGTAATTGTAAGAGTATGGGTTCGAAACATGCATGGAGAGATTCTTGCATGTTTCGCCTGTTGTTTATTTGTTGCTACTTGCAGAATGTGGGAGTTGAAATAAAGTAAGAAACATATTATACAAGAGCCTGTAGATTTTTCTTACGCATTTCTTGCATTATTCATATGCCGAAACTGTACAAACACGGAACTATACATATCATGTCAGTAATTTTTGGTTTGGGTGAGGATCAATTGACCAAAGCTTGGTGGAGTACAGCATAAGATGGATCGTGGGGTCAACGCAGCAATGACCACCGTTATAATTAGGCATCCGGTTGCGCTGCAATAATTGGACTCCGATCAAAAAAGGTCTGCTTAATGCAATAGATAGTAACAAAAGCAAAATAGAGCAAAAGATATCAGATTCCCCATCAGCTTTGCTGTAACCATGCTATGAAAAGTCTTCGGAAAAAGTCAAAAGAGAGGTGAGTACTAGGTGAAGTATTTCAGGTGATTGAGAACTTAAGAAAGGAGTACATAATCATAAGATAGGGATACGCCAGGTATTTCCGTCCATCGTCATAGGGGCTAAAACCAACGAAAGCAACGTACATTTGCTAGAACTCCACTATAGCAGAACGTTTCTCCTGAGCTTACGATTTGGTACGTATGAGTTTTACAAAAAAGCGTCTATTTTATTGGTTTTCGAGACTATGAACAGACGAAAATACCTGCCGTGTCCCTAACACTAAATGGATTATATAGCTCGGTTCGATCATAGGTAATTGCCTACTTTTCGGGTATTATTTATTATTGAACTGTTGTGTGGTGAGTGTGTTTTTCGAATGAAGTGATTGGCTGGAGCTCCAGTGGTGGCTGGAAAGTGTGGTCCCTCACAAAGTGAGAGATGCTGCGCCAAAGCTGGGTAGGAATTTTGGTGGGCTCTGAGCTTCAAGGGCTCCAGTAGATGATTGTTATGTGAGAGTCGCGAGGTGTCCAGGGTAAGCACAATGCCCGATTGTCGTTCCTTGAAATATTGCTTGATTGCGTAGCGGGGTATCGACTAGTGCAAAGGGAGTTGATTGTATTTAGTCAGGACTAGTGATTCAATCCTCAGACTGCTTGGATTTCGCCTCTCCAAAGTGTCTGAATGCAGATTTCCTTTACCCTTTTAAAATCCAGAGGAGTTATGTATAAGACACGATCGCACGACCTAAACTACGTAAAACAGTTCAGTGCATTCACATTTGAAGTTCAGTCAATGACAAATATGACAAATAAGATCTTCCTGTACAAGAAATTGGATTTGCTGAAATATTAACTTACAACTTAGATCCCATCATTGAATGCCAGAAGCAATCAAGAATTTAAATTAAACAATTATCTCCCACCTTTAGTTATCGCATTAGGGCAGTATTTTCAAAACTAGATAAGGAAAAGTAAGGGTGGAGCTAAAAGGGCCATTGCTGTTTTTCAACGATTTGACTCAACTTAATTAGCCGAGACTTTCTCCTCGAGGCAAATATCCGAACCATATGGAAAGCTTCCTTCTAATGGAATCAAAGGTACCGTTCACGAAGATGGCTAAATAAAGTGTTAATTATTCACAGAACCAGCTAAAAGGGTCAGTTACTGGATTTGATTTGAATCTGTGTGTACTTTATTGCTTTGGTCACAGTGCAGCAGTACGATGAATGTTTTAATTTTAGTTTTAGAAAATTTGAATGTACGAGGAGATATGTTGGGTGAAATGATTTATCTTGTTCACGTCCATATTTACACAAAAAAAAACTATTCACGATACCAAGTCGGTGGGAAGAGGGAATAAAATTGGCTTGGGGGTAATATTATAGGTTGATTGCTGAGAGTATCTTTCCATAATACAATAACCATCTTGTTCAACCCCAACCCCTTCAACTTGTTCTATGAAAATCTCCACAGTTATTGGATTAAATATTTTCCATGCCTGCTATTGCATGAATAAATATCTTGAGGTGCACTATTATTGGGCATGGAGTCGAGAGCATTTCCCACCATAAAATATTCCAGCCGGTTCGAGAATCGAACTCACCGTTTCCGGTTTGTCAATATTACGCATTTGATAGCATGACTAACAAAAAACCGACGTCGCGATAAACCAGATGAAATACTTAACGGGTGGCAACTGAAAAATTGGAATGACTTCGATACTTTTCTTTCAGAATAATAATGCTTTCACAGAAATATGAATTTATATGAATGAGTCCTTAGAATGAATCCTTAGAATTGTCATACACACACACACTTTCACTTCAACATTGCTCACAACATGCCGTAGAAACAATAATTATTACGGCGTGCATTATTAAGTTTTCAAGCGAACAAATATCATAGGAAAAGTACACGGTCGAACATTTTATGTGTGAAAATGTTTCGAAAACTATCATTTGGTCTACACAAAGGTGATTGTAAGGCCAAATACACGAAGTAACTTATAAGCAGGATCAGAAGCAGCATTCTGAAAATCGATGTGGTAGAACCGTACAGCAAGACTAAGCTGCGCCGCACGGACCACGGTTGAAGACTAAGGACAACTCTATGTATAACATACATATATCAGATTGAATTGTACTTCTTTGTATTTTTAATCCCGGGGGCAGCAGGGACTATGTCCAAGGGCTTGACGTTCCCTCCCCAGGCCATCTGCGAGTTGTGGCGTCTGTCTAGGATGTGGTGGGGTTTGACAGTGGGCCCTGTTAAATCTCTATAAAAAGCTACATGTATCCGCAAGTAGGTTTCGCCAAAGCGACCGTGTGCCGCTCAAAGCACACAAGCCCAAGTCCTGGTGTGAGGTGGGACGCTAAACAGCCCTGACACGACGGCCCTCCGGCGAGACAGGAGGTTTGCGCAGGCCCAATAAGCCGCATGGAAAACCAATAATTACGAACAATATAAGAGATAATGCGACTCGATATAATCGGCAAAGACCTAGGCGACGAATAAGCGACGAATAAGCGACGCTTGGAACATGGAACTGCAAGTCGCCAGGTTTCGCAGGTTGCGACAGGATGATCTACGATGAATTACATCCCCGCAACTTCGACGTCGTGGCGCTGCAGGAGATTTGCTGGATAGGACAGAAAGTGTGGAAAAGCGAGCATCGGGCGGCTACCTTCTACCAAAGCTGTGGCACCACCAACGAGCTGGGAACAGGCTTCATAGTGCTGGGAAAGATGCGCCAACGCGTGATTGGGTGGCAGCCAATCAACGCAAGGATGTGCAAGCTGAGGATTAAAGGCCGTTTCTTCAACTATAGCATCATCAACGTGCACTGCCCACACGAAGGGAGACCCGACGACGAGAAAGAAGCGTTCTACGCACAGCTGGAGCAGGCATACGATGGATGCTCACTGCGGGACGTCAAAATCGTCATCGGTGACATGAACGCTCAGGTAGGAAGAGAGGAAATGTATAGACCGGTCATCGGACCGGATAGTCTGCATACCGTATCGAACGACAACGGCCAACGATGCATAAACTTCGCAGCCTCCCGCGGAATGGTAGTCCGAAGCACCTTCTTTCCCCGCAAAAATATCCACAAGGCCACATGGAGATCACCTAACCAAGAAACGGAAAACCAAACCGACCACGCTCTAATCGACGGTAAATTCTTCTCCGACATCACGAACGTCCGCACTTACCGCAGTGCGAATATTGAATCCGACCACTACCTCGTTGCAGTATGCCTGCGCTCAAAATTCTCGACGGTGTACAACACGCGTCGAAGTCGAACGCCGCGGCTTAATATTGGGCGGCTACAAGACGGTAGACTCGCCCAAGAATACGCGCAACAGCTGGAAGTGGCACTCCCAACGGAAGAGCAGCTAGGCGCAGCGTCTCTTGAAGGTGGCTGGAGAGATATTCGATCCGCCATTGGTAGCACCGCGACCGCTGCACTTGGCACGGTGCCCCCGGATCAGAGAAACGACTGGTATGACGGCGAATGTGAGCAGTTAGTAGAAGAGAAGAATGCAGCATGGGCGAGATTGCTGCAACACCGCACGAGGGCGAACGAGGCACGATATAAACTGGCGCGGAACAGACAAAACTCGATTTTCCGGAGGAAAAAGCGTCAGCAGGAAGATCGAGACCGTGAAGAGACGGAGCAACTGTACCGCACTAATAACACACGAAAGTACTATGAGAAGTTGAACCGTTCACGTAAGGGCAACGTGCCACAGCCTGATATGTGTAAGGACATAAACGGGAACCTTCTTACGAACGAGCGTGAGGTGATCCAAAGGTGGCGGCAGCACTACGAAGAGCACCTGAATGGCGATGTGGCAGACGAAGATGGCGGTATGGTGATGGACCTGGGGGAACGCGCGCAGGACATAATTCTACTGGCTCCGGTTCTCCAGGAAATGCAGGAGGAGATTGGCCGGCTGAAGAACAACAAAGCCCCTGGGGTTGACCAACTACCAGGAGAGCTATTCAAACAAGGTGGTGAGGCACTAGCTAGAGCGCTGCACTGGGTCATTATCAAGATTTGCGAGGAGGAAGTTTTGTCGCAGGAGTGGATGGAAGGTGTTGTGTGTCTCATCTACAAAAAGGGCGATAAGCTGGATTGTAGCAACTACCGCGCAATCACATTGCTGAACGCCGCCTACAAGGAACTCTCCCAAATTTTATGCCGTCGACTAGCCCCAATTGCAAGGGAGTTCGTGGGGCAGTACCAGGCGGGTTTTATGGGCGAACGCTCCACCACAGACCAGGTGTTCACCATTCGCCAAGTACTGCAGAAGTGCCGCGAATGCAACGTGCCCACACATCATCTATTCATCGACTTCAAAGCTGCATATGATACAATCGATCGGTACCAGCTATGGCATCTAATTCACGAAAACGGATTTCCGGATAAACTGATACGGTTGATCAAGGCGACGATGGATCGGGTGATGTGCGTAGTTCGAGTTTCAGGGGCATTCTCGAGTCCCTTCAAAACCCGTAGAGGGTTACGGCAAGGTGATGGTCTTTCGTGTCTGCTATTCAACATCGCTTTGGAGGGAGTAATACGAAGGGCAGGGATTGACCCGAGTGGTACGATTTTCACGAAGTCCGTCCAGTTATTTGGTTTCGCCGACGACATTGATATCATGGCACGTAACTTTGAGAGGATGGAGGAAGCCTACATCAGACTGAAGAGGGAAGCCAAGCGGATCGGACTAGTCATCAACACGTCGAAGATGAAGTACATGATAGGAAGAGGTTCAAGAGAAGACAATGTGAGCCACCCACCGTGAGTTGGCATCGGTGGTGACGAAATCGAGGTGGTAGAAGAATTTGAATTTGACAATAATAAAACAAAACCTGCCAAAGCCGTCTTTCCCCCTATTTAAATGTATTGTGTTGTTAGTTATGCTCAGATTATTTCAAATCAGTCAAACTAACTAGTCGAATGCTGATAGTCCGGGATAATAAAAGTTCATGGCTTGCTTAACTAGTATCTTGGAGTCCACCGATGCACAGTGGCGAGCCTCCGTGAAAATGCCAGACAAAACATTATAATATGTTGTACGAATTTTCCACTTAAGAGTAGTTTGGAACGCTAAATTCATTTTAAAGTTAGAATTGTTATCCAACATATAATATGCTACTCAAGTACTTCCAGACGCCCATGCCTTAAGGCCTGAAGCATAAAATAGAATTTAAAGCATAAATAGATTTTAATACTTGATACCAGGTCGTTCCGAATCATTCCCGAAAAAAGTTTAGTCAAATTTGCATCGACTTCAACAAACCACCAAAAATTAATCAATCAAGCTACAATCATCAAAATTTGAAATCGGTTCATTTAATATATGTGTTTAATATTGTGCGATGTGATTATGTGGACTAAAATTGGATTTCATCCTGACTCTCATGCAGGCATTGCAATATCATCTGAGCACAGGATATCATCTTTGCTTGTGCAAAGATATTATCCCTAATCAAAGAGCACTTTGGAAAGATATTATCATTTGAGCATTTGATGATGATCCTGATAGCCAGCACGGTTCGGGGTTTGTTCACGTTGCGAGGGCGTTGCTACAACAAAAGCAGTGAAAAAACTTTTCTCCATGGCGAACATTGCACTTTGTTTACTGAGCAGATAGATAACTAAGATCGATATCCCAGCATATCATCAGCATCTTTGCTCAGAAGATCGAATGATGGGATAAATTGCAATGCCAGCTCTCACATGATCAAACGTTACCTGGGATGAAGAATTTACATCAACAACACGTTTCAACTGTGGTGGGGGCTTTAACCAAATGAAGCAAAATAAAAAGATTTTCAGGAATAATATTGTGATGATCTATTTAGGTTTCATTTGTAGTATTTTGCACTGCAACCATAACATTTCCAACACAGAATGTTCCAGAAATTATAAGCGCACTAAAAATAGTCGGCAAACTGAAATGCATGTAATATTCCATGAAAATTTCGATGCATTCTAAAGATAATAGCCGTTTAAAAAAAACCTGAAATAGACCATTTTTAGGGTGCCTTTTTTGGAAAATTACCTAATGAAAAAAGAAAGTTCAGTCGAATTTTCATTAGAAGTGTATAGGAACGGTAGTCTTGTCCTGGAGAAGTGGTTGCTAATATGTTGCGAAGGTTAGAAAACCTTGAAAAAGTGCAAAACTTTATCTACGTAAAAAATAATAAATTGATATCAGCGTGGCATAAAAATCAAATTACTTTGGTGTTTGGTATATGCTGGGGTTCATTTATAATCCTAGTTATATGCCAACACTAATTAAATAAAGCAAAAAAAAACATTATTATTATTATTATTATATTATTATAGGGTTTTGGCACTTCCTCAGCAAGCGTGCTAGGAATTTTCACCTACCCCGGGCAATCTGAATGCTCTGTGAATCTCATTCGCCGGTTGACTTAAAATCCTATAATAAACGTTTGCACCGGATGTATTAGTTATGGTGGTTCAGGAATCACGATGCTGCAAGTTCCAAGAACCACTGTCTTTTGGATGCTATGGAGGTTATGAGATAGTTCCAGCTCTCCTAAGGATCTCAGAAGATATTTCGGGACGATTCCGGTTGCTGAGATAACAACCGGAATTATACGCACGTCCTCCAGGTGCCACATCTGCTTCAACTCCTCCGCCAAGTCGTGGTACTTCGTTATCTTGTTGGAGAATGTTGTTTGGACATTATGGTCTAGCGGTACAGCAATGTCGATGAGGGTTACCCGCTTCATCCTTTTGTCGTAGATCACAATATCGGGCCGATTGGCACGAATGAGGACATCCGTTATGATCTCGCGATCCCAGTACAGCTTCACGAAACTATTTTCCAGAACCGGAACAGGCACATATTTGTAGTAGGCGACAAACTGGTTAACCAAGTTGTGCTTTAAAGCAAGCTGTTGGTGCACAATCTTGGCTACTTCGTTATGACGACCGAGATAGGCTGAATCAGCTAAGGCTGAACACCCGGACACGATATGTTCGATCGTCTCTCCTACTGAATTGCACTTCCTGCAGCGGTCCTCCACGTTTTCGTGCAATATATAGTGCCGATAGTTCTTCGTCGCAATTACCCGGTCCTGGATGGCTATCATGAATCCTTCTGCTTCCGAGAAGAGTTTATTATTATTATTATTATTATTATTATATTATACTATACTAGTTGACCCGGCAGACGTTGTCCTGCATAGTAGGCGAAACTGCGCGTTGCGAAACGCCCATGCGGAACTCCCATACGAATCCTTATTTTAGTTTTTCACGATTTACACAACTTTACTAATAAATTTTGATTGAGCAAATATCATATAAACCCGTCGGAAATTATAACAAACTAGTCGACCCGGCAGACGTTGTCCTGCATAGTAGGCGAGAATGTGCGTTCCGAAAAGCCCAAGCAAAGTTCGCAAAAGAATCACAATTTTAGTTTTTCACGATTTGCTCAACATTACTCGTAATTTTCGCATTAGGAAATATCATATAAACCCGTCGGAAACTATAACGAATGTTTCTGCTGAAGAAATGAAAAAATCCATCCAGTCGCTTTCGAGTTATGCGGATACGAACACAGACCATTTCATTTTTATATATAAGACTAGTTGACCCGGCAGACGTTGTCCTGCATAGTAGGCGAAAATACACATTGAGAACTGCCCATGCGAAATATCCAATATCCTCCATTTCACGATTTGCTCAACTTTACTCGTAATTTTCGCATTAGGAAATATCATATAAACCCGTCGGAAACTATAACGAATGTTTCTGCTGAAGAAATAAAAAAATCCATCCATCCGTTTTCGAGTTATGCGGATACGAACACATTTCATTTTTATATATAAGACTAGTCGACCCGACAGACGTTATCCTGTATAGTAGGCGAAAAAGCGTGTTGGGAACGAATCTTATGTTTAGTTTTGCACGACTTACTGAACTTTAATAATGATTTTCGCATGAGGAAATATCATATAAACCCGTCGGAAGCGAACGTACCTGCTGAAGGAATGAATAAAATCCATCCAGCCGTTTTCGAGTTATGCGGATACGAACACAGACCATTTCATTTTTATATATAAAGAGAAGATAGATATAATAGCCCTGTTTGTCTGTTCGGTGACTAGCGAACTAGAGTCTAGACGCAGCACGCGGGAAAATTCTCACAAAAAATAAAATATTTGACACTTTCATTCTAAGATACAGAAAACTAAGCCAGTGACAACCTTAGACAACCAGACACAGCATTTGATGAAAACAAATCACAGACAACAGACGTTGAAAATTTTGATTTTTTTATTGCATGAATTAATTAACCGTTTATATTGAAAAAAAAAAAAACACTTGCCACGGGCGCTACTGCGTCCACAAATAAACTAGTGTTAATTATGTGCAGACAAAGGCTAGACATTTTTAATTCTCCTTCGGTTACACTATTTTAAGTTTTAACACCTGTAATGCTTGGTAAACAAGTATCATGACAATATGCAATGGATTTAGAGTGGATATTGATGATACATTCGTAGAAACTACTTGAAACTGTGTTGTGCAAATAGTTCAAAACCGTGAGAAGGAAAAAATCCTAAAACATGACTTATATAATATAAGTTATATTCCATAAAATCGGAAACACTCGACACTAGAAGAAAGTAAACAATATTAAGCAATACGTAGCCAAAAACCTGTAAATTGCTTTAAAAAAATGTTCAATATTAAAAAAAAACAAATCTGTTTATAATTTCTGGAACAGTCCATAATTTCACAAAGATCCGTTTGCTCGCGTTAGGAATCCCCAAATTCAACTCTCATTGATTCAACCGTGTGGAATGTGTAGCTTTAGTTTTCCGACATCAAATTTACTGCACAAATATTTGGCTCAAAAAGGCGTATGGCCTTTCCATAGCCGTGCCAGCAGTCAGCACCATTCTGCATCAGAGCCGAATCCACCGGTGCTAAAGTCATCAGCAAAGTCTGGAATTGCAGCATTTCGGTAATAGGAATTTCTGTGGTGTGCAGCAAATAGGAAAATGAAAATGAAACAAAGCTAAATCAACATCACAACGCAAATTCTACTCCGGTGGGGCGGTTATGTGTCAAGCATCGTAACGTGTGTAGGCTATTACTTCGGGCATTCTGAAAATGTTTGCTCTGGTGGCCAAGCTTTTCACCTTCACCGTTGTTGGTCTGTGTGATGATGATTCCGGTGTGTCAGTTAATTTACAAATATGTGCTAGGGTTGAAGGTGAGGGTTTATTTAAATATTTGGTCAAAAATATTCCGATATGGGAAGCGACCGAAAAGAGTAACGTTCCACAAATATTTCAAAGAATTTCAATGTGGGATGTAATAAGCAAGAAGAGTATTTGGTGAATAAACTTATAATTTACAACGTGTTAATGGATTATTGAAGTGTCTATGAATTCGCGTATATGCAGTCTCTGTACCTCTGCATGATATACGTCTCGGAGGGAAGCAAAAATTTCACCAGCTCCAAGTGAATAAGAACGAGGACGTAGATCCACCCAAAACCACCTTCTCCAGGGCCCAGCCGCGCTCATGAAAAGGCAGGTTTTCGTATCGCGCACGCAAAAAATCAGAATAAACTTATTTAAAGAATAACTTGCTTAAAGAAATCCCAATGTGTAAATTTATGACATATGTTCAGCTTCTGATTTTGAAGAATTTAACGGTGAATCGCACATTGGCAATCATTTACTTAAATGTCCAGGGTAAAAAGAGGAATAATCTTCTTCTTCTTCTTCTCTTCATCATCTCATCATCATATATATAAAACAAAGTTGCGATTTGTACGACCGCGCATCACTCATAGACAGTCCAAATATTCCCAATTTATATTATTTCTTCTTTTTACGAGGAAAAATGTTGGGATGAAATTTGAATGCTTTGAAATCAAAACTTAATCTTTTCGATGAAATAGTTTTTCATACAATTTGGATAGATTTTTAAAATGTTGACCATCTTTATATACAGGGGAAGGTGAGGAAACTAACTCTCTACTAATACCCTGGTTCCCCCAGGAACTGCCTCCCAGCATTACTTCTGGGGGATAGGCAGTACTTAATGTACTCGCTCATTCACACTCACACAGGTAGTCATCCCGTATGAGTCTTACTTGGTTGCTCTCTCTAACACACCCTGAGACTCTTTCTGACGCACCATATGAGCCTTACTTGAATGCTCACCACTGACATACCATGTGAGTCTAACTTGGATGCTCACCCAACCACCTGATTCACGCTCTAGCACACAAATCGGAGCCCTATTTGGGTGCTCACTCTAGCACACCCTGCCACTCCTCCTGACACATGCTCTGACACACCATGTGGGACTTACTTAGGTTCTCACTTCTGACATGCCATGCGAGTCAGACTTGGGTGCTCGCACGTACATACCATGTGAGTCCGACTTGGGTGCTCACCTCTAACATGCCACGCAAGACTGACTTGGATGCTCACTCTACTCACCTCTGCCATGCCTCGAAGTGTCGATAGCGATAGGTACCAACAGTTCTACGCTACGACCCTTCTACCTCAACATATGCAGTCCATACCAACACCTATGCGGTCACTCTTCTGCCATGCCTCGTGGTGGCGACTGCGGTTGCCACCCGCTGCGACACTCTTACCTCGACATGTGCAAACCTCTCATTCACTTCCCCGCGCTCAGCCTGTTTTCGCTATAACTAACCAATTACAAGTTAGTCATGCTTGTCGACTGCAGCTCGGCGCGCCAGATTCTCTGCAAGCTGCAGGCAATCTGAGTGGTTGCAGTCGAAACTGCATTCCACTTCTCCACCGCTTGGCACATCCTCTGGATAAGGGTATCCGAGGTTGTGTTCCGACCGCAAACGTCTAGCATAGCTCTTCTTTCGACGTCGAAACGAGGACATACGAAGTGTGTATGTATTTGCGCAAAATAAAACTCACTCATGTTTCAGGAAGTTATCTAGAACCGATTTCCGACGGGGAATCGTTTCCCATTGTTTCCTATAGAAAATAAGCCAAATCGGACTACGGTATCAGAAGCTATGGTCAAAATATGATTTTTATATAACAAAACACGCTAAGAAAATCTCACCCAAACCCTATACTGTCGCTAACCGCAAGTCAGACTTATCTGGATATGGCGTCCATATACAGATAAGTCTGACTTGCGGTTAGCGGCAGTATACATAATGCACGAGAAAGGCACAATCACCGTTAGGTGGATCGGTTTTGCCTTTCTTGTACACAAAGTATACGTAAAGGCTATATGTTCGCCTCAAAAATAAACTTTTTATAAAAGGCCCGGAAACCCATGCCGATCAACTCAGTTCGAAGAATTAAGGTGATGTATGTGTGTGTATGTCATTTTATAGGCACTTAGCCTTAACTGATTTGCTCGCAACAAGTTGCATTCGATAAAGAACCCTGTCCCATTGTTTTCTATTGGAAATTGGCCAGATCGGACTATGGGCTCAGCAGTTAAGTCCAAAATACATTTTTTGATGATTTTCAACCCCAACAAATGGTTGAAAATGAACTTTACTTGTTTATAGTGAAACACGATTTGAGTTGTTAAATGCGATACAAATTGAATATTTAAAAATCATGGAAATTTTATAGACCAATTTGAAAAGTTTATTCAGCATCAGCAGTGTTGCGGATTCGGGGTTGCGGGTTGATTTGTTTGCTGAGGGATCAGATTTCGCGTCTTGGTTTATAGTGGCAGCCCTTACTTTGCACCGTTCAATGTGGAAAAACGATCCATAAAAGAATGAAAAACGATCCATAAATAACATCTGAATGTTCCATAAAACGCTACCATAAATCCATAAAATAGTTCGAAAGATTCCATAAAGAATATTTTTATGATCCATAAAACTTTGAAAAATGATCCATAAAAACTATATATTGATCCATAAAATTGCGCAATTTATATCCTGATGATGATCCATAATCAGCCGTGTGATCCATAATTTTGGTCATATGATCCATAATTTTGATAATGTGATCCATAATGCTTGGAAAGAAGGCCAATGAAACTATATTAATTGATCCACACATTTTATATAATCTATGGATCATTTATCAAAATTTATGGATCATATCACCAAAACTATGGATGGATTGAACAAAGTTATGGATCAAATGGCCAGAATTATGGATCGTATGACTAAAATTATGGATCATATTACTGAAATTATGGATCATCTTCACGATAAAAAAATGCGCAAATTTGAAGTTTTATGGATCAAAATGTAGTTTTTTGTGGATCATTTTCCAAAAATTTTTTGGATCATTTGTCATATTTTCATAGGAAAATAGCAAGAATTTTATTGTTTTTCTTGACCATGTTAATGGAACATATTTCCCAATTAATTGCTAAATATTAGCTTAGTTATGGATCGAAAAATTATTCTTTAAGGAATCTCATTAACTATTTTATGGATTTATGGTAGCATTTTGAGGAACATTCAGATGTTATTTATGGATCGTTTTCCAGTTTTTTATGGATCCGTCTTTATCGTTTATATGCAAAAGTATGTTTTGCCGTTTATAGTGTCTTAAGAAAACCCCAAATTGATTCACCAATGTCAATGGTGATGATGCTTTTCTAGATTCCTTGATGGATTCGACTTAGTGTAAATTGCCTACATTTTGGCGATTAGATGCTTATTTCAATGCTTAGCGCTAATGAAGCATAATTAGGGGGAATGACGGCTTTGGCAGGTTTTGTTCTATTATTGGCAGGGTTTTTTTATGACTGACTAGGCTCAAATTTGGCCTAAGCATTCTTTGCATATCAAAGAATATTGTGGCCAAATTTCATAAAATTTGGTCGACAAAAACCCCCCTGCCAATAATAGAACAAAACCTGACAAAGCCGTCTTTCCCCCTATGTAAATTTCCAATAGTTTAACGATGATAATCAAACATTTCAATACCAAATTTTCAAAACGGGTAGCCGGAGCTTACTTATAGATGGCGACGGTTTGCGTGGGAGTGCCATCACATTAGTCAAATCGACGTTTGAATCTTTGTTTACAAAAGCAGATAAGTCGTTTTCAAAATTTGGTATTGAATTTCAATAAAACTGGTACATTGGTGGAGAGTTTCCGAGTTGATTGAGATATAAGTCTCAATAATCCATCAGAAGAAAAAGGTGCTATTAACGTTTATAATTTTACATATTTTCATGACGGTCCCCAATTTTGAAATTTCCGTTTCACACCCTGCACGTGGTGCTGTACATTGTTGGCTATAAATGCGGTCCGTTTGTTTCATTCACTGCGCGTCCATTCATGAAGATATTGAATAACGACGGAGATGAAAAGATTATTATTGCAGACTTCTGGGGATTTTAAGTAGAAAGGTTCCAAATCTGGTTTACGGCAAATAGGGTAGAGAACCATTTGGGCAGCACCCCCTATTCCCGTCCGCAACCTTAATAACTCGACCGCGTTCCAACCAAATGGCTGAACGCGGTCGAGTTATTAAGATTGCAGGTTCCGCTTCCTATGTTTATCGGAGCTGTGCTGTTCGTGGCACAAAAGTGTTAATTCTTAACAACATAGAAATAAATTTGAGCGAGTGTTTGAACTTAGTTCCTAAAACAAAATATTGACTTGGAAGATATAGAAACTGTATTGGAACAAAGTTCGATTTTGTTGATATTAGTATCAAAGAAATCCCACATTTGAAGAATACGATTAAAGATTTTGGACTTTGAGAAAAGTACGACGATTCCTCAGCAAAACTTTCTAAAAGTACGGCATGTAAGAAGCCTAGAAGCCCATACTTGGCAGAAGCAAATTGAACATGCTTAAAATGTATTCAATGAATAATTGCCTACCTTACGGCTTAAGAATCGAAGATATGGTGTAATGGGTCATATGAATAAAAAGTCTGAAAACTCATAGCTTGTAGTATCTACTCAGAAGTTAAATCCACAGAGTGAACTACATCACGAAATGAAATCACGCAAAAACTGCAAGTACTCATCAACCGATGTACACGTTGTATAATGGGAGAGGTTCCTTCATCAGTGCTGCCACCTGGAAAAGTTTAGAGAAAAAGTAGAACCATGGAAATTTGACATGGCATGATATAGAAAATGAGAATTAAAATGTCTCTAGAACGTTATAGAATTTTTTTGTCAAACCATTTTCAGTTTGTGGAGTTACAAATTCAACAATCTTAAGCATTAACTGCTTATTCGATAAAAATATAAAAATCGAGATATCATGTCTATTTTGTGTGCTTTTGAAATTCTAACCCCGTAAATCAATTTTTTTTTTTGGGAAACGTCCTTAATTTTTGTTTTATAACAAAAATATACTTCATTTCCTATACCACACCGTGTGAAATTTCAATGATTCTACTTTTTCTCTCGATGACAGCTGGTGGTCTTCTCCTCCCCTATTCGGGCCTGGTGGCCTCACAGCTGGATCTCATAGACCAGCGATTCTCAACCTGAGGTACATGTACCCCTGGGAGTACCTTCGCTGGCCCTAGGGGGTACCTCGGACAAAAATGCGTAATGGTGGACGTATTACAATTCCAATCAAAACTCATTGATATAGTTTTGATAATTGTGTATCTTTATTTCAAAAATTTATATTGTACAATATATGCAATGCGATCCGTAAATCCCAATTGAATTTTGCCTTCCACAACCAGCACAATGTATAAAAGGCTGCGGAACACAAGATCGAACGAGCAAAACGTTGAATTAACAAAATGAACTTTTTTTCACTAATGCTCGGTTGCTTCGATGCAAAAGGATTAGAAGTATCCTTCTACGCATCTCGGAAGCCTTCTTCCAAGCAGCTTGAAGGCCTTCTTACAAGAGGCTCGGAAGCCTCCTGGGCACTTCAGAAGCCTCCTTTCAAGTGATTAGGTCGCCTCCTCGGAAGCCTCCTTTTATGAGGCATGGAAACCTCCTTTCAAGAGATGCGGTAGCCTCCTTTTAAGAGGATCGGAAGCCTTTTTCAAGAAGCTCAGAAGCCTCCTTTCAAGTAGCTGAAAAGCCTCTCGGAAGCCTATTGTTACCGTTCGCAAACGATTTCCTATAGCAGACTGCCGACCAAGAAAATATAATAATTTAAAACGTATATTGTTGCTAAAATTTGTTATTATAAAATGATTATATGTATAATTGTATAAAACTTAGTTTAAAAAATATTAAAAATATAAGCATGCACACATATTATAAATGTATATCACAGAACTTCTTTATCTCGCCTAAAGTTAAGAACACATTTTGTAATACACTATATAACAGAAAACGCAAAGAGATCTGCTGCATGGGAGTCAAATGTAGAGTTGTCGCGGATCATAAAAAGGACCAGAACAGATTGTCAGAAAAGGGTATTTGTGATGAGATGGTTAGCTACTGGGCAAGAATATCACTAGTATTGGTCTCTTTCCAACTTCGAACGTCGAAAAAGTCAGACGTGAGCTAAAACCAAGCATTAGCTAAAAGTTCTCCAAAATAGTGGATATAGTGGAAACTAAGTTCCCTAGCATATAATCTACACCGCACCAGCTGTAGATCCCAAATCAGGTATACATTCAGGCATTACGGTGCCGAAACGAACTTTGCATGACCAAACCCACCCAGTAGCTGTATTGAAACTAATCATAACCTACAAACCCAATGTGACATCCAGGACCCAATATCGCTTCGCTAAAGTGGTTCTCTGGCCCAAGTACCCCGTAGGCCCAGTCCATAGGACCCCGTCAAGCGCCCTAGAATCGGACGAACCCATAGCCGACGCTAGTACCACGCATAGCCGATGCGGACAAAGGCCAGGAAGACTCGATCATCACGGAGCCACGTGACGCTTTGGACACCGTCTGCATGATCCACCGATTGCATGGTCCACAGAGTGCATGATTCCTAGAAATCCCTGGACGTTAATCCCCCTTCAACCAGACAACCAACCCGCGAGCTCTGCAGCAGTTTATGCCGGCCGGCCACCTTACACACACTCACACACACAAACCTAGACGTTGTAAGTACCCACAATAAATTAATGTTAAACGAGAATTAGGAGTGTCTTTATTGAACTTTTGATTAGTCTCTCGGAGCCGACCTTGAAAGCGAAACGCTCAGCTCTAGCTTGCCGGAATACCGCAAATAGTACATGTTAGAATTCAAGAGCTAACACTATTTTCAAGAGGATTGGAAGCCTCCTTTCAAGAGGCACAAAAATCCCTTTTAAGAGGCCCAAAAGCCTCTTTTCAAGAGGCTCGGAAGCCTCCTTTTCAAGAAGCTCAGAAGACTTCTTTTCTAGAGGCTCAAAAGCCTCCTTTCAAGAGGCTCGGAAGCCTCCTTTCAATATCTTTTCAAGAGGCTCGGAAGCCTCTTTTGAAGAGGCTCAGAAGCCTACTTTCAAGAGGCTCAGAAGTCTTCTTTCAAGAGGCTCAAAAACCTCCTTCCGGGCTCAGAAGCCTCCAAGAGGCTTGGAAGGCTCCTTTCAAGAGGCTCGGAAGCCTCATTTCAAGAGCTCAAAAGCATCCTTTCAAGAGGCTCAAAAGCCTCCTTCTAAGAAGCGTGGAAGCGTCCGTTCAAGTGGCTCGGAAGCCTCCTTTCAAGAGGCCCGGAAGCCTTCTTTCAAGAGGCTCGGAAGCCTTACCAGAGGCTCGGAAACCTCCTTTCAAATGGCTCGAAAGCCTCCTTTCAAGAGACTCAAAAATCCTTTTCAAGAGACTCAAAAGCATCCTTTCAAGAGGCTCCCTCTAAGAGGCTCTAAAATGTCCTTTTAAGAGGCTCGGAAACCTTCTTTCAAGAGGCTCGGAAACCTTACAAGAGGCTTGGAAGCCTCCTTTCAAGAGGCTCAAAATCCTTCCTTTCTACAGGCTCAAAATCCTCCTTTCAAGAGGCTAGGAAGCCTCTTTTCAATATCCTCTCAAGAGGCTCTTTTCAAGAGGCTCAGAAGCCTCCTTTTTAGAGGCTCAGAAGTCTCCTTTCAAGAGGCTCGAAAGCTTCCTTCCAGGCTTACAAGCCTCCTTTCAAGAGGCTCAAAAGCTTCCTTCCAAGAGGCTCCTATCAAGTGACTCGGAAGACTACTTTCAACGTCCTTTTAAGAGACTGGGAGGCCTGCTTCCAAAAGGCTCGGAAGCCTTCTTCCAAAAGGCTCGGAAGCCTTCTTTCAAAAGGCTCGGAAGCCTTCTTTCAAGAGGCTCGGAAGCCTCTTTTCAAGAGGATTGGAAGTCTCCTTTCAAGATCCTTTCAAGAGGCTCAAAAACCTCCTTCCAGGCTCAGAAGCCTCCTTTCAATAGGCTCAAAAGCCTCCTCCTTTCAAGAGGCTCTGAAGGCTCCTTTCGAAAGGCTCGGAAGCCTTTTTTCAAGATGCTCAGAAGCCCCCATTCAAGAGGCTCAGAATTCTTCTTTCAAGAGGCTCAGAAGTCTACGTTCCAAGTGGTTCGGAAGCCTTCTTTCAAGAGGCTTGGAAGCCTCTCTACAAGAGGCTCAGAAGTCTCTAATAAAGAGGCGCGGAAGTCTACTTCAAAAGGATTCAAAAGCTTAAAGGAGCTTCCCTTCAAAGGGCTCGGTATTATTCTTTCAAAAGGATTGGAAGCCTAATTTCGAGAGGGGCTACCTCAGTTAATGCAAAAGTTCCAAGGGGTACCTCTCAAGAAAAAGGTTGAGAACCGCTGGTCTACAACAATGATAGATCGTATATTAATTGGGGAGGAGCTTTGGGAATGTATTCAGGCCCTCACAAAAGCATTTGTACCACAACAAACATATTTTGCGAGTCACATACAAGTCTAGGTGCCCGACAGAATGAGGTTTTGACTTAGACCTCAGACGAATTCCAAAAACCAGTTAAATAATTTATGTATTATTTTACTAGATAAAGCCTCATTCAAACTCTCAATCTAATCAACCAACTAATTGATTATCCAAGATATTATATGTCACTACATCGACTTAAAGACACTTTGGTAGATTTGAAATTGAATTCTGACGAGTTCCACCTTAACATCATTTTAGAATTGTCATAATACGAGTTTAGTACTATTTGTTGCTTTATTGCTATTATTGCTCTAAAGATACGTATTTTGACCTCAACTGTTAGACCATCTTCAGTGTCTCGTTATCGACTCGACCAACGTTAATTGATTTTTTTATTGCTATTGGTCATCGGCGTGGCAAAATTATGACCGGCGGTGCTTACTTATGGATCCTGTACACCTCCGGTGGTGCAAAGGGCCAACTTGAAAGATCTCCATCCTGAGCGTTGCCCGGCTATCGCTTTAACCTGTTGCCAGGTTAGATTTCGGTCGACTTCTTTTATTTCTTTATTGAGGCTTCGCCGCCATGAGCCTCTGGGTCTGCCTCTACTGCGATGTCCCGCTGGGTTCCAGCCTAATGCTTGTTTACAGATTTCGTGTCCGCCCCTACGTAGAGTGTGGCCGACCCAGCCCCACTTCCGATCCCGAATGTTGCTATCGGCCTCTTGTGACAATGACGATAGAGCTCGTTGTTTGAGATCCAGTTGTGAGGCCACCAGGCCCGAATTATATACCGCAGGCATCTGTTAGAGAACACCTGCAGGCGTTGAGTGTTCTCCAATGATACACACCATGTTTCGCTAGCGTATAACAGCACAGATTTCACGTTAGAGTTGAAAAATCGTATTTTGGTGCGTTCACTTATCTGCCTGTTTTCCAGACATTTCTTAAACTCGGAAAGGCAGCCCTTGCTTTTTTGATCCGTGCGCCTATGACGAACTTGGTACCGCCGTCTGACGCCATTTGGCTACCAAGATATTGGAAGCTTTCAACATTGGCTGCCCGGCTACTGTGAAACTGGAAGGAGTCACCGTGTTTACATCCAACGATTTGGTTTTGTTGACGTTGATGACTAAACCTGCCGAAGAGGAGCGCTCGACAAGGTCCTTGAGCTTACTCTGCATATCAGAGCGCCGTTGCGCGAGGAGTGCAACGTCATCAGCCAATTCGAAGTCGTTTAGGTGCTCCATGGTTATAGGCTGCCATAACAGCTCGCGGTTTGGTTCACGGTTAATCGCATCTACCAGAATCTTGTCGATTACGATGAGGAACAGTAACGGTGATAGAATACATCCTTGCCTCACACCAGCTACGACCCGGATAGGGTCGGACAAGACCCCATTGTGCAGCACTCTACACGAGAAGGCCTCGTACTGTGCCTCGATGAGGCCGATGATTTTCTCAGGAACCCCCTTGCGTCTCAGGGCACCCCACATATTCTCGTGATTGAGACGGTCGAAAGCTTTTTCGTAGTCAATGAATACCAAGTAAAGGGACTCTTGGAATTCGTTGACCTGCTCCAGAATTATGCGATGCCTGACAATATGGTCCACACAGGATCTTCCGGCACGGAATCCGGCTTGCTGCCGTCGGAGAGTCGCATCGATCTTCTCCTGAATCCGGGCTAGGACAATTTCGCACAGAACTTTGAGAACGGTACACAGCAACATAATGCCTCGCCAGTTATCGCATACAGTCAGGTCACCCTTTTTGGGCACCTTCACTAAGATACCTTGCATCCAGTCGACCGGGAAAGTTGCGGTGTCCCAGATATTACGAAATAAACGATGCAGTAGTTGAGCGGATGTCATGGGGTCAGCTTTGAGCATCTCGGCTGATATGCGGTCTACCCCTGGGGCTTTATTCGATTTCATGCTTTGGATGGCTGTTTGAATCTCTAGCAGTGATGGAGCTTCGGTATTGACGCGTGTTATACGTTGGATCCTAGGCAGATCATGCCGAGGTGGTGATGGCCTGGCTGGCACTTGAAAAAGTTGTTCGAAGTGCTCGAACCAGCGTTTCAGCTGGTCAGTTGGGTCGGTCAATAACTCTAGACGAACATTTGAAAAGGGCGTAACAGCCAAAATTTATTCTTTCTGATTCTTCGTCTACATATAAAGCTATATATATGGACGAAGAATCAGAAGGAATAAATTTTGGCTGTTACGCCCTTTTCAAATGTTGGTCTAGAACTGATCATTCGCGGTGCGGCGGTGCGCCGACCCAAAATCGTCGTCAGCGGCGGCGTGAGTAAAACCACCGGCGGCGGCGGCGTACAGGTCTAGCGTGCGGCAAGTTTGCTGGGAGATTGGCGATTAGCGGCCCAAGAACGAGTGGCCTGGATTATAACGTTGCTTTCAGTTTTGCTCCGAACACGACCATCATAGGTGCAGGTAAATATGTGTTAAAAAATAGAATAAAGAACTTAGCATAAGTCTCAGTATATGGATTGTTTTCAAAATTTGGTATGAAGGACAAATAATTAAAAAAATATATTTGATTCGTTTTCAACTGAACATTGTTAAAAACTTTGATATAGAAATGTTAATCATAATCATTTTTATTCAGTTGTACCTCCGAATATGAGGATAACCTATTTGCATAAAATACAATTTATTCAGCATACTTATCAACATTCATTAAACACACGTATGACAGACACTATGACAGCCCACACCATTATCATTCATCATCCATACATCCTGCCCTGCGCCATAGCGCCAGGTAAATGCACTCACCGGATACGATGTTCGACTCTGCCACGAAAACTGCAAATCGTCGTTGCCAGTCTTCATCGGAACCACGAAGCTGATGGCGTAGTCGTTAATGGCCCCATCCCGTACGTAGAAGAGATCCGCTTCGATGCCTGTGGAAAATGGAGAATGGAAAAAAAACTGCAGTGATGAGAATGAAAATAAACATTTCAGTTCAAGAGTTGCCGTTGTACTTAGGCCACCGCCATCCCAGTGGCTGTCGGTGAGCATTCAGGAGTGAAATACATTAAAAACAAATTTATCATGATAAAAGTTGGGTGACGAGGTAACATGAAAAATATTTGCAATTAGTTGGGTGTTGAGAGTTTCCTCAGTCCCGGGTATCAAATTTTCAGACTGTCGTTGGTTGCCTGAAGTTTTGCCATCCGTGAGAGCATACAACCGAGCGAGCGGAACAGAAAGCGTGCAGAAGTTTAAAAGGATAAACAGTCACGCTGTCAGCTAATATTTCCTCATCAGTTTTGAAGACGGCCTATCGGAAGTTTCAAGTGAATGCTTTTGAAGAAGGCTCGAAAGTTTTTCCAAAGGAAGAGAAAAGTCAAACAAAAATCAAATTACCCGTCAACTTATAACCAAGCTTCTGGCCCTCATGCTAGATAGATTGTTATTCTGTTTGATTAAGATATGGCTGAATATTAAACTAGGTCACAATGATTGTAATGTAAAGATTGACACAACCAAGCGACTGAAATATTTTGTTTTTATGACATGCACCATTTTGATTCAAATTCCGAAGAGACATATATTTTTCATATATAGACAAACATATGTATATCTAGTTCAAATAATTACTCTTGCATTTTGTCAATAATCTCTATTTTGAGGATATGTATAACAAAGAAAACTCTAGGAAGCTATGTATTTCGATGTGTTTTGAATTTGGAAAAAGAGTTCAGAATTTGAGACAAAATTTATTATAGAACCATTCGACTTCGAATGTTACAATGAAGTGCTTTTCAATAACTCGACCTGGAAGTGAAAGTACTATCTGGTAGTAAAGACAAACGCAAATAAAAAACTGCTTAACTCCAATGTAGAAAACAGCAATGACATTTTTTCAACACTATTCAACTAAAACATCAAAGATAAAGCAGGTGTAAATGCGACTAATTAACTGTCATGGCATGGATAAAAACCATTTCGTTTCATGATTCTAATCTCATTATGATAATGACAATCAACTGTGCCCTCGCTAACAGCCGGAAGCGTTCACTCCATACAGCAACGCCTTCACATTTAATCAGTTATAATCAAGATATGTCTTAATCCATTTTTCCTTTCTCTCTTCGCTTTCTGCACAGTCCGAAGCTGGTGGTACTTAAGTCCTCCATTAAACGTCGACTTCCATGCTCATATATACAGAGCCAAATGATTCCCAGGGCGGCGAAAATGCTCTCGGTTATCCTTTCAGTTTTGCTGACAAATCGTATAATAAGGAACTGCAGCAGTTGCAAAAGTCCGCTTAGCTTTTAGCCCTATTAAGTAGAAAGAGCTGTTTTTATACACAGAAGCTTTTTTTTATAACCGAAGAAAAATACGACGTTGATAAACAGTGGCACAACAAGTCTCTTCTGGATGCAACCCAACTCAGCTCCAGTTAATACTGAAATGCATCGCACTGTGGAATCCGTGAGGTGATGGCAATCTGAGCTGGGAGGCAAATCTCTGCTTAACTGTTTACCACAAGCACCTACTGCGAAGGATTTCATAAGGACCAAAGGCTGACAGCTGCTGCTGGAATGTCTAGCGAATAATAAATCTCAATAAAATATTTGCCTTTGACTGTGTCGGACCTACATTCGTAATCACTGATGCCATATGATATGACTCTCAAGTGCAAACAGCAAATGTGTTCATGGTTGCTGCAGACACGTAAATTTCTGCAGTTTACTTTCCCAGTCGTTAGTGCTACCAAGATATACTTCGAAGCTATTTGATACAACAACATGCAATGCTTAAAATCACAGAACACTTTTACGAACTAGGACCGAAATTGCCCTCTGCATTGCACAATCTGTGAAACACTACTCCACCATATAGCAGCCCATCCATGACCCAGAACGACATTGGTTTCATGGATGCTTGTCGTGCTGGACTGGAAGCTTGATAGTCAGTTCTACAGCCGCAGTCGTCGCTTAGGATATGATCAAAGTGTGACAAAAAAAGCAACAGGGAAAAAGGGAAAACGAAAGAAAATCATAACAGTCGCTTGGGTAAATATTTGCATGAAAAATAGCCAAACGACGAGATCTGGTGGGACGAATAAAGCAAAGAAACGTGACCCAAGTCAAGCTCGAAATCCCTCAGAACCAGTTACTACTGTTTTCTCCGGCATGGCTGCTAGTAACCAGAGCCGCATTCAGTAAAAAATATGGGATCTTATCCTGAGCATTGGTAAACCACAAAGGGCCGATAGTAAATATTGCGAAGAATTATTTTTTTATTATTATATAAAGTACACCGGGGCAAGTTGAAACGATTTTTCCAAAGAAGTTCGGATTGCCGAAAAATCATTACCCTTTGACGAATTTTGAATCCGTTTGCGGTGTTTACTAGTACAGATCAAAGATTACACATACAAAATAAGAAGACTTAGCCAACTTTTTATAAATGCTTTACAAATGGATTTTTTTGTGTGCTTCGTTCATACTTGCCCCGCATATCGCACACTGCGCTATATACAGAACATAAGCTAATATTGTCGAATTGGAAACAAATTATATGTACTCAGTGAGTACTGCAAAGCCACAAAAGTAATTTTTAAGTGGAAAATTGTAAAGAACCAAACTACGCACTATGCTGAGAGGCTATCCGATTGATTACATCCTGCTGGGGACCACTTGGACTACTTTTACGATGGTTCATTATTTGGTTTGCTCGAATTGGGCGCTTGATTCTTCGGTCGTGGTCGTCATTAATCCACTTTAATAAACCATTGCATCACTAATAAATATTTGATGGGATAAGGAGAGGGCTGGGGAAGTGGAAGAAGGAGTTTAAGAGATGTTTACATGCTTCATGTTTTATTTTTATATGAACAGCGACAAGAGAAAGTAGGTCAATACCATGCAGTTCAAAAGTGACCTCTTTTCATTCTAGTCTTCATAAAGATTGTAGAATAAAAATCCAAATTAATCCACTTTGCTTTGCATTCATTAATAAAAGGGAAGAAATAAATCAAATTTATTTTTAGAAACTTGGTCCTTTTTATTAATTAATGTTTTGCGAACCATTGAGGGCTGTCCACTGTTCAGACTTTTTCAACTTCTACAAAATATCAAATGTGTTGTGCACAAAGACGCACTACGAAATAATATTGTTGTAAATAACGATTTTAGTTATTCAAATATTTTAGTATAAAAGTATAACAGCAACATATTTCAAACAAAACAAAATTAATGAGCACTGAGGAAAATGGACGTATTATTTTCAATCAAACGCCTTATGAAAATTGGCCACAAGGAATCGGTATGAATTTCAATATCTTGCCTTATAAATAATGATTTTCATTTCAAAAAAAGTGAAGTGCGGGCAGACAGGGTTCGAACCATGGACGTCGGGGTCAGGAGGCCGGTATGTTGATCACACGCCCATCGACGCTTGAATGATCGGGAAGGTAACTGCGTATAAGAAGCACTGTTGGTGGAATAATCAGTCGAAGCCAGGCATTGAAAAAAAAATCAGATCATGAGTAAAAACCGGCTAAATTCATGCCAACTTGATGCTCTACTGCGGCCTAATCGCTGATGCTTTCTAGATCGTTGAATTTTGGCGTTCGTTGATTCAATGTTTAAAGATCTTCATCGCTCACCAATGGGAGACAACTGAGCGAGGCAAATCACTTGGTAACCTAACAATGAGTGTTGTTACCACACGCTGTTAGAAAAATCTTTTCAGACATTAGGAAAATTAAGTCCGCTGTGAGAATGGAACTCTGATACACTGCATGGGAGGCTTTGATACTTTCTCTCCTCCATCCCAGCCGATTGAAAGCAGAGTGAATAAAGCAGAACACCTGATGTGTTTTGGTTTTATTCTAGTAGAGCAAGCGTAACACAAATGCAGTCGTAGATTCCCTAGATACCGTACCAAGTTTGGCTTGACGAACTCTGCTGCTCGTTATTTACGCAGCAACGATCGCTCATAATCGTTGTTTGGTATCCATCTGAGCAAGGCTGTTCACTCACTGGCATAGGATGCTATGATTGAATTTGATCAATGCTCGTCCGCTCCACTCACGCTTTCAATGCCTGGTCGAAGCTTCATAAGGCGCAATTTATGAATTTCGTTAAGCCAGTTTGCTGAGTGAGGACAAAATCTAACAAAATAAAAATCAATTTATTACAAAATCTAAATGAATCATCTGTGCACGGCTTCTGAAATCATATTTGGATTATATAATAAATGACGAGCTCGGTGGTCTAGTGGCTACCGCTTCTGCCTTATAAGCAGGAGGTCGTGGGTTCAATTCCAGGCTCGTCCCTTTCCTACTTTGTATTTCTATCTTAGTTCTTTCTGTGTTTCACGTTCTACCAACACGATTCCTACTGTTATAACCTTCCACACTAACAATTCCAAAACCTCCCGTGGTACCTATGAAAGGTCGTAGAGTTCTCTGCATCTTTCTCAAGTAGGTGTCCGACTAACCATCCTTCCCCTTCTCCAGCATTCGCAAGGACGTGGCCAGGACAGATCTGGACTATTGGAGAGTGCATTGCTTCCATCTAAGAGATAGTGATTAGTCCCAAATCAATATTTGTGGTAACGGATGAAAGTGACGCTTCTAAGCCATGTTATCATTTTTGCATTCATATCATGAGGCTAACACGATGATACTTTTATGCCCAGGGAAGTCGAGACAATTTCCAAACCGTCCTAGACCGGACCGAGAATCGAACCCAACTACCCTCAGTATGGTCTTGCTTTGAAGCCGCGCATCTTACCGCACGGCTAAGGAGGGCCCCAGCTGGCAGCTCTAGGATCTCTTATTTTCTAGAGATGTACACCGACGCAGCCGACAGTTATTGGTATCACGCCGCTGATCTATTTTTTCACGCCGGTTAGACTTTGTAGTCCGGAAAATTTTCAGTGCAAATTTCGAAGAATTTCAAGTCAAAACTTTAAAGAAATGTGCGCTTTTTTACGAATATTCCTATCTTTCGGCAGAGCTTCCGGTGACTATTCAAGTCTGTAAGTATTAGACCTCTTCATGCTTTCAAAAAATATCAAAAATTCAAACGGTGGGCTGACCGAATTCTTATGCTAAAGTAAGCCTCCTGTTAAATTTTCAGTTAATTCGGACAAAATTTCGAGGTGGCTCAAGTCGATTTATTGTTTTTGGGCTATTTTCAATTTTGACAAAAAAATTAACAAGAGATATGAACGCCGAAAACTATCGCAACAACCTCTATATGGAAGCTTTCGGTGTGCTCTACAAGTCGAGCACACAGAATGAGAAAGTTTCTCACCTATCATGCCTGTATACATTCTCTATAGGTAGCATATCGTGAGTAAAGTTTTTCGGTAGCTGTTACGATAATGAACTGATTCGGGGGGTTACAACCCATAATAAATTTCTTTTGATAAGCTCAAATTGCGGGGACACCGGTTCTGATGATGCATTTCAACTTGTTTCACGCAGCTGTGCGAAGAAAATATGGTCCCCAACATAAAATTAGCGAGAACGAAGCGTTTTATCAAACCCCATCGGTGGGGGTCGCCTATCCTAATCAGTTTTTTTCAACTTGTATACAAGTGCGATAGTTTTATTTTCATGGCTTGTTATGATTCGAAGAGGTGTTTGCCTCTCTTTTATCGTTGTTCGTTATCTATTGAGAGTGATTTCTGCAAACCCTGTATTAAAGTGATTGTCGAGCTTTTATGTGCATAAAACACTGTTTCCCCGAAAATTCGTTGTTCTACAAAATTCTTGAATTTATGACTAATAATTGTTAATTTATTATATTATTATTCCTCTTTTTTCCCTGGACATTTGAGTAATATAATCTTCAATGTGCGATTTTCCCTTAAATTCTTAAAAATCATTAGCTGAACATTTGTCATAAATTTGCACGTTAGGATTTCTTCAAACACGTTATTCGAACGAAACATAAATCAAATCATATGATATTTGATGCTTACAACATACGATATCCAAATTTGTTTCATTTCACCATATGTCTGTATGCTTTTACCATTGAGTGTATCGTAGTAACAAGTGAAATCAAAGCTTCTTTGTTCAAACAACTTGTTTGAAGAAATCCTAACGTGCAAATTTATGACAAATGTTCAGCTAATGATTTTTAAGAATGTAAGGGTAAATCGCACATTGAAGATTATATTACTCAAATGTCCAGGGAAAAACCCAACTTAATTCACCGAGTGGTGATACTGCCTTTCTTGCATTTAGCCAAGACACCAACCTTATATGGCGCTTATATAGTTCGATTCCACTTTCTTAATAATTTTTGAACGCAATGGTCGATCGTTATCAAATTCAATAGTGATCAACTAGGGTTTGTCCCCCGTCGAATGCAACTTGTTGCGAGAAAATCGGTTAAGAATTACTATATGAAAAAGTGGCTAATGTTTTTCGGTTTTCGTGTGCACACACACACACACACACACACACATATACACACGGACAGACAGACATTTGTTCAGTTCGACGAGCTGAGTCGATTGGTATATAACATCATGGGTCTCCGAGACTTCAATAAAATGTTCGATTTTGGAGTGAAATGATGGCCTTTCGGTACAACTTTGTTGTACGAGAAAGGCAAAAAGAGGAATAATAATATAATAAATAAACAATTATTTGCCATAAATTCAAAAATTTTGTGGAACAACTACTTTTAGGGAAAACAGTGTTTTTATACACTTTAAAGCCCGAAGATATGTCATTATCATGCGAATATCACTTGAACGTGAACAGAACGAATCGCAATGTTCACAAGACTGTAGAGCACACCAATAGCTTCCGTATAGGGGTTATTATTATCTTTATTAGTGAGGTTTTCGACCCTGGATCGGTTCACCTCGCACCGTATAGAGGTTGTTGCGATAGTTTTCGGCGTTCATATATCTTGTTCGATTTATTTCAAAATTGAAAATAGCCTAAAAACACTAAATCGACTTGAGCCACCTCGACATTTTATCCGAATCAGCTGAAAATTTGACAGGAGGCTTATTTTAGCATAAGAATTGTGATTTTGAGCTGACCGGTTTAATTTTTGATACTTTTTGAAAACATGAAGAGGTCTAGTAAGTATAGCTCAATGCAATTATGTTTTTCTCATGGGGCCGTACACATATGACGTAAGCATTTATGGGGGGAAGGCGGTCTGTCATTACGCACCATATGAATAAAAATTCAAGGTTAAGTCAAGTCAAGAGTAGAAAAAACAGAACAAATGCTTTCGTAATAAGAGTACGACCTCCAGAGTACGATAATAAAGAGTTTTGGAAAAAAACGAGCAATGGGTAATGTTTTTAACATAACCGCAAGTAGACGTAGGACTTGTATAAATGTAACGTATTTACATTTAACTTCTAACTTTTGGATATGTGGTTTTGATCATAGGTATTGATATTGGAAACGAAGGAAGTGTATGCTGTGTAGAAATATTAGCAATTTGTTCATTCAAAACTTATGGAAACGAAACTAATAATTAAGTACATAATTAGAATTGCTTTCTTTCTAACTACAAAATGTGCTATTTTAGGGGAACTGTCCCGTTTTTCAAACAAAGAAATACAGCACCAATTTCGTTGCTTCTTTTTGCTAACATGCGTGCTTACTGCTGAAAAAATCGCAACAATAAGAAAAAAGTCAAGGAACAGTAACCCTACTAAAATAGAGGAGGTACTGCTAATACGTCAACGAAAAATTATTTAATGTTTCGATTCCAAACTACGAGTATACGAATAAGATATTGTTTATTTAAATATTCTTCTGGAAATTTTTTTTTGCGGACTTTTATAAAACATTCACATGTAATACAGCGAAGTTTTCTAATCTAAAATGAGTATTAACACCATTGCTGATCGTGCATCATTAATTCCTAATGCCTTCTGCGAATAAATAAAAGAAATTATTTCAATCAAATTTTCATTTTCATCAGTGTAGTTGATTTTTTTTTTGCTGGGGAATCAGAACTGTGTCATATGCTATGACTCGTACCCATCCCGGGATTATGTGGATTATGAAACCAATCACTTTTCGTGGATGAGCAGACCAAATCTCTCTAATTTTATTCTTCTTCGTCCACCACCGCTGCCCTCGCTGCCTCTGCCATCTTCGGCCTCTAGTCGTGAACTCCGAGCGATACGATGGGCGATTGCATCCATAGCAACATAGGAACCGACACGACTGCATCCGACCATCGTCAACCACAGATTACAGAATGACAAAAAATGCACCCACTACTTTCATGCATATTCGCAGACTCACCGGCAGTTCTAGCGCTTGCGACTGCATGCTGTGTAGACTAACACAGCGAAAGATCGAACGAAACGAAAAATGCGCGAGCAAAAAGCACGTCAGTACGCGCTGCTGTCACCAATTGTAATGACTCTTCTCTTTCAGCCTAACGCTCTCGATTTCCAAACATCTAAATGACACCCAGTATAGTAAATAAAGACGTGAGTCCTACGTCAAAACGCACTCTTCTAGGTTAAGTTCCGTGAATTGACCACTTTTACAGATACTCTGAATCTCTCGGAAGACCGCCAATGAGAAAGGTTAAGAAATGAGATGTGGGAAGTGAAAAGTTAATAGTGAAAAGTGAGGAGTTAGAAACGAAAAGTGAGAAGTGGGAAGTAGAAAGTGAGAAGTGAAAAGCGAGAAATGAAAAGTGAATTGAGAACTGAGAACTTCCTTCTTCCTACTACAATATTTCTTCTTCCTTTGCATTTCTTCCATTCTTCCTTCCTTTTTTCTTCTTCCTTCTTCGTTCGTCGTTCTTCCTGCTTCTTTCTCCCTTCTCTCCTCTACCTTCATCCATCTCCCTTCCAACTGCATCCCCCTTCCTTCTTTCTTCTTGCTTCTTCTTTCCTTCTTCCTTCATCCTTCATCCTTTTTCCTTCTTTCTTCTTCCTTCTTTCTTCCTCCTTCTTTCTTCTTCATTCTTCCTTTTTCCTTCTTCCTTCTTCACTCTTCTTTCTCTTTTCTTCCTGCTTTGTTCTTTCTTATTTCATCTTTCTTCTTACTTTTTGCTTCTTCCTTCTTCAATCTCCATATTTTTTCTCTATCCTTCTTTTTACTTTCTTTTTTATTTTTATTTCATCTTTCCTAATTCTTTTTCTTTCTTTCATCTCCTTTTTTTTTCTTTCATCTTTCTTTTCACCTTTTCCTTTTTCTTCCTTCGATCTTCCTTATTCCTTTTTATTTTTTCTTCTTCCTTCTTCCTCTTTCTTCGTCCTTAATATTTTCTCTTCATTCCTTCTTCTCCCTTTCTTCTTCCTTCTTTCACCCTTCTTACTTTTTCCTTCTTCTTCCTTTTTCCTTCTTGCTTCTTCCTTGTTTCTTCTCTTTTATGTTTCTTTTTTCTTCCTTTTTCCTTCTTCATACTTGTTTCTTACATCTTCTTTCTTCCTTCTCCATTCATTATTCGTTCTTCGTCCTTTTTCCTCTTCTTTCTTCCATCTTTATTTGTTTCTTTCCTCTTTATTCTGTCTTCGAAATTTGCAACCGTGATCCGTTCGAATGTACTGTCACCTGTACCCTGAAGAAAATTATTTTCAGATCAACCGTTAGGACGCTTTTAAAGTTGCCGTTGATCGACTTCCACCAACATACACCGTCCAAGCCTTAGTACGCCATCGTCCCTCGACATTCGCCGCCATCCTAGCCACCTCACACCGTCGTCGTTCATCGGTAAACCACCAGCCGGCTGCTAACGAGCCGCCCTCCAAGCCATTTATTGCCTTCGCGGTCCTTGGACCAACTATCGGCCGCTGTAAAGCCCGTTGCGAAACGCCAAATCAAGCTCGTGGCGAAACGCCACACCACCGCCGCGCTGCGCTACGACAGCTCTTCCTCACCTAAGTCGTTCGCCCGTGGGACTTTCCATCGACCCCGTCGTTAGACCCCAAGTCGCCGGGAAGCAAATTTCCGGAAGTCATTCTACGCCGCCAACGACCTTCAACTGGCCAACTGTGCTAGCAGCTTGGGGCTTAGGCACGCATCTTCTGGGCCGTAGCAGGACTCCCGGGGTCAAAGACAGTAGGTGGCTCAAATTAATATGGAAAAATCTTTTTTAATATGGTTAAAAAGACTATTATTCTTCCATTTACTTCCACTATTCACTTTTATGTATCAACAAACAGATACGTATTTCGTTTCCTACTTGGAAACTTTTTCAGTGTTTTGTTATCGACTCGATGTTATCGACTCGATCGATAACAAAACACTGAAGAAGTTTCCAAGAAGCAAACGAAATACGTATCTGTTTGTTGATACATAAAACGTGAATAGTAGAAGTAAATGGAAGAATAATAGTCTTTTAACCTGTAACATCGGAGACGAGCCAGCCTCGGGCTGAAAGTCTCCTTAATAAAGACACAAAAAAAAAAAAAAAACCTTGTAGCATTTCCCCTAAGACGCTCTAAAATAATTAACCATTTTTTTATATGTTTGTTCGGCCGCCCTCCTATTCGGATCTATATTTGATGTCCTGGTGCTCTGGACAAAATTTCAGCCAAATCGGCCAACGTTTAGGCGGTGCTAAACTCGTCAGAAGTTTATATGCAAAAATGTATGCAGAAACATCCAAAAACAGTGATTTGCAGTTAGACGACACAATTTACGATGAAGAACTATAATACTCATTTAGATCTGAAGGAATTTAATACAGAATGTAATGCTGAAAACCGCGAGAAGATTAGTGTTTGCGTAGCGAAGTTATAAGCATTTCTTAGAAGTGGGGTTTCGTGTCTTTTACACACTTAGTTTTTATTTCTGCAGCTCGGCAAAAATCCGCACAGCCGTGCGTCAGTAAAATAAAAAACTGATTTTTCAGCAAAAATGACGTTTGTTAGCTGATTTTCGGCAATACCAAATGTATTTTTAGCAATTTTGACAGAAATCTTGGCAAAAAACATGTTTGCTGGGGTACGGCTGTGCGAATCTCGGTAAAAGTTTAACATTTTGCTGAGATCCCGGTAAAAAAAATTAAGTGTGTACCTTTGAGAAGAAATAAATTCACCCATACAACACTCCAGTAAAATGCTAATATCTTTGCCTAATGAACTCTAATCTTCTCGCGGTTTTCAGCATAATATTCTTTAATTAATGCTGCAAGAACTGAATGAGTATCAAGGTTTTTTATCGTAAATTGTTCCGTCCAATCGCAAATCGCTGTTTTTCGATGTGTCTACCTACATTTTCCCATGTAAACTTCCAACGAGTTTAGCACCGCCCAAACGTTGACCCATTTGGCGGAAATTTTGTCCAAAGCATCAGGACACAAAACAGAACCGAATAAAAGGGCGGCTCATCAAAAAAATTAAAAAAGTGTTTTTGAGCCACCTTAAAATACAGTTTCACCTTATTTCTTCTTCCTTATTCCTTCTTCCTGTTTCCTTCTTCCTTCCTTCTTCTTCCTTCTTCATTGTTTATTATTCATTATCATCTCTTCGTATTACTTCGCACCTATCATATCTCACATCTTACCAATAACGTCATTTGACTAAGGAAATGGAAAGTTATATTTATTGAGCAGCTACCCAGTATTACAATTTCACCACGGTTTTATTTTATTTGATATAAAAAAACTCGTTGTGCAATTGTATTGATTAGGGTAATTAGGGTAAAAGTTCCGATAGTCGTGGATGTTCCTATAGTTAAGTTAGTACGGTTTGCAGGGAATTAACAAATTAAACGCAGTAACCCACATTACCGGTCAATTAGTTGAAGTGTCGTAACACGATGGTAAAATGGTAAAGTATCTTCTGAACACCTTAATTTTTTTCTACCTTGTGCCAATAGTTGCGCTAGTGTTCCAATAGTTGCGTATAAAACCTATGGTATTCGCCACTATAGGATTACGAGTCACAAAAAAACGCAAATATTGGAACACTGAACCAATAATTGGAAAATTAATTTCAGGTTACAATAAAGAATTTTGACCCAATTGTGATTCGCTTTGAATAAAATAGAAAAAACGAGCTTTCGGATGCACTCTCAAGGTAAGCGAAATGAAGTATAGATTAGGTCCCGGGTAGACGGAAATAGCTCAATAATAACAAGTGTTGATTTGACGGCAAAATGAGATATGGCATCATTGATATAAGAGATAAAATATTACACGACAATATCAATATTTTGCATCATGAGGAGATCAAGTTATGCTTTTTGTAAAAAGTGATCAAAATCATGTGCCATTAGTTTGATCTTATATAGATCATATGTTGATATTTAAATGATATTTCGGTGCAAATTTTGATATTGTTGCCTGTTTTTTTTATCTCTTATATCAATCAAGTCCACATCATGTTTTGTTATTCTGTTCATGGCTTCTACCCGGCTACCAGGAACTAGTGTGTTACTATTGGGTCTATTACCCTACTGCGTAACAAAGCCGTTGACTGACCAACACAAAAATGGCCGAGAAGAAGAAAAACTACACTAAACAGACATTCGGTGAACTTTTCTTCTTTAGACGCAATACCTCATCATAACAAATTAAACCCAACAGTTCCACAGTGGAAATCAAATCTTGATAGAAAGTCTAACTTTTCGTCTCCGTTTCAGTTGAATCTGGGTCACTGGTTGTAGCAGTCGCTCAAAGTGTGAGCCTTCGACACCATGCTTCAAACTACAAGCATCAATCTTTAGATTTATATGCAGTAATAAACCGGAGTTCAATTTATTTTCCTGATCTTTACCCGTTGTTGAAGGCTCCATCAAGCGAGAACTATTTAATCAACCAGAGCCGTTGTGGTTCCGTAGTTCGATTTGGTGATGCCGGAAGAAGAAAGATAGTATCTTCTGCATGCGGTATTTATAATGAGATAGATTCTTTGGAAGTTGAGCTAATACAGAAACAACATAAAATAAATGATGAATGCAATTATTTGGATGAAGTTTCTGATGGAAATCTGAGAAAAAGAGAAATTGTTTTTGGTATAGTGTTGAATTGAGGTTCCTTGTGTAGATATCTTCTAGTGGTCAATGGAGTGGAAAAAATATTCGTGAACTCGAATCGGAAGCACCGAATTTGTTGAAGAACTTTTGTTTTATTGTTGACACCTCAAATTGTAATTTTTAACCTTCTGTCTGTGCTCAAAAAAACTTACGTTGTCTGTGCTCTGGGGTCAAATTGACCCCAAATTGAAATTGCTATAACTTTTTTAATATTTGGCCAATTTTGGATTTTTGGGGCTGTTTTGAAAGATAATTTAATCATCTTTCAGGTCGTTACCAAAGATTGACTATTGGTGGGCGGGTACATCGCGGGGAGGGGTTTTAGTGAACAAGGGTATAAAACAGTGATTTTATATGATTATTTTACTTATATCCGAACATCCTACCCATTTTGAACTGCACCTTTTTTTAAAAAGGCTATGCAGGAAGGCATGTGCTTTGGCATGAGGCGTTTATAAGTTTAGAACTCGGCCGCCAGGAGGTGGTATATTTGAATTCATTATTTTAGACTACTCAAGATATTCCGGTATATAGAATTCTCCTCAGTGTAAATATTCTTATCGCACAAATTTGAAAATGGAAAGAAGTGCTCATTATATTGAGCACCGCTTTGTAGTGCTAGACATCCTGAACAATGTTGCCGAATACAACTTGGGTGTAGGTATGAGGGATCTCAAGCTAAAGCAATATTTCATATATGCAAGAATATTGCAAGTACACTAGCGTCGCCTATTTGTAAATTTCCTAATTATTTATTTCGTTACATGGCAGTCTATTCCCACCAGACGAGCTTTGTTACAGACGTCATCTTTACAAATTTCAAAATTTAGCGATAAGAATATTTACAATGAGGAAAATTCCATATATCGGTGTTACTTGAGTAGTCTAAAATAATGAATTCAAATATACCGCCACCTAGCGACCAAGCGCTAAACTAATCAATGCCTCATGTCAAAGCACACGCCTTCCTGCATAACCTTTTTGAAAAGGTGCAGTTCAAAATGGGTAGGATTTTCAGATATAATAAAATAAGCATGAAAAATCACTGTTTTTGTACCCTTTTTTACGGAAACCCCTCCCAGCGATGTACCCGCCCACCTATAGTCAATCTTTTGTAACGACCTGAAAGATGATTAAATTATCTTTCGAAACAGCCCCAAAAATCCAAAATTGGCCAAACATTAAAATAGTTATAGCAATTTCAATTTGGGGTCAATTTGACCCCAGAGCACAGACAACGTAAGTTTTTTGAAAAAAGGACACTGTAGCCCATATTTTCAAGATTTTTCAAGCGAATTTGCACATAGGAGACAGATCTCGGCGAGTTTTACCAAACTACCAAAAATTAGGAGAATCGGTTGAAAACTAAAAAAATGGCAGCCACTCAAAGTGGCCTGGGGTCATATTGACCCCAGAGCACAGACAAAAGGTTAACTAAAAAACCTTTATTGATCCACCCAGCGGTGTTTGTGTCTTTCTCGTACATATACTAAATGTGCTAAAAAAATAAGTGAGAAATTCTTAGCGTGTTTTTTTTTGTATATAAATCGTATTTTGGCCATAACTTTTGATCCCATAGTCCGATCTGGCCAATTTTCAATAGGAAACAATGAGACTCCCGTCGAATGCAACTTGACAAACAAATCGGACCAAGATAAGTGCCTAAAAGATGAGTGAGTTTTATTCTGCGCATATACATACACACACGCACCCACATACACATACATCTCAATTCGTCGAGCTGAGTCGATTGGTATATAACACTATGGGTCTCCGGACCTTCTATCACAAAATCGTCTTGTAAGTGAATATATAGCCTTTTCGTTACACCTTGGTGTACGAGAAAGGCAAAAATAAAAATAGATATGAAGATTTAAAAAAATAATGCTAGTGTGGGCCTCACGTCAAAATTAATGATGCTTTTTCCGAAACATAACTACACCCAACTTACGGATGGGGAATTTTAATTCAGTTCTGCAAAAGCCCCGGGTGACGATGGTATATTTTCCATATTTATCAAAAAACTTCATGAGAACTCTATCCTTTTTGGTTAATTTATTTAACAAATGTTTTCAATTGGCACACTTCCCAGATGAATGGAAAAACGACAAAGTTGTTTCAATTGTGAAGCCGGACAAAAATCCAGTTGAGGCTTCATGATATCGCCCAATCAGTTTGCTTTCTTCAATAAGCAAGAGAGTTATAAAACATAGATTTTGAAGATGTACTCATTCGATTTAATTACTTCAATGCGATACTTCCTTGGTATCGGATATCAAAGTATCCATACCGAAAGCACTTGGGATCGAATCAAAAGTATCGAGTTGTTACTCGTATTTACTTGTATCGATAAATCCCTACTGTCAGTGGTGGAATGTGGTTTCGAATGCAACCACTCAGATTGTCTGCATTTCATAGCGCAATTGGCGTGACGAGCAGTAGTCGGCAAGCGATAGCTAGTGGGTAACTGGTTTGGAGCAAGCACGTAGGGGAGGGGGGGCAATATGCCCTAGCTAAGCAAACACTGCTTTATTGTCTTACTTGTAACGCTATTCATGGGTATTTTTACATTATGCAACAGTTAAACAAGATAGCTAGTTGATGCCATTCAAAAATTGTCAAAAATCTCAATCATATTGATAATATTCACATTTCAAAAAAGTGGTGATATTCTGTTGCCGGAAAACTCATGAGGCAAAACGCCTTTTAGCTGGCAGCTCCTAGGGAACAAAGCACCACGCGTCGGCGAATCAGCATTCTGGTATGGATAGTGCGTGGAGACGCAAGTACATTGTAGGTTAGTGCCACTAGGGCGTTTTGCCTCGCCAAAATGTTAGATGTTTCTTCAAAATGTGGAAATTTTCGGTTTTTCCGACCTTCCCATACACTATTTTGAAACTTTTTCGCCTAATCTACATAATTTTAGATCTAGTTCTAGTCTAGCGTTTTGGGGCCTCTTCCCCTATTCTAGGCGTCTGGTTACAGAGTCTCATCGTATTGCATAAATCCCCGATTTATACACCTAGCAGCGATATTGGCTTTCTCTTGCAGTCCGATCTGCCAGTTGAGTCAAAAGTATATAAGATTGCTAGTATCGCTTCAAATCGCGTGACCTACATCTTGTTTGCCGCGGCCTGGCATCTAAAGTACCGGTATTTAAAGTTCCAATCTAATGTGGTTGTCAAAACAAAACATTCCCTACATGACACGAGATTAAGGGTCATATTAAACATATTGAAGTCAGTAGTGGAAAAACATGTTTAATGCTAACAGCGCCATTAGCAATAGCATTCTAGTATTTATGCTTTTATTGATCTGCCCTTGTTTCAATAGGAAACAATGGGGCAGTATTATCTTTCGAACGCAACTTAAGGATAAGTGCCTAAAACAATAGTGAGTTCTTTGCGCAAGTTAACGGAAGACCTAGGTGTGGTAATAGCGATTAAGTTTAAACAAAAATTTAAGTCGAACAAGTATTTAAATTTACTGAAAAGGCTAAAAAGGAAGTACAAGGCACTTATTATAAATCCTCGCATATAACAAATTCTTTAACATGTGATATAAGCAAGCTTTGAAAGCTGCATATTGCTGGCAATCCGCCAAAAAGTAGGCAATTATATTGCACCTAATGAACGTGAAGGCATTAATGGTAAGATATGGCAACAAGGTATGAATGGCACGAATGGAGTGTTAACCCATCACTAGCGGACCATGTCTCATATGTCTATAGATATGAGTAAAGTGGTAGAGACAGTTTGAATTTTTGGCCGATGTGTTTAGGCGCTTCAACGGTGAAACCTGCACCTGGGCGGAGACTACCGTAGCGTAGTGCCCATCCTGGACCAGGACCTACAGGAGTAGGTCCGAGCAGCGGTGGACCTATAGGAATAGGTCCGTGTTCCCGGTGGCAGTAGTAGGCAGCGGGTAAGCGGGTGGCACCGCCCCTGCTGGTCGAAATGCCGCCGGAGGAAGCGGTTTCCGATGACAATCAAGTCAGAGAGCAGGTAGAACTGCTCTCTACTTTGATTGTCGTTCGGAAAATAGCGGCAATCGCTCCGATTAGGAGCGGTGATCGGAGCGGTCACGACAATGGCGCAAAAGGTAGGATTGGTAGGCTCTCCGGTGGAGATAGACGGAGAGCCGAAAGAAAGAAAAGACTCAGTTAAGGTAGACGGAAGTCTAAGACAAAAAAGATGACTCTCCGGTGGAGATAGACGGAGAGTCGAAAAATAGATAGAAGATGGATGAATAAAGAAGGCTCACCGGTAGAGATAGACGGTGAGCCGTGAAAGAAGGAAAATACTCCGGTTGAGAAAGACGGAGGTCAAAATAAAACAAAGATGACTCTCGTTGAAGATAGACATAGTGCTGCGAAACAAAGGAGACTCCGGTGGAAGTAGACGGAGGTCTCAGATAAGTGACAAGAGATGATAAAATATTTTAATTAGAACGGAAATAATTAGATTGAGTTTTAGAATTCAATTAGAATTGGAATTGGATTACTAATGAGTTAAAAATTAGATTTTTTAACTTGTTTCTGATTGAAATCAGACAAAAGTTTGATATTGAGTCATAGGGTTGGATTTCAAATCGAGTATTGTCTTGGATTTTTATATTCGATTTAGAATTATACTGCGATTTGAGTAGGAAAACACACATTTTATTTGGACGTGTCTTACAAAACAAACGAAATTATGACTGTTAGATATCGAATACATTTGGAATAAGCCTTAGAAATGGATTCAGATAAGATACCGATTGGATTTGGATTGCATTTGCATTGAACTTGGATTTTAATTGGATTTGGATTGCATTTGGATTGATTTTGGAATTGTTTTGAATTGGCTTTGTATTAAATTAGGATTCTATTTGCATTGAAATCGGATTGGATTTGGATTGATTTTTTATTGTATACTAGATTTGGATTCGATTTGAATGGACTTGCATTGGATATGAATTGGATTTAGATTGGAATTGAATTTTAGTAGGATTTGGATAAGATTTGAATTGGATTTGGATCGTATTTTGGATTGGATAGCATTTGAATTGGATTAAGATCGGATTTATTTTGGATTTGATTTGGATTGGTGTAGGATTGGATTTGGGGTCTCCAGTAGCCTTGCGATCAAATGCGTGGGATTGCTAATCCGGAGATGGCGAGTTTGATTCTCAGTCCGGTCTACGATGTTCTCGGGTTGGAATCTTTCTCGACACTCTGGACATAGTGCACCATTGTACTTGCCACACAAGATACATACTCATGCAATAGCGGGCATAGAAATTCTTTCAATTCATTCAATTGACTGAGGAAATCGGATTGGATTTGGATTGAATTTGGTTTGTACTAGATTTGGATTCGATTTGAATGGATTTGCATTGAATTTGAATTGGATCTGGATTAGGGTTGGATTTGAATTTGATTTCCACTGGATTTAGATTGGATTGAACTTGGGGTAGATTTGAATTGGATTTGGATTGGAATTGAATTTTAATGGCGTTTGGATTAGATTTGAATTGTATTTTGATTGGATTTGAATTAGATTTGGATCGTATTTGGATTGGATTTGATTCGGATTGCAAAATAAATCCAGATTGGATTGCATTTGGATTATATTTGCATTGAAATCGGATTGGATTTGGATTGAATTTGGATTGTACTAGATTTGGATTCGATTAGAATGAATTTGAATTGGATCTGGATTTGATTTGAATTGCATTTGGACTAGATTTAGATTGGATTGAATTTTGTTGGATTTGGATTGAATTTGGATTTGATTTAGATTGGATTTGATTTGGATTGCAAAATAAATCCGGATTGGATTGTTTTTGCATTAAAATCGGATTGGATTTGGATTGCATTAGATTTGGATTCTAATTGAATGAAATTGCATTGAATTTGAATTTGATTTGGATTGGTGTAGGATTGGATTTGGGGTCTCCAGTAGCCTTGCGAGCAAATGCATGGGATTGCTAATCCGGAGATGGCGAGTTTGATTCTCCGTCCGGTGTTCTCGGGTTGGAAACTTTCTCGATACTCTGGGCATAGTGTACCCATTGTACTAGCAACATAAGATACATACTCATGCAATAGCGGGCATAGAAAACCTTTCAATTCATTCAATTGACTGTGGAAATGCTAATAGAATACTAAGTTGGAAAGCAGGCCAAGTTCCAGTTAGAATGTAGAGCCATTGAAGAAGAAGAAGAAGGATTGGATTTGAATTTGATATGGATTGGAATTGATTTGGATTGCAAAATAAATCCGGATTGAATTGCGTTGGGATTGTATTTGCATTGAAATCGGATTGGATTTGGATTGAATTTGGATAGTACTAGATTTGGATTCGATTTGAATGAATTTGAATTGGAATGGATTTGGATTGAATTTGGGATTGAATTTTTATTGGAATTTGGATTTGGTTTTTTAGTGGATTTGGATTGGATAACATATGGATTTATTTTGGATTTTATTTGGATTGGATTTGGATTGCGTTTGGATAAGACGAGTTTGTACCTTCCCATTTAATTCCACCACTTGATTGTACCTTGACAGATACGTATTTCGTCTTCAGTGTCTCGTACTTGAATCGACTTTGGACTGCATTTGGATTGTTTTGCATTGAAATCGGATTGGATTTGGATTGAATTTGGTTTGTACTAGATTTGGATTCAATTTGAATGGATTTGCATTGGATTTGAATTGGATCTGGATTAGGGTTGGATTTGAATTTGATTTCGACTGGATTTAGATTGGATTGAATTTGGGATAGATTGGATTGAATTTTAATGGGATTTGGATTAGATTTGAATTGTATTTTGATTGGATTTGAATTAGATTTGGATCGTATTTGGATTGGATTTGATTCGGATTGCAAAATAAATCCAGATTGGATTGCATTTGGATTGTATTTGCATTGAAATCGGATTGGATTTGGATTGAATTTGGATTGTACTAGATTTGGATTCGATTGAATGAATTTGAATTGGATCTGGATTAGGATTTGATTTGAATTGCATTTGGACTAGATTTAGATGGGATTGAATTTTAATGGTATTTGGATTAGAATTGAATTGGATTTAGATTGCATTTGGATTGGACTAGATGTGGATACGATTTAAATGTATTTGGATTGGATTTGAATTGAAGTTGGATTGGACTAGGATTGCATTTGGATTGGATTTAGATTGGATAGAATTTAGAAAAGATTTGAATTGGATTTGTAATTGGATTGGATTTCGATTAGATTGGATTTGAATTGGACTTGTATTCGGATTGAATTTGGGTTGTATTTCCATTGAAATCAGATTCGATCTTGATTGGATTTGCATTTGATTTGGAATTTAGTTTGTATTTCCTTTCGATTGGATCTGGATTGGTGTAGGATTGGATTCGAATTGAATCTGGATTGCAACTGGATTGGAGTCAGATTTTATTGAATTTGGAATAGTTTTGAATTGGATTTGTATTTGAATTGGATTGGATTGTATTTGCATTGATATCGGTTTGGATTTAGGTTGGATTTGGATTTAATTGAGATTGAGTTTGAATTGCATTTGGATTATAGTTGGATTGGATTTAAGTTGGATTGCATTTGGATTGGATTTGGATTTACATTGATTGCATTTGAAGTGGAATTAGATTGGATTGAATTTGAAATAGAGTTGAAATGGATTTGTATTTTGATTGGATTTAGATTGTATTGAAGTCAGATTAGATTCAGATTGGGTTGTACCAGATTTGGATTCGATTTGAATGGATTTGCATTTGATTTGGATTGCATCTAAATTTTGATTGGGTTTGAATTGCATTTGGATTGGATTTAAATTGGATTAAACTTGGAATGAATTCGAATTGGAATGGACTTAGATTGGATTTGGATTGGATTTTAATGGAGTTTGGATTTGGTTTTTAGTGGATTTGGATTGGATAGCATTTGGATTTATTTGGATTGGATTTGGATTGCATTTGGATTGTTTTTGCATTGAAATCGGAATGGAGTTGTATTGAATTTGGATTGTACTAGATTTGGATTTGATTTGAATGGATTTGCATTGGATTTGAATTTGATCTGGATTAGGATTGGATTTGAATTTGATTTCGACTGGATTTAGATTGGAACAAAACAAATTGAATTTTAATGGGATTTGGATTAGATTTGAATTGGATTTTGATTGGATTTGAATTAGATTTGGATAGTATTTGGATTGTATAGCATTTGAATTGGATTTAGATTGGATTTATTTTGGATTTGTTTTGGATTTTTGTAGAATTGGATTTGGATTGCATTTGGATTGGATTTAGATTGGATTGCGAAATAAATCCGGATTGGATTGGATTTGGATTGGATTTGGATTGGATTAGGATTTGATTTGGATTGGATTTGGAATAAATTTGAATTGAATCTGGATTGGATTTAGATTGCATTTGAATTGGAATGGATGGAATTGGATTTGTATTGTATTTTCATTGGATTTTGATTGGATTGAATTTAGGTTAGATTTGTATAGGACTTGAATTGGATTTGATTTGAAATGGAGTTGAACTAGATTTAGATTGGATTTGAATTGGATTGTATTTGGATTGGATTTTTATTATGTTTAGACTGGAGTTGGTCTAGATTTGGATTGGATTTGGGTCGTTATTGGTTTAGATTAGATGTGGATTGGTTTTGTTTTTGTATTGGATTTGGATTGATTTTTTTTATTTGGGTATGAATGGGCTTAGATTTGTATTGGATTTAGCATTGAACTGTTTTTATCATTAGATATGGATTCGGCTTCGAATAAGTAATGATCTTTAACTATAATTAGAAACTCACTTTAACAAATTATTGAAAAATCTAGTGCTAGGATCTAGTGCTTCATTATATTTGATGTTCAATTTGGAAATGAACTGCTAGTAAATTAGAACCTAGAGATCAAAAAAAAAACCTGATTTGAACCACAGGTGCAATTAAGTAACAAAGTGATTTTATAATATGCAATGATTTACAAACTCTGTACGTGCAAAAAAAAAAAATCATTCAGACTCGACAAAATATTGAAGAGTCATAAATAAATAAAAAACCCAGATTAATCCACCTAGCGGCGATGGTGCCTTTCTCGTGCATCGTAAAATGTACTGATAAAATCACATAGGAAAGGTCAAAAAAGCACTTTAGGGGAATAGATCGCATATTTTCTATCATTTTGCATGTTTTGGCATTAATTACGATGCATTCCCACCAAACCTGAAAAATTTTTTTTTTCGATTTTGAATTTTTTTTTCAAGGGGGGACCCTTGGAAAAAACAATGATTTTTCAATAATTCCGAAATGCAATGTCCGATCAGGCCAATTTTCAATAGCAAACAATGGGACCGCATTCCCCGTCGAATGCAACTTGTTGCGAGTAAATCGGGTAATGCTAAGTTCCAAAAAGTGTGTCTACAAAATTTGTACACATACACACATACACACACACACACATACATACATACACACAAACAGACATCACCTCAATTCGTCGAGCTGAGTCGATTGGTATATAACACTATGGGTCTCCGAGCCTTCTATAAAAAGTTTGGTTTTGGAGTGAAATTATAGCCTTTACGTATACTTAGTATACGAGAAAGGCAAAAAAACATTGATGGGTATAACATTTTAATAAAAATAAATAAAGTTGATCGAATTGGAATTAGAAGTTGATTTAAAGGTTAGAATGTCGACATAGAATGGATGTGAATGTCATGTAAGTTTGTAATGTATTTGGACTGGAATCTGGTTTAGATGTAATTTGCAATGGATAAAATTTTGATTAAATATTGATTTCTGTGAATTGTGATGGATTTTGATTGCATATGTATTTACTTCATATATTAAGTACTTGACTTAGATTAGTGAACATCTTGCAAATGAAAATGTAAAACGAAATAAGACATTCAATAATAATAATTGAATGTGGATTAAACAACAATGCAACATCTTGGAGAGTAGAGGTGAGCGGGATTGTGGTGATAGCGATTAAGTTAAAAAATAAAATAAATTAAAGTCGAACAAGTATTTAAATGTACTGAAAAAGCTAAAAAACGAAGTACAAGGCACTTATTATAAATATTTGCATATCACAACTTCTTTAACATGTGATGTAAGCAAGCTTTGAAAGCTCAGTGCATATTGCTGGCAATTCGCCAAAAAGTAGGCAATTATATTGCACCTAATGAACGTGAAGGCATTCATGGTAAAATATGGCAACAAGGTATGAATGGCACGAATGGAGTGTTAACCCATCACTACCGGACCATGTCTCATATGTCTATAGATATGAGTAAAGTGGTAGAGACAGTTTGAATTTTTGGCCGATGTGTTTAGGCGCTTCAACGGTGAAACCTGCACCTGGGCGGAGACTACCGTAGCGTAGTGCCCATCCCTGGACCAGGACCTACAGGAGTAGGTCCGAGCAGCGGTGGACCTATAGGAATAGGTCCGTGTTCCCGGTGGCAGTAGTAGGCAGCGGGTAAGCGGGTGGCACCGCCCCCTGCTGGTCGAAATGCCGCCGGAGGAAGCAGTTTCCGATGACAATCAAGTCAGAGAGCGGGTAGAACTGCTCTCTACTTTGATTGTCGTTCGGAGGTAGCGGCAATCGCTCCGATTAGGAGCGGTGATCGGAGCGGTCACGACACTAGGGTCTCTTCAAAAAATAATAAAGCCGAAACGAATTATATGATGGTTAGAACTAAACTGATTTATTATATCGATTCTAATAATAAAGAAACCTATTTGTCCCTAGCTAAACGATGACAGTCCCACGGTCGTGGTGTCGACTCAGCATCACGGGGTCCCACGGTTAGATGTTTACGAAAAGTCACGTTACTGTCTTCCCACGGAAGACGGGTGTTAACTAGACCCCCCTTAGAAATGAGGCTCCGTACGAATGGTCTCCTCGAGTACGTTGATCTCGGTTTCGTCCTTCTTGGTCTTTTCCTCTGGCTTTATCCGGATGTCTACCTTAGATCCTCTAAGACAAATAAATGAAAAGAAAACAACACTTATGATGATAGGAGTGACCGACAGTCCTCCGAATATTGTCCAATGTGGCCATTGGAAGCTTGTGGCGTTTAAACGAATGGTTTCCATCTGCTTTCTAGTCTCCAAATGTAGATTATGGAGATGGTCTAAGCTTAAGTTGACAACTGTTCGTTGCTTTTCAATAGGAATTCCATACTACAACGGTAAGTAAATTGGTTTACCTGTTGTATTTCTAATTTGATGTGAAAAGGTTCTGTTATTCATGGTTCCCTCGCAGTTGGAGAATGATATCAGGTATGTTAATGAGAGGTTCATTGTCGGTAAACCACAGTTGGTGTGTAGAGTGAAATTCTCTTGAAGATTGATGAGGATATGTTGATTGTCGATTGAAACGACTTCTTCCATCGGGTTGGCAAGGTATACGCATTTGGCAGATTTTCCATTCAGAAGGTTGGGCACACATGCGGTATTATCTGGTGTTATGTCTGTTGTCTCGAAGATCTTTGGTTCCAGGCTGTGAACGATATAATACTCATTTCCATGGTTAAGGTAGTAGCTATTAGGAACATGGATTTGTTGATGATTAAACCATGTTGGAAGAACGAAAATCTTTCTAAACATCCTTGGATCCAACTTTGGTAGCTTTATCAGTAGAGCGATATCGAGGGCGTTGGTAACTATTGAGGTGGTGGCATAGGTCAGTGCTTCAGCGATGTTCCAGACTGTTATGTTTTCCCTAGCTAAATCATTTATAAGCAAATCAATCTCAGATGGACTCAAAACCCTATCATTAAGAGCTCCTATTTTCGCTAACATTATTGTCTCTCTTATCTGGGATAGTTTTTCATACAAAAAATCAAGATTTAAATATATGTTCAGAGAATATAATTCAGAGGATTTAGAATTGAACAATTTGATGGATTCCTTTGTTTTGAAAAGAGCTTCTTTCATCTGTAGTGATATTTCTCTGTTTATTCTAACTTGTTGATTGTTGTTGACAATAAGGCTATTAATGGAGTTATTTATAATTTTTAAGTCATTTGCATCCGGACTTCCTGCCAAAAACTTCCATGCCGTACCTAGACTATTCCATCTCTTTACTCTCTTTACAGGTAACAATTTTTTTAGGTTGGAATCAATATCATTAAATTTTGTCAGAATTAGAGTAGTGAACTGATTGTCTTCTATTTGTTTAAACTCTGATTTAAGAATTTGTATTTGCAATTGAAATGAGCTTAAATTAAAATGGTGTATGTAATAGTAATAGTCGATTTGCATTCGTCCATATCCTTGATGATAGATAAATAATGGTTGGTTGTCCGTCTTTTGTACTGAAATCGTCTGCGTATTGCTGAGTCCAACGACGTATAGTACCAGAAGTATCCTGAATAAAAACAAATACGAGTTAGCCCTATCGAATTTTTAAGTCATTTTTGTGTACTCGTCTGTTGTCTGATGTTATTATAGTACTTTTGTTAACGTTTTTGATTCTAACTTTTTTGTATCGGGGTACTGTCTTCAATCTTCGTCTTCAAATATAGCCTTGTCTGAGGGAATGTCACATGGATGAAGTTTTCTATTATGATGTTCCAAGTCTTTTTCTTGTTTCCTTTTCAAATTTTTGTATACTGTCTCGATTATGGTTGAGGATTTAGAGCTTGGGATGATAATTTCAGATGGGGTGTATTTTGTGCAAGAATGGATGGTGGAGTCGGATGTGACAACAGACAAATCAATTAGTTGGGGGGGGTTGGTTGACGGATTCTCTGCTTTTGTTCAGCGATAAATCTCCTGGCATGTGGAATGAAACCTTTCAACAACACCGTTCATTTCGCTTCGACCGGTTGCTACTACATAAGGAGTAATTTTATTTTGGTTGAAAAGTTCACCAGTTCGCCAGACAGGAAAGATTTTTCGTTGTCCATTACAACGATTTCTGGTAATTTGAATTTTGACAGTACTCCTTTAATAGCAGGTACAAGATCTATAACGGCTCTTGATTCCACAGGATGAACTTGTGCATATTTAGAAAATTTATCGACGTAAGTGAGAAATATCAATTTTTCGATAAACATCATATCGATGTGGACAATTTGGAAAGGTGCATTTGGAATGGGTGTTTTCTGAAGAGGAAAGCGAATAGGTTTTCTATCATATTTGTTTTCTTGGCACAATTGGCAATTATTAAGAAATTCGCGAAGTTTTTTGCTCAATTGTGGAAAATAAAATTTCCTTAAAATTTGAATTTTATTTTCCTCTAGCCACGATGAGCTCGGTAATGCTCTGTTTTATAATATCCCATTGTGTATGGTCATCCGGGACGTCGATCAGCAAACCTTGAGTAAAACGAATTTTTAACAGATTTTCCCGACCGAAATGATTTTTATATACTTCTTGAATTTTTCCCATTATATTTTCATCTGTTAATAAACCGTTTAATTTACTTGGGTTGACGTGAGTCTTCAGAACCTGTAAAATAGAATTGTCATTAATATTTTGCATAAAAATTGTAACTCTGGTATAATTTGGAAAAGGATGAGATGTTTCTATCTTATCAGCACCTTGTTTAATGATAAGCTGATGTTGGAAAACATTTAAAGGTGATTCTGTGGAGATGATATACATATCATCACTAGTGTCTGCTGAATGTTGGGTTCCGGTCATTGACAATACAATTCGACTAAGTGCGTCGGCCACAACATTAGATTTACCAGGTTTGTATTCAATTGTGTAGTCATGTTCTTCTAAATATGACTTCCAACGCTTTAATTTGGCATTTGTATTTTTGGCGAGAGAGAGAACGTTAAAGGTTGGTGATCTGTCAAGATTTTAAAACTTGTCCCGTACAAATAATTCCGGAATGTTTGTAAAGCCCAATAGATTGCCAACATCTCTTTTTCTGGCACAGAGTACTTCTCTTCTGATTTCGAAAGGCTTCTAGATGCGAAGTGAATAGGTTTATCATTTCCATTCTCCACCTGGGATAATACAGCTCCTATGGCATAATCAGAAGCGTCAGTTGTCAAAATAAATGGTTTGCTGTAGTCTGGATATATTAGAATATCCGAAGAGGACAGCAAGCTTTTCATTTTCATGAAGCAATTATGTTCGCATTCAGTTAACTCAAGTTTTTTCTTCGAGTGGCATCCTTCCCCTCTCAAAAGGTTTGTAAGAGGTTTTGCGATTTTCGCGAAGTCTTTTACGAACCTTCTATAGTATCCCATCATTCCTAGGAATGATCTCAGATCCTTAATAGTTTTAGGTTCAGGAAACCGTTCGATAGCATCAATTTTCTTTTTGGTTGGGCATCAATCCATTGGATGTGATAATGTAACCCAAAATTCAATCTCCTTATGTAAAAAATTCAGATTTGTCCAGCTGAATTTTTAAATTTGCATTATTTAGGGCTGTTAAAATTATTTCAAGATTCTGAAGTACTTCTTCTAATGTCTTTCCAAATATGATAACGTCATCAATGTAGACGTAACATATTTTGCCAATGTGATTTCGCAATACGTCATCGATTGCTCTTTGAAATATTGCGGGAGCATTTTTCAAACCAAACGGCATACGAGTGAACTCATATTTGCCATTGTTGATAGAAAATGCAGTTTTATTAATATCACTCTCCTTCATCTTTATCTGGTGAAAACCAGAGGCTAGATCGAGGGTGATGAAATATTTCTGACCCTTCAGCTGATCAATTACATAATTGATTTCTGGCATCGGGTACCTATCTGAAATGGTTTTCTTGTTAAGTTTCCGGTAATCAATTACCATACGAAACTTTTTTCTCCAGAAGCATCAGATTTCTTCAGGACTATCCAGACTGGAGATGTCCACGCTGACCGCGATGGCCTTATTATTCCATCATGGAGAAGTTTATCAATTTGTTTATTTACTTCTGTGCGTAAGCAGCGGGTATGGGTATATTTTCTGATGGATGGGGTATCGTCAACCGTATTTATACAGCATTCGACTACTGTGCTACACGTGAGCTAGGAGTCAGGTTTATGGAATGCCTCTTTGTGTCGGTTCAACACACTTAGCAACTGTTCCTTCTCAATTGATGAAAGATGAGATGTTCTGAACGTGTGCTCTGTATGATCTAATCGACATGCTGTCTGAGTCTCGTGTTGTGGATTATGTTGGGACAGGTTATTTATTGTATTTGTGCATGTTTGTTGAGGCGAATACTGAAGGAGTGGAATGTTTAATGTTTCGTTATCTTTACTCAAATGCAACATACTTTTTCCAAGGTCAATTTTGGCATTCAAAGCATTTAGTATTCCCGTTCAATGATTCCATGAAAAATGAATGGAAATTATGGAGGAGGAACTGAGCAGAATGATCAATTTTGGGATGGAAAAAAGTAATGTCAATTGCTTTGTCAGCATTGAACTTGCCATTGGCACTGCCAATATCGTTTGCATTAAAGCGATATGGTTTCGCCAGAGAATAATGATTTGCCAACATTGGGTGAATAAGATTTATATTTGCACCCGTATCGACTAAAAAAGGGAACTCCCCAATATTTGTTTTTAACATAATGTAGGACATCGTTGGGACTACCATTTTGGGCGCCATTCTAAAAAATTGGCTCCCTGAGATTCGGAGTTTGATTCTGGATGATCAGTTACAGATACTTCTTCTTCTTCATATTCTAATTGAGGAGGCTCATAACAAAAGGAATCATCATAACAAAACAATTGGTCGTCGTACCAATCGTAGCATTCAGGGTTTATATGTGATGTTTCGAGTGGATGCGCTTGCCTTTTGGCGTTGGGGTTATATTGTTGAGACGGTGGATATGGACGTTTTAAATTAAGCGGAGGGCGGTTGCTGTAATTCAAGGCTCCTGTTTTTAAACTTTGATCAACTTCCATCGGTTGAGCTGGTTTAGGCGGGTAATTTGATCTAAATTGATTTGGCTGAAATGAGTTTGCTCTAAATTGATTCGGTTGGAACGTTTTTTGTGCAAATGGATTTTGTTGAAACGGATTCTGTGCGAATGGATTGGTTTGTGAGAAATTTTGTCTAGCTGGGTATGTGTTTTGGAATGGATTTAGAAGAGTTGCTCTCGGAGGAGGTGGGGGAGGTGGAGGCAAAAATATTTTTGGTTGAGTCGTGTACATTCTGGGAGGCAATATGGGTGGATCGCGGGGTTTCGGGACTGGTTGTCCACCGAATTCATTTTTATACGGTGCCGATCGAATATCCATATTGTGATACTCTAGGCAAAAATTATAAGCTTGACTTAAAGTGCTTGGATTACTGCTCTTGAGTAGTATACTCAAAGGCTTTTCTAATCCACGGATAAAGGAGTCGATTGACTTCTCCCGGAAGTATGTGATATGAGCAGCTGCGCTTAGTTTCATTTTATTATCTGTTTGGATTTGTGCTATAATCAGGGAAAGTAACTCATTCACTCGACTGTAGTAAGAATTTAGACTCTCATTGTTAAGCTTCCTAATAGAAGTTAATTGAAAGTCAAGGGTCTTAATGTCCCTTTGGTCTTTGTAATATAGGATTAAAGTATCCTTTATTTCCGACCAGGATGTGAGAACGTTATTCGCATTAAGAATATTGGCCGCCTCACCATCGACCTTTCTTCGAATAGTTCTCTCTAATACACTTAGCTGAGCTGCAGTTGCTCCTTTATCTCTATATGCCCGAAGAATGGATTCCACATCTGAAATCCAGTCAACTAATTTTGTCGGATCACCATAAAATGGTCTGATATCTCTTACCAGATCAGGGATTTTTCCGAAATTTATAAATTCTTCAGGAGTCATTGGAGATGTGCTACTGAGAGCCATTATTGAAATTCTCTAGGTTAAATAAATCAAAACCACTGATCGTTTAATAACTTTACAACTTTATGAAAATAAGTTAAATTATTCAAAATCACTGGTCACTTTATTATTTTATAAGCTTTTGATTTCAAAATTACTGATCACTTTTAGAATTTTAATCACTTTAGATTTTTTTAAAAAGTAAAGAAATCGGGTTACTTACATTAAATTTAGCAGGTGCATCGCTGCTGGGTCCAGTGCGTGGACCTTCGTCTCCGGTGGGGGAAACGGGAGCAGGCACTTTGGGGTGATCCGTTTTGCCAGAAGCTACTAAGGACCCTAATGCCGATTGAGGTGAATCCTCGGTGTCTCAAGTTTCGCTTTGCTGGTGTCGATGCTGGCTCTTTGAACCAGAATTTGATCAATTCACAGTACGGCTCTTTGAACCGTTGGCGGAGTTATTTGTAATTAACTCACTTTAAGATTTTCACTATTCACTGATCACCTTGATTTGCAGCACGGCTCTTTCTACCGTTGACTATTTTCAGATCACAGTACGGCTCTTTGAACCGTTGGCGGAGCTAATTGGAATAAACTCACTTAAAGATTTTCACTGATCACTACTTTTTTATGAAGACTTTTGCAGCAAACACTTTTTAAGATTTTTCACCGACACTTGAACTTATACTCTTCCCACTCGCGACTACGGGTCCCTATTCATGCCAGTTAACGGAAGAAGACCTAGGGTCTCTTCAAAAAATAATAAAGCCGAAACGAATTATATGATGGTTAGAACTAAACTGATTTATTATATCGATTCTAATAATAAAGAAACCTATTTGTCCCTAGCTAAACGATGACAGTCCCACGGTCGTGGTGTCGACTCAGCATCACGGGGTCCCACGGTTAGATGTTTACGAAAAAGTCACGTTACTGTCTTCCCACGGAAGACGGGTGTTAACTCGCACATGCATACACACAGACACGCATCACCTCGATTCATCGAGCTATGTTGTTGATGTTAATATATTATATTACTAGCAGACCCGACGAACTTCGTTTCGCCTAAAATTGATTTATTCTCTGATTAGTTCTCGAGTTTTGCAGAAATTTCTGTTTCATTTGTATGGGAACCCCCTTTCCAAAAGGGGGTGGGTCTCAAACCACCTTAAGAACCTTCTCCGTTCCCAAAAACCTCTGCATACAAATTTTCACGCCGATCGGTTCAGTAGTTTCGGAGTCTATAAGGTTCAGACAGACAGACAGAAATTCATTTTTATGTATATAGAAGAAGAAGAAGAAGAAGATTGTTGTCGACCCCCCGTGCCTTCTATCACGAATTCGGTTTTGGAGTGCTTTTATCTTGATCTACGAGAAAGGAAAAAGAACCCGGAATGCAATAGTGTTGTATAGATTCCACAGATTGAATTAATCGGCAGTATGTGTGTTCTTTCACGTTTTCTGCCAGAAAATGTAATGATCGACATGGAATCGAAATACCTATATAATTAGGTACCATTTTCTGTTTTTTTTAAATTCTCTTATTGAAACAAACGGATCAACTAATAGCTATCTCTAAATAAGTTTCAGACAGTTTCGATATTGAAAAACAATGTGAAATTGTATTGATATAAACATTTTTGGTAATATTATACAAAAACCCCTTTGAATTTGTCTGCCTCAATCTTTTTACGACCATGAACTATTGGAATTGGAAACAGGTTGTAGCTACGAGTGTAAAACTGGCCCTGGTATAATGCAAGGGCAGCACAATGGAAAACAAAATACCCCCATGCTGGTAAAGCTTTTCCATCAGCTTGACGATTGACTTTGTCCTGTTGTTTTTCTTTGCATCATTCTAGGTGTATGAACAAATACGGGTTTTTAATGACGGGCGAAAAATAAAACATAGAAATTATTCAAACAGACTGTTGTTTGATTTACAATTGCTTATCTATTATTGCCAGTACAGCCATTACTAAGCAAACGTTATTCATTGGATCAAGAATTGTGATGATGCGAAAAAGAGTAGCCGAAGCAGCATGGGTATTTTAACATCTTCACTTCATTTTGATAACGGAAAATGTTTATTTTCTTTTGATAACAGAAAATCTCTAAATGATAATGCTTTGACCTTTTCAGTATCGTTAAGTAACGGGCCACTAATTACACTACCCAAAATCCACCTATTCCCATTGGCAAAAATCTATAGATTTGCTTTATGGTGTACACATATAAGCATAACCTTAACCACATAACCATTATCCACGCAAAGTGCAAACGGTTACTGATCCAGGAACATACCCCATAGCTCCTATGTTCGTTCCATGAAAAACAAAGCAATGAAAAGGGATTTGATTTTTTCTTATTTTTGTTATTTTTTTAGTAGGGTACCAACAGTGGAGGTATTAGTAAATCCACAAACAAAAATAATTTTAAAACAATCGATTATTAAACGAAATTTACAGCTTAAATACCTTCAGCAATAGATAAACAAATTTTCTAACAAAAATGAGATTGTTGCTGTATCGAATGTATTTAATAAAAAGTGCCAATGAAAGCGTTCAATCGATAATAAATTTTGCAATCCACCCGGAATTAATGCTGACTGATGTTATCAGTATCCAGTGCGCTCGTTTAAATAAAGCACAAAAACGTTTTCAATGTAATCAGTGAAGTAACACACATTAAATATTGCGTACAACTGCATTTAAACAAATGTGCAAATTGCTAGCACTTATCCCATTTGGAACACCACATTTACTAAAAGTATAGCATCTGTTTCGAGAGAGGATTTTCACGTTCATGGAATGCACAGGGGATGGACAAAATAAGTAGGATAGGCAAATTCTGGGTAAAATTAGATGTGTTGTAACTATCTTAGTTATCATCCGATTTTGACAATTCAGGCATGCCTGAACTAGAAAATTAATGCAGTTTGACGGTATATCCATGGGACCGACTATAGCCACCGGAATCCGGAGATATCCCGGGTTTTTCGGTAGTAGGTTCAAAACCGTTGATTTGAGGTGGGTATTAGGAGGCCCTTCTTAGCCGTGCGCTAAGACGCGCGGCTACAAAGCAAGACCATGCTGAGGGTGGCTGAGTTCGATTCCCGGTGCCGGTCTAGGTAATTTTCGGATTGGAAATTGTCTCGACTTCCCTGGGCATAAAAGTATCATCGTGCTAGCCTCATGATATACGAATGGGAAAATGGTAACCCGGCTTAGAAATCTCGCAGTTAATAACTGTGGAAGTGCTTAATGAAAACTTAGCTGCCAGGCGGCTCTGTCCCAGTTTGGGGATGTAATGCCAATAATAAGAAGAAGAGGATTAGAAGAAGTTGTGGTTAAAAATTTAATAATATTAGTGAAGGGCTCTAATGAAGTAGGGCTCTTGCCGATTGGAACCATATATTGAGATTTGGAATCGGACTAGAATCAAGTGAGATATGGCCATTTCTTTATAATCGGTCCCGATCGATACTTATCAACAGAGTCAGGCCACAACTTCATTTGAATCTCGCTTTTTGATAGATCGTCCACCAGTGTTGTCCTACTTCTTCTTCTTCTTATTGGCATTACATCCCAACACTGGGACAGAGCCGCCTCGCAGCTTAGTGTTCATTAAGCACTTCCACAGTTATTAACTGCGAGGTTTCAAAGCCAAGTTACCATTTTTGCATTCGTATATCATGAGGCTAACACGATGATACTTTTATGCCCAGGGAAGTCGAGACAATTTCCAATCCGAAAATTGCCTAGACCGGGCCCCGGAATCGAACCCAGCCACCCTCAGCATGGTCTTGCTTTGTAGCCGTGCGTCTTACCGCACGGCTAAGGAGGGCCCCTCAATGCACTCAATGCAAAAAAAATCTGCTCTTTGATTTTACTCAATCTTAACGATTTTATAATCTTAACTAAGTAAGTGCAACTAATAGACGGATATTTGAATTTTCTAAATGTCATGTCAAACTGTCAAAAAAAATTATTTCTTTTTATTTATTTATCTACATAATCTTTATAATTGCATAAATAACCACATAACAGTTTTCAAAGCTTACGCAACTATGTACTATTTTCTAACACAATAAAATAAGTAATTTCATACCAAAGTACTATTGGGAATTGAAGTGAATGCTCATATTTCGTTTGAAAGAGGCAAATGTCGTTTCGCTTCTATGATTACGAGGTAATTCGTTCCAAATTTTGACAGCACGGGCACGAAAAGAATCTCTCAAATTATTAGAAAGGGCTCTTGGAACAATAAGTAGTAATGCTCGAGAAGAGCGGGCAACCTTGAAGAAGTTTCGGAGGTAAATTGGGGGGTCATTTATAATTTTATATGTTTGGATGCATGTTCTTAGCTTAAGATGATTCACAAAATCACAACCAAGTAAAGACTTCTTATAGGCAGATATATGGTCATATTTTTTTAGATTGTATGCGTATCTTACAACTGCATTGAAAGCCTGGTTTAGTTTTTTGAGATTTGCCTTTGATACAAGACCAAACAATATGTCTCCATAATCGAATAGAGGTACTAAAAGTGACTTGGCAAGTTGAATCCTGATGTGTTGAGGAGTACAATGCCGCAGCAAAAGTAGGGAGTGCAAGGCGTTGTAGACTTTACTGAAAAGCATTTGTCTGGTTTGTCCAATTTAAATATGAATCCATAAGAATGCCAAGATTTTAACCACATTAGAATACGTGATGAAATCGTTTCCAACTTTAATTAGAGGAACAAAAGGTAAGGTTGCACGTTTAGTGTGTAAGATTATAGTCTGTGTTTTTTTCACGTGAAAAATCAGTCCATTCTGTTCACACCACTCTAACATATTTTGAACATCTGAGTTCATCCGACAAACGATTTCAGGTGCGGTGCTAGGTTCTCCGGAGATGTACAGCTGACAATCATCCGCATCAGTGGCGTAGCCACGGGGGTGGTTTTGGGCATAAAACCCCCCCCCAGAGACAACATTTTCTGAAGAAATTTTTTTTTTCGTAAAAAAAATGTTCAGAAAACCCCCCCCAGACCAATTTTCTGGCTACGCCACTGATCCGCATATAGGTAAAATTTACAGAAAGATAAACTCAATGGTAAGTCGTTTATAAACATCGAGAAGAGTAATGGACCGAGTATTGAGCCTTGTGGTACCCCAGTTTGGACTGCAATAATTTCGGATTGATGATTATTGTAGTCGACATACTGCAACCGATTGGAAAGATAGGATAGAATTAAACTTGAGGAGAAATGGTCTAAGTGGAAATTGTGTTTCAACTTTTCACATAATCGTCGGTGGTTAATAGAATCAAATGCCTTACTAAAATCTAAGAGCGTAAGGATAATGATCATTTTTTTATCTAGTGCTTCCCTTATGTCATTTTCAATATTAATCAGTGCAGTCACTGTACTACATGCCTTCCGATACCCCGATTGGAAAGCGCATAGCAGGTTATTTCGGATTAAATATTCATTCAGTTGTTTAGAAAGTACTGACCCAAAAACTTTAGAAAGAGCGCAAAGGATGCTTATTGGACGATAATCTTTTTCGATACATGGATTATCAATCTTACTAATTGGAATAACTTTAGCAATTTTCCAATCGACAGGAAATTCGGATGATGTAATGCAGCAATTGAAAATATCAGTAATGTACGTAAGAGTGACACCTAAAGAAATTTTTAAAACATTCAATGGAATAAAGTCGTTTCCTACAGCATCGCATGAGGCAGTGGCGAACTCAGCTAAAACTTCATCACTAGTTACACATCTGAATGAAAACTTTGGTTGTGTTTCAACATCTTCACTTTGATTGAAACTAAGAGGCGGGAAGTGTGCTGCAAAAAACATATTCAGGGAGTCAGCAGTAGGTGACATTTAGTTTCATCATGTTTTATGCTTACCCCTGAAACTAGACCTAATATGCAGATCAACGCTGGCTGCAGATCGAAAATCCGTCAGGAATACACAGAGATATGGCCGTTTTCGTGAAAACGGTACGGGATTGGCCATACACCCTGAACAAATGTCACTTTCGCAGAACTTCCGGAACCTGTTACAAATTGGCCAGTGAGTCTGGCGGTCATCAAAATGTATCTTTAATATAGATTTTATATTTATCGTCTTGGGAAAAGATGAATTTTGACACCCATATATGCATGGTTCCAGATGGTATAAAAACGGGCCCCTCCTCGAAGGCCCCTGGAACCTGCTATAAGGGTGGCAGTGGATACTATTACCCTGGGAATGTTTCTGTAATCATCGTCTCGCAAAGCCATGAAGATAGATACCCATATTTGCATTATTCCGATCTGTTACCATTTTATCATGTTCCCGGAACCGTTCTTACGGAAATGGCCATATCTATGCGTAGTTTTTATGGATTCTCGATCTACAGCCAACATTGGTCGGCATATCAGTTCTAGTTTATGGGAAAAACATAAAACATGATAAAAGTAAACGTCACATAAAATGACAAGCAGTACAAAAAATGCATTTTGAACATATCCTCGGAAAATCCGGAACATCTCCGGTGGCCAATAGCCAATCTGAGGTTCTGCATAGGGACAGTATACTAGAAGAGTTTTCGCGTCCGATGGTCCCGGTTTTATTGAAATCGGGTTTTTCTAGGCAAAGTTATGCTGATTGGAATATCAACCAATTTTTGCCTATCTCAACCTTTTTGTCTAACCCCTGTACGTCACCTCCACCTACATGAGTGTTCGTTTGTTTCAAGCCCAATCGTTTAATGTTTTTCCACAACTGCTTTGCAGGAAGATCAGCACTAAGTTGAGAGTTAAAATATTCTCGTTTTGTGCGTTTGATTTCGCGGTTGGCCAAGCTACGAAGGCAGGTGAAATTTTTCCATTTATTCTGGTTACCTTGGTCCCGTTTCCAGCACTCATAGGCTTCGGAGCGATTTTTAATCAATCGATTAGCATACTTGTTGATCCAAGGATTTCTTGGATCTTTGGTCGTCTTTTTCTTGAGTGGGGCATGTATGTTAAGAACGGAGTAAAGTAAATCATTGAAACACCGAAGCTTTTCGTTGATTCCCACACAGTTGTAGACATTATCGAAATTGACACAACGAAGATCAGCAATAAACGAGTTTTTATCAACTTTATGATATTCGCGAGTCCAATAAGAATCAGTAGAAGTTTTAGATAGCCTAAACTTATAATCAACACAAATAAAATCGTGATCGCTGATTCCCCCCACTGACGACTGGTACACATTGTTCAAACTGTCCGTGCAATTACCTGTAAACAGATCAATGGTCGATGAAGAACCGGGCCTATGGCAAGTTGGATGAGTAGAGTTTGAAATCAAATGATGTTAAATAATCAATTAGTTTCACAGTCTTGTTTGAATCGCGTTTCATCAGATCAATGTTGAAATCACCCATCAACAGAACATTGGGATTTGAAGATGAAATTTCTGAAACTACACTGAAAATTGTGTCTAGTTTTGAAATATTAACGTCCGGGGGTTTATAGACGACACCGCAGACTAAATTGGCATGCTTAAGTTTAATAAACAAATAATCAATTTCACTTTCAGTTTCAGGTTTTGCGATAACGGTGCATTTAACATTTTTCTTAAGGTAGAAGGCAACTCCTCCTCCTCTTGATTTATTTTTATTTTGACGATCAGATCTGATGATTTTGTATCCATTGAGTTGAATAGACTTATTAGTAATTGATGGTTTAAGCCAGGTTTCAGTAATAGACAGAACATCCAATTTAGAATTCTCTAAGAAAGAACGATAGTTATCTATGTTACTTCCCAAACTCCTCGCATTATGAAGTCCAATTTTGATGAAGTTTTTAGACTGTTTCTCAAGTGAGTTTCTCATGTGCATGTAATCAAAATAATGGAACTTAATTTTTGACTCGTAAATTGACATGTCCAAACATGGAGGGAGTAAAGGAGCAGTTACTAATAAATTAGAATCAGATAGTACGTTGGTATGATTATTACTTACGCTGATTATGTCGAGACTATTCGTCTGGGTACATTGTCGTTTTTGGCTGAAACTCGCGAATTTCGACACCCTCTGGCCAATAAAATGTATCATTGATAACTGTGGCAAGATCTTCCGAAACAGATAACTTGAACGACACGAAGGATAGTTCGTTAATGTCCTTATTTCGCGGGACGAGTTTAACACATTTAAGCGAAGATTTGTCGATATTAATGGTCTCGCGGAGATACTCGATGATGTCTTCCTCAGATTGTTCAATGTGGAACGGTGTGACGTAGAATGATTTCATAGTTTCTTCGGTAGGTATTTGGCGCACTGGGGGACGATTCCTGTTAACTACCTTTAATCGACAGTCATGTGGCACTTCACATGTTGATGGTGCAGCAGAGCGAATTTCGGTATTTGCAACAGCAGCAGGACGAGTAGCAGTGTTTGCAGCAGCAGTAGTCCTGGAAATCACACTGGCGTAGGTAGTGGTAGTGGAGGCAGGATTTGAGGTAGCAGCAGCGGAGAAAGTGACGGTGGCTGGTTCGGCGGTGGACGTGGTGGCAATTACTCGACTAGTGGTTGAGGTAGTGGTGGTGGCGAGTGCGGTGGTGGCTGGAGCGGCGGCAGGGGCAGTGGCATTGTTGAAAGTCTCGGTTTCGGTGATAGTTCTAGCATTCATTCCGGTAAAAGAAGCAGTAGGCAAACAGACTTCTGGATGATTCGGTGCGTTTTGGCCATCATTGTTGTAAAGGTCATCATTATCCAAGGAAACATCAAAATCTCCTGCGTCAGCGATAGTATTGTTGGCAGCACTTGAGCGGAGCGAATGATCAAGATTGAAACGATCGATGGTATTGTGGAACTCGGTAGGATCATGAATTGCCGTTCCGGACATAGCAAACTGCTGCAGTCTTGAAGAAAAATTTGAATCACGCCTGTCAGTTGTAGAGATAGACACTAAGCCATTAAGCGTCTTCAAATTTTCACCAAAATGCACGCTGGCTGGCAATATGCAACTTGAAGTTGGAAAAGTTTGAAAAGAAAACAAAGGCCTTCAATACTCGAGTGGCTGTAGGTATCGCTTACATACTAACATACTAACTTAATCTATCCTAACTTATGTTTAGCACACGTTGATAGCATAGTCGTCATCCAGTTGGCGGGGAAGTTCGCCTACCATCTGGGCTACGTCGACTGTAATGTTGATAATTTGGCTGATAATTGCCAAACTACCTGTTACATGTTAATGAAAATAGATTAGGAAAATCATATATTTATTTGATGTAATAAATTTTAAAGTAAAATAACTGTTCCACAAACCTGCAGTATGCCGCAAACGACGAAACTGCAAGAAATTGATCCTGGGAGACACCAGCTTTGTTGTGAGGGGGTCCAGCCGGAGGCAAATTGGACGGAAATTTGGGATATGTAAAGCCATTCGATTGCGACAATGTGGGAATTGATCCGCGGTTCAGGCTTGTCCGACACGTAGCACACGCCGAAAATCCTTCCACCGTTTCGAAATAATTTGTCGCCAGTAACACGGCAGCATTTGAGTTGGAGATTGGTTTCAAATAATTTCTGAACCAGATTCTAGCATACACATCACATGCGCAACCAAAATCGTTTTCCACGAATCGTTTCTGGAACTCCCGATCAGCCCGATCGAAATTGGGTTTGTCTTGTGTTAAAAGCGAAGAAAATATGTTCACCATCATCAGCGACAGCAGACACGTTTTCTTCAACGTCACCACGCTCATTATCGACATCTGCTCTTACTGCATCACAACTATTTCACCGGCGTCGGAATCTTCATGATCAGAGTTAACGACTGTATCAGCACGGATTAAGTTGAATTCCACTCGAAGAAATTGTAACACAGGAACATTAATCCTTATTGACAGACAGATATACATAATTGACAGCTGCATTTGCATTTAAAATGACTACCAAGTACAATAAGACATGTAAAAACATAGAAGATTAAATTAGGATCATCATTTGAAAAGGGCGTAACGCCCTAGTCTAGAAATGAAAAATTATGGCCAACCGTACTATAAACAGCAATAGCATAAGAGAATAAAATTCAAGATATGTTTATACAAAACACAATATCTCAGCTCAAACTATGTAACATAATGGTTATGATAAGAATCAATTTGTTTTCCACAATACGCCTATCCAATCACAAGTAGCAACACACCTCATGATTTGTACTTTGAAAAATATTTGACTCGGCTCAATCTTCTCTCCTGTGAAATTATAATTCTGAAAAGAACCCATTTGTTTTCAGTAATGCACCTACCCAATCACAAACAGCGACAAAACCGAAGCAGAATCTAGACAAAATTTCATTTCATTGCTACTGATCCCAATGTCAGCCACTCCATAAGCTACCGCTAAAACGCGATAGACACCATTCATGCGAATCAATTTTCGCAGCATCCCCCTCCAAAGAGCGCTTGCGCTGCTGCCAACGCCAAGCGATCATAATTTGCACTTTCAAGAAGTAAAAGAAGAAGAAGAGTCCCTGGTTATATACGAAAGCACTGGCATCGAACGAAAGAAAGGCGCAGCAAGCTAGCCGATGTCAATGATACGGCTTCGAAAGGGGCGGGGCCTCGAACTCCATGCAAACGTATTCTGACCAGCCGAAGTCTAGTTTTCTCGGAAAATCGGCAGGACAATTACATCGCAGCGCCAACCAGACATCACCGGCGGTGGAAAGGCTGCGGAGAAGGCAACAGCAATGATGGTTGCTACGGGCGGTGACAGCAACAATAATTGCTACGAGCGGCGGCAGCAAGGCTCAGAGAAACATCATCAAGGGTGTCTCATCGAAGGCGTCGAGCATTATAAACAGCCTCGTAAACGACATCTTTGTGCGTGTCGAGCTGGCCAAGCCCGCCGTTTCGGAGGGTTCCAAAGTCGTCACCAAGTAAGTCAGCTCCTAGTGAATGAACGAAGAAGTAGCTTGACTTAAAACGGCCCTTTTCAGGGCCACAGTCCCACTCAAAGAGGAGAGGAATTTTCGTACCGCGCACGCCGGAAATCATAATTTTGAAATGAATTTCCACTACTGATGCCACTGTCAGCCAATTTACGATTTGCCGCTGGAACATGATAGACGTCATCCATTCTAATACATTGTTTTGCAACGTCTCCCTGCAAGGAGCGCATGGGCTGCTACAGACAAAGAATTTTACCCGTCACCAAGTGATTATGATTTGCATTTTTTGCAGATTTTTTTCTCGGCTCAATCTTGATTATTTTGTTTCCAATGACGCGCCTTTCCAATAATAAACAGAAAGCATACCGAAGTCAGAATCTTGGGAAAAACTCATTTGACTGCTAACGCAACTCAATGATGTGAGACGTCATCCCCGCACTTTTACTGCCATCTATTCCAACTTTCTACCGTCACCAAGCGGTTATGATGTGCAATTTAAAGAAAATATGTCAGCTCTACCTTCTCTTGTGTACAATGGTGGATTTGACAAGAATCGATTTTGATCCACAATGCGCCTTTCTAATCATTCATAGACTAACGCAAAATGAACTCCCCCAAAAAATTATGACGTTTGAGCGGGTCGCAAGATGAACGTAAAATGAACTTCTGTTCGAGCGGACGACTCGCTCAAATATCAAAATCCATGGGGTGAGTGAATTTGATGAACTTCTGCATTGGTCTATAACAAACAAACGATAGTCCGTACCTTGCGTAAAAATTTCACTTTTCTGCTAAATAACCACTATTAAGAAAACATTTTCAGTGGCATCACTGGTATCCGGGGACCGTAATTGATGCCATTTTTGCAATCAACTCTTTCTTCTCATAAAATTTTGGTCCTGAGAAGAACCGATTTTCTTTCCACAATGCGCCACTAACAGTAACGGTAGTCCGAAGATTTTTGTTTTTGGCGATGGCCTCTCGATGTTCTGCTTTCTGCTGAGACTGCTGCTACGGGCATCATCGTTGTGCCCGCTCTCCGAGAAAATTTAATTGAACTGAAGATTGGAGTCGAGCCCGTAAGTTGCACGATTTTGATGTCTGTGCTTGCGATGCACATACGCGATTGGTTGGTTTACCGATTTTTCAGTGCCTAGTAAAATTCAATTTTTCAATAGTTTAGCACTTTGAATGCATTTTTTCGATAGCTGAGCAAAATCTTAAAGAGTTCGTCGATCGATTAACACCAAAATCTTTAAAATCTCCCTGACCATTTCCTGAACACTTTTCGTGACGGTCTCAGATTTAAAACTGCAGAATAGCCCCCCTATGTTTCGGAAAGACGCAATCCTACGTCAAAAAAAAAACCTTCTAAAAAAAATGAAAATATAAATTAATAACTCAAAGTAGCTTACAATAATTTTCAGAGCTGAACTTTTCAAGAAATCTTAAAAATCTGTATATCTTATCACAACTCCTACCCCAAAAAATCAGACAAGTTAGATATGCTAGAAAAATCTAAAGGAAAGCATAGTGTTCCTTCTTGTGCCAACTGCCAAAACCTGCTCGACCCGCTAATAATCCTGATAAAGGAACCTGAAATGAGCGAACTTCACGTTCCCATTGCAGGTGTGGGATTTATTACATCGATTCGTTCGGACAGGCAAGTGTACGCCAGAAGCAACAACGAGCAACAGGAAAGTGGAGTCATAAAAGTGGAAACTCTTCAACCAAACGAAAAGTGGGCGTACTCCCTTCACAAATAAACCCCTTCAAACTTTTGGTGTTACTTACTATGCTGTGAAGTCTGGACGTTCACCGATGGCAGTGAGATTGGTTAATGCTTTTGGATTTGTTTTTCTCTGTTTTTACGCCAATTACAAATTCAAGTAGGTGAAAATATTCAGTTTTCTTTCAGTTGGCATGAGCCGGTTGTGCTTGATGTTGCAGAAAGTTCTAAAGCAAATATCCTTCTATTGAAATCAAAATTGCTGAATAAATTTATTTACAATTATGTCAAAAGAATGAAAGTTGTTTATGTTGTTGATGTTTATTTATTTAATGGTTACTGAGTTTGGATACAATGCACAATGGTCGGATTTAAGCATATGCGGTATTTCGAAAAATTTCGTTTCAGGTGGTTCAAAACGAAATTCCGCGGAATTTCGCGGAATTTGAGCATGGCGAAATCAAATTTCTTGATTTCGTTTCGTTTCGTAAAATTACAAAAATTTCGCCTGAAAAAACTAGCTTAAAACGAAATTTAACGGAATTCCGCGGAATATCGAAACAAATTTAGACTAAAACCATACAGTCTCGTACGGTCGTGTATTATCAAAATTTTTGGCTGCGCCGCAGAACAAAATCATAAAGCTGTTTTCAAAAATTAATGTTAATTTTTTTTCTATTAACGCCTACTACATAATCCCATTATGAGTCGACAAATGAGCCGGTTCCAGCGAAAGTGGTACGTAAACCATTTTTGCTGATTTTGTGTTTTAACACCACCGGCTTCTGTTTACAAAGATCTTGTAAGGAATAACGAAAAAGTGATTTTTGACAACTAAATCTGGAGATATGCACTTTTTAACTTCTGAGATATATCACAATGGCAATTTCGTTCATTCAATTTATGTTCACATAAATCTGCTGGTGTGACACATTAGCAGGTAGGAGTAAACGAAACGATACAGAAACTTTTTAGTGGTCGAGTGTTATAACCCTTCAAAAAAGAAGAAATAAACTACACTATCACAAAAATTTATTCGGAAAATTTAGTTGTTGAATGCAATCATGTATCGGTGGTTTGGAGCTTATCCCTTATGCAAGTCCTTATATGCACACGTTTGAAAAACGAAAACCCTGATTTTCGAAAGCTTCTTAAAATGCACATTCATAATCTTCTATGTAGCTGGATTTGAATTGAATGAAACGGAGGGTCTTCAGCCTCTTTGAGACCCGAACTATTGATGAGAGTTCCACAGGTAGAAAACTACTTCTTCGCTTCTAAACTATGCATGATGATCAAATTATATAAGGATAAAGTTATTTTTAACTCAAATGGATAGCATTGAGCTAGCTAATGTAATAAAAGTTTACAGTTAGAGCTTATTTTTATTGTTGAACGCTTTCTATAGTATACGAGTTCTCTTACTTATTATGTTCCCATAATGCGTTTAAAGCCAAAATTTATAAGGTAAAGCTGTTTTTATTTTTATTTATATACAATTTTCTCAGTTTCTGAGCTGAAAGAATAGTAGCATGATTTTTGTTATATTCTGGAACGTTGGTGACACCTCTCTGTCTCAGCGTCTAACCAGTAGGACGATATATCCATTCTAGTGGCATGTAAATGGAAAGTACCACTTTTTTATTCAGTAATGTAAAGAAACGTTTGGATAGAACTCATGACACTGTTCTGGTCTTATGCCGGTTATGAGTATGCGCAACAGATGTTAGCTCTATTTTGATTTTCAATATGGTATTTGTCAAGAAACTTCGCATATTTCTTTTTACTACCTTTAGGGGTACATCAGTCATAACGTTGGTACAGTTTAGTTGCAGAAAATTGCAACTTTGAATTTTATTTTCGAAGTTTTTGGAAAAATGCGTCCTGGAAAATTTGTTCAATGTGACATGTACCACTTTCGCTGACACCGGTTCAAATACTTCTTCGGTATTTTGTTAGAAATGTCCAACAGAAAAAGAAAAATATCTTTAACTATTCTATACCATTTTTTTTTTTCAAAAGTTATCCGATCCGACTCAATATTTAAGACGTCAGGCTCAGAGTGTAAATATTATCAGATATGAATTAGATCAGTACAACTTTGTCAAAGAGGCAATGTCGTGGAGTGATTCCTGAAAACTTTACACGAAGCACATGGTTTTACGTTGGATTGATTTGAAACACGGTTTTCGTCTTCGAGTTTTCAAAATAACTTTGTTTACAATAAATATTTAGTCGCTTACCAAGGTGGTTTCACACGAATTACTTTTCCAACAAACTTAAGATTCCTTTCTCGTGGCACTCACGGAGATGCAGAGCATTCCTCTTATAATCTCATAATAATGAGTATCAAACTAATTTTCCTCTCGTAATCCTAAATTGACTGTAATGGCGTGAGCGGCTCATACTGTCCATAGCAGCTGTTTCTTGCACTCAATTCGAGTCGATTGAGAATGAAAATTTGACAACAATCTTTGCATGCATCATATGCACAAACACATATACAAGAACAAACAGGCAATAGCTTGGTTCGTCGAGTTAATTGTATATAAGACTATGGGTCTCCGAACCTTCTATAAAAAGGTTGAATTTGGAAGGAAATTATATCCTTTTGTTATAAATTTTTGTATGAGAAAATTATTTCTTTATGACTGGCAAACCAAAAAAAATAAAAAACTGCGATTTCTGAAACACAATCTGAAAGACATATCTTTGTGCATTTTAGATGTGTGCTAATATCAATTCTCTATCTACGTACACTATATTCGGGTATTCTGGTTTTGATTTAGCTCAATACCATAAAACCACGCTGATGAATGAATATAAAGCATGCTTCAGCATAATCACATAAGTCTTGAATAAAATATATTTTTTCAATCGGAATACAAAAAAATCGCACAATTCCTATATTTTTATATAAATACATACATACTTACTGATATAAAGCTGAACTGATATAAAATTGATCAGATTCGGGAGCACCCACTCCACGATGAATTCCTTTGAAAGCGAGACAACAAATTCTGGGGTATTACCTTTTCGCCAATGGTAAACGGGAACACGGCGGCTTATCACAGACTGCTTCATCTGTTACTATAATTTTATTGGTCGCAAAGCAATTATTTGACTTAAAGAAAATGAAATCAAAATACATGAGTGGGGTACTCAGACAGAAAGTATTTATATTTTGCGCCAATCGTTAATGAAGAATTGTGCAGATATCATGAGAGCAGTTTACAAAACTAAGTCTTTGAGTATGGAACTAATATTTCATTACTGTTTTTTGGTCCTGTTCATTTCTAGTGGACGGGAATTATTATCACTAACACGATATCGCGCAAAATAGAATTGCCAATGCACTTTAAATCTATGTGTTTGTTGGAATTGCAATTCACTTCAAATTAATTACAATTTTTAGTGAATTGAGAACGGTGAGTACCATGACTAACAAATCATTTATCTTCTACAATTGAAACTAGATAAAAAATATCCGCATATGTTTTCATGTAAGTCTTAAGTCTTAAGTAAGTCTTTGAGTGTACATAATGTAAAATCAATTCAATAAAAATTCCGCGGAAAAAAAAATAAAATTTCGTTTCGTTTCGAAAAATTTCGAATTAAATTAACGTTGATTTCGTATCGTTTCGAAGTCTCGAAAGTTAATCTATTTTTCGTTTCGTTTCGTTTCGAATCAACATAGACGTTTCAAATTTCGTTTCGTTTCGTTTCGTTAGGGAAAAGTGTCTTATCGCATACCCTTAGTCGGATTCGTCAAATTTCACGACATAAATCTATAACTCGGAAACCATCAGTGCTAGAGTTTTGACGTCTTCAGAAGAAATGATCTACAAGAAAAGATCTATTTTTGATGTAAGCTGCCATTAGGGTGGCTCCATTGTGATTTTTTTTTGAATATTTTTGTATATTTTAATTCTTTTGAGTTTGATATCATATTATTCTACAAAATTGTAGAGAATTTAATTCTAATCATTTTTGCTTAAAAACATTTATTTTATCTCATATAGGTAATGTTTTATGACAAAATTACTAAATTTAGATAGGGTGGTCCCGAAAAAAATAGTTTTTAGCTTCCACTTTCAATTCAAAATATTTTCAAAAACTGTCTTAGCATCGCCTCACGGTCTTTGGATAGCGCATCTTTTGGTTACATAAGATGGTTGATAGCTTCATTTTCAAGCATATTAAGAGCATTTTTACATGAAAAAGTGATATTTTTCTGAGCATTCTACTGCAGCTAGTAGCAAATATTAGCAAAAATTTCAATCGTATTCAGAAAGTATACATTCAGTTCCATCAAATTCATGATATTTCATTTTTCAGCTTACATATTTCATGGCAGCTTACATCAAAAATAGATCTTTTCTTGTAGATCATTTCTTCTGAAGACGTCAAAACTCTAGCACTGATGGTTTTCGAGTTATCAATTTATGTCGTGAAATTTGACGAATGCGATCATTGCGCAATGTTTCAATTATTCCGCCTTATTGATTCAACCTTATAAATGGCTAAATGCATTGTTAACACGAAAAGCCATCAGCGTTTGAGTTTTGACGTCATCAGAAGAAGTGATCTACAATAAAAATCAACTAATTTTTGGTGTAAATTGCCATTAGGCTGGTCCTATTGTGACAAAATATATGAAATGTATTTTTTTAATCTTCCAAGTTAGTGAATCATACTATGGGGGAAAAGCCGTTTGACCGAATACCGTTCAGCCGAAAGTTGTTTGGCCGAATATACCATTTGGCCGAACAGACCATTAGGCCGAAAGTCAATTGGATGAAAGGGTCATATAGCCGGAAAGGTCATTTGGCCGAATAGGATATTAGTCCGAATAGGTCCCTTGACCGAATAGGTATTATTATTTATTATTTATTTAGTTAACATCTAAACAGATAACACTGAATCAACAATTTGACGCCACAATACACGGTTCGAGGCCGCATCTCTCCATCCTCGGATACGCCCCACGCTCGCCAAGTCGTTCTGCACCTGGTCTGCCCATCTAGCTCGCTGCGCTCCACGCCGTCTCGTACCTGCCGGATCGGAAGCGAACACCATCTTTGCAGGGTTGCTGCATTCTTGCAACATGTCCTGCCCATCGTACCCTTCCGGATTTAGCTACCTTCTGGATACTGGGTTCGCGGTCATTCTTCGCCGCCACACACCGTCTTCTTGCACACCGCCAAAGATGGTCCTAAACACCCGTCTCTTGAATACTCCGAGTGCTTGCAAGTCCTCCTCGAGCATTGTCCATGTTTCATGTCCGTAGAGGACAACCGGTCTTATAAGCGTCTTGTACATGACACATTTGGTGCGGTGGCGAATCTTTTTCGACCGCAGCTTCTTCTGGAGCCCGTAGTAGGCCCGACTTCCACTGATGATGCGCCTTCGTATTTCACGGCTAACGTTGTTGTCAGCCGTTAGCAAGGATCCGAGGTAGACGAATTCCTCGACCACCTCGAAGGTATCCCCGTCTATCGTAACACTGCTTCCCAGGCGGGCCCTGTCGCGCTCGGTTTCGCCCACAAGCATGTACTTTGTCTTTGACGCATTCACCACCAGTCCGACTTTTGTTGCTTCACGTTTCAGGCGGGTGTACAGTTCTGCCACCTTTGCAAATGTTCGGCCGACAATGTCCATGTCATCCGCGAAGCAAATAAATTGACTGGATCTATTGAAAATCGTACCCCGGCTGTTACACCCGGCTCTCCGCATGACACCTTCTAGCGCAATGTTGAACAACAGGCACGAAAGTCCATCACCTTGTCTTAGTCCCCGGCGCGATTCGAACGAACTGGAGTGTTCGCCCGAAATCTTCACACAGTTTTGCACACCATCCACCGTTGCTTTGATCAGTCTGGTAAGCTTTCTAGGGAAGCTGTTTTCGTCCATAATTTTCCATAGCTCTACGCGGTCTATACTGTCGTATGCCGCCTTGAAATCAAAGGTCAGAGGTGCGTTGGGACCTGATATTCACGGCATTTTCGAAGGATTTGTTGTACAGTAAATCTCTGGTCTGTTGTCGAGCGGCCGTCAACGAACCTTTCTTGATAACTTCTCACGAACTCATTCACTAATGGTGACAGAGGTCGGAAGAAGATCTGGAATATCACTTTGTAGGCGGCATTAAGGATGGTGATCGCTCGAAAGTTCTCACACTCCAGTTTGTCGCCTTTCTTGTAGATGGGGCATATAACCCCTTCCTTCCACTCCTCCGGTAGCTGTTCGGTTTCCCAGATTCTGACTATCAGTTTGTGTAGGCAAGTGGCCAGCTTTTCCGGGCCCATCTTGATGAGCTCAGCTCCGATACCATCCTTACCAGCTGCTTTATTGGTCTTTAGCTGTTGAAGGGCATCCTTAACTTCCATCAAGGTGGGGGCTGGTTGGCTTCTATCGTCCGCTGAACTGACGTAGTCATCTCCTGCACTGCCTTGACTTTCACTGTCTGTACTCTCCGCGCCATTCAGATGTTCCTCGTAGTGCTGCTTCCACCTTTCGATCACCACATGTTCGTCCGTCAAGATGCTCCCATCCTTATCCCAGCACATTTCGGCTCGCAGCCCGAAGCCTTTGCGGGATGCGTTGAGCTTCTGATAGAACTTGCGTGTATCTTGAGAACGGCACAGCTGTTCCATCTCCTCGCACTCCGCTTCTTCCAGGCGGCGTTTCTTCTCCTGAAAAGGCGGGTCTGCTGTCTCCGCTTCCGTCTATAACGTTCCACGTTCTGCCGGGTACCTTGCTGCAGCGCGACCGCCCGCGCTGCGTCCTTCTCCTCCAGAATCTGTCTGCACTCTTCGTCGAACCAATCGTTCCGTTGACTTCGACCCATATACCCGACGTTGTTCTCCGCTGCGTCGTTAATGGCTGCTTTGACTGTATTCCAGCAGTCCTCAAGAGGGGCCCCATCGAGCTCACCCTCTTCCGGCAACGCTGCCTCGAGATGCTGCGCGTATGCAGTGGCGACATCAGGTTGCTTCAGTCGCTCTAGGTCGTACCGCGGCGGTCGTCGGTACCGAACATTGTTGATGACGGATAGTTTTGGACGCAGTTTAACCATCACCAGATAGTGGTCAGAGTCGATGTTAGCGCCACGATATGTCCTGACGTCGATAATGTCGGAGAAGTGCCGTCCATCAATCAGAACGTGGTCGATTTGTGATTCTGTCTGCAGTGGTGATCTCCAGGTGTACCGATACGGAAGGCTGTGTTGGAAGTAGGTGCTGCGAATGGCCATATTCTTGGAGGCGGCGAAATCAATTAGTCGTAGGCCGTTTTCGTTCGTCAGCCGGTGAGCGCTGAACTTTCCAATAGTCGGTCTAAACTCCTCCTCTTGGCCATCCTGAGCGTTCTAGTCTCCTATGATGATTTTGACGTCGTGGCTTCTGCAGCTGTCGTACTCACGTTCCAGCTGCGCGTAGAATGCGTCCTTATCATCATCAGTGCTTCCGGAGTGTGGGCTATGGACGTTGATTATGCTGAAGTTGAAGAACCGGCCTTTGATCCTCAACTTGCACATTCTTTCATTAATTAGGAAAGCTTTGATCACCGCGTGACTTTATCGAAATTACTTTATTGGCTTTTTTTGGTGATAATTATACTACTCAAAGCGAAAGGGAGTAGATGAAAGTAATGAAGATACAGATTCGATTGACACCGCAAGCGAGCGGCAAGTGTGAAATGAATAGAAACTGAAGATTAGCAGAGGGCCATATGAGAGAACAAGCATTGTTGAAATCGCTGTTATTCTGCCTAACGTCCACCCAGGAACGGCTTGGATAGTGACGTGGTGATCACTGTACCAAGACAGGCAAAATAACAGCGATTTCAACCTGCTAAAGTGCTGTTCGGCTAGCGTAAACAGTTCTATTGATTCGTGGCATATTTTCAGAGATTCATACAAGAGCGCGCTAAATCTCTTCACGCATAACTCTCGCAAGCTCATACTTCGCCCAAATTGAATCTTATTCGAACTGTATTTCATCAATTTTTTGCCAATTGGATTCTATAATTAGGAAAGCTTTGATCACCGCGTGACTTTATCGAAATTAATTTATTGGCTTTTTTCGGTGATAATTATACTACTCAAAGCGAAAGGGAGTAGATGAAAGTCTTGGTACAGTGATCACCACGTCACTATCCAAGCCGTTCCTGGGTGGACGTTAGGCAGAATAACAGCGATTTCAACAATGCTTGTTCTCTCATATGGCCCTCTGCTAATCCTCAGTTTCTATTCATTTCACACTTGCCGCTCGCTTGCGGTGTCAATCGAATCTGTATCTTCATTACTTTCATCTACTCCCTTTCGCTTTGAGTAGTATAATTATCACCGAAAAAAGCCAATAAATTAATTTCGACATTCTTTCATTGATCGGCCACCACCCGATCACGCGCCTTTGCATATCGCCCATCACTATGAAAGCTGTTCCCAGCTCGTGTGTGTTGCCGCAGCTCTGGTAGATGGTATGATTACTTCTAAACGTTCGCACCATTGATCCCTCCCAACAAACCTCCTGCAGCGCTACGATGCCGAATCCACGGTCCTTGAGCACATCGGCGAGTATGCGTGTGCTCCCGATGAAGTTGAGAGATTTGCAGTTCCACGAACCGAGTTTCCAATCGCTAGTCCCTTTTCGTCGCAGTGGTTTTCGCCGATGGATCCGGTCCGTACTCTCTTGTTGATTGTTCGTTGCTTAAGATTTTTTAAAGGCTGGCTTGCAGGGCCTGACACCAAACCCCCTAAATTTCCGGAGGACCATTCCTCCTTATTTCCGGTGGACCATGGTGCACAGTTTCACTTAGAGTCCTTCATCATGAACAGACGCTGTTGTGAGCCGATCCTGACATGGAGAACAGACGCTCAATAAGATTTGCACCTCCGGAAGGAGCAAACCCCTTCCTGTCAGCATACGATCATAGTTCCCACCGGGGTTGGTAACCCGATCTTCCCTAAGGTTGCTCGTATCCCGGCCAGCACCGCGGGGAGGTAGGGATAGGAGTTGCTGGGTAAGAGGCTAAGGACCGCGAGTCTATTTTATTCCTTCAGGTACGCGAAGTACCAATGGTACGCTTTACCCAGCATTTGCCGTGCCGACCGTGTGACCGAATAGGTCATTTGGCCGAATAAGTCATTTGGCTGAACAGGACATTTGGCCGACCAGGACATTTGGCTGACCAGGACAATTTGGCCGACCAGGACAATTGGCCGAACAGATGAACCGATCTGTCAGAGACAGTACTACCGCAAATAGTTCCATTCTCATCGTGTGAGTCGAATTCATACAACCTAACGCAATACGGAGCCAGCAGTACTGAATCCATAGTAGCTCTTATATCGTAGCACACCTCGGAAAAGTGTCTAACAAGCGTTACGGGTAAATAAATTCGACTAAAATGCTAATCCAAAAACTAGATGCGTCATTGCGCTCAGAAATTATGTCCAGGGTAGTTTTTCTCAACACGTTTATGAAAAAAAAAATTTTTTTATACTACTCATCTGATTCGCTAGGCTAGCAATAAATTGCGTTTGATGCGGATTCTTAATATAAGTATGGATGAATGCAGATAATGTAAACTATCCCCTTATATTTGCTATTTTTGACGGTTTTGTACAATACTGGTAAAATAAAAAAAAAATCGGACCTGGGGACCCTGAACGTTCGGGGAATGAACTAATATGAACTTTTCAAAAAATCGACAAATTTTAAAATACGCATAACTCTGAATACATTGTGAATTTCAACCTTGGTCTGTTTCATGTCAAAAAAAAAAGAGTTGTGCCACACGAAAAGAAAAGATTGTGGTAGATTAAATTAAAATTAAACATAGATCATGCAAAGCTGTGTATCCAATTTCGGGAGGAATTCGACACAAGGGTATCTCCCCTATTCTAAAAATAATAGCAAAAGCACAACTTGATACAAACCACCTCTTCAGCAGAAACGACAGCTCATAACTTACAATTGATTATCCCCGTCACCATTATAACTTCAACCCCCCAGTAAACTGTTGCATGTACTCCCACGACGATTGACGCTCCAGAGGAGCAAGGAAAAACAGCCATTAAGACGGGAGGGGGGAAACTAGGAACCAGCGAGAGCTTACTTACCCATTAGTTTTATTACTTCCGAGTGGTTGAGGAACAGGTCGAAGTATCCATGCGAAAGTTGAATCAGGTTCAGCACCTGAACCAGCGTGATCCGCCAGCAAAGGCTATTCCAGGGGGAGGTCATTTCCGCACAAGTATGGCACTGAGATTCACTATTAGAGTAGGTTCCACCGGGATAGATTCGTGTATCACTTATTCAACAGTTGTGATTATCATTGATAGTAGCAGTGGGAATCAGTTGGAGTTGAAAGAGAATTACAGACGCGCACTAATCACACATACCGAAACGGCGAACGGTGTGGCGAGCGATAGGCTCTGCAGACACAATCAAATTAATTTCAGCATAAATTTATAATTATTTGTTTCGTTATTTGCACAACGGGGCGTAGTTTGCTTCATCAATCATTTCGACTGGCCCGTTCTCTTTTGGGCACTCGGCGCCTCGACTGATATCCAGTTGTGTCATCATCATCACTCATTCACTCCCTGCATTTCGGGAAACGGCGATCCGAGCCGGAAGCGGAACTACGCGAAATTTACTCCATTCCTTCTTGAATAGCTTGCACTCACGTCTACTTGTGTCGGAATGGACGGGGTGGCGATAATTTCACTAAAATTGCATCAAGTGGGCGAGCTTTTCAACGATAATCCATCAGGTGCACTTTACCACACAGCTGGAACAGCAATCGGTCCCATGGGCACGGGCAGGCTGCAAATTCAACATGAATATTCATCACCGACGCTCGTAAAATTTGAATTTTTAATTATTTTTACTACAGCTGCACTTTGGTTCGCGCAATCACTCACTGCTCTGGTCCGCGAATTACCACCACCGGGAATATTTAAGCCGCGGTAATGATTGAGCTCAATTTATTATTAATTTTTATCTCCTCGGCTTTTGTTTTCACTCATAATTAGATATTGATTTAACGCTTCAATTGATGAATGCATCGGGAATAACAATTTGTCGCATTTATTATAGCCACTAGTCTGCATTAATAATCAATTTGGTTATTTGAGTTATCGTCAATTTCAAAAACGCATTTTACTGATTCGCATAAATTAAATTTAACAAAGATGGTCTTCAGTGAATTGCCACATAATTTATGTCAACTCGTTTAAAGTTAAATGGAAATCGAAAATTTAGAAGCACAGGTCAATCAAATTTCAAAGTGAGATATAAACTGGTAATCTGCATATTAAAACAGTTTCATGTTTGTATATTTTAGATTTTGGACAAACAAAAACCAAATCTAACCAATTCTAGAATGTAATACATAAATGGGAATTCATAACCAAATTGATTTTAAAAAATATTTTATTACAGTATTTTTATTAAAGTGATTTTGCAATTATGATGTGCCCACGGCACAACATGTTCAATTGTGGACATTAAAGTACATAAATACTGTTTTATCACAAAATTATAAATTTTGCAAAAATGTTTGTCTTTTGCAACTAAAACAATCCGTTAAATTTTACTTCTACGAACAAAACTAACATGCACAAGGCGGTGATTAAAAAACGGTTTGAAATCACGCAGAAACAATGAATTCGACAAGTTTTTTTTTGCCATTTTCATATGGCACGTGTTCGGAATTGAATAGCAGCTCCACGGAATGTAATCCACTTAATGGTCAAATTTCAAACAACATTCACTTCATGCGTTCTGCATACTGAATGGTTGAAATTTATTAGAAGGCTGAAGTGGAATTGATTAGAAGGCTGAAGTGGAGTACCAACATTTTTTGTGGCACAATATGAATAAAGAACTGAACAAAATTGTTCTTCACCATATTTTTGTGCTATGCGTTGTTAAGGAGTAACCTTATTGATGATTTAATATTATTTTTATTATAACAATCAAAATTTTGGTTGTTTTCGAAATTCATAGTTGTCAACGGTTTCGAAAAACGAAGCTTGCTCATAACTGTAGTTACCTAATAGTTATAAATGTTTTTATCAAAGTTGAATAAATTACAACCAGAATACATTTCCATTTCAAATAATCGCCAACTCATCATTTATAAAACTAGTTCGGAATTGAATACTCTCTACAACAGCAGCTCCACGGAATGTAATCCACTTAATGTTCAAATTTCAAACAGCATTCACTTCATGCGTTCTGCATACTGAATGGTTGAAATTTATTATTGGTACACAAATTTCCAGCACTCCATGACAACTGGCACCAATTAGTAAACTAACACTGCACTTCGGTTAGCTTTACCGAAACCGCATAATGTAGGTTTTCACATGAACTTTCGTATTGATAAACTCGTTCGTTTTTCCACATACCGCAAATAATATCGGTTGCGATAACAACTCTGTAAAGCCACGGTAACAAACTGGATAATCACACACACCCCTCGACCCTCTATACAATCGGACGCTCCAATCTGATGGTTGTTCAATTATTAATTCGCCGCACGAACCCAACCAAAATGCTGCAATAATGCAGTCTTCCTCCTCCAGTCACGAAACAGCTCTATCACTCCGTATGTGCGTATCCTTGAGACTCCATCACCCCGTCAATCCAACCGGATACTGCTGCACTGGTATCCGAAAAAAGGGATCAGCTCACGATTCAACGCGCCTTTGGATTTAAACGTCGTGCTCCAACGACCGCAGGATATCGACTGCGGAAGCTTTCCGCTCCGTTCCGAGGGCGACGACAGGCGATTGTCAACAGGCCACCCAGAACCCAACCTCACCCCACCGATTGCAGTTTTCAGCAAATTGGCTCAGTTTTTATCACCAAACACACCCCACTTCCGGTGGTGGGAGCATCGAACGCGGAAACACATCCTATCGAGTAGAAATCCGAACTGAAACTGATTCGGCACGGCTGAAGCTTCAGCGGCGAGTCCTGAAACGGTTCAAACTAGTCGGATGAATTCCACGAATCAGTTAGAGGGACGCATGCGCTTTTCCTTCACGAGTTCGGAAGGATACGGAACGCGGTTCATTCTGTGGTTTCCGTCATAGGCAACATATTTGTTAGTCCCAACCTGTTGATTTAGCACATACCTACCGGCATTCGACAAGGCCAATAGTGAAGGAGCGAGGTGAACGATACCCACTGCAGAAGGTGTTATTCCTCAAGCAAAACGTGTCCTCCAGACTTGGATCCAGACCACTAGACCGAAGGATTGTGATAAGGGGAGAGGCGGACAGGGTGAAAATCAGTAAGTAGCAGCGAAAGAGAATATGTTTTTGTAGTCCTTCGGGTAGTGTTTTTTTTATTCGCAGGCAGGCTGAGTTTACTCTTATCAATGATATGGTTTCTTGCTTTCACATTTGAAGGATGTGAACAGATTTCTGTCGTCTAGAAGACAGTGACTTGATATCGTGGCACAAGTGTCTAACAAGGCAAGGGCATTTAATTTTTTTTAATAAAAATTGTTTTAATTTGTCATAAGACGAGTTTGAACAATCCCATTGAAATTCCACCACTTAATTGTATCTTGACAGATACGTATTTCGACCTCAACAGTAAGGCCGTCTTCAGTGTCTCGTACTTGAGTCGACTTCAAGTCAAGTCGAGTCAAGTACGAGACACTGAAGACGGCCTTACTGTTGAGGTCGAAATACGTATCTGTCAAGATACAATTAAGTGGTGGAATTTCAATGGGATTGTACAAACTCGTCTTATGACAAGTGAAGACATTCCACTAAAAAACTCAAAATAATTTTCTTAACCAAATTGTTTTTATATTAATTTTCTTTTGGTTTTAACAAAAGTCTCGCAAAGCATTGTGTGTATCAATGAAGAACATTCTTCGGCTCCAGGTGTTCATCAACAGATTTCTGCGGTACATAATTCGTGCCTGTTGGCCTCACAACTAGATAAACGACCTTAACGTCGTTTTTACCATACAGCAACTGAAATTCGAGAACGGAAGTGAGGCTAAGTCGGCCACACTTTACGTAGGGCGGAAACAAAATCGAACGTAAACTAGCACTAGACTGGAATCCAGCTGAACATCGCAGCAGAGACAGACCCAGAGGGTTTCGTCGTTAAATGACATTTGGTCCAAAGGAAATTACGTCGAATGGACATTCAGTCGAAACCAGTTTTTCGAATGAATAAGCTTGGTTCGTCTTATACCATCCCCGATGACCGTGAGGATGTGGCCAGCGCCGTTATCGACCATCCTAAATACTAGAGCTCTCGGACTGTGCACATTGAGGTTGGAGAGCAAATCCAATGCTACCATCCATTGGTTCCCTGTGCAATTGGGATTGTTCTGGTCGATCACGGAGTAGCAACTACGAAATGCACGGTCATCATGCTCATGCTCATGCTCAATAAGCTTGGATCATCTTATCTAATGTCATTTCGTCGAATGAATTTTCAAAAGATAGGAGACTGACTTTTGCTTAAATAAAGTAATTTTATATTTAATCTATTGTCGATGTTCTAAGATTTGATGTCGACTCGTGGAAACAAATGATGCAGTACTAAAATATTTTCTCGATTACTCTGATGTTCCTTTCGAACAATTCTCGCTTAACTTTTCAAAAGGACCTAAGTAACATTTTTTTTGTGAATTAATTTGAATAGCGCAATCAACGTAACAACACGAAAGCTTTTGATTGCAGTAATCAAATTAATTCATAAAAAAAATGTTACTTAGGACCTTTTGAAAAGTTAAGCGAGAATTCTCCAAGAAACTTCTGTGCTATATCTTGATATCGACTGTATTACATCTCGAGGGTCGACTGTATTATAGACCTTTTTTGGTTCTTCAAAACGTCCTGGTGCTTAGATCATTTGACCTATCCAATCATCCAACTTATGAGTGATGGTAGATATGATATATCACAGTAGGTCCATTAAGCTTATATGACTTTAATCATATCATATCTAGATACTAGGTATACTTTGGGTTGAACTTGAGAACATCTCGTATTCAAGAAAATTGGGTTTACATTATGCACATGTGCATATTGGATCGAATTGGGTATATGCCGATGATGAAAACATTGCATAGGATTTGGTTGATCGTGCGCTAAACTCGAGAATGTTTTGGAGAATTTTGAGTAACTCGTATTCCAGTTAAAAAAACAATCAAGATGACTAAGCTTGATTGAGTGTTTAGAATTATCAATTAATGTGTTATACCAGCGGTTCTCAACCTGGGGTACATGTACCCCTGTGAATACATTCGCCGGGCCCAGGGGGTACCTCGGACAAAATACTTAATGGTGGATGAATTACAATTTTAATCAAAACGTATTGAAAAAGTTTTGATAATTTTGTATTGTTTTTATTTCTAAACTTTGTCTTGTACATAATATGCATGGCGATCAGTGAATCATGGCCTATTGAATCCTGCCCTCCATAACCATTACAATGGATGAAGGTTTTTGGGACAAAAGATCAAAAGGGCAAAACATCGAGTGAACAAGTTTTAAAAATCTTCTATGCAATTTACCAGGTTAAAACAGAATGTTGAATCATATGTTAAGAATATGATTCTTAACTAAAATCTAGAGTCTACAAATTCGGAAGCCTCCATTTGAGAGACATGAAGACTTTTTCCCGAAAAGCTCAGTTGCTTCATTGCAAGAGAATTGGAAGCCTCCTTCCAAGCAGCTGGGAACCCTCCTTTCAAGTGACCCGGAAGCCTAATTTTAAGAGGTTCGAAAACTTTCTTTTAAGAGGCCCGGAAGCCAAGCTTTTTTCTATGGGGCTGTCCATAAACCACGTAGACTCTTGAGGGGGAGGGAGGGGTTTCGAAAAAGTCTACGTTAGTCTACGAAGGGGGACGGGGGGTATACCAAAAGTCTACGTAGACTTTTTTTTATTTTTATGGAAAACAATTTATACAGAAGCTATGTGCAAAGTTCACTTGTTCGATTTTTTTTAGGATCTTCCCAAAAAATTTTGCAAGACTTTATCGAAATAATCTCATGAATTTCACTGAAGTAATAGTCTGAATTACGGCTTAAAACTGTATGGATATTCCCAGGAAATTCTTCTGTGCTGAGCAGGAAAATTCTACGGAGTATTCTATGAAAACTTTCTAGAAAATTTCAAAGTTTCCACTTGGATTTTATTGCTATTTTTTTTAATTTTCCTCGTGATTCTTTATAATTTTTAAAATTTCCACGGATAACCCTTCACTGGAGATTTTCTGGGAGGTCCCGGGAATTTTTTCCTAATTGCGGAAATTCTTCGGAATTTTCGCGAGGAATTCTTCGGATATATAAGCGAAATTCTTTGAAATTTTCATGGGAAATTCTTCTTATATTTTAGGGCAATTTCTTCGGGAGTACTAATGCGAATTCTTTGGAATGATCGATGGAAAATCTTAGGAATTCTGAAAGAAACTGTTGAAAATGTTCACCAGAAATTATTTGAATATCCCACCAAAAACTCTTTGAGTTTCCGTAAAAAAGATGTTTGCCATTTTTGTAAGAAAGATTTTGAAATTTTCTTGAAAAATTATTCGAAATTTTTACGAGAAATTCACCAAAATTTCAACTGAAAATTCTCTATAATTTCCACCGCAAATTATTCGGAAAAGTCTTTGGAATGTCCATCGGACTTAAAAAAATCCTCAGGAAATTGCTCCAAATCTGCAAGCAAGAACGTAGGAAACCATTCCGAAATTCCACGGGAAATATTTCGGAATGTCCATTTAAACTTACAATTACCGGAAAATAATTCTAACTTTTCATGGAAATTCTGAAAATTCTTCGGTTTTATACAAATTTGAACCGGCGTGAATAATTGTAGGTCAGATATGTGACAGGGCCCTCCTTAGCCGTGAGGTAAGACGCGCGGCTACAAAGCAAGACCATGCTGAGGGTGGCTGGGTTCGATTCCAGTGCCAGTCTAGGCAATTTTCGGATTGGAAATTGTCTCGACTTCCTGGGCAGAAAAGCATCGTCGTGCTAGCCTCATGATATACGAATGCAAAAATGGTAACATGGCTTAGAAACCTCGCAGTTAATAACTGTGGAAGTGCTTAATGAACACTAAGCTGCGAGGCGGCTCTGTCCCAGTATTGGGATGTAATGCCAATAAGAAGAAGAAGAAGAATATGTGACAGATTTTAAGCAGTGGCGCGCCGATGCAAAAGTGTCGGCAGCGGTGGTGCACACCTCTAGGAGGAATCGAGTTCAACAGAAATTGAATTAATTGACTTGGAGGTTTGGTTTCAGGAGCAGTGGACAGAGGATTAAATTTGATTTCGATTTTGATTGTCCAATCACATATGATATTTTGTAAAATTTGGAAAAGTCTACGTAGACTTCAGGGGGGGGGGGGAGGGGTTTCGGAAAAGTCTACGAAAGTCTACTAGGGGGGAGGGAGGGGTTTGAAAATGTGAAATTTCAGTCTACGTGGTTTGTGGACAGCCCCTATAAATTTTCTTTTTTTTCTGCTTCTTTAAAAACCATGGATCTTTTCAAGGGGGATTTTTCAACAGGCTCAAAAGCATTATTTTAAAAGGCTCGGAAGCCTACTTCCAAAAGGCTTGGAAGCCTCCTTTCAAGAGGCCCTTTTAAGTCCTCTTTTAAGATTTCTTCTTTAAACTTTCTTTTTCCTTTTCTCCTTCTTTTAAAAGGCTTGGAAGGCTCCTTTCAAGGGGCTCGAAGCCCTCCTTTAAAGAGGCTCGGAAGTATTCTTTCAAGAAGCTTGGAAACGTACTCTCGAAAGCCGCATATGCGTCCATTCAGGATACTCAAATACCTCATTTTAAGTGGCTCAAAAGCCGCCATTCAAAAGGCTCAGAAGTCTCAAAATTGTTTATTCAAGATACTCCGAAGCCTTCTTTCAGGGGCCCTCAAAAGCCGTTATTCAATAGGCTCGGAAGACTCTTTTCAAGAGGCTTGGAAGTCTCCTTTCAAGAACTCGAAAAACTCCCATGGGAAGATCCATTAATTACATAACGCATTTTCGACCACCTCCCCACTATGTCACACTTTTTGTATGAATCATTTGAACATTTTATATGGATTGTCACACCCCCTCCCCATCTAAGCGTTACGTAATTTATGGATGCTCCCCATCAAGATGCTCGGAATTATTGTTTTAGGAGGCTTGGGTGCGTATTTTCAAGAGGCTCAGATGCGTCGTTCCAAGATACTCATAAGCCTTCTTTCAAGTGGCTCGGAAGCCTTCCATAAAATGGCTCGTAAGGTATTTCAAGAGGCTCGGAAGCCTCCTTTCAAGAGGCTCGGAAGCCTCCTTTCAAGAGGCTCGGAAGCCTCCTTTCAAGAGGCTCGGAAGCCTCCTTTCAAGAGGCTCAAAGCCTCTCCTTTCAAGAGGCTCAGAAGCCTCCTTTCAAGAGGCCTCGAGCCTCCTTTCAAGAGGCTCGGAGAGCCTCCTTTCAAGAGGCTCAAGCCTCCTTTCAAGAGGCTCAAGCCTCCTTTCAAGAGGCTCAAGCCTCCTTTCAAGAGGCTCGGAAGCCTCCTTTCAAGAGGCTCGGAAGCCTCCTTTCAAGAGGCTCGGAAGCCTCCTTTCAAGAGGCTCGGAAGCCTCCTTTCAAGAGGCTCGGAAGCCTCCTTTCAAGAGGCTCGGAAGCCTCCTTTCAAGAGGCTCGGAAACCTACTTTGAAGAGGCTCGGAAACCTACTTTGAAGAGGCTCGGAAACCTCCTTTCAAGAGGCTCGGAAGCCTCCTTTCAAGAGGCTCGGAAGCCTCCTTTCAAGAGGCTCGGAAGCCTCCTTTCAAGAGGCTCGGAAGCCTCCTTTCAAGAGGCTCGCAGGCCTCCTTTCAATAGGCTCGGAAGCCTCCTTTCAAGAGGCTCGGAAGCCTCCTTTCAAGAGGCCTCAGAAGCCTCCTTTCAAGAGGCTCAACCCTTCTTTCAAGAGGCTCGGAAGCCTCCTTTCAAGAGGCTCGGAAGCCTCCTTTCAAGAGGCTCGGAAGCCTCCTTACAAGAGGCTCGGAAGCCTCCTTACAAGAGGCTCGGAAGCCTCCTTACAAGAGGCTACCTCTTTTCAAGATTTCTTACATTTCTGGAGACTCGAAAGCTTACTTTCAAGCCGCTTGGAAGCTTCCCTTGATGAGGTATAGAAGCCTTCTTTCGAGAGGCTCGAAACCTTCTCTTCAAGGGGCTCGGAACTCTTTTCTCAAGAGGCTTGGAAGCATACTATTAAGCAACTTTCAAGATGCTCGGACGCCTGTTTTAAGTGGCTCTAAATGGGTACCTCTCAAGAAAAAGGTTTAAAACCACTGTGTTATAGGATCCAAATAGTTCAGATTTATCTGCATGCTCTCATAAATGAAATCTTCACAAGGTTTTCAATATCAGGATCCTCAGGGTATACCCAAAGATGACCTCCGATATTTTTCCTGTGACACCGACATCCCGATGAACATTTTTGCTGAGCTTTCCTATGTAATTTATCACATCCAATCCAAAACGCTGGGCATATATGAACCATCTGTCCCGAAAAGGTAAATCGAAGAATATTCCGTCGAATGAAACTTGGTCGAAAAGACTTTACGTCAAATATACATTATGTCGTTTGGCCATTTGGTCGAAATTAAATTTTCGGCCAACCATTAACGAATTATGGTTGGAAGTGGTTGGGGCCTTTCATAGCTGTGCGATAAGATCAACGGCTTCGGGTTACAAGTTTTTTCGGGTTGCAAATTCTCTAAACATAAAAGTAGGAGAAGAGGTTCGGTTGTGGGGACCGTTCGGATGTGGGAACCCCTATGTATCTTTCGACAGAACAAAGATCCTGTCGTTCTGACAACTGCCATTTGTTTGCAGTAACATGATATTTTGTGCTCTATACCAATCCATATAAACATATTCTAACATTTTACGTTTATTTCGATTGAAATTTAAATAGAAATATTCAATCAGAACCGATAAAATGAAAAACAAATTTGTTTTAATTTGTGATTGTAATTCAGGTAAGCATCCGTGCAAGACAGTTGTAAGTCCACGTACGGTTCGTTTCTTCTTCTTTTTTTTTCAAGTACATGTTTATACAAATCATCTCGTGAATCGAAGTGCTTGAGTGGAAGTGGTGCATAATTAATCAAGTAGCCATTCGAGGTTCCGTCGATTTTTGCAAAACAACGTATAATTTTGAAATTTCATCGGCGTCTTTCGTCACCAGGTGCAGGCATCTTCGTCCACTCCTCCACCAACACAGACGCTGCCGTCCCGCCTCCCTCGGCCCAGTTGTAGGGTTGAGTGCGGCGCGAACACCAACAACAACGTACTTGGCTTCGATCGCGCCACCGGCGAGCTACCATCCGTCCAGCCCTTGAAAACGCGAGTGAATTTTGTTCTGGATTTCGACATGCTTGTCCTTAATGAATTTCAAAGAGCTCTCCCCAACTCCTAATAAATCAGTCAAAGACTAATTTTAATTTCACTTCATAATAGTAGAATTTTATGTGCAATTGTCCATTGGCATGTTGACTTCATTTCCTGCAAATCTGGGCTCTTTATTTTCCCATATATTTCGCCTGAAACCCCCACATAACCCTCAAATCAAATGCGCCAGCTTATTCAACAACCGATCAGGTTGAAATTTTCAGAGAAGGATTTACTTACCCAAAAGCAAAATACTGGGGGGTGTCCCGTAGAATCCGACGACTTTTTGTATTGTCTATTGTCTGTTTGCCCTTGTATATGTGTTTATGCATATATGGCATGCAAAAATTATTGCGAAATATTCATCAGCCGATTTTCTGGGAACAATTTGCATTCTACAGGGGTCAAAGCCTTGTTGATCAATATTGAATTTAGATACAATCGGCAATTGCGTTCAAAGATTATACAGAAAATGGTGATTCGAATTGAAAAGGTTGGTGTTTTAGCTAAATATGAGAAAAGCCTTTTATAGAGGAGTTAAGCAACATATCGTATCAATTCGATTTTTTCAAACAACAATACTCAATCCACCTTCATATATTTATTGTACTGCGCGTAAAAAAATCTATTCCTGCGCTTATTTTCAGTCGCAATAATAAATAAGCGCCAGTTAGTCGCCTAAGAAAAACATACCTTCAGAAAAAAAAGCTACTTTGATATTTTTGAAAATTATAATTTGAAAGGTACGTGGTGGATTGTGGCAGTGAATGCTTTGATGGCACGTGCAATTTGTACTACGGATAAATTTTGAACATCTATGAGACCTTTGGAAGATGATTATGATAGTTGTAATTTTGTTGGCATAATACAGCGCTTTATGACATTTTTTCGACTCAACCATAACTACTCGACATTAACACTAAATGTCAATTTATAACATGCTATCCTAAAAATGTTGTTAAGCGAAAATGTGCCCCCATGTAAAAATTCCATACAAATCTTAAAATTAGTTGTTCACGATTTACTCAACCTTTGTCATGATTTTCGCATGAAAAAATATCATTCAATTTGATATTCGATGTTTGATACTTTAATGTCTCCTTAAGGATAAAATGTTATATTAAAAAATTTATAAATTGTGTTTAAAACCAGACCGTAAAACTAAAGCTGAAGGGCCAGCTGGCCTAATTCTTATTATGTAGATAGATGACCAACAAATCTTAATGCATTCTTCAACGCAGCGAAGATGAAAAATTGTCTTCCGTGTTACAAACATCATGTATTTTAAGATGTGTGCCCCCGAAAGCGTAGGGTAGATTTGAAGTTGGATTCTAACGGGTTTCACCTTAAAGTACGTAAGCTTTCAATTGAGTGCAAGAAACAGTTGCTATGGACAGTATGAGCTGAAAGCAATCATGAGTAAACAACTTTCAGCAACTTAAATGATCTTTCACACCGTTCTGGATTTTTTTTTTGCAAATTCTATGTGAATATTTAGAAATGCCCACGACTCTGCAATATTCCTTACATATTGTGCAAAGAGTCAAAGAATATCATATACTATATCATATCCAGATTTTTATTATAGCTACGGGTCAACCGTGGTAATTTGGTTTTGACATATGCTGTGTACATATTTTAATTTTATAGTGATTACAATCCTAGTAACCTTGAACACCTTACAATAGACACGTCAAAAATGTTTGTTTTGTTTTCCAGTTCCCTTTTTCTTATGCATATTTTATTATTATTGATATTTTAGAGTGAATTTAATATCTATTGATTATTTTAGATGAATGTTCATTTGAGGCTTTTTTTTCTACCAATTATTGGATGGAATACCTGCGATTTGGACAGAGCTTTAATTCAAAACTGGACTAAAAGTCTTGCTAAAAGCAGCCATGTATTTTTATTTATGTTTAAAAATTACTATTTTTAAGGAAATCGATAATTTGATTCATTTTGTATCTATTATCACATCTTTTATTGGACTTTACCCCAGGGACTTTACCTCAGGGCCAACTTGCTTCGGCTCATACAAAATACCAATAGCAAAACAGGTAAGCGAACCAACTCAAGACGTCCATGACCATCTTCCAGAAAATAAATTGGCGTAGTCAGAATAAGCTTAACATCATTTCATTTTTATTCAAGAGTTGAAGCTGAATTGTAATGGGATCTTCTCCAAATTGCGCCCACGTTTCGATGTTTGCCATACTCGCTCACAGACTTATCGTATTTTGAGTACCAGGCAGTGGGGCAAGATTCCAGACTATGTCAGACTTTCATAACATTGGCCATCGCGATTCGTTCAGACAACGAAATATGCCGCAACTATTAAACTATTGACCCTTATTGGACTTAGGAGCGCTGAATACCAGCAGGGTGTGGGATTTCTGGGTCTATATCCGATAGCATATGAAATTAGTGGGCACATGCGCTGGTACTGTTCTAGCTCTTCTCGGGAAATCCGACGTATTTGACCTACACTCCCCACTAGTCCTCCAACCTGAAACATCGTATGTACGGGATGTAATTCATGGATATCGAAACAGCGCAGATTTGCGTAGAGGGAATCAATTACTTACGATCTTTTTTCGTTTCTGTTTAGGACCAATTCACTCTTAGGAAATGTTGGTGGCCCTTTGCACAGCGATTATAATTCTAAATTGTGGACACCCCGTTTGATTACGTTTTAAAATAAACAAGGTGAAAATTTTCCCCTTGTAAACAATTTATCGTAGTTCCTTGGCAACGAGAATCGTACCATAAGTCTTGTACACAGCACGGTATACAGAAAACAAGGTAGGCTCGTTAGAAAAATAACACTTCGAATGTGACGCATATTTTATCGCCACATGTTGGAGTACACAAGTAAGCATGCTGCGACCGTATAGCATCGTCTCGGTCCAGCTTGTGCGAAGATAGCAGTGACGTCACATGTTTATATTCAAACTGAATGTTTACATACGTGATGAGCCTGCCTTGTTTTTTGTATGCCGTGGTACACAGCTAGTATCAAAATTGAATTGCCATAGTTGATTTATGGCTAGCGTAAAAAGCTGGATAGAATACTTCTAGGTGGGATTCAAATTGTTGTTTGAAAGTAAAATGCTGAATTTTGTTTTCCTTAGGGCCTTCTTCACTCTTAAGTGGTGCTTACTCATGCACTTACTCATGCACTTACGCACTTACTCATGCACTCACGCGCTCAAAAAAGACTTGACTGATTACATTTTCACTCTAAGCCTCATGTCTCAAATATTAAGTCGGACCACTTTTGTTACAAGTGGGATATCCCAAAAATTGAGTTAAAGATACTTTTTGTTTTCTGTGAAACATTTCTTACAAAACACTGAAGACGTTTTGTAGAATAAAACTAAATACGTAGGTATTTATCGACTTAGAATGGAGTTATGTAGTAGGCGTTAATAGTAAAATGTGTAATATAACATTAAGTCTCAAGGTCACTCTCCACGGAATCCAAACTTCAAAGCACTCGCGCTTTCGGGGGCACACCACTCGATACAGAAGCAACACACAACTGTCATTTTTATTATTTCACGCATGCTGTGACGCAGCAAAGCTAATTCAACAAAAAGGACAGTTGTGCGTCGCCTTCGTATCGAGTGGTGTGCCCCCGAAAACGCGAGCATTTGGAAACTTGGATTCCGTGAGGAGTGACCTTAAAAGCAGTGTTTCCAGTTTGTTCACCGGCGCAGCCGAAATTTTCTGATAATATAAAGAATGGTATAAGTTTAAATTAGTTTCGAAATTCCGCGAAATTCCGTTGGAAATTAACGAAACGAAATCAAAAAATTAGGTTTTGCCATGCTAAAATTCCGCGAAATTGAGCGGAGTTTCGTTTCGAACCACCTGAAACGATTTTTTTCGAAATATCGCATATGCTCGTACATACATCAGCGAATCCACCAGAAGCGGTCTCTTCAGCAGCGTTCTCAGCGAAGTTACGCCGAAATGTTGATGAAGGCCGCTTCTCCAGTCGTTTATGGCACCATTTACTCGTCTCTTCCTTTGGACGATCAAGGTAGCTCTGGCTCTGACGTTGGAAATGGGGTTCCCTTTGTTTTCAATGGCTTAACGAGGAAGAGAATAAAACAGAGCCATCGACCCTCGAAAAAGCCTAGAAAACAGCCTTAAAGTGAGCCTTAATGTAACATGGTCAAATTCAAAGTGGCTGGAAATAGGATGATCGAGAGTTTCCACCGCTTCCGGGAACATCTAAAATCCCAGATGCCCCCAATTTTGCGAATTCTCAGCCGGAAAGAGAGCATAGAGTGCGAGCAGACGAACCGCCAAGCGCTCCAAAGCTCACACTTTCTGGCATCGTGGAGCTCATCCTGAACTTCTTTGATGCTTTCGACCCCGTGAAGAACATGATCGAAACTGTTCTTCCTACTCTGACTCCTCTCCTGAAGCAGCTGGTTTCAAAAATGCCCCTCCTCGAGTCATTTGTATCCTTCGATGGCTTATTTCGTCAATAAGGCTAACATGGTTTCGATTCTACAGTAGAACTGTAGAATATTTCCAAAATCAGATATTTTTAAATTTTTAGTAAAAAATTACAATGCGATGCTTTTGCTGTATGTAAAGCATGGCTAACACCTTCCTTTTTCGGATTTTAACATAATCCGTCGCGATCGGGCAAATCGATATGGAGGGGTGCTTTTAGGGATCAAAAATGTTATTTTGAAACTATAATAATTTGAAAATCAAAACACAATCTTTTCGATAAAATTGTATCACAATATTGATCAATTTTTGGCGAGACAAAGTTTGCCGGTTCAGCTAGTTGCCTCATTAGAGTGATTCAAATTTTGACTTTTTTGCTCCCCTATGCTTAAACGATGGCATTTGCTATTTTAATAATCGTCCTAAATTTTTAGCTAATTTGGATGTAATTTGACTGAGCACAAGCAGTTTGAAGCTTATATGAAAATTACTATGAAAACAGTAACTTTTGCGAAAAACCATTCCCCATCATTGCCCATTAGGCTGTAAAAATGTATGATTACGTTAGCAACATGGGAATTTAACAAGGGAATATATCGTCGTTGTTGCTAAACGATTTGATGCTGGCAACAAAAGTTATTAGGGAAATACTGAATTGTGGGAAATTCAATTTAACACGTAAAAGAATAACATCAATATCAATAATGAGCATTTCTGTTTTCTTTATAATTTTGCTCACAAAAGTCAGATTGCTTCGCAACAACAACTGACTTTCAGCTTAGGATCTATTCTATGATAGCGATGTGTTAAATATATTCAAATAGATTCTGGGCTACTTCACGAAACGATCCTTTACATAAGTGGCATTTCTCATAGTAATTTTCATATAACCTTCAAATGGCACGTGCACAATCAAATTACATCCAAATCAGCTAAAAATTTGGGAGGACTATTAAAACAGCAAAAACAATCGTTTAAGCACAGGGGAGCGAAAAAGTCAAAATTTGAATCACTCTATTGCCTCATAGTTTGGTACTGCTTACTACGTCTTGACTGTTAAATGGCTCAACTGATTAGTGCTTTCAATTATGGTTCTTACTACTGACGCAAAATTATAAATGCACCGATTACGCCAAAATCGCAGAGGCCCCACCATTACCAGAACACTGCATGTGCTTCTGACATAAAAGGTTTGATCAAATACGCTTTTTACTTCAATATATCATATTACCTCCGTTCGAACTATGTTTTATGTGGTTCATATCCAGTAAGATTGTTTTTTTTTTTTTTTTATCTATTGCATTTATTTGACAGGCTCAGGCGTGTATAACACTTAACGGAGCCGAGATTCTTTTTGATATTTACAATTGATATCATTATTATTTGCAGTTAGTACGAGGAAGGGATATAGACCAAGATACTCGTGGCGACTCAAGGTTAGATTACGTAATTTAAGGATGGACGGGGTGGGATTTAGGTTTGAGGTATTTCAGCTGCTCATCCGGGTATTTGACATGACTGGTGTAGCGTAGCGTCGTGCTCGAGGTATGGTTCTTCAGGGAGCATCTTCCGGATGGCCAGAGCTTCATAGTACACGGAACAATAAGACAGAGACAAGAAAAAAACTGAGAAAGAAAAAATGAGGTTTTAGACTTTGATGTCAGACGAGCAAAGAAAGGCATAGATGGCCTGCATATAAACCACATCGCGATCTCCCAAAACACCTCGAACTTCCCTGAAGGGTTGTTTACCTCGGGCCACAAGGGTATCCAATAGTTGCATTCTTGACGCGTCATTTTCCGTGCAAAACCAAACTACGTGATCGATGTCATCGTAACCGGCTCCGCACCTACATAGATTGCTATCAACCAGTTTAATCCTGTGGAGATGTGCGTTTAGTGAATAGTGATTAGACATAAGCCTCGACATCGTGCGAATGAAGCCTCGACTTAAGTCCTCACCTCTGAACCACGCTCGCCCAGAAACTTTTGGAATTATGGAAAATAGCCACCGTCCAAGTTCATTGTGTGACCAATTAATTTGCCAGTTTTGAAGAGTACTCTGACGGACTAAGGGGAAAAACTCGTTATTCGAGATTTGTCTATCATAAACATCACCTTCCTGTGCGCCCACCTTTGCTAGCGAGTCCGCCTTCTCATTGCCATAGATTAGGCAATGGGATGGGACCCATACAAAGGTAATCTTGAATGATCTTTCGACCAAATCACGCATCTGCTCTCTTATGTTTGCAAGAAAGTAAGATGCGTGCTTAACTGGTTTCATCGATCGGAGTGCCTCGATAGAACTAAGACTATCCGAGAAGATGAAATAATGGTCTACGGGCTGATCGGAAATTATCCCCAAAGCGAAATTAATTGCTGCCAGCTCAGCAACATACACCGAACACGGTTCTTGAAGTTTTCGGAAGGTGGTAGAATTTTCATTGAAAACACCGAAGCCAGTGGATCCGTTGATGCGAGAACCATCAGTGAAGTATCTGTTATTGCAATTGACATGTTCATATTTTTCAGAAAAATAAGGGAATAGAAAGACGTCGAAGATGATCTGGTATTCCTTGAATAGCATGTTTCATGGACAGATCGTATTCAATTGAGGAACTGTCGTTGGTGTAGTGAACTCGAGGTGGGTTATAACATGGAAGACAAAGATCTGACGATATGTAGTTGAGATAGACTCTCAGAAATCTTGAATGTCGAATCAGTTCAAGCATATTATCGAAGTTTTCTAAGACAAGTGTGTTACTTGTTCCACATTTGATCAGAATTCTTAGTGAGAGCTCCCAGTAACGGTGCTTTAAAGGAGTGACTCCAGCAAGCACCTCCAGGCTCATGTTATGCGTTGAATGCATACAGCCAAGGGCAATACGCAAACAACGATATTGAATTCGTTCCAATTTAATAAGGTGGCAATCAGCTGCTGAGAGGAAGCAGAAAGAGCCGTACTCTAAAACAGAGAGAATAGTCGTTCTATATAGTTTGATGAGATCTTCCGGGTGTGCGCCCCACCATGTTCCGGAGATAGAACGTAGAAAATGGATCCTTTTTCGGCATTTCTCTATCAAATACTCAATATGGAGTTTCCAAGTACATTTGGAATCAAACACGACCCCAAGGTATTTAGAAGATAACGATTGGTTGATGTCATCATTCAACAGCTTGAGTTTCAGTTGAGCAGGATACCGCTTCTTAGTAAACACAACCAACTGAGTTTTTTGCGGTGAAAACTCGATCCCTAAATGTCTGGCCCAAACAGTCAGACTATCTAGGGTACTTTGCAATGGTCTTTGCAAGACATCTGCACATGAACCTCTTAGAGAGACCACGGCATCATCTGCAAGTTGTCTAAGCGTGCATTGTCCTTCCAAACAATTGTCAATATCTTTTACATAGAAATTATAAAGCAAGGGACTTAAACATGATCCTTGGGGAAGGCCCATGTAGCTATTTCTGGAAGTTGTAAGTGTGCCGAGAGTAAAGTTCATATGTTTCACTGACAACAAATTGTACAAGAAATTATTTAGAATGACGGGTAATCCATTACTGTGCAAGTTTTCTGACAGTACTTCTAAGGAAACTGAATCAAATGCGCCCTTAATATCCAAGAAAACTGAAGCCAGTTGCTCCTTGTGTGCAAAGGCCAGATGTATATCTGAAGAGAGCAGCGCTAGACAATCGTTTGTTCCTTTACCTTTTCTAAAGCCAAACTGAGTATTTGATAGTAATGCATTTTGCTCGACCCAATGGTCGATTCTTGAAAGAATCATTTTTTCCAATAACTTTCTCATGCATGATAGCATGGCAATCGGTCGGTATGAATTGTGATTAGACGCTGGTTTCCCAGGCTTTTGAATAGCTATTACTTTGACCTGTCGCCATTCTGGAGGTACGATGTTGTACTCCATGAAGCAGTTGTACAGGTCAAGTAATCGTCTTTTTGCGATATCTGGAAGATTTTAAGAAGATTGAATTTGATGTTATCGCGTCCCGGAGCAGAGTTGTTCGATGAAAGAAGAGACATAGATAGTTCCAGCATTGAGAATGGTCCACCCAGAGAACCGGGATCAAGGGTTGATTCTCGAAATAGCGGCTCAGCTGGTACGGAATCTGGACAGACCTTTTTCGCGAAGTTGAATATCCATCGATTGGAGTATTCGTCACTCTCGTTGGTGGGAACGCGGTTCCGCATGTTGCGAGCCGTTTTCCAAAGCGTTGACATTGAGGTTTCTCGTGATAGTCCCTCGACAAAACGTCGCCAGTAGCTACGTTTTTTAGCCTTAAGAAGATTTTTGAGCTTTCTTTCCAGTCTCAAATACTCCTCAAACAGCCCAGACCTTCCGTGTTTACGGAAAGCCTTGAAGGCATCAGATTTCTCAGAATACAACTTAGTACATTCATCATCCCATCCTGGAGTGGCTGGTCTTCTTATGATAGATGTACTTGGAACCCGTCGTTGCTGAGCTTCTAGTGCGCTTTTATGAATTAATTCGGTAAGAAATCGATACTCATCCAGTGGTGGAAGAACATCGGTTGATTCAATACCAATTTTTACCGCCGATGTAAATTTTTGCCAGTCAATGTTTCTCGTGAGGTCGAAAGGGACATTAACTGGAGCTGATCTTTGATAGCCACTTTTGATTGTAGTGACTATCGGCATATGGTCACTACCATGGGGATCTTGAATTACCTTCCACGTGCAATCTAATGATAGTGAATTTGAACATAATGACAGATCAATACGGCTTTGTTGACCATTTGGTCCTATTCGAGTTACTTCACCAGTGTTCAAAATATTCAAATTGAAATCGTCGCACAAATCATAGAAAACATGCGCTCTGTTGTCGTCTATGGTTTCGCCCCATGCAGTACCATGTGCATTCATATCACCCAGTATTAAAACTGGAGATGATAAAAGAGAGACTGCGCTCCAAAGTTGTCGACGATTAAGAGATGCGTTTGGTGGAATATAAACTGAAGCTATGCAAAGGTCTTTATTCTTTACAGTTACTTGGCAAGCGACGATTTCTAAGCCATTAACAACCGGAATGGGGATTCTGTAGAAGGGGTAACATTTCTTGATTCCCAAAAGAACGCCACCATAGTTATCACCCCATTCTTGGCGAATAATGTTAAACTCGTGGAAGTTGATTTCATCTTCAGAAGAAAGCCATGTTTCACAGAGTGCAAATTTATCGCAATCGCAGTTGCGAATCAAAAATTTGAACACGTCTAATTTATTTCTTAAACTATGACAGTTCCACTGCAGCATACTGATCGTATCTTGCAAGGCCGTATTATCCATCGAAAGATACGATTTCTGCAAGAAGAGACAGTCAATTGCTTCAGATAAGTTTCTACTGTTGGCATAAAGAGGTCAATAATTGCCCTCATAGAATTTGGTATATTGAAAAGTTTCAAAATACGGTCCACAAGGTCCTTAAAGGATATCAATCCTCGCTTGGACGAGATTCTTTCATTGGAAGTGCGAGTTGCAGTTTCCTGCTTAGTGATATTCTTAGACTGATGTTTTTTGGGAACATCAGTTTTAGGTAATGGTGGGAACGTCTTACTGCAACATGGATCAAACGGAGCAGTATAGACAGGCTGCTTCGGGTTTTGAATAATCCCCATTACCAACAGATTTTGACAAGCCTTTGTGAATGATTTTGTTTTCTTACGGCGCAATCCCGGGGAAGACGGTTTCTTCCTCTTTTCGGGCACGTGTACCTCCGCAGAATCATCCAAATCGGCTACATCAGAGTCCGATTCATCAATGGAAATGGAACCATAGTAGTCACTAACTGGAACGGTAGCAGAAATAGCAGCCGTTGCGTTGGAAGTTGCGGGGATGTCTTGCGACTTTAGCATTTCTGCATACGACTGCTTGGAGCGCTGTACCAACGAGCGCTTCACTTTTAGGGTGCGCTTTTTGTACACCGGGCAATCTTGCAAACCATGGGAAGGATCCAGTCCACAATAAGCACATTTTGTAGCTTGTTGTTGGCAGGACTCCTCCCTATGCTTCTCAAAACACTTGCCACAACGGGGCTTGTTATCGCAAAACTCGGCAGTGTGCCCCAACTGTTTGCAGTTGGTACAATTGAATACCCTTGGCACAAAAAGACGCACCGGAAATAACAAATTCTCTATATCTACATACTTTGGGAGAATCGAGCCGGCGAATGTCACCCGTAGAGAACCTGATTTGGAATACACTTTTTTACCATCTACTATAGTTGCTGAATGCAATTCCTTGCAATCCAGAATATCCACAGTAGACTGCAGGGCATTCTTCAAACGACCTTTTCCTGCAAGTACATCCTTGCAAGTCAGGCTCGCTGCGGTAATTACGCCTTCGATCTCGACCTCCCGCGAGGGCACATAAACCAAATATTCCACATTATAGTTCTGGTCTTTTGCGATATCATTTGCGACCTGATACGTAGGTGCGGTTACACGTAGTTTGTTCCGATTAATCTGATGGAAATCAGTTTTCGGAAAACGACGCGTCAAATCCCGCTTAATTCCTAGGAAATCAATACTTTTTACTTTCTGCCGAAAGTAAACAACCCAAGGCCCAGGAGAAGTTGCTTGATAGAAACGCGTGCGGACAACATTATCTTTTGGGGGCGTTTCGCCCCCGTTTTCTTCGTCCATTAAACTTAGATTGAATCAATAAAAAAAATAAAAAATCGAGACTCAATACTAAACTAATTCAATTCTTTAGAAAATGTACCAATGAAAGAAAAAAAAAATTGAGTTTGAAAAAAAAAAAAAAATCTTGGTGAAAAAAAAATATAGAGAAAAAACGGTCACCCTATTTTGGTCACACTCTAAGCCAGCCGACGGTAACTGGCGGCAGGCGAACAACAGCTCAGTCACTGCTGTGTGCCGAGCACAAAGAGGATAGAGAAACAAAGTGATTTGATTCTGGTATACTTATACGGTCCCGTTCGGTAGGTAGCCGTCGATGTTGTTGATCCTCTTCTTGATGGGAAATGATGATATTGAACGGATTTCAGGTGGTGATAACTCGTTGGTTTATCACTAATTTTTATGTACGCACGGCCTTTATCGCACGCACAGCTTCTTCGCGATCGCGAATCGCCTACGGCAACAACAATATTTCCACAGTGGGATAGCGCAGCAGGGACCATGTCCAAGGGCTTGACGACCCCTCCCCAGCCGTCTGTGAGTCAGGGGGTTCTGCCTAGGAGGTGGTGGGGTTAACAGGGGGCGCTGTTAATTCCCTCCCAAAAACCACATATCCGCAAGCAAACCTTATCAAGCGACCGTGTGCCGCTTAAAGCATACAAGCCCCTAACCCCGAATCCCAAGGTGTCAGGCGACCCGTGCCGAAGGGATGAATGGCCTGGGGGGTGAAACAATTAGCCAGGTCGTTAACGGAGCCTGTGGAGGTTCCACAGAGTGAGGGCTGCTTCGGCGGCAAGCGGGTGGCAGTGGGGGGTACCCACACACCCCAAGTGGTGCACATGAGGTGCAAGCGAATGGGAGTTGGGGTATTACTCGTAATACCCCCACAGAATGAGGACCGAGTGTATGGGTGAGCACACAAGTAAGTCTCGCACGGTACGCATGGTCAGTAGTGTTAGAATGACTGAAGTCTGGTGAGGCCTGGCAGGAGTGTCAGGGGCAGATACCTCTGCGGCACCTCAGAAGTAGGGGACACGAAAGTCTCGCTGCGTCTGGCAGGAGTGTCAGGGGGTTGATGCTTCTGCGGCACCTCAGAAATCGGAGACATGTAAGGTAGTGGTGTGACCCCGTCCCAGGATGGGGAGACCACCACATTGGCTGAGGACTACCTGGGCTTGAAACGTCAATGGGTGGGTGCTACCGGCATAGTACCTTATGGAGTCCTATTGACAGTATCAAAGCCCGGGTAGGTGAGTGTTAGGCACGCTTGACGTGCCGGGTGTTCCACGCCCAAACGATGCACAGGAGGTGCACAGAGTGGATAAAATGGGAGATGGGGTATTACAACCCCACTGAGTGAGTGACTGAATGTCAAAGAGAGTGGTGCACAAGTGGTGCAAGCGATTGGGACTGAATGTATGAGCGAGCACACAAGTTAGACTCGCATGGTACGTATGGTCAGAGTGGCTGCTTAGGCAGTAGTGTGATCCGGCTGTCAGGGACGGAATGAGTGAAGTCTCGCTAGGCCTGGCAGGAGTGTCGGGGGGCAGATACCTCTGCGGCACCTCAGAAGTAGGGGACACGAAAGTCTCGCTATGACTGGCAGGAGTGTCAGGGGGTTGATGCCTCTGCGGCACCTCAGAAATAGGAGACATGAAAGGGTCTGCCTCGTAGCTGAGGTAGGAGCGGCATAGGAGCCACCAACCTAGGGTCGCCTCCGGCTTGGTAGACAAGTGGTGCCACCCTGTTGCAGGATGGGGTGAACACCACACTGAGTGAGGACTGCCTATGCTGTGAGATGGCGGCATGGTACCCCTGCAGGGTACCTGTTGTACCCTTGCAGTCATTCAAGCAGCATAGGTAGGTGAGTGTTGGGGCACATGTGGTGCCAGTGTGTCTTGTGCAAATGTGTTGCATTGGGAGTGTCGAAGAGTTGAGGCGCATACGTGCACTTGTGTACGTCATGGAGGGGCGCAATGCCCAATAGTCATCCCCCGAAGTATTGCTTAATTGCGGGCCGGGGGAATGACTGGAGAGGAAGGAGTTGGTTTTAGTGGGTCGGGAGTGGTGATCCCATCCCACACTACCTGGGTTCGCCTCCCCAGGTGTCTGTTTGCAGATTTCCATTACCTTCGTTAAAAAAAAAAAAAAAAAAAAAAAAAAAAAAAAAACAGTGGGATAGCGCGGGATATAAAAACAACTCACTTATTTGAGAAAAAAAACTCACTTGGAATAGAGCAATTGCCTGCGATGAGACACGGTCCTTCACAACCGGCTGCTTCAAGCGATCGGCAAAGAATGACAGTAAGATTATTTATAAAACTAAAATAATGTGTAAATAAACGTTGGAAAAATGACCAAAATACCATGGAAACCCTAGAAACTGAAGAATTTCATAGAATATCAAATTAGTTCTGGGACTTCAAAATTATCTGACAAAACATCCTGAAAATTCTTGAAACTTATAAATCACCTGGGACCTCTTGCAAGTATATTCCTAGTCTATAGCTGGCACAATATATGTATAAAGTCAATTGTTACGATTTTTTGTTCAAATCCATCAATGATTTGTAGTATCGAATGACACCAAAATAAAGAAATTTTCCTCCTCTTATATTCAAACATTGTTCAAATTCAAATTTTATTGGGAATTATCAAAGTTGTCATTATGGCTCTGAGTAGTCCCCAGTCTTAGTCTCGAATTTCCTACAATCGATTCCAAAACGTACAAAAGCAATATGTCCTGCGGCGATAAACAGACAAATTCGATCGGGTGCTCTTTATCTACTCACTCTCAACATCAGCTGCAGCACAGCACATAACCATCATCTGTAGGGTATTTGTTCGTGCAAGACTAGTAATAGTGGTATTACTTGGCGACACGCCTTGCTAAGCAACCATAAGCTCCGCTGTCTGTGCCCCATAAGACGACGTTCTAAATCAAGCCGGGGGAAAACTTTCTCCGGTCCCTTCCCTAGTGGAGTGCGATATTGCATCTGTTGACTCCCCGTAAAAATATCTTAAACTCAATTTCCACTCGTGAGTCGTGCAAAAGCGTGCAGCGAGCAATACCGATGGAAAGGGGACAACATAATTGCACTTGTGCGACACGAAGGAAGGAGGTATCGGACAGGTTGCTACCGAAAAATTCGTAGGGGCGTTTCTTCGGCGATTGAATCTGAAATTTTCCAGGAAAAATTTCTGGTCTGGAAATCGAAGTGAATTTCTGTGCTTATCGAGCTGTAAACATCGTCTCAAATCCCATGGAAGTCACCCGAAAGAAAAAGGGGAAGGGAAATTTTCAAAGAGATGGATCCAATATAACGGTTTCTTGCGTATTTATCTTTCGGCGTTGTCACGTGAAGCAAATCTCTCAAGAGTGTCTTTGAGTATTTATCGCATTTTATTCTGGTGTGACGTTGTCAGTTGGCACACTCGAGTAAGCCTACACAGTCATCCCCTCACCGAAATGATAGAAATTGGAAAATTGCTGTTTGATTATGCCCTGAGATATGATTTGCACTTCATTTTCGAGATAATACCACCCTGTAACAGGGGATGTATTTTGAGATTATGCTGCCACTGTTGTTACATCGGGTGATGGCGGCTGCTAGAATTCCCATCGGATGAGTCATTTCGATTTCTTTTCCTATGTCTCTGATGTTATCTATTAAATTTAATTTATTATTCAGGGGTAAGGGTTGTGGGGACACTATTGAAGTTCAGTTGACTTTTATTTTATGGCGACTTAAGCACAACATCAACAACTTTTTCCAATCAACCTAGAAGAAAATTCAAAACTTTTGCGCTGTGTAAACAGTTGGTTGAAAACTTCGTGTCGCTGAGTACGACACCCAAACATTCCACTCTCTGTTTCAAACAGCAATGGTTGATAAAACTTTTTTGTGCGGATCTGATTTCAATAGCAACAAGGAACAAGGAAAAATTGAGCATGTAGGTACTGGTCTAGCTAGAGTCGAGTCAACACAAAAGGCGGCAACATTCAATAAAAGGAGATTTACGATCGTTGTAAGAGACCAATCATTGTAAAAGACTCAACTGTGCGCCCGTTGTCAAAATTCGGAGTCCTTTTCAACAGCATGTCTCAAATTGTATATCTGAATTTTCTTTGATATCAGGTAAAATTATTCTTTAAACCTATATAATAAAAATGAAATGGTCTGTGTTCGTATCCGCATAACTCGAAAACGGCTGGATGGATTTTCTTCATTCCTTCAACAGTTACGTTCGTCATAGTTTCCGACGGGTTTATATGATATTTCCTCATGTGAAAATCATATGTAAAGTTGAGTAAATCGTGAAAAACTAAAATTAAGATTTGTATGGGTAGTTCAGAACGCGCATTTTCGCCTACTATGCAGGACAACGTCTGCCGGGTCCACTAGTATGTTTTAATTATTTGAAACTAGCGAAAGAAACCCAGCTTTGCCAGGGTGTTGCAAATGTCACAATGAACTATTTGCAGCACCGCACTCTAGATCAATTTCCGTGCTTTGTTTTGTTTTCCTCAACAGATGATCCAAAATTGTAATCTAATGATTTTTTACATTTCCCCGTTAAAATAAACCAACTTTTTGTTCATACAAACCTTGCGGATCCAAAAACGAATCGATTAGGGAAAAAAACATTGCAGATCGGTCAACCCGTTCGCGAGTTAAATCGTCAGGAAGGAAGTCTCAACTCACTTTTATTATATAGAAGACTAGAAGAAGGGGGCCCTCCTTCGCGCGGCTACAAAGCAAGACCATGCTGAAGGTGGCTGGGTTCGATTCCCGGTGCCGGTCTAGACAATTTTCGGATTGGAAATTGTCTCGATTTTCCTGGGCATAAAAGTATCATCGTGTTAGCCTCATGATATACGAATGCAAAAGTGGTAACCTGGCTTAGAAACCTCGCAGTTAATAACTGTGGAAGTGCTTAATGAACACTAAGCTGCGAGGCGGCTCTGTCCCAGTGTGGGGATGTAGTGCCAATAAGAAGAAGAAGAAGAAGATTAGCTAGAGATTACTGCATAATTGAAATCCCGTCTAGGAATTTTCCGTTAGATTTTCAGCTACCATTATGTAATAAGTAATTCTTGCTGCTGAGTATTTTGATTTTTTTTTTTTGTAGTTTTCAATTGATCAGATTTCGAAAAGTTTTTTGTGTTAATCAATAATATAAAATTCAACGCATGTTCATTTTTTTTTTTCAAGTCATTGGCATTGTACAAAAATACATATGAGAGAGTTAGTTTAAAATGTATTGCGAGAGTTCGGCTACGTGCCCGGTGCTCGGAATTTCGTTTCATCGGTACCCGCTAAGCTGCGGAAGACGACGGAGAACCTTCGTAGCTTAGTAGGGAAAGCACCTGTCTAGCGTACTGGTTTCGTGAGATCAAACCCCACCGAAGGGAGCGGTTACCCTCCAATACCCTTTCCGAACTAAATCTATCACATGTTGTGCATATGCATAATCGAGTTTCAAATTAGTTTTGAAAAACGGAATAAAGTCAAACAATCTGTGCAATTTTATCCAACGTTTAGAGTATTTTATTCGCCCTTCTTAAGAGATTCAAAACGTTTTTTTTCGAAACTGTTTTTTACATAAATTTTTCGTATGCTAAGTATACTTAAAGGCTATAATATCACTCCACAACCGAACTTTTGACAGAAAGCTTGGAGACCCATAGTGTAAAATATCGATCAACCCAGCTCGACAAACTGAGGTGATGTCTGTGTGTACGGTGTGTACAATTTGTGTGTATGTATGTGTGTGTATGCTTACAACGGTTGTGTACTATTTCTCCGAAAAACATTTCGCGGAATTTTGTTTCGCGTTGCGACATTCCGCGGAATGTATCAACTCTCCGAAACACGTTTCGCGGAATGCACCTTTTCTCCGAAAAACATTTCGCGGAATGTACCTTTTCACCGAAAACCATTCCGCGGAATGTCATTTGGCGGAATTCAGGAATTATCATTCAAATATTTACCGATTTCTGCTTAATTACATGAAATCTGGGCTATTTTTTGGATTTAATGCAAACCCGACATAATTTAATTATTTAAGCCCGCACAAAAGTTTTCCCCGAAAAATTCAAACAAGATATTTTCTTGTTCCCTTTAAACTGAAGAAAATGTAAGCCCAAACAACGAACTAGCCTCACAATTAACAAAACTGAATAAAATAATTTTCAGTATTTTATTTTTTTAAACCCGTATCCGACCCGTACCCGATTTTTTTTATCACACAAACTCGTACCCGACCCGAACCCGATATTGTACTAATTTTTCAAACCCGAACCCATCGGGTTCGACTCGGGTTGCGGGTTTCAAAACCTGAAACCCCACCATATCTACCGCCCGTTACAAGGCGGAAGGAGTTGATAATGCCTTCTCTAAAAGAACTCGTCTGTCCGGTATAAAGCAAAGGGAGAGGTAACGCCTTCTTTAAATGGATGCATCTGCCTGGTATAAGGCGAAAGGAGTTGATAATGCCTTCTTTAAAAGAACGCGTCTGCCGGATATAAAGCGAAGGGAGGGATAACGCCTTCTTTAAATGGATGCATCTGCCCGGTATAAGGCGAAAGGAGTTGATAATGCCTTCTTTAAAAGAATGCATCTGCCCGGTATAAGACGGAGGCAGGGGTAACGCCTTCTTCAAATGGATGCATCTGCCCGGTATAAGACGAAGGAGGGGGGAAGGCGGTAACGCCTTTTTTGAATGGATGCATCTGCCCGGTATAAGTCGAATGGAGGGGTAACGCCTTCTTTAAATGGATGCATCTGCTCGGTATAAGGCGAAAGGAGTTGATAATGCCTTATTCAAAAGAATGCGTCTGCCCGGTATAAGGCGAAAGGAGGGGTTACGTCTTCCTTAAATGGATGCATCTGCCCGGTATAAGGCGAAAGGAGTTGATAATGCTTTCTTTAAAATAACGCGCCTGTCCGGTATAAGACGATGAGAGGGGTAACATCTTCTTTAAATGGGTGTATCAGCCCGGTATAAGGGGCAATTGAAACTATTTCTAAATATTCTGGGAGACGTTCCATAGCCGTGCGTGTAGAGGCGTGACTGCCAAGCAAGACTATGCTGAAGGAGGCTGGGTTCAACTTCTGACCCGGTCTAGGAAATTTATCGACATTTTTTTTCGGCTTTTATAAAAGTTTCAACGTGTTAATCTCGTGTTAAACGAATGCAAAAAAAATGTTAACCAAGTTAGAAGCCTTACAAGTAATTATTGTGGGAATGCTGAATGAACAAAGGCTATTATTATTATTATTCCGCGAAATGGTGAATTCCGCGAAGTGGTACATTCCGCGAAATGGTACATTCCGCCAAAAGTCATTCGGCGAAAAGGTACAAACCGCCAAATGTCGTACCGCGAAAAGTTACAAACCGCTAAATGTCATTCCGCGAAAATGAATTCCGCGAAATAGTTTTCGGTGTAATGTTATACAATCGCTTACAACATTTCGAAGACACACTTTTTGGAACATGGCATTGGCCGATTTATTTACAACGGATTTCAATCGGGGAATCCTGTCATATTGGATGTTATTAAAAATTAACCAGATCGGACTATGGAATCAAACTGGGCTCTATGGCAAAAAATTATTTATTTTGTGCAAAGCTAAAACACTAACTCATATTTTTTTAAATATCCCTAGCAGCACACTTGTTCCACATGGGTCATTGCAACTTATATGTGACCAGATTCAGTCACAATCAAGTTGCTGCAACCATTTTTGTCTGACTTGTGCTGCTCGGGATCTAACGCACGAGAAAGATACCAACTCCGCTAGGTGGATTAATCACCGCTAGGTGTTTCGCCCTTCTCGTAGGGAAGGGCTGTTTGGCCGAAAACGAAAACCATTCGGCCGAATGCCACTTGGTGGAAAGTTGTTGAATATACCATTTGGCCGAACAGACCATTAGGCCGAAAGTCATTTGGCCGAATAGGTCATTTGACCGAACAAGTCGTTTGGCCGAACAGATCATTAGACCGAATAGATCGTCTGGCCGAATAGGCAATTGGGCGAATTGGTCATTTGGCCGATTAGGTGATTTGGCCGAATAGGTCATTCGGCAAAATAGGTCATTTGACGTCTCACTTCTCAATAATCATTTCTCACTACTCACTGCTAAAAGAGAGAACTCTCTCCTTTCTTCGCTCTTCCCACGTTTCACAGTGAGAAGTGAGAAATGAGAATTGAAGCGTCTCATTTCTCTCTCCTCATTTCACACTTCTTGTTTTTACTGTGAAAAGTGAGTAGCGCAAAATAAGAAGTGAGAGGTCTCACTACTCACTTCGCACTTCTCACTTTTCACAGCATGAAATAATTAGAGAGAAGTGAGACGAGAATTGGTCATTTGGCCGAAGAGGATATTTAGCCGAATTGATCATTTAGCCGACCATCTGTCCATCTGAGCATCTGTAGTTTTAAGGGAACTACTTCTACTTTTTTACTATTATTCAATGATGGAAAAGAAGAACCAAATGCGAATTAGAATGGAATATAGTTTGTCACAATTCCATATCCATACGTTTAAACATTCTTGGTTTTCTAAAATGTGATGAAAGTAATAATGAAGCTATAGCTATAGTTGCAACTCGGCAATCCTCATTGGATAAACGTACAACGCGTGCTGCAAAAATCATCTTTTTGCAACTAGTTGCACAAACTACTATTATGCAACCCATTCGAGTTGCATAATTTAATGCCCAGCACCCATTTCGTTGGTATGAAAAAATAAGCCGTAATCAGGAATAGAAAAATAATATGATGTGCAAAAAATTACGCATTTAGCCAACAAAATTAATTGAGAACCACAAGCTGTAAAATGCATCTTCTGATTCGGAATCAAAACCAATATTTACAATTTGAATCACTGCCCATTTCACTCCGTATGTACAGTCCTTAATTGAGCAGTTTCATTTATATTAGCTCTAAAATTATTCGCACTCAAAAAGAAGTTGTATGTCATTATATGTTCATGGAATGACAGAAGACGAGGGAGGTCTAAGAAAATTTAAGGTGACTCGGAGAGGCACTACAAACCGTGTTATTTTTCCTATCTGTTGTCTCTTCCTAGCATTGTCACCTCGTAATTTTGGAGCGGTTTTCGGTTTTCAGTTGTTTGATGAAACTGTAAATGTATCAACATGTAGAATGCGAGTAAGCACGCGCCGGTGATACTTTTTCATAATCAAATTTGTTGTAGAAAAAAAGTAAATCGTTCAATGATGAAAATGATGACGATTTGATGATTGTTCGTCCCTACCGGATCATGTTAAAGATGTCAAAAATAATTGATTATCACATTTAACTTCCTTCAGATTGGAATGAACATGGCAGCCATACCTGACAAATGACACATTGAAATCTCGTCCAACATACTCGAATACGTTTTTCCGAGCGAACCGTCATCTCGGTGGTTTCTGACCAACATGTTTAGACGGTGCAGTATGGAAGAAATCTAAAGAAACAAGCACGTGGTGGAATCAATTCCAACGTTTAACATTTTTTTGGAGAAAGACAACAGAAACAAAGCTTACTCCGGGCGGCAAATTTTATGGACTGTAAAATTGACAAATCGATTCTCCATCCGGATAATTGCGGTGGTAAGTTTTCCTTTCGGGAGCAAACTTTCCGGATAAACAAATAGTTGTCGACACTTTCATTACGTTCTGGTAAACAAATGCATATAGGCAAAGTTTGTGATCTAGCGTTTTAATCACATTTCTGCTAGTAACACATAACTCTCATGATCTTTTATTTCCCATCATGTTTGCTTTCGCCGCTTTTACACAAGTATTTAATCAGGGTGGTTCTTGTCCTTTACAATTGTAGAAACGGTTGACGCTCAAATAATAGCAATTAAAGGCAGTTAACGGCAACTTCTGTACAGCCCACACATTTTTATGGCGTGTGCAACAATTGTGCTTTGTCCAACTTAGGGATTTTATATCTTTGGAGCTTTTATATTGTATCGCTCATAATAAAATCTACTCCTACGCTTATTATTACTGCAGTGTTGGTAAAAACTCAAATTCTCCAATGTCATCCACGATTCCAATCAAGCGCAAGGCAAACCTCACCCGACTCATGGCCCAGAGAATCGTCCATGATTCGACTCGCGATTTGCATCATTGCGTGATTTCTGCGTATTCTTCTTCGTTAAATTCATCGGAATTACTTTCTTTGCTTAAAACAATGAATAACAAATCCATACGTAAACATAAAATACGCTTCGACTGGATATTGACACTTTTTGGAGCTAAATCATTTTTTGGCGAATGAGCGAAACGATGCGATTCTGTGTGAAAACCTCATGCGCGATGCTCTCCATGCAGAATCGCAAGCGAGTCAGCTCGCGCATGAGGCTTCCGTGAGTGAGATTTGAGCATGATTTTACCAACACTGTTATTAACTGCGAGGTTTCTAAGAAAACATACCTCCAGAAATCAAGCTACTTCGATATTTTTGAATATTGGGCCGCCACGTGGTAGATTTGGACGATGATCGCTTTGATAGCACGTGTGCAATTTGAACTGCGGATAAATTTTACATCTATGAGAGCTAGGGTGGCTCAAAAAACACTTTTTCAAATTTTTTGATGGGCAGCCCTCTTAGGGGCCGTCCACAAAGTACGTCACGCCTCTAGGGGGAGGGGGGGGGTTGAGAGCAGCGTGACGATCCATACAAAAATTTTAGAGGTTTATTACAAAAAGTGTGACGAAGGGGGGAGGGGGGTGAAAACTGCGAGAAGATTAGAGTTTATTACGCAAAGATATTAGCATTTTACTGCAGTGTTGTAGGGGTGAATTTATTTCTTTTCAAAGGTAAAAGAAACGAAATTTGCTCAAACCCCACTTCACAGAAATGCTAATAACTTAGCCGGGCAAACTCTAATCTTCTCGCGGTCTTCAGCATAACATTCTGTATTTAATTCTACAAAAGCTGAATGAGAATCTTGGTTCTTGATCGTAAATTGTGTTGTCCAACTGCAAATCACTGTTTTTGGATGTTTCTGCATACATTTTTCCATATAAACTTCCATTTTTCCATATAAACTTCCCAAACGTTGACCGATTTGGCTGAAATTTTGTCCAGAGCATCAGGGCATCAAATAGAACCGAATAAGAGAGCGGCCCATCAAAAAAATTAAAAAAAGTTTTTCCCATACTAATTTGAGCCACCCTAATGAGAGCCTTGGAAAATGATCACAAAAGTTGTCATTTTGTTGCAAGGCGCAAAATGACAACTTACCATTGCAGATTCCAGTCCCAAATTTATTTGCATATAATATTTTTTTTCCTTGTTGGGTATTTTAATCACTGCGACCATTTGTTAGATCTATTGTGATATATGCTCCATTTGATCTAGCTTTGTCAAGTTGACGCATCATTACTATTTAGAGCAATTGCATTACCTTGACTACCAGCGTTATCCCAATGCGGTATTATGGTTCTGATAAATCGTACTACCGTATTGGGACTTGCTCTCCAAACTTCTGAGGGTTCTATTAGCCCCTTGTTGAAGAACTGTAATCTCTTTCTTCTACATGTATGCCGCAGAAACGACATACATCATCTTGAAGTTTTCCTAACAGCTTCAAGTGATATCTCGGCTCGGGCAATGGCCTGTTATAAGGCCTGTGTATGTGTTAAGATCTTTTTTTTTGAAAGATCTAAAATTTTGCGAGTGATAGATACGTTTGGTGTGATGAAACGCTTAGACTGCCTCGCAATCAATGTGTTTTTCCAAATGTCCTCTATTTTAGAATGTTCCCAAGATTTGAGTTCCATTCGAAGAGAACACGCAGATACACCACAAAATGGTTCGGGACCTATGAATTGTCGAGATGAACCAAGTCTGGCCAGCATATCAGCTTGTTCATTGCCTTCAATGCCACAATGACCACAATGACCACAATGACAATGCATATAATATAGTAGAAAACTGTCGTGCAGGGCTTCTTTTGACTCTGGGGGTACTTTGGATTCTGGATTTTCCGACGAAAAAAAACTACCACATTTGAAATAGGACGTTGCTATCCAACAATGAACAAGACACGCGAATGGCGAATTTACTTACGAATTGGATGGTAATTTACGTTATAATTCTTGTTTAAAAATTACCGTAGTAGCCCTCGATTTGTCAGAGACCCGCACGATGGTTTAATGTTGGGTTTTCTCTACTTACGTACCCGAGCAAAGGCAGATAACTGAAATGATATCAATGATATCAAGTTATCCTTATTATCATTTTGATATTTAGTTATCAATCATGTGACAACAACTTTTATTATCAATACAAATTTGCCAATTTTCATTCCCAAACTTTTTGAATCTATTATCAATGAAAAATTATTTTCACAACTTAAAAACAGCAGCATGGAATGAAATACACATGTTCGGTGAAATGGCTATTTTTTTCAAACGGCATTTTCGGCGAATTGATCTATCCACTGAGCTTGTCATGAAGTTTGACACGTCGCAAGTCAAGATTCGAAATTTATCAAAAAGTGGCCACTTCATCCAGGGAACCCGGAATGCGACCGGATGAATAAAATACCCTCTAAATACATTCCTATGGACTTGATTTGCAAAATCATGAAGTTTAACACGTCGCAAACCAGGTTTCGGAATTGATCAAAAAGTGAACACTTTTTCCAGGGAAACAGCATTCCATAGGGTATTCCGGAATGTGACAAGATGGATCATATACCGTCAGAACACATTCCTACGACCTTGTTTTGTAAAACCATAAAGTTTGATAAGTCGAAAGACGTGTTTCTAATGCAAGACTGCCGAGAACCATGATTTTGAATATTTAGTTTTCCATGAAATTGGGGGTCAGGTACCAGGTAGTGTTAAACCATTAGCATTGGGCATGTAGGAATAAAAGACAATAGCCATAATGAAAGTCAGGCGTAACGAACGTCAAGCAGAAAATACTATAGAATGACTGTATGACAGTTCTACGCATCACTGTGAATAGGACTTTCTACAGCTAACGTAATCAGTTTGAAGTTTGTATGGAGATTACTATAGAAATCGCCACTTGAGAGAAATACCGTTCCGTGTTGCGACCCATTAACTATTCAAATATATTCGATCCAATAAATTCATAGAATACTTCCTAAGCCAGAGGACAGTTGTTGTTACGAAGCGATCTGACTTTTGTAAGCAAAGTTATAAAGAATACAAAAATGCTCATTATTGATATTGATGTTACTCTTTCACGTGATAAATTGAATGTACCGCGATTCAGTATTTTCCTAATGACTTATCTTGCAAGCATAGAATCATTTCGCAACAAAGATGATCAGTTTCATTGCTCAGTCTAGTTACATCCAAGTTAGCTTTAAATTAAGGAGGATTAATAAAACAGCAAATGCCATCGTTTAAGCATAGAGGAGCAAAAGTTAAAATTTGAATCACTCTAATGAGCATAGTTCACAATCAGTGTTAGTTGATCCCATTGGCGTAACTACAGGGGGGCTAGGAGGGGCTATAGCCCCACCTAGGATCTGGCTAGCCCCCCTAGAAAATTTGTTACTTTGTATAAGTATTGCACATATCTAATCCACTGATTATATACGGGGGTAAATGCAGAGAAAGGTTTGTCTTCATTATCCAATCCCTCTCTTCGAAACACTACAGCAAGTTGAATCTATTAGCTCAAGTTTTTGAACTTCAAGCAATTGTTGTAAGGCTTAGCTCACGACAAAATCTGGACCCCTCAAAACACGCTATAACTTATGAAATACCTCATCAACTAGTGAATCAAAAAATATATTATTTATTAGTATTACAAGTACTTAATGGATAATGGACAATTCCTTGAGATTTTCAAGTTTTTCCAGGGTTTTGTGAGTAATTGTTATCTTAGCCACTCTGCAGATCGTAGTAGTCAAGGCCAGGCAAACTGACGTATTTTTCTGGACAGCAGATTTTTGGATGAATGAAAATTTGAAAAATTGTGAAAGTTAGCTTTGCAAGTATGAAAAATTGCAGAAAAATCAACAGTGAAAGTTTAAAAGAGGTGGACCAAAGTGACTAAAGGATTGTGATTCTGAGAAGGTCATTGAACAACAAATGCTGATAAAGACGAGAATATGTGCTCAAGAATTGAACCATACTTTACTAATTCAAACAGGACGATGGATCTCGGATATCTCAAACATACGCCAACTCATTTCCACGGAAAATTCGGTGAGCCCTTTCCGATTATCCTTGTTATCCATTGGCTTTTAGTCTCCGTTACATTCTATTTTTATTATTCAATGAAATTTGCTGTATATTTTCTGAATTAAAAGTCAGAAATGGTACGATTTCTGTCTTTCTTGTACTAACATTAGTTTTATAGTTAAGAAAATTATTTTAAGCTTTTTAGTGGAATGTCTTCACTTGTCATAAGACGAGTTTGTACAGTCCCGTTTGGTTCCACCCCTTGGTTGTGCCTTGACGGATGCGTGTTTTGACCTCGGCAGTGGGGTCGTCCTCAGTGTCTTGTACTTGTAATCAAATACGAGGCACTGAGGACGACCTTACTGTTGGGGTCAAGATACGTGTCTTTCGGAACACAATTGGGTGGTGGAATTGGATGGGATTGTGCAAACTCGTCTTATGACAAGTGGATTAGTATTTAATAAAGCTCATTCCATAAGTATGATTTTAATCAAAAGACAAATATTAACAATATAAATATTAAAATATGTATCAAAATATTCACGTTACAATATTGACATATGTAAATCCAAGGTAATTCCAATTAAACTATAGGGCTTAAAATCTTTCATAAAAAATAATTGAGAAGAATTGTTTTTAAAAGGTGTATCATATTTGTTGCAGAACAAACAGTTTATCCTTTCTATTCAAGAGACTGATATTACAATTAAATCCGTGATTTTTAATTAAAATTTTATGGCCTCTGAATTCCATCTTAAGTAAACAAATTATCTGTTGCATTTTATAACATATTGAATAAATTATTAGGAAATGGAATAAGACCGTGTACACTAAGTCACAGAAAAAATCCTATTTATTGCCATAAAAGCCTGCAAGTCTGTGCATTTATTGCCATGAACTTTTTCACATCTACATACGAAACTATATTTACTCTAATCCTTATATCGAATCATATTATCCGTATATTATTTGACGAATATTTTTAAGAATATTAACTTTTAAACGAATTTAATTTTTTTAGGAATGTTGAGATAACAATACATATATGCGGAAATCCTGATACAAATAAAATTAAAATTTTAAGTTCTCAAATTATTCTGATTCGAAAAAAAACTGATAATAATTTAGTAGATCAATCAAAAAAGTTTGTTTTACGTTAATTATCTGCGACCAGTATTTAAATCTATTGTGACTAATCAAAAAGTTTACTTACAGCATTTCTTATAAAATTTAGTTTTGGGTACATCTTACAACACCATATATTGCATTAAATAGAATTTATTAATCTAATTTATATTATATTACAACCCTCATATAAATCATATTATTATTTGATCCTGACTGGCTTAACCTGAATATAGTTAATCCTGAACCAGACACGTCACTATGTCGATAATTCCAAGTTCAGAAGAAGAAGTCTCATGTAGCCCGAATGCGATCATCTTATTATTTTGTTTGTTTTGTATCATTGATGATTATTATTATTATTATCATTTTAATTATATTAGTTCTATATTTGTATAAATGGTTATTTTAATTGATAATCAGAATATTTTTATTTAAATTTCTCCATTCTAGCTCACAATCAAGAAAAAGGTCATGTCGGACGAAAAACTTTAATTGGGGACAGAAACAGTCCTTTTAAACATACATAAAAACTTTTTTTGCAATTCCTGATCATAATACCTGGTTTACAGTTGTCATTTGAGTGATAAAACGGCCTACTTTTCCATACCAACAGAATGGGTGCTTTAATGACCATTATGCAACTCAAATGGGTTGCATAATATTCATTATAGCACTCATTTGGGTGCTATAATGAAAAACCTACATTGGGACAGTAGTTACTTGACTACATTTAGCTGAATTAGTTTGGGTGAGTGTTTAAATAGTGTACTCTAAGCGTCTCGTAATAAATGAAATGGTTTGTTGGACATAACATCACAATTTTCCAAAGGCAATTGCATCCATCGCTTCATAGCTTTTCAAGCTATGGAATTTGGCATGATAAGATGGAATCTTATTGTTCTCTGCCGCAACATAATTTATTGACATGAATGATCATGTGGAGTAAACTCGATTGTACAATTTTGGTATAGATTTATCATATTAAAGTCCATTTTTCGTCATTGCAAAAAATAGCGTGTGCAACTCGTTGCAAAACTCGATTTTTTCAGCACTCGTAGTATTTATCCAACTCGGCAAGCCTCGTTGGATAAACGTACAACTCGTGCTGAAAAAATCATCTTTTTGCAACTAGTTGCACAAACTACTATTTGCGCATTGCGATATTTTTATGGATTCAATAAATGGCCATCGTAGTGAAAAGCTATTGAATACATTATATATTAAAATATTTATTACTATTGTTTAATACTCATCACATTTCTTCTTATCATGCATATATTTCATTTTAGTTACAATACATAATCATTTTTTAATGAATTAAAGACTGCTTATGCCACCAGGGATAATTTTTCCGATACAGGCCCGAGGTTCAGTAATTATTCAACAGCAACACCACCGTATTAAGTTGTGCTTACAGGAAGTAGCTACTTTTAGCCTAAATTAATAATGAAATTGATGTTTCAGAGCAAGATATTGGAGCAGCGTAGCTTTATAGGATTTTCTACCAGATCACTATTTCATATATTCTTCATACATTTCCAAATTTCCCTTACAATATTACTGATTTTACTGTAAATATATGATATGGGGATGGGAGGGTGCATCAGGGCATCAATGAAGTTACAACTGGACAATGAAGTGGTAGCCAATCGGAGTCAAGGAAGGAAAGTATTAGTCGTTTGCGTCTATTACTTTTATCTCCAACAGTTGTGAACCAGTTGACGCGCCCTTCTTCAAACAAACCATGCCGTGGAAAGCTTGACAAGTATTGCAAATTTCATTATTCTTTTTGTTGGATCATTCTGCTGGAAGGAGATTCTCATTTTCCCGTGGGTTTCGTGTAAGTGTCTCTGCTTACAGGTCCACCACCCCCATTTTTGGCCCTTCATACAGCAATATGTTGAATTCAAAATCATATTGAAATTTGGCCTTACTGTCATGTGGAACCGCATGCAGAGCAAGACTCTAGCCAGGATGGTGGCTAACTACATACATACATACATACATACAAAACCACCCCCGTGGCTACGCCACTGTGTCACATACTTTCATACACTTTCATAAATATTCAATTATTTGCATTTATTGCCATGAACTTTTTCACATCTACATACGAAACTATATTTACTCTAATCCTTATATCGAATCATATTATCCGTATGTTATTTGACGAATATTTTTAAGAATATTAACTTTTAAACGAATTTAATTTTTTTAGGAATATTGAGATAACAATACATATATGCGGAAATCCTGATACAAATAAAATTAAAATTTCCAGTTCTCAAATTATTCTGATTCGGAAAAAAAACTGATAATAATTTAGTAGATCAATCAAAAAAGTTTTTTTACGTTAATAACCTGCGACCAGTATTTAAATCTATTGTGACTAATCAAAAAGTTGGCTTACAGCATTTCTTATAAAATTCAGTTTTGGGTACATCTTACAACACTATATATTGCATTAAATAGAATTTATTAATCTAATTTATATTATATTACAACCCTCATATAAATCATACTATTATTTGATCCTGACTGGCTTTACCTGAATATAGTTAATCCTGACACGTCACTATGTCGATAATTCCAAATTCAGAAGAAGAAGTCTCATGTAGCCCGAATGCGATCATCTTATTATTTTGTTTTGTTTTGTATCATTGATGATTATTATTATTATTATCATTTTTATTATATTAGTTTCTATATTTGTATAAATGGTTATTTTAATTTGTTACTTATCTCCGCGGTTCGTGGATTGTAGATTCGAATCACTTCACATCGAAAGCACCGAGAGACAGTCCAACAACTTCGACTAACAAGTTCTTTCAAACAACAGTCAATTTGTTTCAGTAAACTCGCCTCTCATTAGTCTTATCACAGTGTCACTTGCAAATAACCATGCCCAAGGATTTAGCCACTTATTTCTTCCATTAATTAGTACGACTAATCTCAAGTAAGACACTAAACCTTTTTATTCACCTACGTAAAGAAATACACAGTTTTATTCTAATCATACGCGACGATTGGGAGATAGTTCTTTATTCCCACGAGATCGATTGGCTACTATTGGGCCGGTTGTTTTTGACTACTTTAGGTACCTCTCTAGTTACTCACACAAGCTAACAATCTTCGTGCATGGTTTTAATGTGTTATTGTTTCTTATCTGCGTTATCAGTATTGCATGGATGTTTAAGTGTCTATTAGAGGTGTTCAATTTCGTGTTTGTGTATAACAGTTTATGTACTAATTTTATGCGACAATATTATTAAATTTTAACTTATTATACTGGTATTCTTTTAACTTGTTTTGATACTTAAGTCTAACAAAATCGCTCTACATAATTGATAATCAGAATATTTTTATTTAAATTTCTCCATTCTAGCTCACAATCAAGAAAAAGGTCATGTCGGACGAAAAACTTTAATTGGGGACAGATTCAGTCCTTTTAAACATACATAAAAACTTTTTTGCGCATTGCAATATTTTTATGGATTCAATAAATGGCCATCGTAGTGAAAAGCTATTGAATACATTATATATTAAAATATTTATTACTATTGTTTAATACTCATCACATTTCTTCTTATCATGCATATATTTCATTTTAGTTATTTATTTATTTATTGTGTGATTTCACCAACAGACTACAATTAGCCCTAATGATGTATGTAAATACTAATTAATACTAAAAAACGCACATAGTCAAAAAAATATAACATAGTAGCATTGTCAAGATAAAAAAATCATAAGGGTTGTGTACAAGACACGACCGCCCGACGTAAACTACGTAAAACAGTTTGGTGAAATGAAGAACCTAGCAAGACCCATAATTTATGAATATTACAAAATTGTTCTTTTGATTACTTTTGAGACAACACTGACTGGTGTCGAGCAATATTCAAAACATAAAATTTGTTGGATACGACAATTAAAAATTTACATTTTGAAAGTAGCTGATATATTCATGTAATTAAGTCAACATTTTTTAATTCTCGAGTTTTATATAATATGAGAAGTTTAGTTTGTTTAATTTGTTAGGGGTTCCACTTGAAAAAAATCAATTTCATTGCTGTTTTTTCTTATTTTTTGAAAAATATTCTGAATGAGCTTAATTTAATTTGGGTATTTCTATTGCAAATAATAATTTGCACTTTGAATAAAATTAGTTTCGGTTAATTTTCTTTTGTATAAAATTTTGGTTCTAAAAGAACCGATTAACCTTCGATAATGTGCAATTCCAATCCCTAACAGCAAAAATGAAAATTTTAGCTGACTGCTACTGATATCATCCTTGCATTTAATTTTCCTAACTAACCGAAGTTCTGCGTAATTAACCGAAGTTTGTCTCCAATTGACCAATTTTATATTGTTATTTTTCTCAATGGTACGCATTGGAAATCCCTGACAGCACATAACCAAATTCAGAATCTTGCTAGAAGATTTTACTGAACGCCAAGAGTGTGCTGGTCACAAGTTGTTGCACTTTGGAAAATCCTCTCAGCTTAACACCATTTTTCCACGGTAATGATGGTAATCCAAAGAATTGATTTACTTTAAATGACTCCATTCACTATCAGCAATTACCGCAGCTCCACCATTACCGACGCGACCAACATCAACGCGGCAGCCGTTGACGCTTGGACCGCAAGCGGGCAAAATTTTCACTCCAGTGAGGCTGCCGTCCCGACCGTCGCTCCACCATCGTTGACTGCCGCCTATCGCTGTGGGATGCCTTTGTCTCCGCCCGACAATCGCCTCCAATGCTGGCTCAAGGCTACAAATGAAGTATCGTGTCCGCTCTCTGAGAATGCTCGAACGAAAATGACGTGCGCGTATGAGACACGAGTCTTTTATGCATAGAAAAATGGAGCGATGGGCGAAAAGGACCGTAACTTATAACATCCTCATGTCCGTGTTGGGGTTGCAGGATTATTGATTGGGTCTGAATTTTTACTGGGTTTGGAAGGAATTGAAATTTCCACTAGTTTAACGTTGATAATCAAAAATTTCAATAACATTTGCAAATTGGTGGAGAGTTTCCCATTCATTTGATACATAAATCTCAAAATCCATCAACGGTCCCCAATTTGACGGTGACGGTCCCCAATTTTGAAATTTTCATCTTATACCCTGTATCAGAGTCGCCCCGTAGTTCACGTCAAAATGCGATCACATTACCAATTTACCATTCATATGAATATATTTACTCCAGCAACTCCCTCCGACGCACGCTTGTGATTCACTTCCGACATTTTTCACTTGGCTGCCACTGATGCCATTCATACGAATTCATATTATATAGAATCTCCCCCCGGGGCGCAATCGTGATTCTGCTACGGACGGCAACATTATGGCGTCGCCAAGTGGCTAATTTGCTCTTTGAATAATATTCGCCTCGCCTCTTCCTTTGTATAGAATGGTGGCCCTGAGAAGAACCGATTAATTCTCTCAGCAACTCCGCCGATGCTGGAACCGCTCTCCACGACATTTCAAATAAAATGCCTCGCGCGCGCGGGAGAGCAGTTTTCTTATAATCAATAAAGATGGCTCATTAGTCCCGCCTCTTTGTTGTCCGGTATGAATGCAAATATTGTGCAACCGTCACACACTCACCAAAGGGGCGTGGCTACAGGTTCAACTTTATTGATTACAAGAAAGCAGCTCTTTCGCGCGCGCGAGCCATTTCGTTTGAGATGTCGCAAAGAGCAGACCGTGGTACCACCTTTGGCGGAGAACCTAGAGATGTCGTAAAATCCCGATTAATCGATTAGTAACTAATCGATTACTCTCGATTCCTGTTGATTATTGAATCGATTGATCGTTGGATAATAATCGATTCAAAATTAATCGATTATTACAACGATGAATCGATTAATCGAAGTAATCAATTAATTTGCGACATCCTTATGATGTCGTAAAATCCTGATTAATCGATTAGTAACAAATCGATTACTCTCGATCTCTCTCGATTATTGAATCGATTAATCGTTAGGTAATGATCGATTCAAAATTAATCGATTATTACAACGATTAATCGATTAATCGAAGTAATCGATTAATTTACGACATCTCTAGGAGAACCTACCGGAAGTTTTATTCCCGGCGATGGTGTGGGTCGCGCGGTCGTCGTCATTAACATTAGCAGCGCTCAGATTAAATTTCATTGTATGAAGTAGGGGGAATGACGGCTTTGGCAGGTTTTGTTCTATTGTCAGGGAGTTTTTGTTGGCCAAATTTTATGAAATTTGGCCACAATATTTTTTGATATGCAAAGAATGTTTTGGCCAAATTTGAGCATAATTAGTTACAGAAAACCCCCTGACAATAATAGAACAAAGCCTGTCATAGCCGTAATTTCCCCTACTAACGATCAATGAAAGTAGCTCTTATGTCACAACTTGAGGCGAGATGAATTTTGATCAAAGTAAAACTTAATTGCTTGGTGATGGCAGATTGTTTTCCGTCGGTAGTAGAATCACGAGAGCACGATTCAGAGAAAGACTTATAATATTGGTAGATAGTCATCCACGCGAAAATATTTTTGCAGCTTCTCCGTTTGACGCGCGCTCGTGATTCTACATACATACAGTGATTCTACATACATACAGAAAACATACGATGATTCAACTCATCCATGAGTTTTTAGGTGCTGAAATGCCACGCGCGCGCGGGAGAGTAGTTTTCTTATAATCAATAAAGATGGCTCATTAGTCCCGCCTCTTTGTTGTCCGGTATGACTGCAAATATTGTGTAACCGTCACACACCCCCAAAGGGGCGTGGCCACAGGTTCAACTTTATTGATTACAAGAAAGCAGCCCTTCCGCGCGCGCGAGCCATTTCGTTCGATACGTCGCGGAGAGCAGACCGTGGTAGTGATACCACTACCAGTGGTTCGGCATCGGCGGAGCTCCTACCGGAAATTTTATTCCCGGCGATGGTGTGGGTCGCGCGGTCGTCGTCATCAACATTAGCAGCGCTCAGATTGAATTATCTTGTCTGAAATAGGGGGAATGACGGCTTTGGCAGGTTTTGTTCTATTATTGTCAGGGGGGTTTTTGTTGACCAAATTTTGGGCGAAGTGTGACGACCCATACAAAATTTTTAGATGCTTCATACAAAAAGTGTGATAATGGGGGGTTTGAAATGCCCAATTTTTGCGTTACGTAATTAAAGGCTCTTCCCGTAAGGTGCCTCGAGGCGGCACTACACACTGTGTTATTTGCCCTATCTTTTGCCTCTTTCTAACCTTCTCACCTCGTAATTTTGGAGGCGCGTATTTGGGTTTTCCGTTCTTTGATGTAACTGTATATGTATCAGCATGTAGATTGTGAGTAGATTGTGATTGTACTTTTCAAAATCATATTTGTTGTAGAAAAATTAAGCATTAATGATAATCAATAGTATCAATAGAATTGGCAAATTGCTGAAGGGTTTCCGAATCGATTGATAAGCAAATGTCAAAAATCCATCGAAAGATAAAGACGCTGTTAGCGTTTGAAATCCTAATTTTTGTGACAGTCTCGAATTTGGAAATTTCCATTTTAAACCCTGTATCTGAGTCTTCCCCTTAGACGAAGTTTACGTGAAAAAATCTGTAGCAAACATCAATACTGCCATACAAGCCATACAATTTTCTTCAGTCATAATGCGAATCAATTGTTTGCATGGTCTCTTTCCGATACTTGCTTGGGATTCAACTACCGACGTTAGGGTTGCGCTTTGAATAAAGTTCATCTCGGAACCGATTTCTTTTTCAATCATCAACAGGAAAAATACAAAATTAAAATCTCGCGGGAAAATTTCATGTTGTGCCGACAACTTCCAAATCGTTGCAAACGCCACTTTAGTGAATAAATTGCTGTAGCAATCTTCCGATGACAGCCTATGCTCGGACCGGCACTAATGCTATGATTCCGCTACCGATGCCAAACAATTATTCTTTGTTCAATGAAGAAAGTTCGTCTAATATCAACATTCTCAATCACTAAAATCATATAACTCCGAATTACGCTAGAAAATTTCACCGAAGAATTTTCCAGTTCCTAACGGTTGCACTTTAGGAAAATTATTTCAACATGACCTTCCTCCCAAATATAATTATGGTCCTGAAAAGAACCGATTAATTGCCACTTATGTGCCTTATTAACAGCAGCCACTGGGCTGCGCGACCGCCATCCGATGATTCGGCTCAACGAACGCCGTCGATTGCCAGATCCGCCGAAGATGGGACACGGATGAAAATGATGTGCTGCTGCTTCCACGACCGCCACCACCACCGACCGAAAAAATTTCATCCGCACCACCACCGCTGAGACAGCCGTTGTCACTGGGACCGCTTCTGGACGCCCTGGTCTGCTCGCCGTGACATCCAGAATGAAAATGACGCGCGCACGCGAAACACGGGGCTTTTTATACACAGGGAAAACGAAGCAGTGTATCAAAAGGCCCGTACCTTACTGCAATCTGATGTCCGTGTTGGGGATTTATGAACGGAATTGAATTTTTCACCCGGTTTGGAAAGAAATAACATTTTCAATAGTTTAACGTTCCTTCCTTTCCTATTGTATAATTGTATTCCCTAACCTCGACCAAACCGCGAGTCTTTCGGTTCCCCAAAACTAATATTAGTGTATAAGAATCATGAAAAACTGTACTTAAAACATGATTTCGGCTCCGTAACGCTTAACGGCAAATGAGCCTTCCAAATAAATGATAGTTTAAAAAAAATAGTTTAACGTTGATAATCAATAGTATTAATAGAATTGGCAAATTGCTGGAGAGTTTCTGAATCGATTGATAAGCAAATGTCGAAAATCCATCGAAAGATAAAGACGCTATTAGCGTTTGAAATCTATCCTAATTTCGTGACGGTCTCGAAAAAAACACCCTGTATCTGAGTCTTCCCCTTAGACGTAGTTTACGTCAAAATTAAAACAAATAAAATGCAGCCTTATCACATACAATCAACGAAAAAATTCAGAAAATCTACGACGAAGAACATACATAGTTACAATACATAATCATTTTTTAATGAATTAAAGACTGCTTATGCCACCAGGGATAATTTTTCCGATACAGGCCCGAGGTTCAGTAATTATTCAACCGCAACACCACCGTATTAAGTTGTGCTTACAGGAAGTAGCTACTTTTAGCCTAAATTAATAATGAAATTGATGTTTCAGAGCAAGGTATTGGAGCAGCGTAGCTTTATAGGATTTTCTATCAGATCACTATTTCATATATTCTTCATACATTACCAATTTTCCCTTACAATATTACTGATTTTACTATAAATATATGATATGGGGATGGGAGGGTGCATCAGGGCATCAATGAAGTTACAACTGGACAATGAAGTGGTAGCCAATCGGAGTCAAGGAAGGAAAGTATTAGTCGTTCGCGTCTATTACTTTTATCTCCAACAGTTGTTAACCAGTTGACGCGCCCTTCTTCAAACAAACCATCCCGTGGAAAGCTTGACAAGTATTGCAAATTCCATTATTATTTCTGTTGGATCATTCTGCTGGAAGGAGATTCTCATTTTCCCGTGGGTTTCGTGTAAGTGTCTCTGCTTACAGGTCCACCACCCCCATTTTGGCCCTTCATACAGCAATATGTTGAATGCAAAATCATATTGAAATTTGACCTTACTGTCAAGTGGAACCGCATGCAGAGCAAGACTCTAGCCAGGATGGTGGCTTACTACATACATACATACATACAATTGTTATCTTAGCCACTCTGATCTTAGCCTTCCTAACTAATACCAATCCTTAAAGCTGCAGCGCATTTAAATTATCATTGTATCACTTGAGAAAGGTTCGGTAAAACTTTTAGATTTCAAGTAGAGGTAACTAAAGTTGAATAAAAAGAACTTTGTATTCTTTCGGGTGGATTTTAGAAACTCCGCATACTATTTAATTACCTAAACTTCTATTGTCACTGCAGCAATGAAACCAGTGAAAATGTCTCAGTAGGCGTGAATCAGACCTATTGAGAGAAAAGATGTGTTAAATGTTCCTATGTGTTAACAAATGCTCTTATAAGTTAATTTGTTGCATTTTTTAACTAAATTGAAAATTAACGACCAATAAGTTGTATTGGGATGTAAAACTGATTTTTTAAATCATCCTAGAAGTTATTCTAACAGGAAAGAAAGGTTAGTTTGTTGTGATCAGATCGCTGTTTGAAAGCTCGTAGGAATTGTCAGGCCACTGAATTGAAAGCTGGCTAAAAGAGTTTAACTAACTAATACTTAATTTATAATGTATTCTAGGTTCGAAGCAAATCAAAAAATCCTTTAAAAATCAGGATTGTGCTTCACATTCTATTTACGGCGAGCGCAACACCTATGGTTTTCTGAACCTATCAAGGATTTTTGGAATCCTACGAGATTTCTAGATTTGTGTAACAGGGCTGAGCGTCGATGAACAACATTTGAAATATTTAAGTCGTCCATTGATATCTGGTAGACCAACAATATACATCAGTTGAATCGAGCGAAAATGGTAAACTTCCTGTGTTATGAGTGTTAAAATAGAAAAGTTTAAAAAAAAGTTAGCATCCCCCTAGGATTTTTCATTAGTTACGCCAATTGCTGATCCTCTTTGCTCCAATTTACTGGCATAACTTTGCCGCGAACTGATGTAGACGCGGCCTGTGCACACTTTAAGGTGATTATGTAATTGATGTGTGGCGCAAACGCAGTTAAGGCGAAGCTTGATGGCCCATCATAGTAGAAAAATAACAATATTGGTGGAATCGTTTCAACTTCTTCATGTTAGAAACAACTCGCTCACTTACATTCCGTGCTAAATGAAAATATTTAGTTCCTTGTGTGAACTGTCATCAAATGGACTCCCTCAATAACCATTTATTTTTGTCCATGATACATATTATTAGATCAAAACTATGTAAAAACGGTAAATCAACCACAGTTTTTGTAATTTGTCCTCCTCAAATAAAAAAGAACGGAAACATAAAAGCCTTCAAAGTATGCTCCGAAATTGAGTAAACTAAATTTTCCACTCAACTACTTGAAAGTCTATGCACTTTTCGTTCTATGTCGGCTGCACTCTACATAGCTTGGCTTGGCGCTCATAATGGAACACAAAAACAAACAACTTTCAGAACGCTTTCAGATCAATTAGAGTTGAAACTATCGCATTGCGGATGGTTTCTCCAATCGCTTCCAACAACAAACGTGGAACCGTGCTCGTCTCACGGAGGATACCGGGAAAAAAGTTATTATTTTTGTTGGTGTTGGTTTGTACTCCCATCCTGATCCGATGGAAAACCGTATCCAAAAAGCATTCTTCCGGTTGCCAAGTGTAAAGTCGTGTCTCCTGCAGTACGGTTAATGGGGACGGGCCCATCGCAATTTTTCAGCTGTTTTGCAACAAATGGTGCTTATTTTTTGGTTTAAAGTTTCTTAAAAGATTGTCTGTCGTCTTTGGAGAAATATCTTTTGTTTATCAGGATAGGTTGTCTACACGGATTCCATGAATTTTGACAGAAGTGAACATATTTGCTTGCAATTGAGAGTAAATGGAGCACCGCACGCATCTTACTTTCTTACAACTGTAAGAGAGCAGATGCGTGATTTCGTCGAAAGATCATTCAAGATTACCTTTGTAAGGATCCCATCCCATTGCCTAATCTATGGAAATGAGAAAGCGAATTCGCTAGCAAAGGTGGGCGCAGCGAAGGTGAAGTTTATGATAGACAAATCTCGAACAACGAGTTTTTCCCATTAGTCCGTCAGAGTACTCTTCAAAATTGGCAAATGATTTGATCACACAAAGAACTTGGACGGTGGCTGTTTTCCATAGTTCCTAAAGTTTCTGCGTGAGCGTGGTTCAGAGATGAAAACTTAAGCCGAGGCTTCATTCGCACGATGTCGAGACTTATGTCCAATCACTATTCACTAAACGCACATCTCTATAGAATTAACCTGGTCGATAGCAATCTATGTAGGTGTGGAGCCGGTTACGATGACATCGATCACGTAGTTTGGTATTGCTCGGAAAACGACGCCTCCAGAGAGGATTGGATTATTGGATACCCTTGTGACCCGAGTTAAACAACCCTACAGGGAAGTAAGAGGTGTTTTGGGGGATCGCGATGTAGTTTATATGCAGGCCATCTATGCCTTTCTTTGCTCGTCTGACATAAAAGTCTAATTCCCCCATTTTTTTCTCGTTTTTGTTTTGTTTTTGTCTTATTGTTCTGTGTAATACGAAGCTATGGCCATCCGGAAGATGCTTCCTGAAGAACCAAAACCCGAGCACGATGCTACGCCAAACCAGACATGACGTCAAATACCTGGATGAGCAGCTGTAATACCTCATACCTAAATCCCAACCTAGTCCGTCCTGAAATTACGCAATATAACCTTGAGTCGCCACGAGTATCCTGGTATATACCCTTTCACCTTACTAACTGTTGATAATAAGATGATATCGATTGTAAATCTCGGCTCGGCTCCGTTAAGTGTTATACACGCCTGAGCCTGTCAAATAAACGTAATAGATAAAAATAAAAAAAATGGAGCACCAGCGTTCAGTTTTTTTTATCCTTTATTACGTACCTCTATTTATTTACCACAGGGATACGGCTCACACATTATCAGTTGAATTGCTTGGATGTTGAGATGGCTGTCACCACTTAACGTGATGCAGGAGTCTCGACTGCAGTTCTCTATACGGTGGTCTAAAAACAACTTGGCTGGAATCAATATCCTCGTCACTGATAATAGCCTATCAGCTGTAGTATCATTCTCATAACGTTTGAAATGTTGGTCGATGCAGCTAGGGAAATCGTGAGTGGTTTAATGGTTGTTTGTCACTTAAAAATGTAAACTTCGACTTCGTAGCACCTTCATCCATGGAACAGCATAATAACAATTATAATAATTCTATATTGGTGAAAATTAAGATATTCAAGACTGGTAGTATGCGGAATCATGGTACCCATTGCCACTGCCAAGACTCAAGAAAACCGACAGGAAGCCATGTAATGCCATGCTGTAATGTACATTTTTAGAGGTTCATGAAGAGCACGTATCGTATCGTGATCCAAAGTAGGAAGTGAGTGGCGTTTCCTTTCCCACCAACCTCGCAGTTGATGAACTCCTCGGAAAACACATGTGCTATAAAGTGCGATGACTACACGGGTATGTACAACTCGTACAAGAAACAAACACAAATCAGCGAACCGGTAGTGCTGGCTGAATGCACATCTGATGAAGATAATTTATAGTCTTCCGCAAGACGAGCATCGGACTCGTCGGACCGAAAAGTGACGAAGCTTTCACTGCCCATATTTTCCCGTAAGAGCCAGCCAAATGTAGGATCGAAAGTTGATGTGATGCGCAATGGGGAAAAAGCTGGTGGTGTTTTTTGTAGTGGCTGAAGCCAGCAGGATGAACAACCATGCGGTTGTATGCAGCCTCGTGATGCACTGCTGCCAACTGATTGCATATTCAATGAGTTGGAACAGATTTCGGCGTGGTATGGAAGCATAATCGTTACGTAGAAGGAAAACAAAAAATCATGTCACATCAAATCAAAAGTGCAACGGTTGTTTGCCATATGTTTAGATTGATCGAACAAGATGATAGAATTTTGAAATATATTTAAGCTCAGTAATGTTAAAGGGTTGACAATAAATGAAAAATAAATAATTACATTTAGGACCATGTGAAACTTGAAAACTTTGCTGCACTGAACTAGTTGACCTTCAAGATGTTTTCAGGTAACTTGCAAAAACAGTAAAGAAGTAGTTTAAGAAAATAATCACCTCCATGCCTAAATGTATTCATCTTCAGCTAACAGTATTTTAGAACAGTCATGTACATGTAACAAAGCAGCTATTCTCAACCAACAAAAACACTCGATAACCAATTAAATTGAAGCTAGAGCGATAGACTAGAGCGATAGCTAGAGCAGTTTGAATTCATTTCTATTTGAAACTAGTTGACCCAGCAGGACTCTACGACACTACCTATAATTCCATTACCCATAATGCCATTACCCCAAGTGAGTCATTACCCCGAATGCTATTGCACCGAATGGGACACTACTTCGAGCCTGTACCCCGAATTGGTCATTATTTCAATTGACAATGTTATGAAAACTCATATGTGAGTATGTACAGTATGTGGAAGATAATGATTTGAAAAATGTATTGGAGGTAACCATTTTCTTTTAGGTGGGACTCGAGCCCACGACCCTACAGAACGATAGACTGGTGCTTTAACCAACTAAGCTACGAAGGACCTCCGTCGGCCTTCGCAACCTAGTGGCTACTGAATGAGCTCGAGATTCCCAAATCGGACACATAGTCAAATCAATCGCAATCCGTTTGTCAACCCAACACTTCCACATGTGTATAGTACACGTCCACATTAGAGGAGCGTGAGTATTTAGAATGTCTGGCGGCTACACACATTCTTCATCAGCAACTGTACTGATCAAGTGAGGTTGTGTGAGCTATTTGCCAGTCGGTTGTCAAGCTCAGATCCGACCGCACCAGAAAGCAGTCTAGCGTACTGTAGGTTCGTGGGTGGTTTATCCCCGGAATATAGGCAATTTACTCCCATTATTTCAAGTTTATACTTCATATCAATGAAAAACCGGCACGCCGACAATATGGCGTAGCACCAAGTTATAATTCGGAAGTCGGGACTTCCGAACCGAACTTTCTTCCGAAATTTTATTTGTCAAACTAATTGATGCGTTGTTAAGCGCATCTTTAGGCGAATCCAGCGCACTACTTCCGAAGTTGGGAAAGTTGCCTGTATCTGGAGAAAAATCCAAATTCGGTATAAAAAGCGGTATAAATTTATTCCGAATAGACAATATTTCTCAAAAAACGTTCAGAATTCATTTAAATGAATAATAGCACAGACATAACACATTGAACATTTACTCATCAAATTCATCGTTGTTCAAACACTAACGACATCTGTTAATTTCAGTTAGTTGGGCAAATCACGAACCAGATGGCGGTAGTGAACAAACGTCATACACGGGCAAAAACGATGCGAGCGCCACGAGTGATCAATTGGCAAACTAATTATTATCTAAATTGACCAGTAAATCAGTGAACAATGGAAATTTGACAAGTGTTATGTCTGTTTGTCTGTGATAATAGTTTGCCTGCAACTGTTTCAATGCAGTATAGAACTAAGTATTCTTACTCCGTAAAACTCCTTCAAGTGGCCTGAAGGGTTGAGTGAGATTATGCTGCACGTTCCCATGCACAATGCAAAGAGTCGGAGGAAATTGTGGTCCACGTCAGCATGGTTACGATGAAGCGTGGTCTAAATCTCAGAATAGATGAGTGGATGAGTGGGTAAGTTAAGGTGAGCGACCTTTGATCTCCTCCAAAACAAGCAAAGCATAATTGTAAAAATTGATTTTGCTTAATTTTTGACGTCCTTTGCACCAGCTGTCGCACTAGTGGTCCCTATTTGGCCAATCCCATAAGAAAACAATGGGATTTGCCAAATAAGGAACCAAAATTAAGAATAGTGTCAGAACTGGTGCATGCGTTCCTATTATGGATTAATCAATTTTGAGGATTATAACAAATTTTATTTTGGTTTTCACAGCTGCTTCACAGGAGCAGAAATTAAAACCTTCCGCATCATATCCGCATGCCTTTTACTTATTTAAAAAAAAATAGTTGTGTAGCCGGCAAGGAGCGATCCGTCCTTAAAAGCGCGTGGCTTAAGCGCCACTCCATTAAGGAGACCACGGCCCAAGTTAATTTGCCCGGATGAGACTCCCAAAGGGCGAGTCCATTTATTTTCCAGATAGGATTTACGGATCGTTCCAACTGGCTACGAACTAAATCTTGCCAAACGGTATCACCCTAATTATCGCAGCATGCTTTACAGCCACGATGCCACTCAGAGAGACGGTGAGAGCCCCCCCACACCTAATACACTCTAAGCGTGAGTGCGCCTATCATCATCGGCAGACTCTCTCCGCTCGCCTGCTCTCCTACAACGAATTGGAAGCATACAACATACCCAGTCAAACTCGCAAAGAAACACAGAGGACGGGACTCGCAACTATGATGACGCGTTGTGACGAAAAATACAATTAATTAACAAATTTGCTAGGGAAAGACTGTTTATTAAGCGACATGGAAAACATTAATGAACATTTATTTCCTTACTTCTATTACTACATATTTATTGGGGGACAGTCGCATATGTTTCTATTTGTGTTGGTGTTCGTTCATAAACTATTCCCTAGCTGTGTGCGGTTTTTTCCTATCTCCTATCTATAATCGTTTGTGCTCTGTGCTCTAACCTTCTAACGTGACGTCACGATTTATTGAAACGCATCTCCTTAATGATCTGCGCTCCGGGTAACAGCTCTTATTGCAATAACAGTCGAAGCTCATACTGGTCGATGGCATCACCACTACATATTCCCGCTCTTGGCGCGACTGCGCTCCCGTTACACAATGTAACTTTCGGTGGTGGCAAAAAAAACTCACGCACGCGTGTTCACGGGTCCGTGATGGCGGACCCAATTATTGTCGGTGGGCTCTCACCGTCTCTCTGAGTGGCTTCGTGGCTTCAAGCCATGCTGCGATAATTAGGGTGATACCGTTTGGCAAGAATTAGCTCGTAGCCAGTTGGAACGATCCGTAAATCCTATCTGGGAAATAAATGGACTCGCCCTTTGGGAGTCTCATCTGGGCAAAATAAATTGGGCCGGCTACAAAATGGCGCCCAACTGCAGGTTTTCGAATGAATTTTGTTGAATTTTTGATGAATTAAATGTAAAATATGTTTCTAGATTTATGTTAGTTTTATGGAATAATTTTTTAGGTCATTGGTTATGTTTTCGGTATGTAGATAGTAATTCTGCCGGTATTTATAGTTCTGTGGAAAGTCTTTGAGTGTTATTCTGTTTTGTTGAATATTTGGGAGTTTTGAGGAAGACATCAAGTTTGGGAAAATATTGAGTTAATGCAGTGTAGAGTTTGTGGAAAGTTATGGTATTTGTTGCGGAAATATAGAAATTTTGGGATGTTGTTTGTATAGTATGGAATGTATAGTTATTGCAATATTGTGTATTAAGGTATTTTGTAGTGATTCTGTATACTGCCGTGAATCGCATATTTGTCCCATATGAATAGGAAACCCAGCAAAGATGGGACAGATATGCGATTCACGGCAGTATAGGTGATCGATTCTAAATGTCGGAAATAACCAATGAATATGAGATGGAAGAAGAAGACGAGCAGAGTAAAGAAAGGGTTAGGGCACTGGAGGCCAAAGTTGCTGAACTTAAATTCCAGATACAAGTTGTGGAGAGATGGAGAAGATTGAATCTGTACGAGGACAAATTGCCAACGTGTTGGTATTGCGAGAGTTTTGATCATGTTATTAGAGATTGTATAGGATGGTTACGTAGAATGAAAATTGAAAAGAAAGATGAAGAAGCGAAGAAAAGGAAAGAAGAAGAAGTAGAGGAGGTTAAAGAAAAGTTAGTACACCAGAAACAGGAACAGGGAAAGGACCAGGTTCATTTGGCTTGGCAGCTGGGAACTAATTCGATGAATTCTACTATTCCGTCTCCGTATCAGGGTTCCACCCAGCTCGAGGTTCCAGGAAAAGAAAAAGATAGCGAGGAAGTTAAAATTTCTGTTGAAACCGATAAGAAATTATCGATTCCAGACGGTGTGGACAACATTGAGGGTGAAAACCCAAAGTATGCTGGGCACCCTAGGCAAATTAAGGCGACCTACAAGTCTGGTAGGAGCTTTAGAAAGAAAGCACAATAAGGAACCGAGAGAAAGGGAGGAAAAGGAAGGACATAAATAAAAAGAAAAAGTCAGAATAAGGCGGATAGAAACTATGTGGAATGTTGATGATGGATGGCTGAGGGAATGGGCAGTAACTTTTGAGAGATGGAGGATTTGGATTTTGAAAATCTTATCCATCAGCAGCCTCCAACTCTCTTCTTAGTATTTTCAGTGTTCAGCTATGTACCTGTCTAAGGCAGCGACAACGAGCCAGTGCTAGCCCTGGTCTCACAAAATTGAAAATATTTTCCCAGCTATGATGCTCTTGGGTGGTACCCAAGAGTTACTATTACTCCGTTGAAGCTGTGCTCCGGATAACAAAATATGATTCACCATTGAAAAGTCTAGCGCTGACCTTCGGGTCAGTCGCAGCCCCTACAAAACCTTTTACTTACTAGGGGCATCCTTGGACTGCCATTCAGTCCAAGAAGAGGCTTTGCAATGTGCTGGAAGAATGGTTCTTCGAACAAAAATGCGAAGAAAGTTGTTGATTTTAATCGCAAACCCCTCGACCGGAAGTCAGAGAGAGCCCTGGATAGTTCCCGGGCGATGATCTGTAATCAGAAGCTCAGAGCCGTAGCGCGTTGACGATCAGTACATGTTTGGAAGCGAAATTCGTGAGTCGGATAGTGGGGTCTATCAGACGCTGATCGAAGTAAAAACTCAGAAGTTTTTCTTGAGAGGGAAACAATGTTGAGCAAACCGAGTCAATCGAGCGATGGCATCAACATCTTTTAAAACAATTGTGTTCAAAGTACCAAATCTCGCTTAACTTTTCAAAAGGTCCTAAGTAACATTTTTTTCATGATTTAATCTGAATAATGCAATCAACGTATTTCATGTTAATCTGTTGATTGCAATACTCAAATTAAATCATGAAAAAAATGTTACTTAGGGCCTTTTGAAAAGTTAAGCGAGAAATGTACTGCCCAAAGAGAGGAGCTTCGCTCCAAAATTTAAAAAAATTACCGATAATTATGGACCAATAAAGGGTACTTTCATAACGCTGAATAATGTTAGTGTTGTAGTTCACAAGCATGATACTTAAGATTAGGTTAGTACTTAAGATTAAGTGTTTTATTTTCAAGAATTTAATAGGTTTAAAATGTTATTGATGTTGGCCCGTGGTGGTGTTTCGTCACCGCTCCTCAATGTATGTAGTCGTCCATACCCTTACATCCGATAGTACCTAAAAAGAAATGAAAAAAAAACAAGAATCAATATCCGTCCGAACACTGACTAGCTGATAGGAAAGACACTTCCATGGGGTGATGATCCTCCTGTAGCTGCTCCATCCTACCGGTGGCGCGATGGTCTTCAAAAATGGATCGTCGATCAAACCGGTCCCGTCCAACGAGAGTTCTCAATCGTGGGGAACTGTTGCCTCCGTCGTCGAGCTTCTTTTTTCCAACGTAGGCAATCTGAACCACAAAAAGATATAAAAAGATTATTACTTACAGTTTAATTACTACTTTCCGTTCACTTTTTCAGCCGATGAACCCATTTTGCGTCCGTAATTAATGCAATAATTACCTAAAACTTTTACAAAATTAATAATTTCACTGCACTACACAATGTTTACTTTCTGTTTGACGTTTCTCTTAGTGGGTGGGTATATCAGTGTATAGGTGTCGTGAGTGTCCAGAGAGAATATCTCTGAGTGGCGTAATAGAGTGGTCCAATTTTTTTTTCATTGAATAATATTTCTTGATAGCTGAGGAAAAGCCTCGGCGTTTGAAATGTTATTGGAATGATTGTTTGGGAGTATTTATGTTTCCTACGCAAGTGTTAGCGAAAGCTGGAGTTCTCTCTGGCGAGCTAACATTTGTTGTGAGGGTTTATGTGGTTTATGTTTACGTCTTGCCCTACACAGATACGCGAAAATCAGGTAGCAGGCTTGGTAGTTCTGTGAGACAAGATAGATGCGGTGAATTTAGAAGAGGAACGCAAAACCAACAGAAAGGATTGGTGTAGTTTCGAATCTGAATGAGCCTGTTTTGTTGATGTAATGTGTATGTATGGTCATATCGGCATGAGGCAAGGAACCAACGTTGAGATTTGGTGTTTGTTCTCTCGGTGTGTACCGGTTATGTGTTAATTGTCATTGAGGATAAGGAGACTTTTCATCAATGAAGTGTTGTCATGGTTGGGCTTCTACAGAGACTGAGAGGTGTCAGTAGTAATGCCGTTTAAGAATTTGTTATGGTTTGAGATTTTGTTGGTTTCTGTATAAGCACCCATTACGAGAACGTCAAACTACTCCGAACTTTCATTGGGATGGACCTATACTTTTGTAAATATGATGTAAATATTTTGTGATTATAATATGGTTGATTAAGGACATAGTTGGAAGAGTACCACGATGGCCGCCAATATGGCACCTGACCTTCCACGGACCAACCCCATACCTCCCGCACTCCTCTCCCACCAACATTCGAATGCATCGAACAGCATCGAACAAAAGTTTAATATTCAAATTACTAACCTGCTCACAGCATATTTATTCACTTCCCGTGATAATGAACATGTTTATCCAAAGCGTCCCATGCATTTCGGCTCGAATAATATCATAAATCAGCAGTTTCGTGCCAATTTATTAGCCGTTCGCGATTTGGTGGGCTTATCACTGCACTTCACTTCTTCTCAAAGGGCACTGAAAAAATCAAGTTTTCACTCACTTCTCCGCACATGAGGAGCCCGAAATGTTGATGGAATGCAAATTAAACATCACTTTTCGAAATCAGTCACTTGTTTAAACCGAAAACTTAATATAAACTGCTATTTTTGCCCGAAAAAAGCAATTAAAAACTGATCGCGGAGCGAATGTAAACAACGGCACCGGCAGCAGCAAACTAATAATTAGGGTGGTTCAAAATATAATTTTGCTCCCGCTCAGTCGATTGTGATTTATAATTTGGGTGTCATCCGATGGTTTGAGCTGATTTGAATAGAGGCTTACCGTGCCCAAGTAGTTTCAGGCTTGTATGACAGTTTATATGGCGAGATTGAATTTAATATTATTCTTATTGTGGTGCTTCGTCTTTGGGCCCTGGCGAGGGGGGAGACCATATGACTGGATGAAATATTCAAGAGCTTCAACTCCATAGACATTCCATATTGTATGGTCGTTCCAATAGTTGCGAGTCGATTTTAATCGAGGTTGCGAATCTTTAGCATGATAATTAGGCTTCTCAGAAGGCATCAGTGAAACGTGCAATTCAACAAAATACCCAGAATTTGTCTGTGATATCTATCGCACCAGGGGCAGATGCTTCATTCAAAAAGTGTGACATGGGGGTGAGTGGGGTATAAAATGCTATTTTTGCGTTACGTATTCAATGGATCTTTTCTGCGGTACGGTTTTCTTTCAGTGAAGTCTCTGGAATGTTGCTTTCAGCTATGGGATGATTCAAATATGACGTCCACTACTTTTTGAGATTTCTAGACCCCCCTCCCCGCTCTGGCACGCTTTTTTGTATACCTAGTGCAGTGTCACAAAATCTTAGACCCCCTCCCCCCCTAAAACCTGTGACATCATTGTTGAACGACCCCTATGTGGATTCTCTTTTCGCCAGCGTATGGAGGGGAGGCACTGTAGCCAGTGTAATAAAAGGTTTAGTTTCCATACTAGTTTTCATACAAACTTGAACCGGCATGCGCTCAACCACTTTTTGTTCAACAAATCGGTTTTTGGAGGACACTCGGAGCATGGGACGGAATCGAGTGAGCGTGGTAGTGCTGGGTTCATTTTTTGAACCACCCTACTATTATTCTTTGTTTTTTTTAATACGACGCCAATACTACTACAGTATATGACAGTTTTTATTGTACAAATACTTTCAAAGCTTTGTTTTGGTACTCAACCCACCTTCACCTTAATGCAATTTATTGAATTATAAGTTTTTCTTGGTAAATAGGTTAGGGAACCGGATGAATTGCATATTATTAGTAAGCTCGAGTTAAGGGAATGTAAATAAAAACAAAATGAATTATTATGAACAGTTTACCACTACGAAAATTTGGTTTAACTCCTTAAACCAAATTTTCGTAAAATAGCACTGGTGCAATGTAGCATTCAGTAATTTTGTATATAGTTTGTAAATAGATTTTGTAAATAAATTAGATTGTAAGTATACAAATCTTTCAATCGCCAATAAACTTAGATATAATGTTCCCTTGACAAAGGCAAGCGAGCATTAATCAAGCAGCCAAGCTTTCCAAGGTCGAGGCCATTTGTTTCCTGGATAAGGTGGGAAAGGGATAGCAACGCGACTATCTGGTCAAGTTATCAATCGTGCCGATAAAGCCATGATTGTACACAAAGGGGTCGGGAAATGACGTACTTCCGGTTGTGTCCGAGTCCCACCTTCCTTAATCTGAGGATTCACAGACTCGATCATTTCGTCCGTGATTCTCCAAGGAGTTGGAAGTACGCGTTTGTTGTTAGTGTTTCGTGTGTTACAAGTAGGATAATTTAAAGTGGCGTTAAATATAGTTAATTAATAAATTATCTGTTCGTTCTTTAGTTGCTGTAGGCAAATCAAGTGTGCGTGTTATTCGTGTGCGGTTTTAGTAATTAAAGTGCAACAATCAGGTAACAATGTGCTCTAGATGTGCGAAACGGTGCTTGTGCTCATTATGTGTTGTTCTGCCAGATTGGCTTTATATTTCACCCGCAGCGAATTCCGCGCACCCAAGCGCGCGCTTCATCCCCTACGGACGAAAGATTCCTGGCAGTCGCCAACCGGCCAGAAGCGGACGATCCGTAACTATATCGGTCCGAGGAGGCCGGGGGACCTCTAAGTGGACGGAATCCACCAGCCCGTCAAGCTACCGGCAATTCAAGTGACCCCGTCGGCAAACCGCCATCGCGATTCACCAACACGCTTCATTGAGAAGCAATCGCCAAGCGTTGCCCTGGCAGAGGAGCATCGACCTCGCCCAACGGTCATCGACTGTAAACCCCATCGATACGGTGAGTCTCCCATCTTTTTTTGTACGGAGTGCGGCGTCCAAGGAGGGCGCCGCGGAGGAATTTGTTGTCCAGTCGTAGACTGAAAAATGTGCCGCTAGCAGTTAGGGAATAGTATGAACGAACACCAACACAAATAGAAGCATATGCGACTGTCCCCCAATAAATATGTGTCCCTATTAGAAGTAAGGAAATAAATGTTCATTAATGTTTTCCATGTCGCTTAATAAACAGTCTTTCCCTAGCAAATTTGTTAATTAATTGTATTTTTCGTCACAACGCGTCATTATAGTTGCGAGTCCCGTCCTCCGTGTTTCTTTGCGAGTTTGACGGGGTATGTTGAATGCTCCCAATTCTTTGTAGAAGAGCAGGCGAGCGGAGTGAGTCAGCCGATGATGATAGGCGCACTCACGCTTAGAGTGTATTAGGTGTGGTGGGCTCTCCCTGTCTCTCTGAGTGGCTTCGTGGCTGTAAGGCATGCTGCGCTAATTAGGGTGATACCGTTTGGCAAGAATTAGCTCGTAGCCAGTTGGAACGATCCGTAAATCCTATCTGGGAAATAAATGGACTCGCCCTTTGGTAGTCTCATCCGGGCAAAATAAATTGGGCCGTGGTCTCCTTAATGGAGTGGCGCTTAAGCCACGTGCTTTTTGATACGGATCGCTCCGTGCCGGCTACAGTTGTTCTTATGTATGACGACAATTGGTACACCCACCCTAGTCTCCGTTCGTCTTATATCGGGCAGACGCGTTACTTTTAAAAAGGCATTATTACCTAATATCGGGAAAACGCATCCATTTAAAGAAGGCATATTCTCCTCTGTCTGCCTTATACCGGGCAAACGCGCTCTTCTAAAGAAGGCATCGTCTCCTCTGTTGAAGGAGTCCCGCAGCGTAGTTCGCTACATGTTCGCCTTATAAGCGAACGGTCATGGGTTCGATTCCGTTCCCCTCTATCAAGCGCTTGTCAGTCGCCGGAGGTGCAGCATAAACGATGGCGTATTGAGGAACGCGTCTTACCGACACGACTGTCCTACGACAACTGACAAATTGTTATTCTTTAAGGCATTCCTCCAACGGAACCGGATAAATGGCAACCGAACAATGCATCAATTAAAACCCAGATTAATCCACCTAGCGGTGATGGTGCCTTTCTCGTTCGTTCAAAAGGTTTGGAAAAATCTCAAATAACACCAATATGTGGATTGGTCTTATTTTTCATATTTTTTTATATGCATAAAAAAAATTCTCGCCAAACGCAATTTGTTGCAAACAAATCGGATGAGCATAAGAGCAAAAAATGGCATTTTATTTTGTAGTTTTAAAATTAGTATTTTCGCCATAACTTTTGACTCAATTGTACGATCCGGCCAAGTTTCTATAGGAAACAATGGGACAAGATTCTGCGTCGAATGCAATCTGTTGCGAGCGATCCTGAGAAGCACACATATTGCACATCAATCACAGTAACTTATATATGACCGGATTCAGTCACTATATGGTTACTGCAACCAGATTTGTTGAACTTGTGTTGCTTGGGGGGGAATAGATGAAGTCTAAGTGCTAAAAAAATGAGCTAGACTTTTTTTTAACTCTTTTTCACAATAAATAGTAATTTGACCATAACATCTAAGCCCATAGTCCGATCTGGCCAATTTTCAATAAGAAAATATGAGACATTCTGCGTCGAATGCAATTTGATGCGAGCAAATCGGTTGAGGATAAGTGCCCGAAAAATGAGTGACATTTTTTTAGCGATTTTTCCATAAAAAACCCTGATTAATCCACCTAGCGGTAATGGTGCCTTTCTCGTGCATTATAAAAATAGTATTTTTGCCATTACTCTTGAGCCCATAGTCCGATCTGCCCAATTTTCAATAGGAAGCAATGGTAGAGTATCTTGCGTCGAATGCAATTTGTTGCGAGCAAATCGGTTGAGGATAAGTGTCCGAAAAATGAGTGACATTTTTACGCGATTTTTTCGTATGAATTTGTATTTTGGCCATAACTTTTGATCCCATAGTTTGATCTGGCCAATTTCAAATAGGAAACAATGGGACAGGATTTTGCGTCGAATGCAATTTGTTGCGAGCAAATCGGTTGAGGATAAGTGCCCGAAAAATGAGTGACATTTTTTACGCGATTTTTTCGTATGATTTTGTATTTTGGCCATAACTTTCGATCCCATAGTTCGATCTGGCCAATTTCGAATAGGAATTAATGGGACAGGATTCTGCGTCGAATGCAACTTGTTGCGAGCAAATCGGTTGAGGATAAGTGCCCGAAAAATGAGTGACATTTTGTTGAGTAGTTTTGCGCACACACACACACACACACACACACACACACACACACACACACACACACACACACACACACACACACACACACACAGACATCACCTCAATTCGTCGAACTGAGTCGATTGGTATATAACACTATGGGTCTCCGGACCTTCTATAAAAAGTTTGTTTTTGGAGCGATCATATAGCCTTTACCGTATACTTAGTATGAGGGCCCTCCTTAGCCGTGCGGTTAGACGCGCGGCTACAAAGCAAGACCATGCTGAGGGTGGCTGGGTTCGATTCCCGGTGCCGGTCTATGCAATTTTCGGATTGGAAATTGTTTCGACTTCCCTGGGCATAAAAGTATCATCGTGTTAGCCTCATGATATACGAATGCAAAAATGGTAACTTGGCTTAGAAACCTCGCAGTTAATAACTGTGGAAGTGCTTAGTGAACACTAAGCTGCGAGGCGGCAATGTCCCAGTGGGGGATGTAATGCCAACGAAGAAGAAGTATACTTAGTATACGAGAAAGGCAAAAACATCAAAACAATTAGTCATTTACCGTGAATAAACATCTGCAAATTATTGACAGTTAGGAAATCAAATATATAATCAAAGGCTACTTCGATATACCTTTTAAATTCGTACACAGCATCTGTCATAATTGAATCACCCCTCATCATATTTATTGCTTGCGTAAAAAGTTGGATATATTGCATGGAAACAGTTTTCATCGAAAAAATATGTTCTAACTAAATAAAATAAGAGTCTAACTAATAATCCTTTCTTTCCTATATGACCGTAAGGACGTGGCCGGCCCCGTTATTGACTTACAATACGTGAGCTTCTGAAACGTATACATTGAGAATGGATAGCAAATTCCATGCTCCATTCACGAATCCCATGCGGTCACAATGCTCATGCTCATGCTCAATAAACTATGGTTTAAGAGCACAGTTATGATGGTTAGTTGGAGCTACATGTGACCCTCTTAGTTTTCTCCTTTTTTGCAAATCCACTCTATCACGTATCAATGCATTTCCTTGTTCCATCATCCAGATGATGATGGTAAGACTATAGAGTATAGATGCGATGATTGTGCAATAAATTTAGACCTTCCACGTGGCATACTGAACTGAATGACTTGGCAGTACAACCTCAAATATAGGATACTGACTAGTGTTACACAACAAAAGCATTTATTCCACAAACTTCATTGCATTTCTGATGGAAGTAGTTAGCTAACAGCACGACGACGCGACGTGTAATTAAAAGCTGTAAATTGAACATCAATACCCTTTTTTGCAACCTACTTGATCAAAGGGGTTACGGCCAAATCCTTTTGCGCTAGCTTTCGCCAATGGGGGTGTGAGTTTCATATAATGTCTCAATCAAACGGGTGGAAGGAAACATTGTTCGGCACAAATGAGCTTTGCTCACGACAGCGCGAACATGTTCGAACGAATTTTAATGTTGCGGTTTACCTACGGATCAACCAGTCGCCTTATCGTTGTTGGCCTGCCATGTGATTACGTTTCGATCCGAGGTAATGTCGCCACCTCCCTGTTTTGTAAACTTTACCACTGCTTTTACCATTACGTATGTTGAGTATGTTTTACAAAATATTATTACGCTTATTAGCGCTGCAGAAATAGCCCACAATCTTGATCTGGATTTCTTGTATGTATAGCCAATTTTCACAACCCAACTGCGCGTCTATAAAGTATTACATATACAAACATAATAGGCGAGGCTTTGTAGAAGTGTAGGAATGAGCTCAAGAACGAGCAAAAGAAGCATCGCTTCACAAGTCGTTGAAGTGGAATTAATTATTCAATTAAATGCAAATCAGCAATCATGTCCAATGTGAATTGATTGGATTTTCCAGATCAGAGCACATAATTCATAACGGTGAAATTGTCATGACTACATGGTCAGTCAGATCGAAAATCTAATTAGGAAACAATCGGCAGCTATTGAACACAACAACCATTCTCTATTCACCAACGTTGTATACCATCTATAAATTGGGTACCTATTTATATGTTATATTGTAAACATTCGCTCCTAAGTTAGTTATGTTTGCAAATCTATCTGGGTTCAAATTTATTCGTAGTGTATAATCGGGATTCGATTTGATATAATGTCAATTGAATGTTGCTTTAAATTTATAAGAAATAATTTGCGCAAAATTAAATTTTTATAATACTGCTTCGTCTATCGATCACAGCTCTGCTACACGTGGTTAACTTTACGACGTGGGTCTTTCCAATGAAACGGTAAATAATAGTTCTTCTCATGCTCCCCAGAGTAAAAAGTGATTACTTTTAGGCAAGCGGCAACAGAATTTTCTGATATCAAGTTGATAGATTCAATTATATAACTCATCTAACAGGCGCAGACAGGCCGCAACCACAGTACGCCCACTCGCTACAATACCCACCGTCAGAGCGCACCGGAACTTTTCGCCACAACTTTGCAGACGGTGAAATCGACGGGGCTACAGTCTATCAGTCCCTGTGGTATATCAGCAGGCAAACATGTAGACAGAAGAAGACAAACCGAAAGTTTTCAATTGATTCTAGTGGAAAAGTTAAATAATTTTTAAATGAACATTCCGATCGATCGGTACCATCCGAGCTGAGCCAACCCTAGCGTGAAGGAAACAGTTGTAAAGTGGAAAACTTGACTGATGCCTCATCTACCATCACTTTAGATCAATCTAATATATTTCGGTTACAAAAAGTAGACAGCATAAAATGGTCAGGGTTCAACCGAATCGCATCAAGCTCCAATGAAAAATTACCCTTTTTCTTGCACAAGTTCTTGTGTAGCAAATCTAATTGATTGTCGGATATTGTTCCACCCTATATCTTAGGACAGTGGTCCCCAGCATGCTCACTAGCACCACCGTCTTTTCGGTTCAGTACAGAAAATATTCTAAATTATTTTTCCTAATGATCATATGACCTTATGCATTTATTTTTCGGAATTATGTCCACTACAAGTTGTCGCGCGGGCAGCAGGGACTATGTCCAAGGGCTTGACGATCCCTCCCCAGGCCATCTGCGAGTTGTGGGGCTTGCCTAGGATGTGGTGGGGTTTGACAGTGGGCCCTGTTAAACCTCTATAAAAAGCTGCATGTATCCGCAAGTAGGCTCCACCAAAGCGACCGTGTGCCGCTCAAAGCGCACAAGCCCAAGTCCTGGTGTTAGGTGGGACGCTAAACAGCCCTGACACGACGGCCCTCCGACGAGACAGGAGGTTTGCGCAGGCCCAATAAGCCGCCTAGAAAATCAATCATTACGAACAATATAAGAGATAATGCGACTCGATATAATCGGCAAAGACCTAGGCGACGAATACAGGATCACGATTGGAAGCTTGGAACATGGAATTGCAAGTCGCTAGGTTTCGCAGGTTGCGACAGGATGATCTACGATGAATTACATCCCCGCAACTTCGACGTCGTGGCGCTGCAGGAGATTTGCTGGACAGGACAGAAAGTGTGGAAAAGCGGGCATCGAGCGGCTACCTTCTACCAAAGCTGTGGCACCACCAACGAGCTGGGAACCGGCTTCATAGTGCTGGGTAAGATGCGCCAACGCGTGATTGGGTGGCAGCCAATCAACGCAAGGATGTGCAAGCTGAGGATTAAAGGCCGTTTCTTCAACTATAGCATCATCAACGTGCGCTGCCCACACGAAGGGAGACCCGACGACGAGAAAGAAGCGCTCTACGCACAGCTGGAGCAGACATACGATGGATGCCCACTGCGGGACGTTAAAATCGTCATCGGTGACATGAACGCACAGGTAGGAAGGGAGGAAATGTATAGACCGGTCATCGGACCGGATAGTCTGCACACCGTATCGAATGACAACGGCCAACGATGCATAAACTTCGCAGCCTCCCGCGGAATGGTAGTCCGAAGCACCTTCTTTCCCCGCAAAAATATCCACAAGGCCACATGGAGATCACCTAACCAAGAAACGGAAAACCAAATCGACCACGTTCTAATCGACGGTAAATTCTTCTCCGACATCACGAACGTCCGCACTTACCGCAGTGCGAATATTGAATCCGACCACTACCTCGTTGCAGTATGCCTGCGCTCAAAACTCTCGACGGTGTACAACACGCGTCGAACTCGGACGCCGCGGCTTAACATTGGGCGGCTACAAGACGGTAGACTAGCCCAAGAATACGCGCAGCAGCTGGAAGTGGCACTTCCAACGGAAGAGCAGCTAGGCGCAGCATCTCTTGAAGATGGCTGGCGAGATATTCGATCCGCCATTGGTAGCACCGCAACCGCTGCACTTGGCACGGTGCCCCGGATCAGAGAAACGACTGGTATGACGGCGAATGTGAGCAGTTAGTGGAAGAGAAGAATGCAGCATGGGCGAGATTGCTGCAACACCGCACGAGGGCGAACGAGGCACGATATAAACAGGCGCGGAACAGACAAAACTCGATTTTCCGGAGGAAAAAGCGCCAGCAGGAAGATCGAGACCGTGAAGAAACGGAGCAACTGTACCGCGCTAATAACACACGAAAGTTCTATGAGAAGTTAAACCGTTCACGTAAGGGCCACGTGCCACAGCCTGATATGTGTAAGGACATAAACGGAACCTTCTTACGAACGAGCGTGAGGTGATCCAAAGGTGGCGGCAGCACTACGAAGAACACCTGAATGGCGATGTGGCAGACGAAGATGGCGGTATGGTGATGGACCTGGGAGAACGCGCGCAGGACATAATTCTACCGGCTCCGGATCTCCAGGAAATCCAGGAGGAGATTGGCCGGCTGAAGAACAACAAAGCCCCTGGGGTTGACCAACTACCAGGAGAGCTATTTAAACACGGTGGTGAGGCACTGGCTAGAGCGCTGCACTGGGTCATTACCAAGATTTGGGAGGAGGAAGTTTTGCCGCAGGAGTGGATGGAAGGTTTGTGGAAGGGATTGTAGCAACTACCGCGCAATCACATTGCTGAACGCCGCCTACAAGGTACTCTCCCAAATTTTATGCCGTCGACTAGCACCAATTGCAAGGGAGTTCGTGGGGCAGTACCAGGCGGGTTTTATGGGCGAACGCTCCACCACGGACCAGGTGTTCGCCATTCGCCAAGTACTGCAGAAGTGCCGCGAATACAACGTGCCCACACATCATCTATTCATCGACTTCAAATCCGCATATGATACAATCGATCGGGACCAGCTATGGCAGCTAATGCACGAAAACGGATTTCCGGATAAACTGACACGGTTGATCAAAGCGACGATGGATCGGGTGATGTGCGTAGTTCGAGTTTCAGGGGCATTCTCGAGTCCCTTTGAAACCCGCAGAGGGTTACGGCAAGGTGATGGTCTTTCGTGTTTGCTATTCAACATCGCTTTGGAAGGGGTAATACGAAGAGCAGGGAATAACACGAGTGGCACAATTTTCAATAAGTCCGTCCAGCTATTTGGCTTCGCCGACGACATAGATATTATGGCACGTAACTTTGAGAAGATGGAGGAAGCCTACATCAGACTGAAGAGGGAAGCTAAGCGGATCGGACTAGTCATCAACACGTCGAAGACGAAGTACATGATAGGCAGAGGTTCAAGAGAAGACAATGTGAGCCACCCACCGCGAGTTTGCATCGGTGGTGACGAAATCGAGGTGGTAGAAGAATTTGTGTACTTGGGCTCACTGGTGACTGCCGAAAATGACACCAGCAGAGAAATTCGGAGACGCATAGTGGCTGGAAATCGTACGTACTTTGGACTCCGCAAGACGCTCCGATCGAATAGAGTTCGCCGCCGTACCAAACTGACAATCTACAAAACGCTAATTAGACTGGTAGTCCTCTACGGACACGAGACCTGGACGATGCTCGTGGAGGACCAACGCGCACTTGGAGTTTTCGAAAGGAAAGAGCTGCGTACCATCTATGGTGGGGTGCAGATGGCGGACGGTACGTGGAGGAGGCGAATGAACCACGAATTGCATCAGCTGTTGGGAGAACCATCCATCGTTCACACCGCGAAAATCGGACGACTGCGATGGGCCGGGCACGTAGCCAGAATGTCGGACAGTAACCCGGTGAAAATGGTTCTCGACAACGATCCGACGGGCACAAGAAGGCGAGGTGCGCAGCGGGCAAGGTGGATCGATCAGGTGGAAGATGACTTGCGGACCCTCCGTAGACTGCGTGGTTGGCGACGTGTAGCCATGGACCGAGCCGAATGGAGAAGACTCTTATATACCGCACAGGCCACTTCGGCCTTAGTCTGATTATAATTATAAATAATAAGGTTGTTGGCCCAAGGTTCCCTATCCACCGGGATGGGGCTGCCATCTTAGGTATAGCTTCCGGGGAATAGCATTTCATACTCAGCCGCTGGATGCCAGAACAGACGCTGTTGGAGCCGCACCTCCTTGGTAAACAGACGCTCGGTCAGTCGGGTCAAATTTGTTTAAAGTCCCACCCAACACCAGGACTAGGCTAGTGCGCTTTGAGCGGCACACGGTCGCTTTGATAGGGCCTGCTTGGGGACACATGCAGCTTTTTATAGAAGTTCAGCAGAGCCCACTGTCGAACCCCACCACATCCTAGGCAGACCCCACAGGACGCACCCTCTCACTCTAGCTGATGTCAGAAGGACAACAGTGCCCAGGCTGCACTACCAGCTAAGTACGCAACCCTTAGCTGGTCGGAGACGAGCCAGCCTCGGGCTGAAAGTCTCTTTAATAAAGACAAAAAAAAAAAAAAAAAAACCCTTAGCTGGCGGTCAATTGTCATCGGAAGACGTTAGTATTGGAACTTGTGAGGACCAGAGCTATGTTAGGTGCCCCTTCCCGGATGTCAACTCACCATTTCGCAGCCCAAGAAATGAAGTAGTCGTTTTTTTTTATTCAGATATTTTTCAAATTTAATGTGATTAAAGATTAAGGGACCGCTATTTATACCCTTCGAGAAATGTGATTTAGATTAACGGACCGCTATTTATACCCTTCGAGAAACGGCTTATACCATTTTTCAAAGGCGCGCCCCTCATTCAGTTTCGGCTCAACAATAAGTGGGATAATACTGATTTTAACCATGCATCGGTACTGTAGTTCAAACATATTTTTGCGTCTTCTTATGAGTTCCGAATTCGTTTTTGTACAGAGATCTGATTTCATTGCGTTTGGCATTTCTGAATCTCATCTTTACACAGAGCTCTAATCAGTCAAGAGGGTTCAGCAGATCCACCAAATTCGTATCCGCTTCTTTCCTAATTAATCAGCGGTCTGGAGCTTGGAGATTCATGTCGTCGGCTTAAAAACCAGCCTAAGATTGAGTTACGTTTTTATAATTTACTCCATTGACTCCATCCAAAAGGAGCAAAAGGTGGGTCATCTAAAAGCAAATTATAGTCGTTCCATACTCTTCCGACCATCACTCATAGGTATTAACAAGAATGGTAAGAACTAGAGCACAGTGTGGTAGATATTTCTCCGTAATGCATCACGAAAAGGTGTCTACCCAGCATTACAGGCTCCGTTAACTGCCTGGATAATTGTTTCACCCCCCCAGGCCATTCATCCCCTCGGCACGGGTCGCCTGATACCTTGGGATTCGGGGTTAGGGACGTCATATTGTCAGCTTCAGTGTTGTACCGAGCCTGTCGATATGACCGAACTTACACCGTTACGCACTACTTCAGAGTATCCATATCCCAGCTTAACGGGACGCGTCACCAAGCGTAAGACCATACTTTTGTCACCAAGAGTATTTAAAGTGAAAATACGAGCATATATCTCTATCGGCATAAATATTCTATATTCGTCTAAGATCCCTTGCAATATGTGCCCGACCCATTTCCATTCACGCTTTCGAACGTATATTGTTATCGGTATTTAGTATTTATCGGTTGCTCGGCACACGATATCCAACTGTTATCGTCGTAAATTATAAATTTTAGACATCATCTGCGTTTCACGATAGAGTAGAAAATTCGAATTTTTGTGCGTGTATCAATCCAATCCGGTTAGGTCTCCAAATATTTCGAAAACTCGCGGAGGTAGCCATTCTGACTAGTGATTCCACGTCGATCCCAATTTTCCAATCTGATGATATTAGACTGTCAAGATATTGAAATCTTTCGATCGTTCGACTACTTCAAAGTTTGAGGGGCTGTTCTCGATGACACTCAACCACATGGTCCTGCTGACGTTGATGGTAAGACGTCCCAAAGAAGCATACGGTCAGCTCGTTGAGCCCACTCCGCAGAAGAAAGGGTCTAGGTGTTTCACAAAAATAAACTGTCAAACAGCTCAAAGTATGGCACACGGTCAATCGTACCTACCAAGATCTCATCGATTACGATGAGAAGTAACCGTGGAGATGAATTGCATCCTTACTTCACATCAGCGACTATGTGAATGGGGTTGATGAAGCTACGACCCTATCTGTAAATTGCTTGCATCAATGGGCGCCACACAGATTTTCGTAATTCAGACAATATGAATTCCTTCCGTAGTCAATGAATATTTAGCAAATGAAGGGACACTTCCACCTGTTTGACCTGCTCCAGAATGATGCGGAGCGGATATTGCATAATAGTTGCTTCCACATTCGCACAGACAGAATAGGGTCAGCCCTGAACACCTCCGCCGAAAACCGACCAACCTTGAGAGCCTCTTTAGATTTCATGCGTCGGATGACTGAGACTTGAAGAAGCTGTTCAAAGTGCTCGAACCAACATTTCAGCTGTCTAAGTCAGTGAGTAATTGAGACAATAATCTCCGGATGCTGAGCTATCCTTTCTTTATCGGTCAGGATGTCCACCTATGCCTGACTGTCCTGTTTGTAGCAGTGCCCGACTCCCACTTACAGATAAACATACCGTTGACGGGGCTCGAAATTTACTCATCTGGTTCTTCCCGTTTCTCAGCCTATGCTACTATACGCTCCTAAATCTTCCGCCGCGTAATCCATTCTTTTCGTTTGATGCGCAGCTCACCCAAGTTGTTCTCGCTGGTTTCGATAAAAGCATTCTTCGCCGCCTACTTCTCTTCTAAACTGCTACCTTCCAGAACATGCACTACCCGAGTTCCAAGTTCTACAACGAACGATCTCAGTTGGATATTCTAGTCGGTCTATGTTGCTTCATTGCCCGAGCCTCTCCTCCAGCCGCTTAATCCGAGCAATGCGTTGTCGGATCTCGTCAATTAGAAGATGATAGTCAAACGCGATGCTAGCTCTGCGTTTATTACGGACTCAAGAAGGCACCGTCTCCGTTTTCAGCTGATCCATTTCTAGAGAATCCAAATACTAGTCCTGCCCACTACTAGGTTTTCCAATCTGCCAGATTCATGATTCAGCCATCTTGGATTTAAGTATGGCAGAGCCAGCGAGCTTGTTTGCACTAGAACTGAATTTTCCACCGCACCTTCTTTTCCATGAGTTTAGCAGATTGGAAACCTAGTAATGTATTAATCTTGGTCCTGCCAACTAAAAGCAGCTGCTGAGAAGTAAAACGCTGTTTGCTGCAGACGGGAGGAGCGGGTGCGACTCCACAGTCGACAATGCAAGGGGAGGAAAGCCGCAATAACCGGCGATAATCGCCTCCTCTAGATATTTCACGAAGTCTGATTGGAGAAAGGACAAATTGGTGGATGGCAGAGAAAGGCGCGACATGTCAGATACTCACCGATCCAATTGATCAGTTTAAACGTTGGCTCGACCAGTTAGAACAACTTCTTCAAGTTCTGACCACTTATCCTAATTCGTGTCGTATATAGGGAAAGGTTGACAATTCTCTAACGATAGCCGGCAGAATTCCGGCCCGGATGACTATGTGAGAATCATACTGTCATGCTTCGCATTATCCTGGAGCAGGTCAATGAATTTCAAGAGTCCCTCCATTTGGAACTGATTATCCACGGAAAAGCCTTCGATCGTCTTAATCACAGAAAAAACTGTGGGCGTCCTAGGAAGGTCTAGACAAAATCGAGAGTCCTGTGCAATGGAGTCGCTAAAGTGAGGCAAAGATAGATGTATTGTATCTCTGTTGTTGTTGCTCATCGTGCACAGCCTTATGTGCCGACACCTTCCTAAAACAATTTTAAATACTGATGGCAGTGAGATATTGTAAAAAACAAGGCCGAATATATTCAATTACTCAACGCAAAGTAATTTAAGCAATCAACATAAATTAAAAATTTTGCATATAGGAATTGTTGGGTTAATTTACCTTTCATCAATTTAAAAGTTATGTGAGATATCGCATACCCTTATCACGGTTTGGCGAAACCGTCGAAAACAACTTAGTCAGATTTACTTAACTGGAGCGCGGTGGGTGACATGTTCAAACGTGCTAACATATTGGACAGTGCACGATATAGCGGTACATAGCCGCGATCGTCATTGATGATGATGCATTGGCGCATATGTATAGGACACTAAGGAAAGAATTTGTTTGAGTGAGGAGCGTAGAATAATAACTTAGCCAAAATGATAGAGACAATAAGAGTCTTCATTGAATCTACATACACGTATACAGGTGTATTGATCTAAAGGGGTTTGTTGCCCAGTGTGAAAAACAGAGAGAACATGATTTTGTTCTTACCAATATAAACTTGAAAGGAAATATTGATATTGGGGTCTGAGTGGTTCGGAAAAAGAAGAGCCGACCCGAAGGGGTAATGATTCTTTTGGGAAAGGGGAATTTAATTCAAAGCCCAGTTGAAAGAAAGAGAAAAATATTGATTGATTGATTTTTAAGAGTATACTTAAAATCAAAGAGTAATACAAGCGGTAGCTGTTAATAGCTCGGCGGTATGGTGCGCTGTTTTACAAAGAACCCATGCTGGGTTCGAATACTGATTTTTAATAAAGATTTTCACAACTCCGTTGGTTTAGTAGTATCATGCATTATGAAACATTTGGAACTTGTTGAACATTACTCTGTGAGACAGCAATGTTCAAGTTTAGGTGTAAAGAAAGGGGCAGGACTTAGAGATACTCATTTTATACAAAAAAAAAATATGAATTAATACATTAGTAAATTGAAGTAGCCACTTGAATGTGTGCTCGAAATAAGAGAGTTTAAGAGAGTGGAAAGAGAACAGATTTTTTCCAAGAGAATTTTAAAGGGAACATCCAAAAAAGGGGGCAAAGTTTCGTAAAGTATGGAAGTCCAATATTAAGGCTGAATTAGCTAATTTATGACAAGAAATTAAATAACTATTGTATAAAATTTGAAAAAAAAAAAGAAGTTGTTTCGGAATTTATGGATTTTTCAAATAAGCTGATTAAGCATTTCGTGCAAGAGAACTTTAGGGAGCATCCATAAAGAATGCAAAGTTGAGTAATGAATGGAAGCCAAAACTTGAGGATATTTACGAAGTTTAAATTAAAACCACATAGTCTGAATAGATAAATGTGGGATGAGGAAAATGGTTACGTTATTTAAGGATTCTTGGACCTTTCATGTGGTCCAAAGTCCAGTCTGATGCAATTCATGAAATCATTATGAAATTCAGAACTCGGATTGACTATATATACCCTGCGCTTTTCCAAGCTCGGGGTCAGTCCCAAATATTCAGCAGCACCTTTATTGGAATTCGGCGCTTTCTAGGTTTCCCTAGCCGGCCTACCGAATACTCCAATTGAGTCAGGGTCAGTCCCAAATATTCAGCAGCACCTTTATTGGAATTCGGCGCTTTCTAGGTTTCCCTAGCCGGCCTACCGAACACTCCAATTGAATCAGGGTTGTCCCTTAGACACCTCGACACTCGTGACTAGTGCACGAATCGAGATCTAAGTTTAAATTAATTAACTTCTTGAAAAGATAAAAGTGAACAGTTAAATAGTCCGTCGCGGTAAAATTGAAAATCGGTGTTAGAGTCTCAGAATAAGTATCGACAAACAAAAAGTGTTAGTATCTCTGGGAAAGATATTGTCATACGGGAAATAGTGCAAAAGTTTGAAAAACGAAAATATTCGAGTTTATAATTATTCGAAAGTGTTAATTGTAATGAGTATAATGAAAGTTTATAAATGTAAAAAAGTTTATAAATGTACAAACAAGTGATACGTAAATAATAAAGTTTTATTCTAACCGTAATTGAGTGTTTGAACTAAAAACCCGAAAGACCAGTGCCGCGCCGTCGGCATAGAACGCTTAACACATCGTAGAACGCTTCATATATCGTGGTAGAAGCGTCTTAATATTCCGCTCGGGACATTTCCACTCCGTTACATATGGTGACAGCGGAAAAAGACTGTTTTCGCAACAGAGGAACGCTATTTCTGATTCAGTGAGAACCAGTGCCGGCTAGATGATTGATGAACGGAAGAAAAATGATAAGAGCATGGCATTCAAGGGAATCAAAACAGTATTATAAAATGGAAGAAGTGAAAAAGACAAGAGAAACCCAGTACAATGGAAAATGTATAGAGGCTAGAAATTAAAGTGTGAAATTAAGGGTAATAAAAAGTGTACTGTAAAATGAAGAAACGGAAAAAGTGACAATTTTAATACTGTGATCAAGGACACGGACCAGTACCAATGCACTGCGCTTGTGGGTTCTAGTGTTCAGAAAAGCAGCAAAAATGATGATCAAACAGACAGAAAACCAGGTTGTAATGAAAAATAAATAAAATTTGTTGTACGAGAAAGGCAAAACAGCGGAATTTGGTTGCTAACGAAGAATTGCAAAAAGACATCAGAAGATCGATTGACAGAGATGAAGCTAAGGATTGCACATCATTATGGCAAGTACAGAAGGCCGAGTGTATCACAGGAACAAGAAGCAGTGAGTATGTATAACAGGTCTGGGTGAGTGAAAGTTTGATAGTTTCATATGCATGTACAAAAGAGTAATGTTAATAATGTTGCAGGAAATTCCAACTAAAAATATGAGCATTTATAATTGTAAAACGTTATCACAAAACAAGAGTGAAATTAAATATTTTAGTTGATCATTCACTACAATAAAGAAGAAAAATAATATTTAAAACATTCAGTACGAACAGACGAACAAAAAATGGGAATGGATTACGAAGCATTTGGCGAATTACCCTAATTGAAATACGGACGATAATAGAAAAATGTTTGAAAAATAATATTGCATAACACTCCATAGGGCTAATTTTTTAAACATTGAATGAAATCATAATCTAAAATGGCACTAAATGATGTACATGATCTTTGGTCTATGTCGACTGGCAGCCAAAACGGAAACGGAGCTGGTACCCAATACCAGTTCCCAATGAAAACTATAGTAAAATGCATCCCAGAATATCATGGCATATCCGAAGAGCTAGAACCATTTTTGGGACAAATCCAATACTTTTTGATCTTATGCCAGATAACACTTATGAGAAAACACTGCTGAATGTGGTTCTCATGAAACTTAAAGGAAAAGCTGGAAAATATATTAATAGAGTAAAGGCAGATACATGGGCAGAGATGCAAACAAATCTTAAGAGGCAGTTCAAGAAAAAGATGAGTAAGGAAAGTGTAATGTTGCAGATTGAAAACCTAGAACAAAATGAAAAAGAACCACTTCCGACGTATATTGACAGAGCATTAGAAATTCATGAATGCATAAATGATTTAAAGCAAGATGATATAGAAGCTATATTTGCAGAAAAAAGTCTTAGAATACACTTTTTAGCAGGTTTAAGGAACACAACCTTAAAAGAATCAGCGAGAAAGCAGAAAGTTATCAATTTCAGAAACCTTGTACAATATGTTGAAGACGAATGTGTTAACGATGAACTAATACGACAAATTGAACAACGACTAATAGCTTATAAAGGGAGATTTATACAGAAGGAACGAAGGCAAAGTAATACACATCTCTATGATAGCAGTAATAGTTGCAAATATGAAAGATACATAAATAACAATTTCAATAATAATGTTCGGCATTACATTTATTGTAATTCAAAGAAACAGATAAATAATACAAGAGCTGAGAATTCCTTTTATCCAAACATTTACCACGGAAGATGCTATCAATCAAGCAATGCTTATAATAAATTCAACAAATCATGGTATCGTGGGGATGATCAATTTAGCAACATGAGAACAACACCGCATGAGAAATTATATATTCATTATACGAAAAGCAATCAATTCATAGTGAGACTGGAAGCAGTTTCAAAACCTAATATAGCTTTCAAATATTTATTAGACACAGGATCTTTCTGTAATATAATAAGGTGGGACATAGTGGCCAAGGTCGGCACAGAAGATATAGATTATTCAGAGAACCTTTTGATAACAGGATTTGATAATACTCAGTCAAAAGCTATTGGATCCACAGAAATTACATTTAGAATTGGAAACTCTCATTATAGAATTAAGTTTTTCATAGTCAAGCATTTAAGTGTTCCAGGAATTATCGGAGCAGAATTTATTCAGCAATATACGTTGTATATTAACAAGAATTTCAAATATATAGTACTGAAAAAACCAAGTTATAACATGAATTCTCTAGGAAATGACAAAAATAGGAAAAAGGATATAGGTATAGTACATTTGAATGGATACTCAAACAAAAAGAGTCCGAATATTTTTCCAAGCAAAATAAATAAAATAGGCACAAGCATACTTGTTGAAAAGGGTTGTCAAACGGAAATAAATGAATTTACAAAGGAAAACAATGAATACTTGGATGCATCAATTGAAAGTAACGGCCAAAATGGATTAAATAAATCAATGTATAATGATAACATTTCAGGAGATCAACATAGAGGCAATAGTAGGGTTTCAGAGGGTAATGGAAACGACTGTATTAGTAGTATGATTCCGGAATATGGTTCTGTTATTAGGGAAGATTTAAACTCCGGCCCAAAGTATAGCGCTGTAAAGAATCGTGACACTGAGGTAGATGAAAGCATCAGACATCCTATAGAATATACATTTGACAAGCGATTCTACTTAGAGCTCAAAACACAAGAAAATCCAAATAAAGCTACAAAATTTCTCTTAGATACCGGAGCTGAAACGAGTTTAATCACTGCCAAAAGGGCAATACAAATTGGAGCTTCATCCATAAACACGAAAAGTCATATGGCAGTTACTGGAATGACAAAAAACATAATTCAAACTATAGGAACAACGTGGATACATTTTATTATCGGGAAAACAATAATTCCAGTCAAATTCTATGTAGCAAACAATCTAAGCGTACCAGCATTACTAGGCGCTAACTTCATTAAAAAACATGTACACACCATTGAAGACAACTTTGCAACTATTATCCTTAAAACGAATGCTGAAGCTGGAAAACCATACATGGAAAAAAATCGCGTACGATGGAACATCGTGGACTATGTAACAAGAAATATTGAAGACCAAGAAAGTTTAAAGAAACACATAGACGAGAATGAACAAGAACCATGGGTACCAGAGGAAGATGACCTGTACACGGATGAAGAAGAATATTTTCAAAATACTTTTGTAAACGATGATCTGGCCAAACTAAATGAAGAAATGGGAAAAGTATTTACAATAGCTGCTCTGAACGATAATAGCAATTATTATGTGGATAATGAATATTGGGAAGAAAATTTTGAAGATGAATATATACAGAGTGAACAATGGAAAGCAGAAGATTTGGACTCGAATCAAGACTACAGTCTAGTTGAAAATCGAAATCAAAACGAAATACAAGGTAAGGAACGTTTAGAAAAATTACTCGATACAGTTCCTTTACAGCACTTGAATCGTGCGAACTTTGATGAAATGGAAAGAATTATGGCAAATTACTGTGATGTATTTTATCTGAAAGGAGATCATCTTACAACTACAAATGCGGCAGTACACGAGATAGAAACCACAACCAATGTACCAATCAATAAACGGCAATATAGGTTCCCGAATCCACAAAGAAACATATAAATGAAGAAATTGACGAGATGTATAAACAAGGAATCATTGTACCAAGCAAAGTCCGTGGAATGCACCCGTCTTGTGCATACCAAAGAAAGATTTAGATGAGGACGGTAATAAGAAATATCGAATTGTAGTTGATTTTCGATCTTTGAATTTAATAACAAAGCCATTCGTATACCCGATTCCTTTAATAAACGAAATTTTAGATAATTTGGGAGACAGTAAATATTTTTCAACTATTGATTTGAAATCAGGATTTTATCAGGTTCCAATTAACCCAAAAGATGCCGCCAAAACCGCATTTTCAACTCCAAGAGGTCATTTGAATTTACAAGAATGCCTATGGGACTAAGAAATAGCCCATCGACTTTTCAAAGGCTAATGAATACTGTATTATATGAAATTAGGGATGTCAAAGCTATTGTTTATCTAGATGACATAATAGTTTTTGGTGCAACAGTTCAAGAGCATAATGAAAATCTAATAAAGGTTTTAAACACTATCAGAAAACATAATTTGAAAATAGAACCAACAAAATGCCAAATTTTGAAAAGAGAACTTAAATTTCTAGGACACACTGTAGACAAAAATGGTATACGGCCATTGGAAGATAATATTAAAACTATAAAAAAGATGCCAGTACCAAAAACAGTTAAAGGAGTACGATCATTTTTAGGAACAGTAAATTTCTATGGCAAGTTTATCCCAGGAATAGCCGATAAACGAAAACCATTGAATGAATTATTAAGGAAAAATGTAAAATTCAATTGGACTGATGATTGTCAAAAAGCATTCGAAGAACTCAAGAATTTCCTAACATCGGATTCACTGTTAGCGAGACCAAACTACAAAGATACATTCGTACTCACAACCGACGCGAGTGAATATGCTATCGGAGCAGTCCTTTCGAATGAAAAATCAATAGACAGACCCATTGCATACGCTAGCAGAAATCTTATTGGAGCAGAAAGAAAGTATCACACGATTGAAAAAGAGTTATTGGCAATCGTTTGGGCAGTACATCATTTCAGACATTATATTTATAATCAAAGATTCATTGTATACACAGATCATAGGCCACTGATTTCTTTATGGCATTTAAAAGAAACTTCACCAACTTTAACAAGATTGAGATTAAAATTGCAAGGATTGGAATGCGAGGTTCGATACAAACAAGGTAAAGAAAACATTGTAGCTGATTTCCTGTCGAGACTTAATCATGATGATGAATCAAAAGAAAGTCCAAATATAATAACTGTTGTCACCAGACAACAACAAAAGGTGAAAGAAAAATCAAATCAATCAACCGCGGAGCACAGAGCTAATGAGACATTACCAGATACGAGTGATTCATGGAATATGGACGAACTTGAAAATATAGAGGTTGCCTACGATAAATATTCTAACACAAACAAACATATCATACACGATGACTTCACTAATGCTTTAAAGGAGAATCAGATCAATCAATCAATCAGATCAATTACCAGAATCAAGGAACGGCAATAAATATGGCCTAGTCATACAAGATGATTTGACTAGATATCTAACAGTCGCGGCAATGGAAAAACCAAGAAAGTGAAACAGTAGCCAATACATTTGTAAACAATTTCATTTGCAAATTTGGAACGCCAAAAGAATTAGTAACCGATCAAGGAGCCAATTTCGTAAGTAATCTAATGAAAAACACTTGCAAAATTTTGAAAATTAAAAAGATCACAACAACAGCATATCATCCCCAAGCAAACCTTGTGGAGCGATCCAACAGAGAGCTTAAAATTTATTTACGACAATTCATTGGAGGTGACCCACAAACATGGGATCAACTTCTCCCACATTTTACATTCCAATATAACACCACAACTAATTCATCTACAGGGTTCACGCCGTTTGAATTACTCTATGGCAGGGCTGCGAGAATTCCAAATTCAATTTACCGTATGAGGGATATGGAATTAAACTATGGAGAATACACAAACCAATTAAAAGCTACTTTGAAATATCTACATGACAAAGCAAGAGAAAATTTAATCCTATCTAAACAAAAACGAAAAGAAATTTATGACAAAACAGCTAATGAGTGGCAACCAATGTGGGGGGACATGGTTTTAGTTAAAGCAAACCCAACAGGCACAGGTCGAAAAATTGCAAGCCTTATGGAGAGGTCCATACGAAGTAGTTAGTCTACCTAGCGAACAAACAACCATTATCAAAAACGGGAAGAAATTGGAAAAGGTTCATAATAATAGACTACGAAGGTATAATGATTAGCAATTTTATAAATATATTGTAGATAAATATGTACATAATTTTATTATGACTTAGATTTAATGAGAGTTTCCATTTGAATTAAATTTTGTATTGAATTTATATAGTTACAAATACCCACTTATATAGAATAATATCATATAGAGATATTTATGGAGAAAATATTCAAATAATAATATAACGATGGTGGAATGATATACATAAAATATAGACAAAAAGGTACAGCAAAATTGAAAATTTATCCAAATATAAGAATTAAAACAAATAATATAAAACCGGAAATTGAAAGCGCGTAGTTGAAACTGGGAAATGGGCTAGAAAAATCAAGCACAAATAAACGAAACAGGGAATGCCAATGTAATATAAGATCAGCGAAAATCAAGAAAGCTGAACAAAAAAGGAGTCGAGAAACAGAACCTTGAATATTTTAACTATTTCTTTAAATTCGAGGACGATAGGTATCATTTTCAATTCATTTTTTTTTCAATTTACCAATAAACATTGACTGCTGAGAAAAAGAATTAAAATATACCAAGAATAATGAACGGAAATAAAGTATCATGGGGGGAAATGAACAATTATCAAGAAGTGATCAACAGAAAAAAAACTAATGAGTAAGAAAACAGTATACTGTGAACAATTACACAATAATACACTAAACAAAGGGGCCCCACAACTGAACATAAGAATGGACAAACTGTAGACATACGAAGATGATATTTAAATTTAATGATACTATGAATGTGGATAGATGTGTGATTGGACAAGAGGAGACGTCCTCAGAATGTATGGATATAGTACTCATTGTGTGAATGAACTACATTAAAAAAAAAACTATAATAAATAAATAAATAAATAAAACTTTCAAAATAATTGAAACCAATTAAAAGAAAACAGGAATCATGGAAATTGCTAGAAGGGGACTGGGTGTGAAATGGAAATAAGAAGAGAAGTGAAGTAAAACTCAGGAAATCAATATCAAATTGAATTGAAAAGAGGAGTTTAAAGTTGACGAAATAAAAACAAATAAATGGGAAGGTAATGATTTTTACGATAGTAAGACCGGTAAAGAGAAAGGAAACCGGCAACGAATTAAAATATGAAGAGAAATAAGCTTGGGTTGGAATATGGGACGATGAAAAAATAAAACAAAGGAAATTCAATGCATAAACTAACAATAAATAGTTTATATAAAGCTTTGAGCTAGACAGCCTGATATTAATAATTCTTTTAACACATTATCTTATGAACAATATAAGAAGTAAATTAAACCCGAGGTCTAAGTTTCATTTCAGAAGCACGCCGAAAAACCATATTCGGAAAAAGGGGGAGGGGCTGTAGCAATTCATCAACCAAAACCATCCTAAATACTAAAGAAGTAAGTATAACACGATAGACGTAGCAACAAGTATTTTGCAGGAAGAAATTTTTATTGAATTTATACGTCCTCAAAAACCTGCAGAAGACATTCATTGCTACAACACAAAGATAAATTTAATGGGAATAATACTGGGAAAACAAAATAATCGAAAAAAAAAATTATAATAATAGTAAGTAAGGTTCATAATAAAATGTGATAAATATATTAACTTAACCATGTAAAAAGGTAGCAAGGAATTAATACCGAATCGAATAACTAAAGTAAGTGAAAAGTAACAAAGACTGTAGGAGCAGGTCCTTATATTTGCAAAGTCTAATAAAAATTATAGGATAGTGAACTATTCACAATAATTTGAGAAAATTTAAATATGCACAACTTACTCGAGAGACGGTCGAGATAGCATCTATTGAAGACGAACAGACGACATCGGCAGAGAAGGAAGACATTAACGGCTCACGATATACATACCATAGTTAATTGGTATCACCGGAACGACGGGTCATACGGTGGGTTGAAGATCGAGAGTGTGGGGGATCAGGAGACGGAAGACGAAATATTCGGAGGTTATCAATGAAGGCGAACTCAACCAGGAAGTGAAAGTGTTAGATACATCATACGAAATCAACAATACGAATTAAAGTGACAAATAACAGGCGAAGACGGATGTGCATCATAGGCGGATTCAACAAGGCGATTGGAGATAAGTGAATGACAAGACATTATACAAAGCTGAAAGCAAGGACATATTCAGGAGCATCATCATACACAACCGAAAGTGCAAGAAGAGATTTTAATTCAACCCCTGGAGATGATTTTGGAAGAGTTAAAGTAACACAATAATGACGGAACGAGCAGATACAAGTCGCCTCACAAAGATAAAAACAACGTTAAGACGAAATTTTAGAACAATCAACAATTCAACAGTGTTCATCAATTTAACCAGACGGCCCCAAAAAGTCAATTCAAAGCAGAGGTCCTTAAAAACTACAGCGGAGGCGGGTCTAACACAAAGGCAACTTATCAAGTAATCAAAATTTCCACAAGCTGAAGCCAATACACAGCGAAATTCAAAAAGCAACAACAAAGACTTCGAATCAAACACAAACAATGCGAACATCATGATAACGGTACAACATCTAAGAATCCATACATTTGAGCAGTGTGACACACGTCAATTCATCACGACTTGCTAACTAGCAACTTATCTGAACGGAAGCAGCTTAAAACTATTGAAAAAGGCACTGTAATAACGTCAAACTATTACAATGTTACATGCAGAAAATCATTGAAATACAACTAGAGCAGAGCTACTTCTACTCCGCTGGAGATATCACGTCAGATTTATACAAGTGGCCGGTACAACAGCAATTTTTGCACACAACAAACAATAGACATCATTTACCAAAATATCATCATGGCTTGGCCAAAACAATTTCATCGAAGATTACAAATTTAGACGGCAGTACAAAGGAACCCACACGAGAGGAGCAGCTTAAGCGGCGAAACAAGTAAGGCATCAGAAAGCACAAGACGATACGGAAGAATCAAACAGCAGACTAGGAACACACCCTGCACTCGAGATTTACAACCAACCAAGTGATCAACAACACTAATGATTACGAGGACGCAAGAGCAACACCAAGTAAAGGCGAGGCGATTCGAGAAGGCATCATCAGGTAAGAAACTCTCGAGAAAGTTTATGTGCAAATATGAGAATACTTAAAAGATTAGAGGAAATTAAATGGTCACACGACGAAAGAAAAGAAAAGGAATATAACAGGGTGATTTGATAGATTAGAAGAACACGTAATAGATGCAGTATGGTCAGAAAACAAAAAAAAAACAAAAAAAAGTTTTTTTTAATAATAAAATAAGTTGATATAACACTAAGATACGGGTGAAAATAATTTTGAAATAACACAAAGAGTACGAATTAAATTAGAAGAACATATAATAGAAGGGATAAATTAGAAGAATAATAGGGAACATGAAAATTACTGTGGAATAATTATATATATTAACTCAGAAACGTATCAATGTATTTAAATCTTGGTCAAGAGAAGCGTTGAAGAATAACAACCAAAAAATGTTAGCTGAACCATATCAAAGATCCAAAAGTAAACTTTGTAAGAAATTATTATTAAAAGAATTTATAAAAACATATACAGAACGAATAACATCAAGAGATTCTAACACTAAACTCCACCGAAAGTAAAATTCAGATATGACAGAAAATAGTTAATGATTGATAAACAACGGACCATTGAATGATTATATAATAGAAAAATATATATGTTTTTAGCCTACCCTAACAAGCGAAGGATCATTTTCTTAATGAACCTTCACCTCGTTTGTGTGGGAGGAGATGAACGGCCTTGAGATCCTTCATCACTCCTCATATAGGATCACAGGATATATCGTAGGAATATTTAAGCCAAACATAGAAGAAAGCGTAAAACTTTGAGACAGACTCAGCTGACCCATTTACTTGCGATCAGCTGATCCAAAACAAATTAAAATAAACGATCGGGCATACGAAATAATATACATACAAGAAGCAAAAACATTGCCACTGGTTAGGGACCAACGCCCGGCGATTCACATACGGAGCATCATATTTCAATTTTATTAGTGGCAATTATTGTACGCAGGGAAACGTTCATTACCTTTCCCAACGTAATGGAACGACAAGTACGTTATTAAGGGTCAATGTAGCATAAAATCACTATTGACAATATAATTCATGTTACTTTTGACCGTTTGACCGATATATTTACTCGGATTTTCCGGCGCAAACAATTGAGCATAATCTACTATATATGCTCAACTTGATGGGATGGAAGGATATGCACAGCCTTATGTGCTGACACCTTCCTAAAACAATTTTAAATACTGATGGCAGTGTGATATTGTAAAAACAAGGCCGAATATATTCAATTACTCAACGCAAAGTAATTTAAGCAATCAAAAAAAAAAATTTTGCATATAGGAATTGTTGGGTTAATTTACCTTTCATCAATTTAAAAGTTATGTGAGATATCGCATACCCTTATCACGGTTTGGCGAAACCGTCGAAAACAGCTTAGTCAGATTTACTTAACTGGAGCGCGGTGGGTGACATGTTCAAACGTGCTAACATATTGGACAGTGCACGATATAGCGGTACATAACCGCGATCGTCATTGATGATGATGCATTGGCGCATATGTATAGGACACTAAGGAAAGAATTTGTTTGAGTGAGGAGCGTAGAATAATAACTTAGCCAAAATGATAGAGACAATAAGAGTCTTCATTGAATCTACATACACGTATACAGGTGTATTGATCTAAAGGGGTTTGTTGCCCAGTGTGAAAAACAGAGAGAACATGATTTTGTTCTTACCAATATAAACTTGAAAGGAAATATTGATATTGGGGTCTGAGTGGTTCGGAAAAAGAAGAGCCGACCCGAAGGGGTAATGATTCTTTTGGGAAAGGGGAATTTAATTCAAAGCCCAGTTGAAAGAAAGAGAAAAATATTGATTGATTGATTTTTAAGAGTATACTTAAAATCAAAGAGTAATACAAGCGGTAGCTGTTAATAGCTCGGCGGTATGGTGCGCTGTTTTACAAAGAACCCATGCTGGGTTCGAATACAGATTAGGAATACGAATACAGGTTTTCACAACTCCGTTGGTTTAGTAGTATCATGCATTATGAAACATTTGGAACTTGTTGAACATTACTCTGTGAGACAGCAATGTTCAAGTTTAGGTGTAAAGAAAGGGGCAGGACTTAGAGATACTCATTTTATACAAAAAAAAAATATATGAATTAATACATTAGTAAATTGAAGTAGCCACTTGAATGTGTGCTCGAAATAAGAGAGTTTAAGAGAGTGGAAAGAGAACAGATTTTTTCCAAGAGAATTTTAAAGGGAACATCCAAAAAAGGGGCAAAGTTTCGTAAAGTATGGAAGTCCAATATTAAGGCTGAATTAGCTAATTTATGACAAGAAATTAAATAACTATTGTATGAAATTTGGAAAAAAAAGAAGTTGTTTCGGAATTTATGGATTTTTCAAATAAGCTGATTAAGCATTTCGTGCAAGAGAACTTTAGGGAGCATCCATAAAGAATGCAAAGTTGAGTAATGAATGGAAGCCAAAACTTGAGGATATTTACGAAGTTTAAATTAAAACCACATAGTCTGAATAGATAAATGTGGGATGAGGAAAATGGTTACGTTATTTAAGGATTCTTGGACCTTTCATGTGGTCCAAAGTCCAGTCTGATGCAATTCATGAAATCATTATGAAATTCAGAACTCGGATTGACTATATATACCCTGCGCTTTTCCAAGCTCGGGGTCAGTCCCAAATATTCAGCAGCACCTTTATTGGAATTCGGCGCTTTCTAGGTTTCCCTAGCCGGCCTACCGAACACTCCAATTGAATCAGGGTTGTCCCTTAGACACCTCGACACTCGTGACTAGTGCACGAATCGAGATCTAAGTTTAAATTAATTAACTTCTTGAAAAAGATAAAAGTGAACAGTTAAATGTCCGTCGCGGTAAAATCGAGAATCGGTGTTAGAGTCTCAGAATAAGTATCGATAAATAAAAAGTGTTAGTATCTCTGGGAAAGACATTGTCATACGGGAAATAGTGCAAAAGTTTGAAAAACGAAAATATTCGAGTTTATAATTATACGAAAGTGTTAATTGTAATGAGTGTAATGAAAGTTTATAAATGTAAAAAAAGTTTATAAATGTACAAACAAGTGATACATAAATAATAAAGTTTTATTCTAACCGTAATTGAGTGTTTGAACTAAAAACCCGAAAAACCAGTGCCGCGCCGTCGGCATAGAACGCTTAACACATCGTAGAACGCTTCATATATCGTGGTAGAAGCGTCTTAATATTCCGCTCGGGACATTTCCACTCCGTTACAATCGTAATCGACGAAATCAAGGGCTCTAGCAGCCCACCACCATAGAGCAATTGAATGACCTCGACTCAGAAGATGATACTGCTCTACCAACGTAAGAGCGCTCTACCATGTAGAGTAAACTGAATGACCTGGTCGTACACTCCCACTCATAAACGTCAGCAAGACCAAATCGCTGTATATGAACAACTCCAACTCTACGATAGCCGGACAAACAGTGGAGAAGGTCGAAAACCAAAGCCAGCCAACGTCGGGTGGCGGACCAAGATCAACATAGAACATGGAGATCCAATCGACCCAGGCAATGCACCAAACTTCGAATACTTAATTCTAATAAGAAATCTGTGATGTTATACGCCAGTGAGACTTGGTAGCAGAGTTCATACAGATTTGCAAGTATGCACCAGCCGATGTCTACATTTTACAGCTCGGGCCTGGTAGCCTCACAACTGGATCCCGAATGCTGAGCCCCATCGAAATCCAATATCAACAGCAACTCCACAGTGTGAATGGACGTAGGGCGGCCTTACACCACGTAAGAGCGGAGACGAAATCTGCAAGCAAGCGCTGGACAGAAATCTGGCAGGACATCGCAGCAGAGGCAGAACTGAGATATCCTGGCGACAGAAACCTAACAGAGAAATAAACGTAGACGTTAAGAATCAGACTTGGGCCCAAGTCAAGGATGGAGAGAGAACCCAAACCCAGTGCCGTGTAACCTATGTAACAATGTAACAATAGCCATCGCTATGTTTACAGAGTAATAGAGTTTATTTTTAAACTTGTTTGGAAGAATGTTTTATCTATCTATATTAGGGTGGCTCAAAAAACACTTTTTCAAATTTTTTAATGGGCCGCCCTCTTATTCGGTTCTATTTGATGCCCTGATGCTCTGGACAAAATTTCAGCCAAATCGGTCAACGTTTAGGCGGTACTAAACTCGTTATAAGTTTATATGGAAAAATGTATGCAGAAACATCCAAAAACAGTGATTTGCAGTTGGATGGCACAATTTACGATCAAGAACAATGATACTCATTCAGTTTTTGTAGAATTAAATACAGAATGTTATGCTGAAAACCGCGAGAAGATTAGAGTTTATTACGCAAAGATATTAGCATTTTACTGGAGTATTGTAGTGGTGAATTTATTTCTTTTCAAAGGTAAAAGAAACGAAATTTGCTCAAACCCCACTTCAGAGAAATGCTAATAACTTGGCCGGGCAAACTCTAATCTTCTCGCGGTTTTCTGCATAACATTCTGTATTAAATTCCCCAAATGAGTATCATAGTTCTTCATGGTAAGTTGTGTAGTCCAGCTGCAATTTACTGTGTTTGGATGTTTCTGCATACTTTTTTGCATATAAACTTCCAACGAGTTTAACACCGCCCAAACGTTGACCGATTTGGCTGAAATTTTGTCCAGAGCATCAAGGCATCAAATAGAACCGAATAAGAGGGCGGCCCATCAAAAAAATTGTAAAAAGTTTTTCCCATACTAATTTGAGCCACCCTAATCTATATACATAAAAATGAATTTCTGTTGGTCTGCACCTTATAGACAGGGAAACTACTGAACAGATCAAGGTGAAAATTTGTATGCAGAGGTTTTTGGGGCCGGGGAAGGTTCTTAAGATGATTCGAGACCCCTCGCAGTAGTATAGAAGGTATAGAAGGGGGGGAGGCTCCCATACAAATGGAACATCGTTTTCTTCATAGCTCGAGAATGAATCAAGAAAATGGAACCGAACTGGCATGTGGAGGTTTTGGAAAAGAAAATGTGTTTCAGTGGTGGTTCGAAACTCCCCCCCCCCCTTCTGGAAAAAGGAGCTCCCATACAAATGAAGCATCAATTTCTCCATAACTCGAGAACTAATTGATTTTAGGCGAAACGAAGTTTGTCGGGTCTGCTAGTTTTTCATAAAACAGGTGGAATTTTAACTCTCAAAAAGCAAGGTTGTTTTCAGTGTATCGTACCTTTGCTTGGTGTTGACACTGACACCTGAGAAGACATCTCAGATCGTGCCTCAGATGTGGCACAATGATCACGTAGCACACCCGTGCATGTCTTACATGGGTGAATTTAGCGTCCTGTATCCTGTCTATGGGTTTGTCCGAGGTCGTAACTATGCCGCTAACAAGCATGCCATTCCAATCATTATATGACGTGCTCCACCGTTTCTACTTCAGACTTCACCTATGTATTCGGTATATGCAGCCCGGGAAGTCTGCAATTCTGAACCTATGTCAGATCTTTTTTTCAGAAATAAATTTCAGTATTTTTTGACGTAGGACTACGTCTGTGTTTTCTATATTGGGGTACACTTTACGATTGCGAAAATCGGGGACCGTCACAAAAATATGATAGACTTTAAACTTTAATATCTAAGCCGTTTCTCGATGGATTTTCAATTTTTTTGGATCATTCGATCAAGGATGAGTCAACGTTTATTTGAATTTATCTGAAAATACTGATTTTCAACTATTTATTATCGGTAATTGATAAAAAGTTTAGAAATAGGTAAACTAACCAATCAAGTTCATGCATCACTAGCACAGACATCAAAAATCAATCACTTGCGGGTTTGGATCTAATCCTCAGTTTGAACAAGATTCTAAGCATAGAAGATGCATCAAAGCGATCGTAGCGGAGCGGACACAGCATTACGGAGGCGCTAATAAGACACAGCAGCACGAAGTGGGTGGCAGTGCTGCAAATTTACACAAGTGATTGGATGCAGTTAGTTATTGGAATGGGAATTGGGAAAAGAAAATTGGTTCTTCTCAGGACCAACATTTTATGAAAAAAAAGAGTGAATTGCGAAAATGGACTGTTTCGGTGGCATCGGGTTTGGTGTGGTAGCTTGGTTGCTGTTAGTCCTGTTATAAAATTAATGAAGACGCCACCTCAGTGGAAACTTTCTACAGCAACCACCCATCGGTGAACGTCGCTCGGACAGACAGATGCCAAGAGAATATGTTTGGTAATATGAAGAAACTTCGTCTTGAGTCAAATTTCTGTTGTTATTCCTCGTAACAATACGCATCTTAGATCAGAACCAAATTCAGAATCTTGCGAGAAAGTTTCATTGGATTCTTAGATTTCATCATTCTCCGAACGGTCCGTTGTCTGTGGAAATACGATCGGAATGGCCGCGCGCGTCGAAAAGCAGCTTTCTTATATCTAATGAAGTAATTCCATTAGCCCCGCCCATTCATTAATCGTTATGAGTGCATATTATATTTACACCATATCAGCTCACAAAGGGGCTTACGGGTTTGATTTATTAAATACAAGAAAGCTGCTGTTCGGCGCGCGCGAGCCATTTTGATCGGGATTCCACAGAAAGCGGTTCGACATTCGATGCAGCGAAGCGGACACAGCAGCACGAAAGGGGGTGGCAATGCTGCAAATTTACACAAGCGATTGGATGCAGTTAGTTATTGGAATGGGAATTAGGAAAAGAAAATTGGTTCTTCTCAGGACCAACATTTTATGAAAAGAAAGAGTGAATTGCGAAAATGGACTGTTTCGGTGGCATCGGGTTTGGCGTGGTAGCTTGGTTGCTGTTAGTAATTCCATAAAATTAATGAAGACGCCACCTCAGTGGAAACTTTCTACAGCAACCACCCATCGGTGAACGTCGCTCGGACAGACAGATGCCAAGAGAATATGTTTGGTAATATGAAGAAACTTCGTCTCGTCAAATTTCTGTTGTTATTCCTCGTAACAATACGCATCTTAGATAACCAACATATCAGAACCAAATTCAGAATTTTGCGAGAAAATTTCATAGGATTCTTAGAATTTGTCATTCTCTGAACGGTACGTTGTCTGCTGCGGAATCAAAATGGCTCGCGCGCGTTGAAAAGCAGCTTTCTTATATCTAATTAAGAAATTGCATAAGCCCCGCCCCTTCATTAATCGTTATGAGTGCACATTATATTTACCCCCATACAGATCACAAAGGGGCGGGGCTAATGGGCTTAATTTATTGAATACAAGAAAGCTGCTTTCCGGCGCGCGCGAACCATTTTGATCGGGATTCCGCGGAAAGAGCGGAATGAGCGGTTCGACAAAATTTGATGCAGCGGAGCGGACACAGCAGCACGAAGGCGTGGGTTAGCAGTGGCAATGCTTAAAAAAAATTCTAAATGGTGGAGGTTTAGCGAGAAATCATCAAGTGGCGGTCGGACAATTTCAACGCAAGGTGCTGACAAGCGTTTGGATGCAGTTAGTTATTGGAAAGACGCATTGGGAAAAGAAAATTGGTTCTTCTTAGGACCAGCATTTTATGGAAAGAAAGAGTTAATTGGGAAAATGGATTGTTTCGGCGGCATCGGGTTTAGCGTGGTAGCTGTTAATGATTCCATCCGTTCACATTAATTACATCATCTCCCTCTGTCGCGTTATCAAATTGACTAGTTACGATTGAGTTTTGCACTTTGAAGAAAGTTCATATCGTATTGTCGGATCAACCTTCTTTTGTATAAAGATCTTGTTGGAGGACACCATCCTCAAAAATGGCCGAAATAAAGAAGAAATAAGCAGAATCAGAAGTGGCGAGAAACCAAACGCAAATATATTTATTTGCAACTTTTGGTTTTCGCCCGCAATGTAAGCGTACGTGGCAAAGTAAGGATTGTGATGTCCCGACTGAAAGCCAGTTCGAGTGGCTTCAGCGGCCGATGAGTCATGTTAATTCCACGGTTAGAGAATCAAAGTCCATCCAACTGGAAACAACTATTCGACTTCTTGATTCAGTTGGCCTCCGAGCAGTTTGCTGAATGCTAATAAAACGACACAAATTATTTTGGAAAATACTAAAAATTTCGAATAGCTACGTAGTCCTACGTCACCTTTGCGTACAACCCGATTGGGCTGCACCTTTGAGTTTGTGTTAAATTCACTACTGGATAAAAAATATGTTACATATATTTATATTATTTGTTTTCTCTAAACGTTCTTTGATATAATTTTTCATTAATATTTCAAATTTTGCACGGAATGATTGCATTTTGGCTTTTTTTTTCGTTTCCTTGTTATTTTTTTTATTACACCCCCCCCCTCCGCGTACCTTTCAAGAGCCGACGGACATAAAATAAATTTAATATTTGTATCGGCCTAATAAGGCCGTTACAAAAATTTAATTAAATTTAAAATTATTTCCTACTGATCTCCGAATCCGAAAGGTGGGGGATAATAAAAAATGAATATTAAAATGAAAAAAAAAATCAAAAGACTTCTCGGATTTGTTAAAGAATGTTTTAAAAATCCGAAAAATTATCCGAATTTTGTTTGGTTGCCTCCTCAAAATATTATTTTTGGACATAAAAATCCGAAGGAGGGAAGCCATAATTGTTTTTAAATATTTGTATCGGCCTAATAACGTCAACATTTTTAATTATTTGACTACTTTTCGGTTTGCTTTCCGAAAACCCCATCTGTTTTGTATAATTTTGGATTGATATTCGCCAAACTTTGGGAGATCATCAATTTCATTGTTCACGCCGGTTTACACTACAGCTTTTTTTTATATTTTTTGTTTTCAACTTTTGTAATAGTAAGAGGCGTCAAAAAATATGGGTTATTTGCCAAATATTTGAGCCTAATTAAGTTAAACAAACGACTGAGACAATAAAATGAGTTCATTTATAATTAATTTAATTAAGGAAAGATTTAAAGCAGAAAAAAATTAATTATTAATCTTATGAGCTCATTTAATAAAAAAAAATGTGTGAACGAATTTAAGTGAAATAGTTATGCGCATACCAAGCTTACACATTGTATTTCAGTCGCTGAAAATTTCATGACAATCGGTTAATATAGGCGTGTAGTTCTACGCAATGCAATTTGATTCCGTACACCCAATAAATATGAAAAGAATAAAAAATATGACGCAGGACATTAAGCAACTTATCAAAAGTTCTAAATACGAAAATAAAATTAAGCGAAAAGAAATTTCCGAGGTAAAAAATCCTTAAAAATTGAAGTCCATGTAATCGAGGTATACCTATTTTGTTATAAACATACAGTAATGATTATTTTCAGAAAAAACCGTGATTTAATGGATTATGATTCAAAAATAATTCTAAAGAGATATGGTATCTCTATTTAAATATTTTATTTTGAAATTTGTTGATAAATCCTATAAGATTGTAAAATTTCTAATCTCACGGTTCAAACATTGTTTTACCAAAAATATGTATAACGATTTAGATGCATTTTTCTTTTGATTTCCCATACCATGCCATGTTAAATATCCATGTGTCTACTATTTCTCAAATTATTTTCTTGGCGGCAGCACTAACAAAGTGACTGCCCCGATATCTTTTATGTATTCGTAATACCAAGCGATTTGCATACCAGTAAATGATGTTTTTTCTGTTTCCTGAATGATGAATTAATGATCATTCGATGCATTCTAGTGGCTGGCTCATGTCTCACGCTGTGTCTTCCACTATGAGTAAACATTTTTCTGCAGGTTTTCCATGTAGTCTGCCAAATGCCACCACTGTTTGTAATGGTATGCCAAAATTTGCATACTGGCTGACGTTCTTCCTGGAATCGCATTTTTTTGGAAATCGATTCAAAATCGATCCCGGAAAGAAACCTTCAATGCAAGGCATGAACATCGACCGATGGTTCTCAAACTCTATGCTGTCGCAGTTGCTCGCTATGGACATTAAATCATCAAATCGCGTGCATCGGTGCATCCAACTTCATTGCACATAAAACTGTAATCATTGGCGTTCGGTGCTGTGGTTTCGGTAGGAATTTGCGTTATATGTATCGGGCAATAAAAATAAACTGCGAGCACCAATAACCATTAAATTTGAGTTGCAACTTTCGATAGCAACCTAGGTACTAACAAATGGCACATGCGATGCAATGCGGGCGTTTCACCGTCGATCACAAGAATTATGACAGAACACAGTTTTACCGATTTGCGTCGGGTCAAACTAATGCAGTTTCCCGATTTCGTATGGAGTGGAGCGGTTGCATATTCTTCTACGGCTTGATATTAATTTTAAATCAGAACCAAAAAAGGAGCATATTCACTCCTTTTTGCAAAGATGCTTTCTGAAGAAAAGGAGTAATGGCCACATTCTTCTTCTTTATTCCAACTATATGTAAATAGGTTTTATTTGAATTTTATTTTTTTCTTCTTTATTAAAGAGGCTTTCAAATAGGTTTTAAATTTAAGCCTCACGTACTAATAGAGAGCAAATGAATAATTAGCAGTGGCTGGTCTTCTAGTAAAAATCGTTTACTCATTAATGGGTACTTTCTTTTTGCTATCTCTTTCTCTCTGCTGAAAAATTTACCCATGGGAGGATAAGAGGATCTGTGAAAAATGAGTAGTGTGAAGTGTGTGTCACTTTTGACTTTTTACAGTGTAGCAGTGAGAAATGAGAAGCTAGTAGTGAGACGTCTCACGTGTCACTCCCCATTTCTCACTTTTCGAATGACATGCTCGGCCAAATGACCCCTTCGTCCTAACGGTTCAGCCTAGTGGCCTTCGGCCAAATGGCATTCCGAATGGCAGCCGAACGGTATTCTGCCAAACGGCCCTTCCCCTCAGTAGTACACCGGAAGCAACCTCTTCAGGTTCACAGGATTTTCGCATTATAAGCAACTGTCACGATATGTCGGCTCTACCGTGATTGCATCACGAACCTTCAGTGATAGTTTTTGGCATGTGTTGATTGTTTTAATATAGGGAAACTGTTGTTGTCTCAGGTTTATTATTTTATTATCAGGAAAATTTTCTAAACTGTATTGTTCTCAAGTGTGTGCTTCATGAATCGTGGTCGTTTTGTTGGTTGCGTCAGTCTTCTAGGCGCATTTACATATAATGTGGGTTCGAAAATTCTCTACTTTTCCTCTGGGTGCTGGGTGAACGTCACACTCACAATTATTGTATGAGATCTTGGCATATATTGGCGAGTTCGATTCTCGGTCCAGTCTAGATTGTTTTCAGGTGGGAAACATTCTCGAGTCCTTTGGCTGGGCAAATTGTATCCATTGTACTTTCCACACAAGATACATATTCATGCAAGGGCTGGCATAGAAAAGCTTTGAATTAATAACTGTAAGGAAATACTAATAGAATACTGAGTTGAAAAACAGGCCTAGTTCCAGTTGGAATGTAGAGCAATAGAAGAAGAAGAAGAAGAAGATCTGTCCATCACGAAAAATACACATGGATATCGATTTTCCTTCGGTAGAATCCCATAGTTGCACTGTGTTTTTCCTCAATAAATTATTATGGAAATGACCAAACTTCCTTCCGGATAATAATATTTTTATGGTGTTTTCTTAGTAGCTCAACTTCTCGAATCTTCTTTCATCGTGAATTCAGCTGGCAGGAAGTCATTATGATTCTTCCCAAAGAAAAAAAGCTCCCCATCTTTCGAAGACCTTCAAACGCCGGAACCACAATGGCGACGGTTGATTGAATAGTTTTGGTTTGATAATGTCTCGCACCAGCGCAGCCAGTGGAGGGCTATGAAAATAAATTGAACGCCAGTTTATGAATGCACATAAATTTTGTGGCTGGTTCTAGTCATTGCATATAAGAAAGTTGAAGTGTGATGCAAGAAAAACGTTCTAGAAGGAAGTTGAAATGAAGGTCATATTTAGCATAAACCCAGATATGGAGGAAATGTTATAATCCAAAGTTCTTATAATCCAAGTGAATGTGGTGGATTGTAAGAACTCCGAGACCAGATATTGGCGGAATGAAAATTTTATGACGTGGCAACAGCATAAAATCGAAATAAAACTGGCACTACTTAGAAATAAACGACTTCTTTATTGCATATTGATTCGCGGACATGTTTGTTTTTTGGTAAGAAAACTGAAATCGAAATCAATTGCACTCGTAAAAATGGATCCAACTCAGTGGAAAAAAAACAAAAATTCACTAGTAGGTATTAGTTTTTCGAAGTAATTAGAAATCAAATGAATTTATTTTGCAGCTTTTGATTTTTTTATTTTAGAAACAATATGGCTGTACAGGGTACAATGTAAGTTGCAGAGCAGAGTGCTAATAATGCGAACTGAATCAACAATCAACGCTAAACACAAACCATAAGCTAGTCAGCGCCTGTGCCGTTAAAAAATGAAAGTAATATTATTATTAGGTTTGTTCCTTCTATTTGTTAACATATGACAATTGCTAAAGCCTGCCATTGGTACTTCCAGGTATTTTACACCAAACCTTCCATCAAAACAAGTTGTCTAATCACTTGTAAACCATTAAAAAAAAGTGCTCCACATCATCTAGTGTAGAATGGAATGAATGTGAATATAGTAGAAAAAATCATAGAAAAGATTGCATTCCAAAATCCAATTTGGCCACATGCCTATCATCATGTTGAAAATAGCAGCAGGCTGCCACATAATATCCGTTGACTGGAATGCCTTGCGCGCTGCCATACCGTGGAGAAGCGGACGAGTGGTGAAATTCGTTCCAACATACCTACATCGCACCGGATGTAACTTCCATTTAATTTAATTTTCCTCCCGGTTTTGAAGTGCTCGAGTTTTGCCGTCGTTATACCTTCATATATGGATGGAGTTTCGATCGGCTTCAGCTTATCGTAGATGGGGGAGTGCACAATGTTGCTCACTTTGTAACCATTCTGGATGAGTAGAGCCGAGATTGCTCTTTTGCTTCAGTAGCGAAAGAGTTGGAGCATAGCGTGAGCGGCAATGAAAAAAATAAATGCCAATGTGATGATAACTGTCAGAAAACTTTCTCCCATTCTCATGATAGTTCTGTGCACTATCGTTTCAATTTACGTATCCAAGAACTTGACTGTATAAGTGCATGGCTATTCGTGAGAAAGAATTATGAGCTCAACTTAAGCAGTTCATTTTTAATATTGTTCAAAGGGAAACCATTATACTAATATGGAGTGCAAAAAAGATGTAGGTCAAAAGTGCATACCAATGATCTTTGATAAATCGTGATATTCAACGCGAAACATGTTGATATACAAGCTCAGCTTAGCTCATGTCAAGGGCCGAAAACCTCATTAATAAAGACAATAAAAAAAAAGCTTAGCTCATTAGTCTATAATTTCGTTGTAGTACTTGAAATGATTCAAAGGTTTCGGATTGATCATCGAAGATTTTAAAATATGTAGAGGAGACCAGGGATGGTTGGCCGAAGGGGGAGGTTATGCGAGTGGCTCTTGTTAAAAGGCTTTAAATGCTCTCTTCAGATATACAGCTGACCTATGCGCACAAGAAGCAACTGGCTTCAGTTTTCTTGGATATTAAGGGCGCTTTTGATTCTGTTTCCATAGAAGTACTGTCGGAAAATCTGCACAGTAGTGGATTACCCGTTATTTTGAATAATTTCTTGTACAATTTGTTGTCAGTAAAACACATGAACTTTACTCTCGGCACTCTGACAACTTCCAGAAATAGCTACATGGGCCTTCCTCAAGGTTCATGTTTAAGCCCCTTGCTTTACAATTTCTATGTTAAAGATATTGACAATTGTTTGGAAAGAAAATGCATGCTTAGACAACTTGCAGATGATGCCGTGATCTCCCTAAGAGGTTCATGTGCAAATGTCCTGCAAAGACCATTGCAAAATTCCCTAAATAACCTGACTGTTTGGGCCAGACATTTAGGGATCGAGTTCTCTCCGCAAAAAACTCAATTGGTAGTGTTTACTAAGAAGCGGTACCCAGCTCAACTGAAACTAAAGCTGTTGAAAGATGACATAAACCAATCTTTATCTTCTAAATACCTTGGGGTCACATTTGATTCCAAATGTACCTGGAAAACCCATATTGATTATTTGTTAGAGAAATGCCGAAAAAGGATCCATTTTCTCCGTTCTATCTCCGGAACTTGGTGGGGCGCTCACCCGGAAGACCTCATCAAACTATATAAAACGACTATTCTCTCTGTTTTAGAGTATGGCTCTTTCTGCTTCCTCTCAGCAGCTGAGTGCCACCTGATCAAATTGGAACGAATTCAGTATCGTTGTTTGCGTATTGCTCTTGGCTGTATGCATTCAACGCATAACATGAGCCTGGAGGTGCTTGCTGGAGTCACTCCTTTAAAGCACCGTTACTGGGAGCTCTCACTTAGAATATTGATCAAATGTGGAACAAGTAACACACTTGTATTAGAAAACTTCGATAATATGCTTGAACTGGCTCATCGTTCAAGATACCTGCGAGTCTATCTCAACTACATATCGTCAGATCTCTGTCTTCCATGTTATAATCCACCTCGAGTTCACTTCGTCAACGACAGTTCCTCAATTGAATACGATCTGTCCATGAAACACGCTATTCAAGGAATACCAGATCATCTTCGACAAATATCTATCCCTTCCATTTTTCTGAAAAATATGAACATGTCAATTGCAATAACAGATATTTCACTGATGGTTCTCGCATTAACGGATCCACTGGCTTCGGTGTTTTCAACGTAAATTCAACCACCTTCCGAAAACTTCAAGAACCGTGTTCGGTTTATGTTGCTGAGCTGGCAGCAATTAATTTCGCTTTGGGGATAATTTCCGATCAGCCCGTAGACCATTATTTCATCTTCTCGGATAGTCTTAGTTCTATCGAGGCACTCCGGTCGATGAAACCTGTTAAGCACGCATCTTACTTTCTTACAACTGTAAGAGAGCAGATGCGTGATTTGGTCGAAAGATCATTCAAGATTACCTTTGTATGGGTCCCATCCCATTGCCTAATCTATGGCAATGAGAAGGCGAACTCGCTAGCAAAGGTGGGCGCACAGGAAGGTGAAGTTTATGATAGACAAATCTCCAACAACGAGTTTTTCCCATTAGTCCGTCAGAGTACTCTTCAAAATTGGCAAATGATTTGGTCACACAATGAACTTGGACGGTGGCTATTTTCCATAGTTCCTAAAGTTTCTGCGCGAGCGTGGTTCAGAGGTGAGGACTTAAGCCGAGGCTTCATTCGCACGATGTCGAGGCTTATGTCCAATCACTATTCACTAAACGCACATCTCTATAGAATTAACCTGGTCGATATAGCAATCTATGTAGGTGTGGAGCCGGTTACGATGACATCGATCACGTAGTTTGGTATTGTACGGAAAATGGCGCCTCAAGAGAGCAATTATTGGATAACCTTGTGGCCCGAGGTAAACAACCCTTCAGGGAAGTTCGAGGTGTTTTGGGAGATCGCGATGTGGTTTATTTGCAGGCCATCTATGCCTTTCTTTGCTCGTCTGACATCAAAGTCTAATACTTCAATTTTTTCTTTCTCAGTTTGTTTTTCTTGTCTCTGTCTTATTGTTCCGTGTACCATGAAGCTCTGGCCATACGGAAGATGCTCCCTGAAGAACCAAAACCCGAGCACGACGCTACGCCAAACCAGACATGACGTTAAATACCCGGATGAGCAGCTGAAATACCTCAAACCTAAATCCCAACCCCGTCCATCACCAAATTACGCAATCTAACCTTGAGTCGCCACGAGTATCTTGGTCTTTGTCCCTTTCCCTTACTAACTGTTGATAATAAGATGATATCGATTGTAAATATCATTAATAGTCTCGGCTCCGTTAAGTGTTATACACGCCTGAGCCTGTCAAATAAATACAATAGATAAAAAAAAGGCTTTAAGGAAGCTTTCCACCTTCCACATTCGGTAATGGCGGCTTGTCAGTGTATAAAAAACAATCGGTCACTGTACTTTTTAACACTAGCTGGAGGAAAACTCACTAGCGAAAAGGCCTTTTTCTCCTTCCCCTCACCCAGGAATGCCGAGCGTGGAAAGCTGGATGGTGATTTTATTGGGGTATTAGGACGTCCATGTACAGATGCAATTTTTTGTATTTTTGTGTTTTTATTTGCACAGGAGCACGTTTTTTGGTATTTAGACTCTAGTGAATAAATTAAAGTTATGGTAAAATCATATTTGTAACACAAATCAATATTCCGATCCAATTTCCAAAAACATGGGACGCTGGAAAGGGTATGCAAAATCCTACAAAACGGTATAAATGTTTGCAGGGTAACCCCACTTTTGTGTTTGTAAATTGCGATTGTACTCAAAAATATCCAGAAAGGTAGGTTGGCCGAATTTTGTTTGGGCTGTTTGGCTTATATATTTCCGAAAATAAAGCAATTTTCGAGGGTTTCATTGGCTGTAACAGGAGGTATATCCATTGTGCTACTTCGCTGTGGAAACTGAACTTCCGGAGGAATTCCCGGAGGAACTTCCGGAGGAATTCCCGGAGAAACTTGCGGAGGAATTCCCGGAGGAACTTCCGGAGGAATTCCCGGAGAAACTTCCGGAGGAATTCCCGGAGGAACTTCCGGAGGAATTCCCGGAAGAAACTTCCGGAGAAATTCCCGGAGGAACTTCCGGAGGAATTCCCGGAGGAACTTCCGGAGGAATTCCCGGAGGAACTTCCGGAGGAATTCCCGGAGGAACTTCCGGAGGAATTCCCGGAGGAACTTCCGGAGGAATTCTGGAGGAACTTCAGAGGAATTCCGGAGGAACTTCCGGAGGAATTCCCGGAGGAACTTCCGGAGGAATTCCGGAGGAACTTCCGGAGGAATTCCGGAGGAACTTCCGGAGGAATTCCCGGAGGAACTTCGGAGGAATTCCCGGAGGAATTCGGAGGAATTCGGAGGAACTTCGGAGGAATTCCCGGAGGAACTTCGGAGGAACTTCGGAGGAATTCCGGAGGAATTCGGAGGAATTCGGAGGAATTCGGAGGAATTCGGAGGAACTTCGGAGGAATTCCGGAGGAACTTCCGGAGGAATTCCGGAGGAACTTCGGAGGAATTCCGGAGGAACTTCCGGAGGAATTCCGGAGGAACTTCAGGAGGAATTCCGGAGGAACTTCAGGAGGAATTCCGGAGGAACTTCCGGAGGAATTCCCGGAGGAACTTCGGAGGAATTCCGGAGGAACTTCCGGAGGAATTCCGGAGGAACTTCCGGAGGAATTCCTGGAGGAACGTATGGAGGAACTTCCGGAGGAACTTCCGGAGGAATTCCGGAGGAACTTCGGAGGAACTTCCGGAGGAATTCCGGAGGAACTTCCGGAGGAATTCCCGGAGGAACTTCCGGAGGAATTCCCGGAGGAACTTCGGAGGAATTCCCGGAGGAACTTCGGAGGAATTCCCGGAGGAACTTCCGGAGGAATTCCCGGAGGAACTTCGGAGGAATTCGGAGGAACTTCCGGAGGAATTCCCGGAGGAACTTCCGGAGGAATTCGGAGGAACTTCGGAGGAATTCCCGGAGGAACTTCCGGAGGAATTCCGGAGGAACTTCCGGAGGAATTCAGGAGGAACTTCCGGAGGAATTCCCGGAGGAACTTCCGGAGGAATTCCCGGAGGAACTTCGGAGGAATTCCGGAGGAACTTCCGGAGGAATTCCCGGAGAAACTTCCGGAGGAATTCCGGAGAAACTTCCGGAGGAATTCCCATAGGAACTTCCGGAGGATTTCGGAGGAACTTCGGAGGAATTTCCGGAGGAACTTCGGAGGAATTCGGAGGAACTTCCGGAGAAATTCCGGAGGAACTTCCGGAGGAATTCCCGGAGGAACTTCGGAGGAATTCCCGGAGGAACTTCCGGAGGAATTCCCGGAGGAACTTCCGGAGGAATTCGGAGGAACTTCCGGAGGAATTCGGAGGAACTTCCGGAGGAATTCCCGGAGGAACTTCCGGAGGAATTCGGAGGAACTTCGGAGGAATTCCAGGAGGAACTTCCGGAGGAATTCCCGGAGGAACTTCCGGAGGAATTCCCGGAGGAACTTCCGGAGGAATTCCCGGAGGAACTTCCGGAGGAATTCCCGGAGGAACTTCCGAAGGAATTCCCGGAGGAACTTCCGGAGGAATTCCCGGAGGATCTTCCGAAGGAATTCCCGGAGAAATTCCCGGAGGAACTTCCGGAGGAATTCCCGGAGGAACTCCCGGAGGAACTTCCGGAGGAATTCCCGGAGGAACTTCCGGAGGAATTCCCGGAGGAACTTCCGGAGGAATTCCCGGAGGAACTTCCGGAGGAATTCCCGGAGGAACTTCCGGAGGAATTCCCGGGGGAACTTCCGGAGCAATTCCCGGAGGAACTTCCGGAGGAATTCCCGGAGGAACTTCCGGAGGAATTCCCGGAGGAACTTCCGGAGGAATTCCCGGAGGAACTTACGGGGGTATTCCCCGGGGAACCACCGGAGGAATCTTCGGAGGAAATTCCGGAGGAATTCCCGGAGGAACTTCCGGAGGAATTCGGAGGAACTTCCGGAGGAATTCGGAGGAACTTCCGGAGGAACTTCCGGAGGAATTCCGGAGGAACTTCCGGAGGAATTCCCGGAGGAACTTCCGGAGGAATTCGGAGGAACTTCGGAGGAATTCCGGAGGAACTTCCGGAGGAATTCCGGAGGAACTTCCGGAGGAATTCGGAGGAACTTCGGAGGAATTCCGGAGGAACTTCCGGAGGAATTCCGGAGGAACTTCCGGAGGAATTCGGAGGAACTTCGGAGGAATTCTGGAGGAATTCGGAGGAACTTCAGAGGAATTCCCAGAGGAACTTCAGAGGAATTCCCGGAGGAACTTCCGGAGGAATTCCGGAGGAACTTCGGAGGAATTCCCGGAGGAACTTCCGGAGGAATTCCCAGAGGAACTTCCGGAGGAATTCCGGAGGAACTTCCAGGGGAATTCCCGGAGGAACTTCCAGGAATTCGGAGGAACTTCAGGGAATTCGGAGGAACTTCCAGGAATTCGGAGGAACTTCGGAGGAACTTCCGGGGGAACTTCTGGAGGAATTCCCGGGGAAACTTCCGGAGGAATTCCCGGGGGAACTTCCGGAGGAATTCCCGGGGGAACTTCCGGAGGAATTCCCGGGGGAACTTCCGGAGGAATTCCCGGAGGAACTTCCGGAGGAATTCCCGGAGGAACTTCCGGAGGAATTCCCGGAGGAACTTCCGGAGGAATTCCCGGAGGAACTTACTTTATTTGTCTTCTTCGTCTTATTAATCTTATTGGTCTTATTTGTATTATTTGTCTCATTTGTCTGATTTGTCTTGTTTGTCTAATTTACACCAACACTACTGTTTTGCCCAAATGCTTTAAAAAGCTTTTATGGAAACCCTGGACAGAAATCCTCTCACGATATTTTCTAAAGTTGTTCTAGAAACGGCTAATGTTTTCATTTATCAAAACTAGCTGGAGTTTGTTTATTTTGATCTCCTCATTGCGTGTTTGGCCGGCGCTGCCGCTGTTCTCTCGCCGAACCACTACATGAGTGATAAAATGTTTCCTCATCGTTGCCATTTTCGTTTGATCTCCGTTTACGGTAAATTCGAAACCAATTGTATAATGATTAAATAATTTTGACAGCGTCATTCTGGCGGGCTGAAATGGGCATTTTTTTCTCGCAGTGAGTGCTGCCACGTGCTTTTTTAACGAAAAACCCTTTCCTCAGATCTTAAGGTGGCCAAGACCGGTACACTTACCCTAATTCATTTGATGTGTTTCACTTAATTTGACAAATTCGGCAAACCTACCCCAGCCCTGCTATTTGTTTATAACTTTTTCCTCAATGTGTTTCATCGATGGAAATATGTCACAAATGTGCCCAAGACTGAAAACCGTTTTTCGAAAAGTCTATCCGGAAGTTCTTTCCGGAATTCTTTCGTAAGATCCTTACGGAATTCCTTCGGATATTCCTTTCGGAATTCCTTCCGAAGTTCTTTCCGGAAATCATTCGGAGGTTTCTTCCAGAAGTTTCTTCCGGCATTCCTTTAGACGTTCCTTCTAGTTTCCCTTCGAAATTTCCTTCTGGAATGCCTTCGGAAGTTCCTTCCAACCAGGAAGAACACATGTTGTAAACAAGTTTCTATTAATGATATGGAACTGTCGTGTCCTGTTTCTTTAACTAGCGCCGTTTTTAATTTTAATTACACTTTTCCGATCATCCTGCATACACTATCGTCTGGTCTGATTTGCTGTCTGTTGCCAACTGACTCAAGCAGTTCCCCAAGCTTCTCACTCTCCGTCTCCGGGTGAGTTAATATTGCGAGAAAAGAGAAAAATTCTAATTTTGCGAAGCAAAGAAGAAGAAGCAGACTGAGTGTCGGAAACTTCAAAATGGCATGCACTGTACGAAAAGTGTTGATATTTTTTGATATTAAGAATATTCGAGAAATCTAAAATGTTTCTAAATCACATAAATATATGACAAAATGCCTTCAAAGTATCATAAAACTTGTTTAAAAAATATAGCGGCATGTAACACTTGTTTAAAGTTGCATATTCCCGTTAATTTCAATAATCAACATTCACACCGAAAAAAGAAACCAAAAATTTTTACCGTGCAACAAGTGATTTGACATTTGCGGAACAGCTTTACGACAGTCGACCGTCGGACCCCGGTTCGAATTTTTCAATCTTCTCGCAATATTTGACCACCAAACTGTTTCAGGGGTTGGAACGGAAATAAAGAATAACAAGTGAAAATGGATAATATTTACTTGATATCAGAACTCTACAGCAACCAAATTCAGTCATATATCAACTTAACAGTCAACAATCGATATGAGTTGTGCTGCTTGGAGAGAATGCCATCGGCAGTTCCTTCCGCAGTGTCTTCGGAAGTTCCTTCAGAAATTGCTTCCGGAATTTATTCTGCAGTTTTTTTCGGAATTTCTTCAGAAGCTTATTCGTGAATTCCTCCGGAAGTTCCTTCAGGAATTCCTTCGGAAAATACTTCCTGAATTCCGTCGGAAGATTATTTCGAAATTCCTTCAAAAATTCCTTCAAAAATTCCTTCCTCGATCCTAGGTTCCTTCCGGAATTGCTTCGAAAGTTCCTTACGGAATTCTTTCGGAAGTTTCATCCGGAATTCCTTCGGAAGTTCCTTCCGGAACTCCTTCAGAAGTTCTTTCAGGAATTCCATCGAAAGTTCTTTCCACAACTCCTTCCGCAATTTATTCCGGAAATTTCTTTTGAAGTTCCATCCTAAATTCCTTCGGAAATTTCTTCCGCAATTCCTTAGGAAGCTCCTTCTAGAATTTCTTCAGAAGTTCCTTTCGGAATTGCTTCGGAGGTTCCTTCCGAAATTCTTTCGGAACTTTCTTCCGGAATTTTTCCAGAACTTCCTTCCATAGTTTTTCTTTGGAAGTTCCTACCGAAATTTCGTTGGCAGTTCCTTCCGAAATTCCTTCATAACCTCTTCGTAAGATCCTTCGCAAGTAACTTCCGGAGTTCCTTCCGAGATTCCTTTGGAAGTTCCTCCCGAAATTTCTTCGGAAATTCTTTCCGGAATTCCTTTGGAAGTTCATACGGAACTTCCTTCCGGAATTCTTTCGAAAGCTTTTTGTGGAATTCCTTCGGCGGTTCCTTCCCGCATTCTTGGGAAGGTCCTTCTGAAGAATACCAGGAGGTCCTTCGGAAGTTTATTCTGGTATTCATTCCGGAATTCCTTCGGAAGTTCCATCCGGAATACCTGAAAGTTTCTTCCCCAATTCTTGGAAAGTTCCATCCGGTATTCCAATAGAAGTTCCATCCGGATTTTTTTTCGAAAGATTCATTTGAAAATCCTCCTGAAGTAATTCCTCCGGAAGCTCCTCTAGGAATTCCTTTAGATGGTACTTCCGAAATTCCTTCCGTAATTTCTTCGAAAGTTACATCCGGAATTTCTTCGGAAGATTCTTTTAGTATTCCATAACTTCTTTGGAACTTCCTACCGGAATTCCTCCTGAAGCTCACTATGAAATCCTTTCGGAAGTTACTTCCAGAATTCCTTCAAAAGTTCCTTTTGTAATACATTTACACCTTTGGAACATCCTTCAGAAAGTTCACTCCGGAATTCCTAGTTCATCTGGAATTACTTTTGAAATTCATTCTGGAATTTATCAGAAATGTGGCCGGAAGTTCCATCCGGAATATTTTCGAAAGTTGATGATGGTCCCGCCACATGGTTTGGGCCGTCTAGGTTTATCTTTAAGATAAGTTTCATCCGGAATTTCCCTAGAAGTTGCATCCGGTATTTCTCATACATTATTCCGGAACTGCGATGGAAGTTGGAATCCAGAATTATTACGGAAATTTCCTCCATAATTGCTCTGGAAGTTCCATCCAGAATTTCGCAGAAAGTTTCATACAAAATTCCTTCGGAATTTCTATCCAGAATTCTTCCGGAAATTGTTGATGGTGATACCGCATACACCTACAAAGATTTGAACTAGACGATTTATAATCATATGGAAATGCTAATATCATCTTCCAAACTTAGACGTACATGTTCATGAGACGATTTATCTTCTTCTTCTTATTGGCATTACATCCCCACACTGGGACAGAGCCGCCTCGCAGCTTAGTGTTCATTAAGCACTTCCACAGTTATTAAAACTGCGAGGTTTCTAAGCCAAGCTACCATTTTTGCATTCGTATATCATGAGGCTAACACGATGATACTTTTATGCCCAGGGAAGTCGAGATAATTTCCAATCCGAAAATTGTCTAGACCGGCACCGGGAATCGAACCCAGCCACCCTCAGCATGGTCTTGCTTTGTAGCCGCGCGTCTAACCGCACGGCTAAGGAGGGCCCCTTAGGAGGGGAGGGCCCTAGAGACGATTTATAATCATATGGAAATGCTAATATCATCTTCCAAACTTAGACGTACATGTTCATGATAGAATTAGAGGCGAAAGTATAGAATTGATAGTTCCATTAGGATACGGCAGGCATGAAGAATGTTTTTATAGAAGTCGATTTGAAAGCGAGCGGAGGGCAAATATTTGTGATAGCACATATCGCACGACCTTCCCCCTCTGCCAAACTCCCGTATGAAGGGGGAGGGAAGAATATCAGTGTGGAAGCTGAGGAAGGTGAAGGCAAAAGGAAGGTGGTTTGATTTGCTCATATGCCATCGCGTGCGGAAGGATTTTCTATCGACGAGTATTGTCTCCAAATTTCTAATATGACATCAGCATCTAGTCGAATAGGATTTTTATTGCACAGTTCTGTTTTCTCCATTCTCTTTTCTTATGAGACTGTAAGAAACGTAGTCGAGGCGTTCTAGATCTTTAAAAGGATTAAATAAATGACTCAAGAATTTGCACATTTACTACATAGATATTTCAAAAAGTTCGAAACTACAAATGGGTTGGCAAATAGTGAAGCAAAATTGATGAGTACAATAAAATCGTTGCATTTCTTGTGCCATTTTTTAAACGTTCTTCAATCGACGAACGCGAGCAAATTGCCGCACAACGCAATTTCAATGTTTGCTTCTCCTTTTTATTTCATTTGCCCGCACGTTTTTTTTTACTGATGCCAAAAACATATCAGCTTGGGGCACGGTACGGATGATTTTTCCACAAATCGGTAAATAAAAGTTCCTTTCGCTCAAACGCTCACACCGTTTCCACTTGATCATGTAGAAAGTGCGCGAACGACGAGAGATACTTTCGATATCATATTGTGAAATTGAACTTTATAACTCATCTGGTTGGTGGACCGGCAGACAGCAATCACTGCTATACGTGACACATGAGTACTCATACAACGCCCACTCTACCGCCCAACAAATAACCACAAAGAATTGCATGCGACATAACTGTCCTATTTTGATAGGAATTGACACCTAAGAACATGATATGTGACATTTTTGCGTAAAGCGACTGCACAGAGCAGCAAAGTATTTTCACATTTTTGTTTTTTGCAATAACTCGCGAGATGAAAAATCTGCGAGGCTATTGGCTCGTGATTGCCAGGCCAGCGTAGACAAACCAAAAATTTGCTATTGGTTATTGTTGTGGACAATTTTTTATACCTTTTACCTTTTAAGGTGAACGTTAAATAGGACCATCCAAAAACCACGTGTTTATAAGTTTTTGGATTCTCTATTTGTGAGGAAAAAAATGTAGCTTGGAAGACGGGAGGATTTGAAATAGAATCCCTTTTCACACAATTGCAGGAAAAATGTTTGCTCTATCAGAAGTATTGTTCTTTTGAACTCGTTTGAATCTCCCTAAATTGAGGCAAATAAACCGGATGGACCGAACAACACTTCTTTAACACAATGTTCTGATTATTATATTTCATGTATCACAATAGTCCCAAATTGATTTAATTTACTTTTGCATTACCTACTTTAATTTTATCCATCGACAGCCAAAAAAATCTCTAACATAAAATTTCATGAATTCAGTTGGTAACGGCAGATAAGGAAATTGCCTCCTCCTCATCACTACAAATTTTTATCGCTAGATTTCCCGACCAAGTCCTATGCACTACAAATGGTGTCCCCTTTCCGGTGTTGAGATTTCATCCCCAGCAAAAGTCACGACTTCTAGATTGTCCTATCTGTATCCCCTCAAAAAACACTAGCACTTGTGAAGTGAGTGAAACAAAATGAGTCCAACGATGACGACAGGAAGTTCGCCAAAAAAGTGTTGCCACGGAAAGGGGCGGTCGACTGCCTCACAATCTACGTACCGTACAGAAAAGAGGAAATTTTCAATTTATAATTTGTCGTTAGGCATGCTTCCATGCAAATAATTGCCCTTATAACAGGCGTGAATTTTGAACTGGGGCTTATCCGGTTATATTGCCACGTGGATCCAGCCTCGTTGTTGGAAGCGTGATAGTCTTAATGTTTGCTATGGAGGTGTTTCCAAGTCGATTTCCCTTTTTGGGAACGTTTCTATATTTGCAGGATTGGCTTCTTTTTGCTACCAACATATTTGGGCGCACAGTTGAGCACGATTTGAGCGGTAGAAAAATTTAATTATGTTGTATAATTAGAGAGCGATAATGAGGATTCAAGTAAACCATTAGAAATCCAAATTAGGTAGCACCACACATTCATTATGATCGGAATGAGAATTAAAGCAATAAGTATTTGAACTCATACGCCATCGCAACGCCATCGACCCTTTTCATCTGAGCGTAACAATTACTCAATTAGAATCCCTGTTGGTGGAATTTCAGTATTGCTTTGAAGTCCGATAAATCGAACCGAATGTTTCAATGCTTTAAACGCGACCTTCTTTATCTTCAAAGTGATTTTCTTAGATCTAGCCTGGGGCAACAGTTTGACAATGAGGAGGAGTTTCATAATGATGCTTTTAATGATGTCTTTTGCTACAAGTATTTTGAGAGGTTGCCTTGAAAGTTTGCTTAAAAGTTCAAACCACCGACATACGTTTTTGTTGTTTTAGGTTTGTATTTGGAATGGTATACGCTTTTAACGCGGTTGTTTTTTGTTTCTGGCCTTCAATTTCATGATCTCACGGAATAATCCACAGGAAATCGATAAAAATTAGGTGGTATGGAAAATATTCAGGAAATTGAGGTGGAGGTTAGTTGAATACACAGATGACAAGACAAACTTATTTATCCTAAGCTGACTTTTCAGAAAAGTATCTAAACGACCATTATGGCACAATTACCTTCTCATCGATAGTAATGGGTGTGACATCATATCCACCTGCAACACGCTAGATAAAACATATCCAACTTCAGATTTGATTATCTACGGATATCACATAGTTATAAACATGAAATTTTATACAGTCGCCTCTCCACATCTCGATATTGAAGGAACCATCGGGATAAGGAGAGATCGAGGAATTTAAGGATAATTGAAATGAGAACTAGATCCAAAAAAGCTCGTTCCTATGAAAAAGGACAACAAAACAAATGTTGTTTCCTGTTGTCGACATAAGGAGAGCGAATCCTGAACAAAATATGATCAGAACACATCGAGATAGAGAGATATCGAGATATGGAGATATGGAGGTTATCGAGATGTAGAAAGCCCAAATGTAAGTAGAACGAAAGAACTGAGAAAACCATCGACTGAGCGGCCATACCGAGAATCGAACTCGCCGTCTCCGCATTGGCAATCCTACGCCTTTGCACACAAGGCTAATTGGGGACACTTACTATGGAAAACCCAAAAATATTGCGAATGCTCACCGGTGGATGTGAATGGATTCAGCATGCACATCGCTATATGGAGTTTTGTAGACCGAGGGTGTAGAATAGACCCTCGCCGTCTTTTATTGGATAAAATTCGTGTCATGTATTGACCATCGTTGACCCACATTCAGCAAATAAATGTGGGACTCAACTCTTTATCATTTTACGGATATGCGATCGAACAATAATATAGTGTCCGTTGGTTTGAATGCCAACTGCTTTCATGCGTAGAATGGTGTGGGTTGTTACATTTGTACTGTCCAAGCGGAAATGGATTGACCGAGAAATCCATTCGTTGATTAGTTTTGTTTGTGATGTGTCAACTGGGAAAACAAAATAAATTGGTTAGACTCACGAATTGATTTGGGTGAAGCGGAGGGATAGTCAGTCTAAAGGGTGGTAGAACATATCATTATACAGTAAACTAATTCTTACTGAGCTTCCTCACTCAAGGGACTATCGAACAGTAAGGTAAGTTTTTGATGTCAGGTATTACGTAAAAAACTATGGTAATAGCCTGCGAGTAATAGCTATGAGCTACGTTTTTTTCTTTAATTGGCTCCACACACAATAAAAATGACCTTTAACTATAAGATAAGCATATGCGGTATTTCGAAAAATTTCGTTTCAGGTGATTCGAAACGAAATTCCGCGGAATTTCGCGGAATTTGAGCATGACGAAATCTGATTTCTTGATTTCGTTTCGTTTCGATAAATTACAAATTTGTCTTTTATCGCCTACTACATAACCTCATTCAAATTCGATCAATACGTATTAAGTTTCTCCTATAAAACGACTGAAGACAGAATGAGGTTATGTAGTAGGCGTTTATAGACAAATTTGAGAATTTTTTTTATAAAAAATCAATCGTCTAAGACGAGTTAAGTAACTCCATTTAATTCCAACAATTATTTCGATATCTTTGTAGATACGTATTTTGACCACAACTGTGTGGTCGTCTTCAGTGTCTCGTACTTTACTCGACTCGACTTGTGGTCGAAATACGTATCTGCAAAGATATCGAAATATTTGGTGGAATTAAATGGAATTACTTAACTCGTCTTAGACGATTGAATACATTCCACTAAAAAAGAGCTTAAAATATTTTTTCTTATAAAGTTGAATTGATTAAAAAAAATTGATTAACAGAAAACGAAAAGTTTAACCTTCCGCAACTCGCTTCAACTTTCATTACACAAGAACTCGCGTGCTGTAAAAAGTACATCAGTAAGGAAATCCAAATGAAACCAATTAAAATGATATCAACGTGATTTTTTCGGGAAAAAATAAAGGGGATATATACTCTCATTGAAGATATTTTTAAGTCCAATGGATGTTCTGCTGGTCCTCCGGAAGATCCGGAACCAACGGAACACCAGGGAAAACAGACAATTTTCTCAATAAATGGCGCAATGTTTCTTATAACAATTCAAAAAACCCTGGCGTAGTGAAAAAAATTCTAAATCCATCTTTAATCCCATGTGGCCATGAGTCAAGAAAAAAAATGATTTGGAATTCTCCCACTTAGCGGCGCTAGTGTATATGAAAATACCAGTGTGGTTCGATATCTCGGGATCTATGGGTTTTAGGAAATTTCCGTCTTCTACGAAGTTGTTCAAAGACTGGAGACCAATATGTTGAGAAACTGTTTAGTTCAGAATTCAGCCGTAAGGCGGCGCTAGTGTATATGAGAGATCAGTTCTTCGATATCTTGGGATCTGTGGGATTTAGAAAATTGCCGTCTTCTATAAAGTTGTTCGAGGGTTGGAAACCAATTTGTCGAGAGCCTGTTTATCTTAGAATTCATCCGCAAGGCGGCGCTAGTGTACATGAAAGATCAGTTAAGTTCGATATCTCGGGATCTGTGGGATTTAGAAAATTGCCGTCTTCTAAATAATATAGAAAAAATCGCGCTACTTTAGGATTAATTGTTATTGAAATAAATATATAATTCATTACTGGTCACTCTTCTCAAGTGATGGAGAACCAATTTTTAAGAGGAATACATGGTGGTTTGGTGCAAATTGGTCAACTGACTAAAAAGATATCCCATTTTTACTCAATGTGTTGTACTTTTTACAACAATGCGAGTCCCGGAAGGTTAACTCAATTTTTGGGATATCATATTTTGTACAAAAGTGATCCGACTAAAAATTTAAGAAGTCGGGCTAAGAGTGTTAATGTAATCAAACATAAAAAATCGATCAGATTCTGGAGCACATGCTCCACGATGAATTCCTTTGGAAACTCTACAAATGCTGATGTATTACCTTATCGTCAATAACATATAAACGGAAACGCAGTGATTTATCATACCCTTCTTCTTCTTTTACTATAACTCTATTGGTCGCAAAACAGTTATTTGACTTCAAAAAAATGATATCAAAAACTTTATGTAAAACCAATTCAATAAAAATTCCGCGGAAAAAAACTAAATTTCGTTTCGTTTCGAAAAATTTCGAATTGAATGAACCTTGATTTCGTATCGTTTCGAAATATCGAAAGTAAATCTATTTTCCGATTCGTTTCGTTTCGAATTAACATAGACATTTTTAATTTCGTTTCGTTTCGTTTCGTTAAGAAAAAGTGTGTTATCGCATACCCTTACTATTAGAACACCAAACGAGTTCGACAATTAAAATGATTGAAACATTAAATTGTATTGGATTAGGATTTGATGAAGAAAATAAAGAATTAACTTACTGAAACTTTTAAGTTAAGATTAAGTTAAAAGACCAACTAAATAACTTTTATTTCTTATATCATTCAATCAGATACATCCGATCAAAAGTGAGGTTAGATTTTGTAAAAAATAAAACCAGAAACGATGTTTACACTCTCATCTTATTTAAACTGCAAATTATTCAATAAGTTTTCTAGCTAAAACCATTTTCTTCCGTTTCCGTCACCAGACAATTTCCTTGGGATTAGGATGCGTTAATCACCTATTTAGCTAAGGATGGTCTCGTTTTTAACCTCACCACTATACAGAGTATACACAACACACGCTGTTTAAAAAAGCCGATAAAATTCGTTTCGGATTAATTTGCCCCACCAGTCTTTCCGCTGCCGAACATATCATATACCACGTGGACAGGCTGTTCATATACCACGTGGACAGGCTTTGATCAGTTTGCCATACTTCCCTCCCCCTAAACAGACCGATGCCGTTGCGCACGTCGCTCAACAGTCGGATCGAATATAATGAGCATTAGAGTAATTCAAACATTGAATGGGGTGCGAAAACCCCTATGGTTGATGATATTTTCGGTTTTAATAACTGAATAACTAAATTTATTATCCTATCAGCGATGGAAATCGGACGAACTATAGATAGTAGAATCTATAGATGAGCGAAAGCATGACTGAGTCGATTTTTTTGCCCGTCCACACGCGCATATGACGTCACAGCCCTTAACGTTTCCATTGAAATCGTGACGTCATGCTCGTTTGGAGACACGTTTGACAGTTCGTTTGGAGACAGGGGATTTATCTTCGCTCATCTATATATTCCACTATCTATAGGACGAACATGATCCGATTCGACGTTTATCCTAAACTGTACAGATCGCGATCTGTACAATTTACGAACAACATTGAGTTCCCATCTTTCACGATTGAGTGTTATTACCTTGGACACTCGCACATAACAAAATATTGCAAGATTGAGTCTTGCTCTGAGAAATGAGTTAAGAGGTCCACACATAGGATACGTTTGCGTTGCGTTTGACACATTTCCCATGGGAAAACTGTCAAACGCAACGCAAACGTATCCTATGTGCGGGGCTCTTTACTCTAGCCGTTCTACCTACGAACGAATCGTGACAACTATTTTTCCCTAGAGCGTGAGTGTCTTTCTGTTTTCTTTGCATGACTACACGCGGGACGTTGAGCGCGCTTGCTTAATTATGTGCACTGTAGATTGAAGTCCCTCAACTAATTATTTAACATTAAGTGTACTTTGTTCCTATTTTTTTCTTATTGCAGCGAAATTTCCTGTAGTTTCGAAAACTTCGATAGTTAGATACTTTTAAAATCTTCAAACTATTGACGTGGGAAGAAGCAAAGTCTTTATAATTTGAAAGCAAAATTCTTCCTAAGTAGCTTTCAATTTAAGTGCGAACTAGGTGCGATGCTAATTGGGATTTGGGATTTTTTTTAGCTAACAGCATGAAAAAGCAAAAGGACACAAATGATGCCGAAATTGTTCTTTTGCGAATGCCATTATTAATATACGAGCATGTTATTGGGAAAAATATCCTAAAAGTCCGTAATATACTGCCGCTAACCGTAAGTCGAGCACATCTGTATATGAAGGCCCATATACAGATGTGCTCGACTTGCGGTTAGCGGCAGTATACTTCTGTTTCCAACAAGTATTTCCAGTAAGCCGTCGTTGTTCAGCTCTCATGAAACCCTGTCTAGTATTCACCGACGATGGACTTTTCAAGCGGTCTCAATCTGTTGAACAGAATTCTGTACATAATTTTGTACGCCGAATTAAGGAGGGTTATTCCTCGGTAATTGGCGCTCATCAGTCCGTGCCCTGTCTTAAGGAGAGGATCATTTTATAGCAACCTTCAAAATCAGTAAAAACGTTAAGAACGTAAAATCTGTGACCTTAATTTCTAAAACAATGTGAAAAATATAATTTAATTCATTCACTTAAAGCAACAAGCTCGTTGATTTATTTAGGACGATACAAACATTATTTTTAACTTTTGTCCCTCCCTTTCGATTTTTTACTCGAATTATCCGAAAATTGTTTTCTGATAGGTATGTTCCAGCAGATTTTTTTTTCTCGTGTTTTTAAAACATTTTTACAAATTGTTGAAGGAAAAATAATGGTTTTGGCAGGTTTGGACCTATTATTGTTAAAAATGGGTTATTAAGATCAAGAGGGTAAGAGAGTTTCATAGCGTAATGAGCTCGATCGGAATGAGCACTTCGTGTGAAAATGTACATTATATGGAAGATTTTGATTAGAAAAATGTATATACACTTAACCAGCATTTCAATGTTCGGTATTTTGTATGCCGATTTTCAACTGGAAAATTTCTTTTATACTGAAATTCCAGTTTGTTAGTAGACCAACAACGTTTGTCAGTAATAAATTCCCGAGTATCGGTAACAAATTCTGTAGATTATTTTGACTTTTATTTATCTTTGCTGAATCCATAAAATGTTGTTTTGTTGCTTATGTCTTACCCGTTGAGCTAAAAATTATTTTGTTAATTGTTTCCGTCGTGCTGGTTGGACCTGCGTTTCCAAAAGTGAACTTTTTTGTGTTTTGCAAAACTCAGCCACAGATCGCATAGCTGTGTAAAACAAGTTGAAATGCATCGATGCCCTCTGCCTTTGCAAATTTTCAAAAGAAATTATCATGGAGCTTCCTGAGTTATCGTACTAAACATCTTTCATATTATGCTACATATCGTAAGTGATGATGATAATAAGTGAGAGATTTTCTTTTCATTCAATCTCTATCAATCAAAAACGGCCAAAGTCTTTATTACTCTATACTTTTATTTTATGCAAATGATCATTGATTGAATATACTTTCCAGTCAGTAAAATAGGTTTTCAAAAAACAAATCCTCATTTACTGACTAACTCAGTTATGTTCATATTTATTTGACTTTTTCGTTTATGCCAAACGGTAATGACTATTTTGCTGTTGAAATTTCTTGGTGATCGGTAGTCCAAAAACTCAATAAAATTAATATTGGTGCTGAAAATAATCATCTTTTTGCACATAGAGGCGGCGGTGGCGCACAGGTCTAATTTATGGAGGAACATCAATTTTCTAATTTCAGGAAAAATGGAATGCAATCTCGATTTTTCGATTTTGAAAAAATATGTATACATTATCAATTGAAATGTCGCCTCTGCTTCAATCCTGGCAACGAAATTGTTAAAAACTTGAAGTGTGTTATGAAAGCGATATGATGCCTAGAGAAGAAAATTATTTCTAAAGAAAGGCTATGAAAATATAAAGCAGAATTATGCTACCAAAAATGGATCTTAATATCCTTGAACAAATATATTCCTCATAAGACTTGTTGAATCGATTAAACAATTGCAACAAATTCAAATTTTTAAAGGAGAAGGCCTCGTTATAACTTTTGAATGAAAACTGGGAATTGAATTATTTGACATTGCTGTATGCTGGTGTTGCGATTTGTGACATATAGTGTGATTCGTTTAAAGCACAATGCAAACTATTGTTAAGTAATACGTCACGAAAACAAAATTGCACCAAACTCACGAACATTCCAAATTGTTTTCAATTCCAATTTTGCTATTAAATAAATCCCTTATCAGGATTCAGTTTTGCTTTTTATTACAAAAAAAATCACGTGATTTCCCGGAACAGTATTTTTAACCTGAATTTAGGCTTATTAGGGAAGTATTTGGCTTCGCAGTCTTGGACTATGTTTTAATCTTTTCCGGGATAAGAAAAGTATCGGGAAATGGACTCTCTATGTTGCACTATTTTAACAACTTTATAACCGTCATTTAGTTAATGCAACTAATAGAAGAATGTTTGAATTTTCTAAATGTCAGTTTAAGCTGTTAAAGACTATACGCAGGAGTCACGCGGACGCGCACCCTGCATTCCACTGGCGAGTATTTATGTCCGCGTATTTTCGACGCGCGCCTACGTGTTTCCTTTTATTTGCACCGTAAAAAACATAAGAACATGCCGTTCCGCATGTGAGCGGGCAGCCCCTAGCGAAGGCACATGTCCGATTTGAAAGGAAGAATCACGATCATTGCAGCAATGATCGTGATTCGATTCCATTTGATCGTAAGTTGTACATGTTCCGATTAACTTGATGTCTACAACTGTACACATTGAGAGTAACGGCTTTTTGCGTGCTCTCGCAATAAACGTTGAATCGCGTGAGTTACAAGCTGTGAGTGTAGACGACACCGATTTACGTGTATCTTGCTCTCTTGAGATCATGGTAACTCACTACCCGAAACGCTCCGCACGAATAAGGGTGGAGAGCGCAAAAGCATCGCTTCCTGACGATGATGCTAATAGATCTCACATAAGCTGTGTATATGTTCGTTGGTCGCTAGAAGCGATTTTCTAACATCGCTGATCCTAGTTGATCACATGCAACAGAATGCATTGTTGCGATGGAATTAGGAATTTATAATTTACATTCGCCATGCGGAATAAATTAATGAATTCGACAGATTCATGATATCGGATTTTTTAAGTATCATTCAACATCTTATAAATTCTTTTGACTGCAGTGAAATGTCGAGCACAGGATTGAAGAAAGGCCAAACCACCATCCAGACGGACGCAGCTGGAGCTACCGGTTTCACCGAAGCGTGGTAAACCCTAGCCATAGAATCCCCCTCCCGTACAGCAGGTAAATGATAAGATGCCCAATAACTGCCGCTAACCGCAAGTCTGACTTATCTTTATATGGACGCCATATATAGATAAGTCTGACTTGCGGTTAGCGGCAGATAACCCGTCCGGTAAGGGCGCGGTGAAGAAGAATACCAATATTCCGCTAATTGGTGATAACGTCAATCCCATACCACAGACAAACAGACATAACACTCGACAAATTTCCATCGTTCACTGATTTACTGGTCAATTCAAATAATCATTAGTTGGCCAATCGATCACTCGTGGCGCGCGCATCGTTTTGCTCGAGTTTGACGCTTGCTCACTACCGCCATCTGGTTCGTGATTTGCCCAACTAACTGAAATCAACAGATGTCGTTAGTGTTTGAACGACGATGAATTTGATGAGTAAATGTTTAATGTGTTATGTCTGTTTGTCTGTGCCCATACACTCCCGGATAACCAAGCCACTGTGAACATTGAGATTGTCAGACGTAATCCTTTTCGTCGCGCGCGGTAGAATTAGTTCGATCGCTGTCTAGTGTGCAATCAAATTAGTGAAAATCTTCTTCAGTGCATTGGCTGCAACGCAAATTATCACTTAGAATGTGTTAAAATATCATCAGGATCAGAAGGCCTAACATGGTGGTGTTTCTGGTGGTTCCCGATTCGCTGTGAGCTCTGGAGTAAAGTGCCGGCAACTCCAGCTGTTCCCCACAAAGGCATCGTCAGATACGGCATTGCACTCCTTCGGAGATCATTTCCATCCTAATCAACCCCCAGCAGCGGCACACAGGGACCCGGTCCAGATCGACAAATCACTCTCTCAAGGAGGAAGAAGCAAAGCATTCGTTAACAGTCGTGGTCGGCGAATTGAACTGCAGCTTAAAAACTGGAAGAGGAAAGGAAGTTTCACCAGCAGTACCTGGATCAAAAATAGAGTCTTATGCTAGAGCTAGAAAGTGAATCTTGCAGTGTGGCCTTAGATGAGGAAGAATTAGAAAAGATCAAAGATGGCATCGCCGCTACAGAAGTTTGTGGAGAAGAACTGGATTTCGGAGTTGATGCAGCATCTATGAATGAGCCTAGCAATCAAGCAACACCGCTCAAACAACAGATCACCAGAGTATGCAGCATCTCGACATGGATCATCGCCCATGTGCCGTCCATTGCCGATACAGGATCTGCCAAATAATCCACAACATCAACAGTTTGAGCCACTAGGAAACTAAACGGTCTGTATACTGAATCGAAGTCAGTTGGCTGCCCGCCAGGCCATCTCCAGAAGTCTTCCTGAATTTAACGGCAATTCTGTTTATTTCCGTTTTCAATACGTCAACCCAGTAATAATGCGGCTCTCATCAGAAGAAAACATGCTGAGATTGAGGAAATGCAAGGCCTTGGAAGCTGTAAGATGTCGTCTATTGCATCCATCAAATGTCATTGGCGTAGCCACGCTGAGAATGCTAATATGGCAGACCAGAGCCTATCATCCTGTCCATAATCAAGAAGATCAAGGCTTTTCCATCTCCTAACTTGGACAAATTGGACACCGTTAGCTTTGCTCTTGCAGTTGAAAATTTAGTCGTCACCATGCAAGCCTGTCAAATTGGCGAATCAGTTTTTTTCCAACTTGTATACAAGTGCGATAGTTTAGTTTTCATGGCTTGTTATGATTCGAAGAGGTTTTCGCCTCTCTTTTATCGTTGTTCGTTATCTGTTGAGAGCGATTTCTGCAAACCCTGGCCAAGAGTGAAGCCAAATCTACCTATTGAACTGTAAAACCGTCTACCTATCGAGCAAAGTAAACAAATGCTTGTTGATAAGGGGCAAGCTGTGTGCCGCTTCAAAAGCACAAGCCCAGGGAGTGCCAATTGGCATGGGGAGTGTCCCTACTTCGGTAGGGTAGCGCGTGAGCTGCTTCGGCAGGGAGTGAGTGATCTGTTTGTGCTGAGGCAGGAGTGTCATAGCGCGTCACCGCTATTGTCACCTCGAAGCGCAGCAGAAGTCTGAGTATGGACTGCACATGCTAAGGTAGGAGTGTCGTAGCGTAGTATCGTTGATTCGTCCCTACATACCGCTATCGACACCTCGAGGCATGGCAGTGGAGTGTTAGAGCGAGTTGGGGAGTGTCCCTACTCCGGTAGGGTAGCGCGTGAGCTGCTTCGGCAGGGAGTGAGTGATCTGGTTGTGCTGAGGCAGGAGTGTCATAGCGTGTCGCCGCTATTGTCACCTCGAAGCGCAGCAGAAGTCTGAGTATGGACTGCACATGCTGAGGTAGGAGTCGAGGGACCTATCGACACCTCGAGGCATGGCAGTGGAGTGCTAAGTGAGCACCCGAAAAGGGTCACATGGAGCGAATGGTCTTTGGAGAAGCTGCTTCGGCGGCAGGGTAGCAGTGGGTAGTACCCACACACCTACAGTTGTGCACATGTGGTGCATGGGGAGTGTCCCTGCTTCGGCAGGGTAGCGTGTGGTCTGCTTCGGCAGTGGTGTGATTGATCTGCTCGTGCTGAGGCAGGAGTGTCGTAGCGTAATATCTGTAGGCCCAGGCAGTTACCGCTATTGACACCTCGAGGCATGGCAGCGGAGCGCCCGGGAGAGCATCCAAGTAAGACTCAAATGGAGTGAATGGTGAGCGAGCACCCAAGTCAGTCTCGCATGGGACGAGTGCCTGTGTGAGCGATAATGAGCGAGTACGCTTAGTACTGCCATCCCCCAGAAGTAGTACTGCGAGGTAGTTCCTGGGGGAAACGATGGTGGAGCCCAAGGGAGTTTAGTCGGTATTACCGGTATGGTCGAGTCCGACACTCCAGTACACTTCCGTGTGGTAGTTTGGCAACTACAATGCACGTGTACTGGGTTAGTGTGTAAATGCATTCTCCCTTGTAAAAAAAAAAAAAAAAAAAAAAAGGGGCAAGCCAGAGTAAACGCGACGAGCGATGCGACGCAATGCGACCCACGTGAAAGAATAACAATCATTATCAACAGGCTGTCAAATTGCACTGTCGCGTCGCGTCGCATCGCACGTCGCGTTTACTCTGGCTTGCCCCTAAGGCGGAAGTATTGTTATCGCTTAATGATTATTATGGCATATTAAGGTCTACTGTCCAGAATAAAAAAAATTACCTCGCATTTTCAGAAGCACAAATCTCAACAAAGAAGTAACAACTAATTGTCATCTTTTTATTTTGGCTCTGCTGCATCGCAGCAAGCATATAATAAAAAGATGACAGCTGCTCGTTGCTTCATTATCAATATTGGTGAAAAATAGTAGATTCCGAACAGGTGGGTGGCACGACACCATGTTTTTGCTGCCATAACATGGCTGCAAACCAGATCTCAGTGTAAAATTCATGATAGTATGTGTTTTGTTTACAAACATCACATTTGATTCTCATTAGGATACAGAACTGTCAGTGGGATACGGTCGCGCAATATTGGCTGCAAAACAAACCTATTGTGTGAGATAGGGATGCCACCGGGATGATTCCGAACAGTTTGGCCTTAAACACAAGAACTAAAATGTATCAAAATTATTGAAAACAGTGAAAAATACTTCAATACATCCCGCAATAAAGTAGCAACAAGAAACGGGCTTGCTTGCATTCTGGAGGTAGCCGGGGGTGGCATTGTGCACCTCGAATCGAATCACTCGATTCGTACGTTTTTGCACTCGTTTCGAAAAAATTGCGGCATTATGTATTTCGTCCGACTTCATTCAGTCGCAGTACAAGATTTCGAATGGTGCTGTACTAGCTCAATCGAGTATGTTCTGTCAAACGCAATGTAAACAGAGATAATAAGAGATAGCTTTCTTCGTGTTTCTTATGCCAACCCCCGGACCGACAGCCATCAGCCCATGGCGACTGCATGTAAACAGAGAGAATAAGAGAAATTTCATCTGCGTGTAGCATGTCTGTTGGAAAGGCATCCTTGAGGCATGAATTGGCAGCTAAATTATAAACAAGCAAATTGTGTTCAATGACTAAAAAAAGCAATATTAGGGGAGACTGGGTAGACTTGATCCCCTTTTCTGATTTCCGATGTATCACAGCCAAAAATAAATAAACATACGCAATTTCCACACAGACTCTCTAAGAAATATAGTATTTAACTTTGCTGATGTATGACAGTCCTTAAATTATTGTTGTTATTGATACACAATCGATTTTTTGGAGTGCTGTCAAAAATCGACTTTTAAAATTTTCGGGGGAAATTGATCCCTCTTCAAGAACTTGCTTTGATAAAATTAGAAAGGTGCCTTCAGATTTTTCCTTCAAAACACGCGGAATTTTCGAATTGCTGTGCGTATACTTGAACGATTTTTGTTATTGAATTTGACAGCACATGCAATTTTAAAATTAGGGGAGACTTGATCCCCTTTTTATGATATCTACGCAATAAATAATTTTTCCTGACAATCCTAAATCAAATCTGTCAAATTTACAAAAAAATAGAAGCCTGAGAATAGATTTATATTTTTTTGAATATTTTCGCCAAATTTTTGTATGGGTGACTAATGGGGGATCAAGTGTCCCCATATTGAGGCAATAACTACAAATCAAAATATCCTAAAACTTTGATGGAATGTTAACATTTTCATCAGTACAGATCATTAAGCATATTTATGGCTTTGTGCTGTGAAAAAATGAAAACATTTGGTCATTGTTATGAAAAGTTGTTCAAATTTTGCTTGGCCAATAAAAAAATCTTTAGGAAGGTCAAAACATACAAACCGCCCTGCAGAATAAATAAGGTTGTCAATCCAAAAAATAACTCACCACATGAAGGTCATTTGTCTAGAGGATCAATACTAAAAAATACGCTAGAACAAAACTACTTTTGTCTTCGATAAAACAGGGGGTGATCAAGTCTCCCCGGGGATCAAGTCTACCCACCTTCCCCTATATATTGAGCAGTTGCAACCGATTAAAACATTATGCCAATACAGTATGTTTTGTAAATTGAGATATTGTAGATTGAGATATGCATTGGCAAATGCAGGGTAAAGCGTACCATTGGTACTTCGCGTACCTGAAGGAATAAAATAGACCCCATCTCGCTATCCTTAGCCTCTTACCCAGCAACTCCTACCCCTACCTCCCCGTGGTGCTGGCCGGGATACGAGCAACCTTAGGGAAGATCGGGTAACCAACCCCGGTGGGAACTATGGTCGTATGCTGGCAGGGAAGGGGGGGTTTGCTCCTCTCCGGAGGTGCAAATCTTATTGAGCGTCTGTTCTCCATGTCAGGATCGGCTCACAACAGCGTCTGTTCTCCATGTTAGGGGCGGCTGATCATCGTCCGAGTGCCAGCGAGGGACTCTAAGTGAAACTGTGCACCATGGTCCACCGGAAATAAGGAGGAATGGTCCTCCGGAAATTTAGGGGGTTTGGTGTCAGGCCCTGCAAGCCAGCCTTTAAAAATCATAAGCAACGAACAATCAACAAGAGAGTACGGACCGGAACCATCGGCGAAGACCACTGCGACAAAAGGGACTAGCGATTGAAAACTCGGTTCGTGGAACTGCAACTCAACTTCATCACACGCATGCTCGCCGATGTGCTCAAGGACCGTGGATTCGGCATCGTAGCGTTGCAGGGGGTTTGTTGGAAGGGATCAATTGTGGGAACGTTTAGAGGTAATCATACTATCTAGCAGAGCTGCGGCAACACACAGGAGCTGGGAACAGCTTTCATAGTGATGGGCGATATGCAAAGGCGCGTGATCTTGTGGTGGCCGATCAATGAAAGAATGTGCAGGTTGAGGATCAAAGGCCGGTTCTTCAACTTCAGCATAATCAACGTCCATAGCCCACACTCCGGAAGCACTGATGATGATAAGGATGCATTCTACGCGCAGCTGGAACGTGAGTACGACAGCTGCCCAAGCCACGACGTCAAAATCATCATAGGAGATTTGAACGCTCAGGTTGGCCAAGAGGAGGAGTTTAGACCGACTATTGGAAAGTTCAGCGCTCACCGGCTGACGAACGAAAACGGCCTACGACTAATTGATTTTGCCGCCTCCAAGAATATGGCCATTCGCAGCACCTACTTCCAACACAGTCTCCCGTATCGGTACACCTGGAGATCACCACTGCAGACAGAATCACAAATCGACCACGTTCTGATTAATGGACGGCACTTCTCCGACATTATCGACGTCAGGACATATCGTGGCGCTAACATCGACTCTGACCACTACCTGGTGATGGTTAAGCCGCGCCCAAGACTATCCGTCATCAACAATGTTCGGTACCGACGACCGCCGCGGTACGACCTAGAGCGACTGAAGCAACCTGATGTCGCCACTGCATACGCGCAGCATCTCGAGGCAGCGTTGCCGGAAGACGGTGAGCTCGATGGGGCCCCTCTTGAGGGCTGCTGGAATACAGTCAAAGCAGCCATTAACGACGCAGCGGAGAACAACGTCGGGTATATGGGTCGAAGCCGACGGAACGATTGGTTCGACGAAGAGTGCAGACAGATTCTGGAGGAGAAGGACGCAGCGCGGGCGGTCGCGCTGCAGCAAGGTACCCGGCAGAACGTGGAACGTTATAGACGGAAGCGGAGACAGCAGACCCGCCTTTTTCAGGAGAAGAAACGCCGCCTGGAAGAAGCGGAGTGCGAGGAGATGGAACAGCTGTGCCGTTCTCAAGATACACGCAAGTTCTAAGCTCAACGCATCCCGCAAAGGCTTCGTGCCGCGAGCCGAAATGTGACGGGATAAGGATGGGAGCATCTTGACGGACGAACGTGTGGTGATCGAAAGGTGGAAGCAGTACTACGAGGAACATCTGAATGGCGCGGAGAGTACAGGTAGTGAAAGTCAAGGCAGTGGAGGAGATGACGACATCAGTTCACGGACGATGGAAGCCAACCAGCCCCCACCTTGAGGGAAGTTAAGGATGCCATTCAACAGCTAAAGGCCAATAAAGCAGCTGGTAAGGATGGTATCGGAGCTGAGCTCATCAAGATGGGCCCGGAAAAGCTGGCCACTTGCCTACACAAACTGATAGTCAGAACCTGGAAACCGAACAGCTACCGGAGGAGTGGAAGAAAGGGGTTATATGCCCCATCTACAAGAAAGGCGACAAACTGGAGTGTGAGAACTTTCGAGCGATCACCATCCTTAATGCCGCCTACAAAGTGATATCCCAGATCATCTTCCGTCGTCTGTCACCATTAGTGAACGAGTTCGTGGGAAGTTATCAAGCCGGCTTCGTTGACGGCCCGCAACAACGGACCAGATCTTTACTGTACGGCAAATCCTTAAAAAATGCCGTGAATACCAGGTCTCAACGCACCATCTGTTCGTTGATTTCAAGGCGGCATACGACAGTATAGACCGCGTAGAGCTATGGAAAATTATGGACGAGAACAGCTTCCCTGAGAAGCTTACCAGACAGATCAAAGCAACGGTGGATGGTGTGCAAAACTGTGTGAAGATTTCGGGCGAACACTCCAGTTCGTTCGAATCGCGCCGGGGACTAAGACAAGGTGATGGACTTTCGTGCCTGTTGTTCAACATTGCGCTAGAAGGTGTCATGCGAAGAGTCGGGTGTAACAGCCGGGGTACGATTTTCAACAGATCCAGTCAATTTATTTGCTTCGCGGATGACATGGACATTGTCGGCCGAACATTTGCAAAGATGGCAGAACTGTACACCCGCCTGAAACGTGAAGCAACAAAAGTTGGACTGGTGGTGAATGCGTCAAAGACAAAGTACATGCTTGTGGGCGGAACCGAGCGCGACAGGGCTCGCCTGGGAAGCAGTGTTACGATAGACGGGGATACCTTCGAGGTGGTCGAGGAATTCATCTACCTCGGATGCTTGCTAACGGCTGACAACAACGTTAGTCGTGAAATACGAAGGCACATCATCTGTGGAAGTCGGGCCTACTACGGGCTCCAGAAGAAACTGCGGTCGAAAAAGATTCGCCACCGCACCAAATGTGTCATGTACAAGACGCTTATAAGACCGGTTGTCCTCTACGGACATAAAAAGGGACAATGCTCGAGGAGGACTTGCAAGCACTCGGAGTATTCGAGAGACGGGTGCTTAGGACCATCTTTGGCGGTGTGCAAGAAGACGGTGTGTGGCGGCGAAGAATGAACCATGAGCTCGCCCAACTCTACGGCGAACCCAGTATCCAGAAGGTAGCTAAAGCCGGAAGGGTACGATGGGCAGGACATGTTGCAAGAATGCCGGACAGCAACCCTGCAAAGATGGTGTTCGCTTCCGATCCGGCAGGTACGAGACGGCGTGGAGCGCAGCGAGCGAGATGGGCAGACCAGGTGCAGAACGACTTGGCGAGCGTGGGGCGTATTCGAGGATGGAGAGATGCGGCCTCGAACCGTGCATTGTGGCGTCAAATTGTTGATTCAGTGTTATCTGTTTAGATGTTAACTAAATAAATGAAATGAATGAATAAATGAATAGATTGAGATATATCACAAATTATAAATTTTATGTTTATTCAAGTTTATGTCACAGATCCAATGTTGAGCTACATAATTTGAAGCTAAAGAAGGATTCGATAATAAATTACTTTGATGTTTCCATGTGTTTTAGCTAAATGCATTTGGGTCATCTCTTGTACGTTTTTAATTTATTTAACTCAACTACGTGTAGATTTTGGAGTATACATGTTTTTACGCAGATTTTCCCCATAGATTATTCACGCGGTTTATCGAAATCGCCAAGAAATACGAAAAACTGCAAAAACCCGATTTTAGTTGTAGTCGTTTTTAGATTTTGGGATAATTAGAGATTGCATATTGTCTGCAAACTATAAAAGTAGTTATAGTAATGACATTATTTCTTCAAGATACCATAATGAAACAATTATTCTTTTCCCGTAGAGAAATAATAACAAATGTGATGAAAAACTTTCAGCAAGAAATGACTCTCGAACAACATTCGATAGCTAGTGACGAGTGTTTTTCATTCGATTTGAGTCGTTTTTCAGTGTGCTATCGAGTTTCCATAATGCCAAAACATCTCGTTATTCTTGTACCTCCTCGAGCATACTCGAACGATGAGTCGTTTTCGAGATCGAATCGAAAGCCGTAATGCCAAACATGTACGACTCGATAGAATTACGTTCGAATCGAGATGCGCAATGCCACCCCTGGTTATCGAATTCGAAAGCTTTAGAAGTGAACACTTCGGTGAAGTAACTTAGAAGGATGAAAAAAAATGCAAGTTGGCAACATAATACCATGAGCATCATTCAGAATCAATGCAAGCAGATCCTCTTTGCGTAACTTTACTATCAGAAACTTTGCATTATTCCTTCACTTGAGTTGATTCGGGCGTTGCGTTTACTCCGGCAGACGCTTAGTAATCAGCAGAAACGGGCCTAAGAAAGTTTTTTAGAACGCATCCACTGCAGCAGCGAAGAAAATGCCAAGCGCCTCTACTGGCACCAGTAAACGTAAGGGAAAACTTGCCGTCAAACACCTCCAAGCTTTTGAAAAGAAACGCACGTGTAAGTTAGCAGAAATAAACTGTACTAGCTAAAACCCCTATATGATGCGTTAATTTGACGTATATGCTTGTGATGCACTTAAGGGATCGGTTGATTTACCGAAACCGATTGCTGAACTGTTAAATAAAAACTGTTAAATAAAAACCCAAAACACGCCTAAAAACTGCGTGAACTCCGAAATCGGGATGAAAAAATCGCATAAAAAACGATCCGGGTGAAAAACGATTTCAGTGTACATCGGTTATGAAGCGTTGACTCATTCTTGATAGAATGATCCTCAATCCTCAAAAATCAAACGGCTGAGATATTAAAGATCAAAGTTTATCATATTTTTATGAAGTTATTTTTTTTATTTTTTTGCAATCGTAAAGTGTACCCCAATATAGAAAAGAAAGACGAAGTCCTACGTCAAAACTGTAAGTTGAGAATTATTGATAATTGCTTGGTGAAAAGTTCTGAGCTGTGACCCGCGTTGGCCTTTAAATTCGGTTTTAGAAGTTTTCACTAAATCATCTTCAAGATTTTCTACGATCGATATTAATCGAAATCTAATGCGATAGGGTTACCGAAGGTAATATGTGCATAGAATAAAATGTTGGCTCATCACGTAAATAAATAGAAAAGTGTTTCGAGTACATTTTAGATACACTATGCTAGATTCCTGCACTTTTTCAACTGATAAACGCAATAAACTTGCGTGAGAAATGGTTTTTAGCAGCCATGTTTATTATATTGACATTGGCTCTAAAATAATCCGAAGATATATTGGGTCAGGATCGATTATTCTACTGATAGCGTCGGAAGACCGTCGTCGACGACGTTAATTTTTTTCGCAAGGTGATAAGTTTGTGTTGGTTTAAGAATATTTTTTCCAATGTGCAATTTTCTTTTCACAATGCGCCTTTCTAATTTTTAACAACCAAACGCATCGTAACTGGTGATACGGGACAGACGTAATTGTAATCAACCCTTGACAGATTTGTAATCAACCCTTGCTTCATAAAAAATGCTGGCACCAAAAAGAGCAGTTTTTTTACAATGCGCCTTTCTAATCACTAACCGCAACCAAGCGTTTATTCCTAGTACACTGCGTTGAAATTTTCTTTATGTTGCTGCTGTCGGCGACGGCCATTCGATGATTTGCTACCACCATCATCGTTGCATCAGATAAGTGTTGCTGTCGGCGAGGGCCACTCGCCACTGCTGCTGGTCAACCACGCTGCTGCTGACCAAAAAACTAGAGCTGCTGTCTTCGTTGAGATTAAATCTAGACCAACATGTGAAAAGGGCGCAATAGCCAAAATTTATTCCTTCTGATTCTTCGGCTACATATACAGCTATATATGTGGAAGAAGAATAAGAAAGAATAAATTTTGTCTGTTACGCCCTTTTCAAATGTTGGTCTAGCAATGATCTGCGGCAACCACTACGACAACAACCACCGATGCGATAGTTTTCCCTAATCATTGCTACCAATGCCTTCGTGCTGTAGTAGATCCAATCCGCTTGATTTTGATGTTTGTGCTTGCGATTCATGTACGGGATTGTTTGGTTTATCTATTTCTAAACTTTTCACCAATTGTCGATAATTAATAGTTGAAAATCGTATTTTCACTTTTCAGAACAATACAAAGAATCGTTGAGTCTATCGTGATGGTCGAATGGTCGAAAACATACTTCCTGACCACTTTCCGTGACGGTCTCAGATTTGAATCTGCAGATTGACCCCCTATCTTTCCGAAGGAGGTAATCCTACGCCAAAAATTGAAAAACCATCCAAAAACGGCTGAGTTATAATGTTCAAAATTAATCATAGTTTGGTGACGATCTCTGATTTTCGCAATCACAAAGTGTAAAAAGTGTATGTACCTACAAAAAAACACAGACGTAGTCCCACGCCAAAACATACTCACAAGTCAGAATCCCACTCTTATTTAACCTCAAGTTGATATCGAATAAGAGTTGACGATTATCTCGGAGAAGCAAAACCTCAATTACGCCATAGCTCCTGTTGGCTCAATACTGTGAACAGCTCTGAACGGTGCCTTGGTGGTTCACAGGCTCCGTTAGCAGTTATGTTCTTATCAGACCCCCACTAACCATTCATGTATAGGTACGGTAAGCATAAAGCCGCGTGAAACCGATAATTAGGGGTATTTTACCACTGGAAAAGGCAATCCGTAGTTTTATGATTAGCCAGATAATTGGCTGCCGACACCTCAAGGCTATCTGAGCTGTTCGGAGAGAGAAGTTGACATTAACTTTACATCAGCTGTCAAGGTGAAGGTAATTGGATATAACACAATTTCATCTAAAACATAATTTGGAAATGACTTCTAAAACATATTTTGGACAAATTAGCCAAACGACACGAAATAACGTTTTTCTCAAAAACCGCCCTCCGAGATTTCGAAATAATGTTTATCTTTTCAAGAATGAAGGAAGATACAGACTGCCGTGTGCTTTTCTTCTATCAAACATAATGAAAATGAACAAACTTCCTTTCAGATAATAACTATTTTATGGTATTTCTTTTGTAGCCGAACTTTTCGAATATCTGCTCATTGCGAATGCAGCGCGCAGGAGATTATTCTCACACTCTTTTGCTCGAGGACCACACAACCCGGAAGAGCTGCAAGCTACGGAACCACAACCGCGGCTATTGATTGAATAGTTTCAGTTTGATAGCTTCTCCGGCCAGTAGTGAATGGAAAGGCTAAAAGGCAATCAAAATAAATTGAACTCCGGTTTATGAATGCGTATAAATTTTGTGATTGGCTCGAGCCACTGCATTTAATTCAAAGGGTGGTGGAACATGTTGTGAAAAAATTGCTGTTGGTCTATCTAGCATTAATGCGGATATAGAGCTCGGGATGAAACAGAATAACTGATTGGTTTAATGTGCAAGCTCTATCCTATTATTTGCAACCAATCCGGAGAAATTCTCGATACTTACGATAATAACTAATGCGATTTGTTTATTTAGAAAAAAAAATTGTGTCATCGTGTTCATCCTTCACACAATATTCTCAATTCACGAGTTCATAGGTTATCTTGATTCGCTGCACAACTTCTAAAGCTGTTACCCATAAAGAAGTAACAATCAAAAAGTTAATAGCCATCATGTTCATAATCATATTTATCACGGCAAGAATGCTGTAGCACCAAGACAATGAATTTCCGTTCGGAACAAAGACGTCCATTTTTTTATCGTTTCGGTTACCCACCTCTGCTTATTGTATCACCCATGTTCGAGCAATTTATTACAAGTGTCGGGACCCATGCAATAAAAAGGGTTAGCAAAAAGATCCCATTCATGTTCTCGACTGCCCAAAGATTCCTAACTGCTGGCTGCTGGCAGTAGAAGAGGAGAACGCTCTCAAGCATCGTACACTAATTATGTAACGCTGGAATTTGCCTTTCGAATCTCTCCCTCTTTGTAACAGTTTTTACATGAAAACATCTTTCTACCTATATGATATGGGTCGTAACACTTGAATAGAGTCAAGTCACAGAGTTTCGTAATTTATGTATGATGCTTTGTACCTTCCCAGGAGTTCTACTGATCACCGCCGAGGAATATGAAAGGAATGCGTCGACGATAGAAACAATCGGGAGCGAAGGGGAAAACCCCTTGTTAATGTACTTTTGATACCTCTTGTTGTATCCAGCCAAGAGTAGTAAAGTAAAAACTTTTTTTACCTAGCAATGATTGGACAGACAATGTCCTTATTGAGATGAAGTGGTTCTTGTGGTGGAAACAGTCGTTATGGGGGGAAATGTCAGTTTTCAAATTTCAAGCAGTTTCGACAATAACCGTAAGTGATGAGTTAATTTTTGATATTTAGATGATTAGCCAATAAAAATAATAAATGAATAAACAAATACTTGTGGGCGACGCCATTTTGTTCGGTGCTTCGCGACGCCATGAGATTCTGGTAGATGCGATTGACCGTGAACCAAACCGCGGGCTGTTATGGCAGCCTATAACCATGGAGCACCTAAACGACTTCGAATTGGCGGATGACGTTGCACTCCTCGCGCAACAGCGCTCTGATATGCAGAGTAAGCTCAACGAATCTATACCATTTCGTCGAAAGACATTTCGTCGAATGACATTTAGTCGAATGACATTTGGTCGAAAGCACATTACGTCGAATGGACATTTAGTCGAAGGGACATTTAGTCGAAATTGTTTTTTTAATCCTTTAGAGACGCAGGACATTTGGTCGAATGACGTTTGGCCGAAGGGACACTACGTCGAAAGGACATTTGGTCGAATTGACATTTAGTCGAAATTTGATTTAAGTATAAAAAATCTTCGTACATTTGGTCGAATGACGTTTGGTCGAAAGCGAGTTTTCGAAATAAAAATCTTGGTAAATTTAGTCTAACAATGTTCCGTCGAATGGCTATTTGAAAGAAAAGAACTTTAGTCAATAAAAAAAAAATGATTCATTCGGGTTTTCTAAAAGTCACATAATTATTGCTCCTATATTGTCCAAAGAATGATGGGTCCATAAAAACAATAAATAATACGAAAACGGTGAATATCCCGAGAATATTTCCAGCTGGATATTGACTTTGGCGAACCCCTCTAACCGACTACGATGAATCTATACCACCTGGTTAAAAGAAATTCATTCACCATTTCACCAGAAATTCATATGACCATTTGGTCGGAATTAAGTTTTCGGCCAATAATAAACGAATTAGGTTGGAAGACAATTTCATTCTGAACTAATTATTGTATAAATATTGAGTGAAAGAAAGAGTTTCAATGAAAAGAATAAGAAAACCATTTTCATTCGACCAAATGTCCTTTCGACTAAACGTCCTTTCGACGAAATGTCATTTGACTAAACGTCATTAGACTAGCTGTCAATCAACGAAATGCTCCAAAGCCGACTATGATGAAGAAGTGGCATTGATATCATTGTTTTTTTGATAATGTGCCGAAAAAAATAGAGGGTATTTCACCATCAGTACACCATCTAATATTTAGCTATTTCTGTAGGTTTTTAATTTTTCTATAAAACACCAGAGTCTCCATAAGTTTCTTTAGCTCAGGTTAAAAATCCTCATTGACATCCAAATTCATTTCTTCCGCTCTTCCGCACTTCCGCTGAACTTCCTCACGTCGACTGAATTCCTCTTATCAGTTTATCCATGAATCTTGTGGATTATTTATTCAAATTCAACCAAAAATCTATTGACGAATTATCAATTTAACTAATTACATATTACCGACAAAACACTTTCAACATTCGACTAAATGTCCTTTCGACTAAATGTCCGTTCGACTAAATGTCATTTCGACTAAATGTCCATTCGACTAAATGTCCATTCGACTAAATGTCCATTTGACTAAATTTCCATTCGACTAAATGTCCATTCGACTAAATGTCCATTCGACTAAATGTCCCTTCGACCAAATGTACTTTCGACTAAATGTCATTCGACTAAACGTCATTCGACGAAATGTCATTCGACGAACTGTCCCAAAGCCAGCTCAACGACCTTGCCGAGCGCTCCTTCTCGGCAGGTTTAGTCATCAACGTCAACAAAACCAAATCGTTGGATGTAAACACGGTGACTCCTTCCAGTTTCACAGTAGCCGGGCAACCAGTGGAGAATGTTGAAAGCTTTCAATATCTTGGTAGCCAAATGGCGTCAGACGGCGCTGCCTTTGCGAGTTTAAGAAATATCTGGAAAAACAGGCAGATAAGTGAACGCACCAAAATACGAATTTTCAACTCTAACGTGAAATCTGTGCTGTTATACGCTAACGAAACATGGTGTGTATCAGTGGAGAACACTCAACGGCTGCAGGTGTTCATTAACAGATGCCTGCGGTATATAATTCGGGCCTGGTGCCCTCACAACTGGATCTCAAACAACGAGCTCCATCGTCGTTGTCACCAGAGGCCGATAGCAACAGAAATTCGGGATCGGAAGTGGGGCTGGGTCGGCCACACTCTACGTAGGGGCGGAAACGAAATCTGTAAACAAGCATTAGACTGGAACCCAGCGGGACATCGCAGCAGAGGCAGACCCAGAGGCTCATGGCGGCAAAGCCTCAATAAAGAAATAAAAGAAGTCGACCGAAATCTAACCTGGCAACAGGTTAAAGCGATAGCCGGGCAACGCTCAGGATGGAGATCTTTCAAGTTGGCCCTTTGCACCACCGGAGGTGTACAGGATCCATAAGTAAGTGAAAAGTAAGTTCGCGACGCCATCATTTAAGTCCGCGAAAAGCGGAAGTGGTGAATCTCATGTGTGCCAAAGTGAGGAATTAAGATCTGGTCTATTGTAGTACGGCCGCCAACAAAGCCGGCATGATAACTTCCCATGAATTCACTATTGGTGATAGAGGGCGGAAGATGATCTGGGATATCACTTTGTAGGCGACATTAAAGATGGTGATCGCTCGAAAGTTCTCGCACTCCGGCTTGTCTTGTCGCCTTTCTTGTAGATGGGTCATATGACCACTTTCTTCTTCTCCTCCAGTAGCTGTTCAGTTCCCCAGATACTGACAATCAGTTTGTAATGGCAAAAGCCCAGATTTTCCCATCCCTGTCTGGACTCTTCGTTGAACCAACCGTTCCATCCACTTCGTCCCACATAACCCTACGTTGTTCTCCGCTGCGACGTTAATAGCTGCTTTGACTGTATTCCAGCAGTCCTCAAGAGGGGCGCCATCGAGCTCACCCTCTTCCGGCAACGTTGCCTCGAGTTTGCTACCGACGATAACAATTTTCAAGGATTATCCGTCAGAATGCACTAAACGCTACGTCTTATTAACCAAACACTAAAAACAAAATATTGTGAGGCTTTGCATGACGCACCTAAGTTAGCGACCCTAGCAGCACACATATTCCACATACGTTAGTGCAACTCATATGGGACCAGATTTAGTCACAATCAAGTTTCTGTAACCAGTTTTGTCTGACTTGTGCTGCTCGGGGAATAGGCACATAACTAAAATAGTTATGTGGCTATTCCGGCTTGACCGTGTACTCGACTAACGCCACTGGTTCACATCTTCAATGCGATGACGTCGAAAAAGAAATACATCCGGAGCGAAATGACAACCGAAGGAGAAAAAACGTATGGTGAAACGGGATGAGAGTAGAAAGGTTGAAAAGTAAAAAGAATGAAGCAGAGAGGAGTCAACGCTAGGCCAGCAAGCAGAAAAGGTCGGAAACTAGAGACTTGCCGCGTGTATATTTCTCGAGATCCAAGATTACGATCTAGCCACCGACGTATAACCGAAAAAAAAGTGAGGACCACGATTGTCAAGGGCCGAAACAGAAGTCACCAGGCACGCGGTGTAAAACAGCAAAGTTTTGAGGATTTTTGAGCCCGCTTGGCCAGTAGTGAAGCTGTGGAAGACCGCAACCTTTCCCGCCAGTCGGTCCTGCGCCGACAAGTCGCTGGTAGCAAGAAGCGTGTACCGCCCCAGCAGGAGTGCAAAGGAGCCCAAAACGATCCCCTTAGCAGCTAAAGGAAGCCACACGCCAACTTGTGGATTCCTTTTGGTCGGCAAGCCGCCGAAAAGCAAGCAGCGCCACGGGTAACCTCAAAGTCAGTCATCAGCCAACACGAGGTTTTCAGCCAGGCGACGCCAGCTGTGAACAAACAGGTCCAACTATAGACGGCTCCGTGCGCCGAGGATCCCTCGTCATCGTCCCGATCGACCGAAGGGTGTTGGAGCAGGCTCGACACGCCCAAGCCGGAACATCAGTCACCATCGAAACATCCATCCAGCGCTGTGGCTAGGCTAGCTCTCGCCGACTCGTAGAAGGAAAGACCCTCAAGCGGAGGCCGCCCGAAGGCCCTAGTACCAGCCCAGTGTCGCCATCCGGGTGACGTAGATCGCCTTTCTTCGCTCCATGACCTTCTGAACGGAGAGGCTTCTCCGGTCCTCCATGAGCATCGATCCAGCACCGCAAAAGGTCCAGCTCCAAGAACTCCGACGATACCGAACGAACGCTTTAGCATTGTCCCGTTTCTGCCACAGAACCCTCGCTAAGACTCCGGTAGTGACCACCCCTTTCCCCCACCCCGGGAGGTATGTTTGAACGCCCACCTACCCTACCTGTATCATGCCACCCATGGCCCCTACCTACACCGATCGGCCGCAACGTCACTAACATTTAACTCTAACCCACGATTCAACTTTAAATAAAACCAAAATGAAATAGAATGTACCTGTCCGTCTTTTCAATTACGGAAGCTATCCCTGTGCTATTTCTGAAGCTATTCTTCGTTGTTTCGTCTACCTGGGAGGTTGCAGGAAGTTAGTCGATCCTGAGAGAACTACAAGGTGAGCTAGTTAGGGACGTCAGGACATCCACTCCACAGACGTGAGGATGTCGAATGAGTTCATTGCAAGTTGCTGCGCGTATACAGTGGCGACATCAGGTTGCTTCAGTCGCTCTAGGTCGTACCGACGGATAACTTTGGGCGCAGTTTAACCATCACCAGCTATTGGTCAGTGATAGTCGATGTTAGCGCCACGATATGTCCTGACGTCGATAATGTCGGAGAAGTGCCGCCCATTCCGTCTGTGTGATTCCGTCTGCAGTGGTGATCTCCAGGTGTACTGATACGGAAGGCTATGTTGGAAGTAGCTGCTGCCAATGGCCATATTCTTTGAGGCGGCGATTTCGTTCGTCAGCTTCTGATTACTCTATGCTGTTTTTTTGAGCTGACTTGCAGGGCCTGACATCAACGCCCTAAATTTGCAGAGGACAATTCCGCCTAAATTTCCGGTGGACCATGGCGTACAGTTTTGCTCAGAGTCCATCGCTGGCACTTAAACGATGATCAGGCGCCCCTAACATGGGGAACAAACGCTCGATCATCGTTACCCGATCTTCCCAAAGGTTGCTCGTATCCTGGCCGGCTCCACGAAGAGGTAGGGATAGGAGTGGCTGGGTAAGAGGCTAAAGTCCGCATGCTGAGCACGAGCTGAGTGAGCCGTAACGCGCATAAGGCTGCAGCAATGTTAAAATAGGTTGTAATGTATGTGTAATGTAATGTAGAACGTATAAGCACAGAGAAACAGACGTCTCACTAAGAACAAAATGCAATCAAAATCATCGTCACGGAAACACGGTCGCACAATGCTAAAATAACTGTGTGTGGCCAAGTGGCAACCAGATGGCGGTAGTGCGCAAACGTCAAAAGCAAGCAAAATCTATTGATGCGCCATCGGTGGCCGATTGACCGACTACAAAAAATTGAATCAACCGTTAAAAAAGTGAACGATGGGACATGTGTTGAGTGAGACGTCTGTTTCTCTGTGGTATCAGGCTGTTGTGCTTAATTATTTGATAATTTTAAACTTGTTTTACAAATCTTTTTTACAATGTTATGGAAACTCATATGTGAATATGTACGTTATGTGGAAGATATTGATTTGAAAAATGTATTGGAGGTAACCACTTTCCCTTCGATGGGATTCGCTCCCATGACCCTACAGTCGAGTTTTCTGATTTTTCAATTTGGGGTAACTTTGATCATCAATCGTTTCAATGATTTAGGGTCCTTTCACAAATCACGTAACGCTGAATGAAGAGACAGAGGGTCAAGCCAAGCGTTACGATCCATACACCCAACCGGCAATTGTTAGATTTTCTAACAATTTTGTATAAGAATCTACCAACACCTGTATAAGAACTGGGCATATGCGAAATTGTTAGATTCTTATACAAAAAATGTAAGAAAAGCTTACAATATTGTTAGATTCTTATACAATATTTGTATAAGAATCTAGCAATTTCGCATATGCCCAATTCTTATACAGGTTTTGGTAGATTCTTATACAGAATTGTTAGAAAATCTAACAACCGCCGGTTGGGTGTACAAACAATTAAACCTTTACATGCAAAAATTGTTACGAGGAGAGGGTGGGGGTCCAAAATAACAAATTCTGCGTTACGTAACTTTGGAAAGAACCCCTGCACAGCAAGAGTCTGTAAACGCCTCAAGATAGTCAATTTCAGTTGGAATTCCTGACACTGAGGCGATGTGCATCAATTGTTTCAAGAGAGGCATCATCACCGCAACTGGAATATGCTAGGAGAAATGTCAAAAAAGAAAAAAATAGATTCACGAAAAAAAATCCATGCAATTCTATAAATAATTTTAAAAATTTCAAAATGATATGTATTTGAAAATAATTCTGAGCACCGGGTTAGACTTTTGATTATCTACATTGTACATATATTTATTTGATTGTTCATGATAATAAATGTTTTTTCTCGACGAAAAGGTACTATGTATCACAGTACGGTACTATTTTTGAAGTTTATTGAATTTCTAATCTCGTGCAATATACCATTAAAAAAAAGGTTGTAAATTTTAAAATTATTTTGAATTCCATTGGCTATACCTTGCCGAGGTAAATTTTGGTGATTCTACTTTTTCTCTGATGACAGCGTTCATCCGGTTCTCCTAGCTCATTATCTGGGTTTTCAACAATTGAAATCAAAACTTTGAAACAAAAAAAATGGATCAACCAAGAAAATAAGATCTCATCACACAATTATATATACGAGCCTAATTGTTTTGTTAGTATATTTGTTTTGAGTACTTTTTTGGCAGCTTGCTGTGAATTCAAAAATGATTGGGCACATATGCTTCCAATACTCAATAAACCCAAATTTATGTTTAAATTACTCAATCGGCTGCTGTGGGCTGCGTACTGATAATTGTGTTATTCTTTCGGGTCTGTCATATTTCGCTATCTGAACAATTCTCGAGCCGCACGAGCGTTCTCGACAGGTGGGTTTAGATTAATGGCTTTCACGACTGAAGGATTGCGCTACCACTGGAGAATTTCCGATCATTACTGGAAGCTTCCCGACCTGTTCCCAATCAAAAAATTCAACCGTCGTTGGAACTTGGAACCGTTAGTGTGCCTAAAAATGGAGGGCGTAAAAAAGTGGATGGTGATATTTCGCATAACTTAGCATTATTAATTTGTTTATAATTACCACATTGTTTTGGGTTATGGTATATCCAACATTATTGTTTTGTAAAACACAAAAATTAAGATTGTTTCGTTGCCGCATACTGCTTAAATGTTGAGCCTCAAACGCAATAGCGCGGAGCAACAACAGTAACAGCATATTTGACAAAAAATATGGGCAAGGATTGTGTACAGTTCAGAAAACGTGTCACGGGACGGCTACAAAGCAAGGTCATGCTGAAGGTGGCTAGGTTCGATTCCCGGCCCGGTCTTTTTATCTTGACTTCCCTGATCATAAAAGTATCATCGTGTTAGCCTCATGATATGCAATCGCAAAAATGGTAATTTGGCTTAGAAATCTCGCAGTTAATATCTGTGGAAGAGCCTGAAGAACACTAAGCTGCGGGGCGGCAATGTCCCAATGTCCGAAGCTAGGGTCAATCAGGTAAAACGCGGTTATGGATTTTTATCAGTGTAACTTTATGCATCATCGTTGATACGATCATTAATGATGAAACTCAGTATGTTTACAAAAGAATTTTCCAGAGCAAAATTCGAACGTAATTCTGAGATTTATTCCGCAATTTGTTCCAGCTTTTACTTCGGATTCGTTAACCAGTTAACCTGACCTTCGAATGTTCGTAAGGTGTATTTAAATGTATCACGTTTCACACGTTACGGCGAAACATAATATAATTTTTTTGATTGTCGATTGAGGAATTATTTTCATATGATTTTCGATTCGTTGATGATATAATCTTTTCCACGTGAACAGTAATATTGAAAAAGTTATATTTGGTTTCTTCTTTTCCACAGTGCAATGAAGGCGGTACTGATGTTGAGGCGCTGCGGATGCATGCTCCAAGAGATTTGCTGCCACATATTGTATGCATGCATTGCCGAACGTTTCCAACATGGTCAATAACATATTCTGTGCGATGGATATGCAATCCCATGTATTGATTCTGCAAGTCAAGCTGTCGACGTTTTCTTTAAAATGTTTGAGGTATTTGGAATCCCCGTGCCCGTGCTGCTCCGAAATGTACACTCTCTGATTTGTTTTCGGATTTTTAAAAGTGTTTATAGCGCTTGCAGTCAAACCGTGCAAAATTTGACAATAAGGGCAGGAAAACAGGCGAAACACGCGATACAATCTCATTAATTTACGTCCGATTCCAGGCGAATTTTAGTTCTTTTTATGGTCGATCGAGTATCACTGGTAATTATATCGTTTTTGGTTATCATTGTAAATCGGATTGAAATATAATAAATTGCAAACAGTTCAATCAAAGTTAATTGCCTATGTTCCGGGTATTACAATGTTCTGAAAACTCAGATGTGAATATGTGTATTACGTGGAAGATTTTGATTTAAAAAATGTATTGAGTATTTAGCATCACCCGAAGTTGCATTCGGCGGGGAATACGGTCCGATTATTTGCTATTGAAAATTGGCCCGATCCTACATTGCAATTATTGAAAAACCTGTTTTTTTTCCAAGGCTTGGAAAACAAATTCCAAAATAAAAAAAATCCAGAATAGTGGCAATGCATAGTAATTAATACAAAAACATGCGATCTATCGGTGTCATGCGGAGAGCCGGGTGTAACAGCCGGGGTACGATTTTCAACAGATCCAGTCAATTTATTTGTTTCGCGGATGACATGGACATTGTCGGCCGAACATTTGCAAAGGTGGCAGAACTTTACACCCGCCTGAAACGTGAAGCAACAAAAGTTGGACTGGTGGTGAATGCGTCAAAGACAAAGTACATGCTTGTGGGCGGAACCGAGCGCAACAAGGCCCGCCTGGGAAGCAGTGTTACGATAGACGGGGATACCTTCGAGGTGGTCGAGGAATTCGTCTACCTCGGATCCTTGCTAACGGCTGATAACAATGTCAGTCGTGAAATACGAAGGCGCATTGTCTGTGGAAGTCGGGCCTACTACGGGCTCCAGAAGAAACTGTGATCAAAAAAGATTCGCCACCGCACCAAATGTGTCATGTACCAGACGCTAATAAGACCGGTTGTCCTCTACGGCCATGAAACATGGACAATGCTCGAGGAGGACTTGCAAGCACTCGGAGTATTCGAGAGACGAGTGCTTAGTACCATCTTTGGCAGTGTGCAAGAAGACGGTGTGTGGCGGCGAAGAATGAACCATGAGCTCGCCCAGCTCTACGGCGAACCCAGTATCCAGAAGGTAGCTAAAGCCGGAAGGGTACGATGGACAGGGCATGTTGCAAGAATGCCGGACAGCAACCCTGCAAAGATGGTGTTCGCTTCCGATCCGGCAGGTACGAGACGACGTGGAGCGCAGCGAGCGAGATGGGCAGACCAGATGCAGAACGACTTGGCGAGCGTGGGGCGTATTTGAGGATGGAGAGATGCGGCCTCGAACCGTGTATTGTGGCGTCAAATTGTTGATTCAGTGTTATTTGTTAAGATGTAGACTAAATAAATGAATGAATGTGATCTATTCTGCTAAAGTGATTTTTTTACCTTTCTTATGTATTTTTTTTCTTTTTCAATCATTTCACGATGCACGAGAATAGCATCTTCGCCAATAATCTGGGTTTTTTGTACGCAAGTTTGGTAAACATGCAAATCCGTGTGCATACTTTTATTATTTGATTGATGAACAACAGTTTATTATAAAATAAATAAATATTCCTGAGAATTAATGAATTGAAAAATATTTGGTTACCATCCAATACCTTTTCCGAACTAAATCTATCACATGTTGTGCATATGCATAATCGAGTTTCAGACATGAAATATAACGTTCTTTTTCTTCATCGGCATTACTTCCCCCACTGGGACATTACCGTCTCACAACGTAGTGTTAAGCACTTCCACAGTTATTAACAGCGAGGTTTCTAAGCCAAGTTACCATTTCTGCATACATATATCATGAGGCTAACGAGATGATTCTTTTATACCCAGGAATGTCGAGTAAATTTCCAACCCGATAATTGCGTATATTAAATATAAAAAAATAATAAAATAATTTAAAAATTAACTTACTGACGACAAAACAAAAACAGAACAGGAGTGGCATTTCTCATTTCGAAACGAGCCGACCATGTAAACTGTCATATAAAAGTACTGTCAAGTCGAGCTGAGCAATAAGGCCTCGGAGGGTAAATTCGCCATCAGTTTTGTATCTGCACTAGCATATTCGGAATTCAATATCTGTCTATTCCTTTCAAACATGATGAAGGGTATAATGGTCAAAGCGTCTTGCAAAACGACTGAAAATAGAAAATAACTCGAAGTATCATTTAAATAACACTTTTTTGAATGCGTGGTTCGACTACATTTCGCTGAAGTATTGATTTCAGTTTAACTATTCAAATTGACAATTTTACAAATTCAAAAAGTACCTGCTAGAGTTTTTCATCCTATAGCCATTCTATTCAAAACGAAGGAATCAGATCCAAGAATTTTTATCTTATTTCTGCGTTTATTCTTTTGTTTTTATTCCGCACACAATGTTTGATGATCTTAAGCTATGCGTTAGGTACCATCCTCCCTCCCAAACCCCAGTCCGTTTGATAGGCAGTCTGCATCCAATGTTGAATTGAAACAACCGAAACGATGTCCGTCGATTCTGGCGAGTCGCGACCTACATTCGTTTAAGCGCTATGGCCATATCGTGACGCGAGTGCAACGAACTTCCGCCATTCGTCTATACCGGGAATGGCCATTGAGCAGCGTTATCGCCTGTTTCAGTTCTGGCTTTCCACTTCCTGTTGCGCAAACCTGTCAATCAAAGTTCTATGGATTATTTTCCCCGCCTGTCGTTCATCCTGGATCTCAATAACGAAGTACTCCACCATTTGAATGAAATGTTCTGCGTTTGCCACGAGTGGTTTCGGCTGGTAAATCATCGCTTAGTAAGCGGCATGAGATCCACTTAGATCAAAGTGAAGTGCAATCGTTTTGGAGTGGTTCAGTATGGAATGGCACTACAATTGATTGATATTTTGGAGTTGGGTGAATAGTATAAAGAGTATTCAGAGTGTGTGTCTCTATCCATAAGGTCTTGTTTGTTCATATTTAGCTTTTTAATTAGAAAACGAGTTTGAAATTCATTAATCTCTCTTGAATATCATAGATTCATCCTTCATGATGATAGTTTTATAAAACATGGGAGTCCAAAATAAAAGCTAAAAAATCCGACAGTAATTGAAAAACGTTCACATTATCACAAAAACAGTACACCTCTGTGGAGATAATGAATGTTGCAGTACTACATAAACTATTTCTTTGTTTTCTGGGAATAGTTCCGTGATTTGAAATCTGTGAAGAAATCTTAGGAAAAACTTTAAAATTAAAATTTTTAGGTTTTCGTCACACTTTTGAAATTTATGTAAACCAGTATGAACCAGTGTTGTATTAAACAAACTCCACTCTGTCGAAACTTCTCGATGTGTGGTATTTTCTCTGAAAATTGATTTCGAAATTAAGGTACACGGTTTCACATCCGCTTTTGATTCATGTGCTATCTGGTCTGTGTGTGAACACCAGTCCAAAATATTTGTTCTGATGACAAGCCATAATCTCTTCTGCACACCCCATTAACTGTCAACACCATTCTCTACAGACAAGTGGATACACGTGCTCTTTACAAATAACCTACACAACAACATCGGGGACTCATGATGAATGCATAATTATCATGTATAATACCTGCACTTTGGCGTCATCATCCAGTATTTGTGATAATATCGCAGCACCATTTCGCACACCTGATTACAGATTGCACAGTTATTGTCAGCATGGGGTGTCATGTATTTCAACAATGTTTCTCTTCCATGACATACGCACATACCGAGATGGTGGGAAATTACACGCCAAACAAGCGTTACGAGATTACATTCATAATTATGCATTGGCAGTGGTAGTGTAGATCATGTGGCGATTAGATGTCTAGATAATTTTCTAGTTCTGTAGCAAGATTTTGTGCAACGATTTGTTCTAATTTTAATGCACCTTTTATGGGACCATAACCCCACACTGCAGTGTTCAAATTTGTCGATTTCACGATTAGATTTGAATAACTAAACCGTTGATTTTGGATGTCGGTGTCTTCTACAAAGTTTTAAGACATAAAAAGACTCAAATTTTGATGTAATGATTTTGATGAATAATCCACCTAAATGTGAGATGGATTTTTTTTCTCGCTGAAAAATTGATGAATTTCACAATCAAAGTTGAACAACTTTTAAATCTTTTAATTTCATGGTGCAATCTCTTCTTAGAAGTTTTTAGGTATTAAGAGACGCATCTTTTGAAATAAGGAGTTTAGTTATAAATCCTCCTAGAAGTAAATTGAAAATTTTCTTACAGTACAATATTTGAGTTTTCAGTAAAGTTGTAGAAAATTCCAGCTTAATCGCTTGTTGTATAAATTGGCGCATTTGATTTGAAGTTTGCATGGGAGTTTCAGCCCAAATATAGGGGAAGGTGGGGAGACTTGATCCCCGTGATGATTTGAAAAACTCAAATCAATTCACCTAGCAGTGATGATGCCTCCCTCGGTGCATTAAGGTCTGAGGGAAGCTCTCTCGCGGTAGAGCGCTATTTTCGTACTAAAATGTAAGCATATGCGGTATTTCGAAAAATTTCGCTTTAGGGCATTCGAAACGAAATTCCGCGGAATTCCACGAAATTTGAAAATGGCGAAATCTGTTTTTTTGGTTTCGTTTCGTATCGTTAAATTTTAAAAATTTCGACTGAAAAATCTTTCTTTTAACGAAATTAAACGGAATTTCGCGGAATTTCGAAGTTAATTTTTAATAATTCCAATTTTCATATAATAAAGCTGAATAAAGCCATTCCAATTCTACTAAATATTTTATACATACTTTCACTAAATCTCACTACGTAATACAATTCTGTATCTTCAACAGAAACGCATTTAGCTTACAATTTGTCAATTTAAATAATATTGTTCAGTGAGGTAAAATAATTTGTAGATCTCATCGTTTTGATATGCTATATTTTTATTTAAACTAGCTGATTTGTATATGAAATATGTAATGTATTATGAGGCGTTTGTTCGATTTGTGCTCTTATATTTGTGGAAACTCTAATGAGTATTCCGTTTTCCGTTGTCTTTTGAAAGTATTCAGTTTAAACAATCATTGTTTGAATGCAATGAAATGGAGATGATGGCGTTTCAGAAGTTTTACTGATTTAGTAGATTGTTAGATATTTGCAGATTGTAGAATGCTCCAGATTTGAGGCATTCTCTGATGTCTCATTTGGCATAAAATGAGTAATGGCCTAAATACATTTTTTTGTACAAAAAGCTCGTAAACAGTCCAGCCATTTTTTTCCACGTATTCTCAACCAACAAGTTGCATTCAAATGGAAATCCTGTCTTATCATTTCATATTGAAAATTGGCTGGATCGGACTATGGACTCAAAAGTTATGGCAAAAATACTATTTTTCCATAATACACCAGAAAGTCACCGATGCCGCAGGTGGATTATTCAGGATTTTTTTCTAAATAATTTTTGACTACACCACTGCAAGTAAAATAAAATATAGGTTTTTTAATTGCAGATTCATTTTTTTATGGTGATTTGATTATCCGGAGGATTTGATTATCCGGAGTGAAAATAAAATCGATACTCCGGATAATCGACTTCGACCTATATTTGGAAGATTCTGTGTCAAATTAATTAGGTTACACTGGCGATCACCTCTTCAGAGCTACTGACTGAATAGTAACAAGGCAGTCTCAATTGAATTGTTATATCATGTCCTAGCTTTCATTTTATTGCTAAAACAAAAAATACGGTTATTTTTTACGGAAATTCTTTATTTTGCTGAGCTGCAGATATAACGACTTTACAGATTCATCCTGGAATTTGGAACGTTTCCGGGGCACCATGAAAAGCGAGGCAAGTAGACTGTTCCACATAATCCGGGACGTTTAGCCACTGTAAGCTAGAGCCTACATGCAGATAACGTGAAAGTTTTGCTAGAGTCAGCGCATCCCACGGATATTATTGTTAAGGTTCAACGCTTACCGTATCGCACCAAATATTTGTTAAAAAGTGTTGAAACGAAAAATGGTTTTCATCTAGCAGTCACGATTTTCGTTTATCTTCCAAGGCTAACTCCATTAAAAAGTGATGGATGAAAAATGCCCCTCATCATGAAAAACTCACAACGTAAAAAAATTACTTTAAATTAAAAAATTAATATTTCCAAGAGATCTTAGTAAAATTTTTGAAAAAGTCGAGTTTTGTATTGCAATCAACTGCTTAGATCTGTTGAAAAGACCATTTTGGAAAGTTTTACAGATTCAATAAATCTTCATGAATTTGGTCGAAAATTTACCTGGAGACTTTATTTAAGATGTTAATTGAAATGGAGGGGTGGCACTTTGAATCTGTAATACTTTTCAAAATGGTGAACAGATCTAATCAATATGAAATCTGTTGGAAATGAGCGATATTAAGCGATGAATATTCTCACGTTTTTTATGGTGAGGGGCATACTTTTGAAAATGGTGAATAGTTCCAAAATGATCTGTTACTTACCTATGTCCTTTTGTAAAATTTGGGTAACAATTATGTATGTAGAATGAAATCAGTAGTGATTCAATTTCATTTCAAATGTTCGATCACTACTCTAGTTTGAATCTAGAACGAACTCGCTGGTTTCCCCAACACATGTTTTTTAAATTTTCAATTAAAGAAAATTAATCATTATGTTGCTGCTAAGAAAGTGGATTGATCCGTAGATAAAATGACGAATTCATACACCAAAATATTTGAAACTCGTGATTCATTCGTGGTTCAAATCTGCAGAAAATAGAACTGAGCGTTATGGCAGTTTTAAGTTTTTGACAGTTGACTGGTACAAAAATAAAATCTAGAACACCTACTGGGCTAATAAATGTTTCAGATTCATATTCACAATGAGCATTGGTGATTTTGCCCTAAGAGTGAAATCAGTAGTGATTCAGTTTCATTCCAAATTTTCGATCACTATTCTAGTTTGAATCTGGAGCAAAATAGAACAGACTCGCTCGTTTCCCCAGCAGTGTTCCATTCATGTTGTAAAATTTTAAATTTAATGAAATAATTATGTTGCGGCCCCGAAAGGCTCCGTAATTGCAAAGTGGATTGATCCGTGGAAGAAATGACGCATTTATACACCAAAACAATTATAAATATTTGATTTATTGTGATTCATTCGTGGTTCAAATCTGCAGAAAATAGAACTGAGCGTTATACCAGTTTTATTTTTTTGACAGTTGACTCATAAAAAATGAATCTAGAACAGCTGCTGGGAAAATTAATGTTTCAAATTCATATTTCAATTGACAGCCAGGAACGATTTGAATTACTGCTGATTTTACTCTAAAGCCCCAAACACAATACAACGGAGCGGCGACGGAAACGGCAAATTTGACAGTTAGCCCATATATTTTCTGTCAGATTTTCCGTTTCCGTCGTCTTTCCGTTGTATTGCGTTTGGGGCTTAAGCGTTACATTTAATAAAAATTATGTCCTACTAATGCAGGAAAGGTCAAGGGAGAGGGGGTAATAAAAGATAAATATTAAAATGAAAAAAAAACTCATCGGATTTGTTGAAAACCTAATAATTTTCCGATTTTTTTATTGATGCCGTTTCTTCTTTATCTTCTTCTTCTTCTTATTGGCATTACATCCTCACACTGGGACAGAGCCGCCTCGCAGCTTAGTATTCATTAAGCACTTCCACAGTTATTAACGGCGAGGTTTCTTTGCCAGGTTACCATTTTTGCATTCGTATATCATGAGGCTAACACGATGATACTTTTATGCCCAGGGAAGTCGATACAATTTCCAATCCAAAAATTGTCTAGACCGGCACCGGGAATCGAACCCAGCCACCCTCAGCATGTGTCTTGCTTTGTAGCCACGCGTCTTACCGCACAGCTAAGGAGGGCCCAATTTTGTCGCATCAAAATTTATTTTAGAGAAAAAAAATCTATGACCTTGACTCTAAAAATATTAAATAAAATTATTTTCTCCGCGGATATTTTTTATTCGTTTTTTGCATTATTTATATAATGCTAAAAAAAACTATTTAATAAAAATTTCGCGGAAAAAAATTAAATTTCGTTTCGTTTCGAAAAATTTCGAATCAAATGGACCCGAATTTCGTTTCGTTTCGAAGTTCCGGAAGAAAATTTAAATTTCGTTTCGTTTCGATCCGATCCAACAGTTGCATTTATAATTTCGTTTCGTTTCGTTTCGACAGGAAAAATTGTTTTATCGCATACCCTTACTAAAATGTCTATAACTCGGAATTGGGAACGAATTTCGCTTATCCCAACTGACAATCTCTTTGAAATTTATCAAGGAATGTTCCTTAGGGTGTCCCAAAATTGGACCAAGTCTGGGATTTTGGGGGCTCAACCTTCAAATGAAAGCTTAAGGTGTACCAAAAGAAAAATTGTTCTACGACAACTTTGGGAAATGACGTTTAGGGGTGGCCCCGACGCGTTTTATGAAAAAAGTGCATTTTTTATAGGTAACATCGAAAATACCGGTATATCGGAAAGAAATTAGATGAAACCCATCCATTTTATATTTTTTACATTTAACTTAGGGTCTATACTTTATGGTAAAACTTTGATACCGCATGTTTGAGGTCTATATATGTTTCACTGCTGCCTTACATGCCCAAAATGATGAATTTTTCTTAATATTTTTTATTAATGCACCCAAAACGGGTATCCATCATAATGCTTTCGAAACTAGATATACATAGAAAGATGGGAATTTTATAACGAATATTTTGCTAAAAATAGCAACCTCCTATCTCTATCCGTTTAAAAGTTATTCACGATATACTGCAGCTTGGAAAAAGACTTTGAAATTTCGGATCATAATACCTGGATCATGTTTAAGTAAAGAAACGCCTACTTTTCCATATCAACCAAATGAGTGCTTTAATAACCAATATAGCATTCATATGAGTTGCATAAAATTGATTTTAATACTTATTTGAGTGTTATAATGGAAACCCAACGATGGACCAGCAGTAACATGACTGACTACAAATTGTTCAGTTAGTCTGGGTGAGTACTCAAATAGATTGATGAATATGGTTTCAAAACTACCCATAGGTAGGTTCAGCTATCGTTTCATGGTTTGGTGAGCTGTGCAATGTTTCACGATAACATGGAAATTTATTGTTTTCTGACCAACTTGATTTTTTAACCAGCACGATCATGTTAATCCGGCTGGATCATTTTGGTCCCGATTTATCGATGCAATCAATTTATCATTGTATTCAGTACTAGCTTTATGTACCCGGCCTTGCTCGGAATTGCCAGTTTGATTCCCAGTTTTTTTCACAATCGGAAAATGAATAAACCAATTAATCAACAGGATAATTGCGTTATCTTATCGATACTTCATCATTTGATCAAAAGAAGGCAGATTTCATTTGAAAACATTGACTGATTTTGGAAAAGGGAGCGAACCCATAATCGCCATATTCCGGGCAAACGTCTATTTCTAAAGAAGGACAAACATCCACCGATGCCTTATTCCGAGCAAACGTCTATTTTTAAAGAAGGGATCACATTCACCATCCAGAAGGAAACACATTAATCATTGCTTTTTACGTTGGGCAAACCATGATTTCGATAAATGGTTGAATTGATCGATAACTAAACAATACAATAATGGGTTCAGAAGTTAGGCTGGAGCACACACACAAACATACAAACATTGAGTTTTATATATCTCGGCAACTTATTCAAAACGACGTATGTGATTTTGTAAACAAAGATGCATACGTCGATTTGTCAAATATGATGACACTCCCACGCAAACCAATACAACGAACATGTAGCCGAAACCTCCCCTACCTGTATGTGGCGATAGTTTGCGTGGGAGTGCTATCAGATTGCAGAAATCAACGTTTAAATTTTTGTTTACAAAATCACATACGTCACATACGTTGAATAAGTATCCGAGATATATAGATAGCTAATAGCTATATGTATCCGGCTTTGCTAGGGACTGAAAAGTAAATTATAGAATTAAAATGTCCAATGCTGTAGCACGAAACCCACAGAGGTAGATCTACCGCTCATAGAATTGAACCTTTGTATCAATATATTTTTATATCTTTGTTTGGCCCTACCTTTTCAATAAACATCTTCCAAAAATAGAGAATAAGTGTACCAAATCTGGTTGGAATTTATCCTGGGAGTTACACTGAATTGCTCATTTTTAAAGACAACCCTTCCCCCATAACTTTCCCTTTTCCAAAATGACCCTCCCACCTTCTTTGTTATCTTCTCCTTAGAATAGAAAATGTGTGCACCAAATTTGGCTGAAATTGGTCCTGGGAGTTGGGTGTTACACTGAATTGCTCTTTTCTAAAGACAACCCTTCCCCTTACCCTCCCTTTTCCCAATGATCATCCCACCCCTTTGTTATTTTCTCCTTAGGATAGAGAATGTGTACCAAATTTGGATGAAAGCGGTCCAGGGGTTCAAAAGAAACACTGAATTGCCTGTTTTCTGAACAATACCTCTCCCCAGACCCCTCCCTCTTTCCCAAATTACACTTCCATGTGATCGACTTCTCTTAGTGAATATGTGTACAATATTTGGTTGATATGGGTACTGGAAGTTGGGAGTAACACTGAATTGCTCGTTTTATAAAGACAACCCTCCCCCATACCCTCCCTCTTTTACAATGACCGCCCCACCCCCATTTGTTATCTTTTCTTTAGGGTAGAGAATGTGTATCAAATTTGGTTGAAATCGGCAGGGGTTCAGAATTTACTCTAAATTACCCGTTTTCTGAACAATACCTCTCCTCCAGACCCCTCCCCCTTTCCCAAAATCTCTCATATGATTGTTTCCTTATAGTGAATATGTGTACAAAATTTGGTTGAAATCGGTCCTGGGAGATGAAAGTTACACATAATTGTTCGTTTTCTAAACAAAACCCCTCCCCCCTTCCTAAATGACCCTCCCACCCCCTTTGTTAACTTCCCCTGAGGATAGAGAATGTGTGTACCAAATTTGGTTGAAATCGGCCAAGTGGTTCAGAAGTAGTTAGCGAACATACATACATAGATTGGTTTTTATATATATAGATTGGTAGGCAAAATAGTTCGTAATTAGTGTAGATTGTTCTTATTTCCAGAGATTCCGTAGATGGTAGATGCCAAATATTTCAATATGCATTATAAAATAATAATGATAATAGTAATTTGTGTAACTAGTTGCAAAAGGATGATGTAACTAGCATGGTTGTACGTTTATCCAACGAGGCTTGCCGAATGAGATAAATACTACGAGTGCTGATAAAATCGAGTTTTGCAATTAGTTGCACACACTATTTTTTGCAATGGCGTAAAATATGACAAATCGATATCAAAATGATCTAGTTGGATTTGCTTCACATGATCGTTCTTGCAAAAAATCAAGATGGTCACAAAACAACTAATTTCCATGTTATCGAGAAACATTGCACAGCTCGACAAACCATGACACGAAAACTGAACCTACCTATGGGTAGTTTTGAAACCATATTCATCTATTTGAGCACTCACCCAGACTAACTGAACAATTTGTAGTCAGTCATGTTACTGCTGGTCCATCGTTGGGTTTCCATTATAACACTCAAATAAGTATTAAAATCAATTTTATGCAACTCATATGAATACTATATTGGTTATTAAAGCGCTCATTTGGTTGGTATGGAAAAGTAGGCGTTTTTTTACTTAAACATGATCCAGGTATTATGATCCGAAATTTCAAAAAGTCTTTTTCCAAGCTGCAGTAAATCGTGAATAACTTTTAAACGGATAGAGATAGGAGGTTGCTATTTTTAGCAAAATATTCGTTATAAAATTCCCCATCTTCCTATGTATATCTAGTTTCGAAAGCATTATGATTGATACCCGTTTTGGATGCATTAATAAAAAAATATTAAGAAAAAATCATCATTTTTGGGCATTTAAAGCATCAGTGAAAAATATATAGACCTAAAACATGCGGTATCAAAGTTTTACTATAAAGTATAGTCCCTAAGTTAAATGTAAAAAATATAAAATGGATGGGTTTCAGCGAATTTCTTTCCGATATACCGGTATTTTCGATGTTACCTATAAAAAATGCACTTTTTTCATAAAACGCGTCGGGGCCACCCCTAAACGTCATTTCCCAGAGTTGTCGTAGAACAATTTTTCTTTTGTTTTACCCTAAGCTTTCATTTGAAGGTTGAGCCCCCGAAATCCCAGACTTTGTCCAATTTTGGGACACCCTAATGTTCCTACAAAATTTCATGGACCTACTATTTCCCAAATTTGAATGAATGTCTCAATACTGAACTATTGTGCAACTGAAATTTTCGCTTCTCAGTACCTCTCTCCGATGATTTGAGGCACAAAGGAACAGAACTTCACAAAACCCAACTGACAAAAGTTTTGAATTTTTCCAACGATCATTTTGATGTAATAAAAAGAATATGTCACCGCAATAAAATTTGCAGGAAGCTCTTTTACTTCAACCAAGCTTTTTAATTCCATACAAAAGTTACCATTTCGGGAGAGCAGCCAACAGCACATTTTCTTGTGGCGCACGGCAGGAAAGGAGCGATGAGAGCGGTAGAAAGTCCGTCAACTTTGTATCTAGCGTGACACTAGAAAAAGCGTATTCCTATTTGGGAACACGAGGATACCAAATATATAAATTGAAATCAAATATTGGAATTTGATGAGATAAATAATCGAAAATAAAAAAACAAATAAGACAAATAGAACAAATAAGCAAAATAAAAGAGACAAATAAACCAACTAAGACAAACAGTACAAAAAAGATAATCAAGACAAATTCCTACGGAAGTCCCTCCAGGTTTTCCTCCAGAAGTTCCTCCGGAAGAACCTCCGGAAGTACCTCCGGGAATTCCTCTGGAAGCTCCTCCGTAAATTCCTACAGGAAATCCTCCAGAAGCTCCTCTAGGAAATCCTCCAGAAGTTCCTCCAGGAATTTCTTCTGAAGTTCCTTCAGGAATTACTCCGGAAGTTGCTCCAGTAATTCCTCCGGAAGTTCCTACAGTAAATCCTCCTGGAATTCCTCCGGAAGTTTCTACAAAATTCCTCTGAAGTTCTTCCAGGAGTCCTTCGAAGTTTCTCCAGGAATTACTCCAGAAGTTACTCCAGTAATTCCTCCGAAGTTCCTCCTGGAATTCCTCCGGAAGTTCCTCCAGTAATTCCTCCGAAGTTCCTTCTGAATTCCTTCGAAGTTCCTCCAGAAATTCTATCGGAAGTTTCTCCAGGAATTCCTTCAGAAGTTCTTCCAGGAATTTCTTCGGAAGTTTCTCCAGGAATTTCTCCCAAATTTATCCAGGAATTCTTTCGGAAGATCCTCCAGAAATTCTTTCGGAAGTTACTGCAGAAATTCCTTTGAAGTTTATCCAGAAATTCCTTTGGAAGTTTCTCCAGGAATTCCTTCGGAAGTTTCTCCAGGAATTCCTCGGAAGTTTCTCCAGGAATTCCTTCGGAAGTTTCTCCAGTAATTCCTTCGAAAGTTTCTCCAGGAATTCCTTCGGAAGTTTCTCCAGAAATTCCTTCGAAGTTTCTCCAGGAATTCTTCCGGAAGTACCTCTAGGAATTCCTCCGGAATTTCCTCTAGAAATCCTCTCCAGAAATTCCTTCGGATGTTCCTCCAGGAATTCCTTCGGAAGATCCTTCAGGAATTCCTTCGGGAGTTCCTCCTGGAATTCCTTCGGAAGTTCCTCCAGGAATTTCTTCGGAAGTTCCGCCAGGAATTCCTTCGAAAAATCCGACAAGAGTTCCTTCGGAAGTTCCTCCAGGAATTTCTTCGGAAGTTGTTCCAGGATTTTTTTCGGAAGTTCCTCCAGAAATTCCTTCGGAAGTTCCTCCACGAATTCCTTCGAAAGTTCCTCCAGGAATTCCTTCGGAAGTTCCTCAAGGAATTACCCGGAAGATTTTCCAGGACTTCATTCGGAAGTTCATCCAGGAATTTCTTCGGAAGTTCTTCCAGGAGTTACTTCGGTAGTTCCTTCAGGGGTTCCTATGGGAATTCCTCCGGAAGTGCCTTCGGGAGTTCCTCCGGAAGTTCATTCGGGAATTCTTCCGGAAGTTCCTTTGTGAATTCCTCCGGAAGTTCCTTCGGAAATTCTTTCGGAAGTTCCTTCGCGAATTCCTCCGAAGTTCCTTCAGAATTCCTCCGAAGTTCCTATGAGAATTCCTCCGGAAGTTCCTTCGAATTCCTCCGGAAGTTCCTTCGGGTATTCCTCCGGAAGTTCCTTCGTGAAATCCTCCGGAAGCTCCTTCGAATTCCTCCGGAAGTTCTTTCGAATTCCTCCGAAAGTTCCTTCGGGTGTTCCCCGGAAGTTCCTTCGAGAATTCTTCGAGAAATCCTCCGAAGCTCCTTCGAATTCCTCCGGAAGTTCTTTCGGGAATTCCTCCGAAAGTTCCTTCGAGTTCCCCGGAAGTTCCTTCGAGAATTCTTTCGGAAGATCCTTCGAATTCTTCCGAAGTTCCTTCGGAATTCCTTCGGAAGTTCTTTCTGGAATTCCTCCGAAATTTCTTCGGAATTACTCGGAAGTTTCTTCGAATTCCTCCGGAAGTTCCTTCGAATTCCTCCGGAAGTTCCTTCGAATTTTTCCGAAGTTCCTTCGAAATTCATCCGGAAGTTCCTTCGGAATTCCTCCGGAAGTTCCTTCAGAATTCCTCCGATGTTCCTTCGCGAATTCCTCCGGAAGTTCCTATGAGAATTCCTCCGAAAGTTCCTTCGAATTCCTCCGGAAGTTCCTGCGGAATTCCTCCGAAAGTTCCTATGAGAATTTTTCCGAAGTTCCTTCGAATTCCTCCGGAAGTTCCTGCGGAATTCCTCCGAAGTTTCTTCGAATTCCTCCGGAAGTTCCTTCAATTCCTCTGGAAGTTCCTTCGAATTTTTCCGAAGTTCCTTCGGAAATTCCTCCGAAGTTCTTCAAAATTCCTCCGGAAGTTCCTTCGAATTCCTCCGGAAGTTCCTTCAGAATTCCTCCGGAAGTTCCTTCAATTCCTCCGGATGTTCCTTCGCGAATTCGTCCGGAAGTTCTTATGAGAATTCCTCCGGAAGTTCCTGCGGAATTCCTCCGGAAGTTCCTTTGAGAATTCCTCCGGAAGTTCCTTTGGGAATTCCTCCGGAAGTTCCTTTGGGAATTCCTCCGGAAGTTCCTTTGGGAATTCCTCCGGAAGTTCCTTTGGGAATTCCTCCGGAAGTTCCTTTGGGAATTCCTCCAGAAATTCCTTCGGGAATTCCTCCGGAAGTTCCTTCGGGAATACTTCCGGAAGTTCCTTCGGAATTCCCGAAGGAACTTCCGGAGGAATTCCTGGAGGAACTTCCGGAGGAATTCCTGGAGGAACTTCCGGAGGAATTCCTGGAGGAACTTCCGGAGGAATTCCTGGAGGAACTTCCGGAGGAATTCCTGGAGGAACTTCCGGAGGAATTCCTGGAGGAACTTCCGGAGGAATTCCTGGAGGAACTTCCGAGGAATTCCTGAGGAACTTCCGGAGGAATTCTGAGGAACTTCCGGAGGAAGTCCCGGAGGACCTTGCGGACGAATCTCTGGCGGAACTTCCGGAGGAATTGCTGGAGGAACTTCCGGAGGAATTCCTGGAGGAACTTCCGGAGGAATTCCTGGAGGAACTTCCGGAGGAATTCCTGAGGAACTTCCGAGGAATTCCTGGAGGAACTTCCGTAGGAATTCCTGGAAGCACTTCCGGAGTCATTCCTCGAGGAACTTCCGGAGGCATTCCTGGCGGAACTTCCGGAGAAATTCCTGAGGAACTTCCGGAGGAATTCCTGGAGGAACTTCCGGAGGAATTCCTGGAGGAACTTCCGGAGGAATTCCTGGAGGAACTTCCGGAGGAATTCCTGGAGGAACTTCCGGAGGAATTCCTGGAGGAACTTCCGGAGGAATTCCTAGAGGAACTTCCATGAGGAACTTCCGGAGGAATTCCTGGAGGAACTTCCGGAGGAATTCCTGGAGGAACTTCCGGAGGAATTCCTGGAGGAACTTCCGGAGGAATTCCTGGAGGAACTTCCGGAGGAATTCCTGGAGGAACTTCCGGAGGAATTCCTGGAGGAACTTCCGGAGGAATTCCTGGAGGAACTTCCGGAGGAATTCCTGGAGGAACTTCCGGAGGAATTCCTGGAGGAACTTCCGGAGGAATTCCTGAGGAACTTCCGGAGGAATTCCTGGAGGAACTTCCGGAGGAATTCCTGGAGGAACTTCCGGAGGAATTCCTGGAGGAACTTCCGGAGGAATTCCTGGAGGAACTTCCGGAGGAATTCCTGGAGGAACTTCCGGAGGAATTCCTGGAGCAACTTCCGGAGGAATTCCTGGAGGAACTTCCGGAGGAATTCCTGGAGGAACTTCCGGAGGAATTCCTGGAGGAACTTCCGGAGGAATTCCTGGAGGAACTTCCGGAGGAATTCCTGGAGGAACTTCCGGAGGAATTCCTGGAGGAACTTCCGGAGGAATTCCTGGAGGAACTTCCGGAGGAATTCCTGGAGGAATTCCTGGAGGAACTTCCGGAGGAATTCCTGGAGGAATTCCTGGAGGAACTTCCGGAGGAATTCCTGGAGGAACTTCCGGAGGAATTCCTGGAGGAACTTCCGGAGGAATTCCTGGAGGAACTTCCGGAGGAATTCCTGGAGGAACTTCGAGGAATTTCCGGAGGAATTCTTGGAGGAACTTCCGGAGGAATTCCTGGAGGAACTTCCGAGGAATTCCTGGAGGAACTTCTGGAGGAATTCCTGGAGGAACTTCCGGAGGAATTCCTGGAGGAACTTCCGGAGGAATTCCTGGAGGAACTTCCGGAGGAATTCCTGGAGGAACTTCCGGAGGAATTCCTGGAGGAACTTCCGGAGGAATTCCTGGAGGAACTTCCGGAGGAATTCCTGGAGGAACTTCCGGAGGAATTCCTGGAGGAACTTCCGGAGGAAGTCCTGGAGGAACTTCCGGAGGAATTCCTGGAGGAACTTCCGGAGGAATTCCTGGAGGAACTTCCGGAGGAATTCCTGGAGGAACTTCCGGAGGAATTTATGGAGGAACTTCCGGAGGAATTCCTGGAGGAACTTCTGGAGGAATTCCTGGAGGAACTTCCGGAGGAATTCCTGGAGGAACTTCCGGAGGAATTCCTGGAGGAACTTCCGGAGGAATTCCTGGAGGAACTTCCGGAGGAATTCCTGGAGGAACTTCCGGAGGAATTCCTGGAGGAACTTCCGGAGGAATTCCTGGAGGAACTTCCGGAGGAATTCCTGGAGGAACTTCCGGAGGAATTCCTGGAGGAACTTCCGCGGAATTCCTGGAGGAACTTCCGGAGGAATTCCTGGAGGAACTTCCGGAGGAATTCCTGGAGGAACTTCCGGAGGAAGTCCTGGAGGAACTTCCGGAGGAATTCCTGGAGGAACTTCCGGAGGAATTCCTGGAGGAACTTCCTGGAGGAACTTCCGGAGGAATTCCTGGAGGAACTTCCGGAGGAATTCCTGGAGGAACTTCTGGAGGAATTCCTGGAGGAACTTCCGGAGGAATTCCTGGAGGAACTTCCGGAAGAATTCCTGGAGGAACTTCCGGAGGAATTCCTGGAGGAACTTCCGGAGGAATTCCTGGAGGAACTTCCGGAGGAATTCCTGGAGGAACTTCCGGAGGAATTCCTGGAGGAACTTCCGGAGGAATTCCTGGAGGAACTTCCGGAGGAATTCCTGGAGGAACTTCCGGAGGAATTCCTGGAGGAACTTCCGGAGGAATTCCTGGAGGAACTTCCGGAGGAATTCCTGGAGGAACTTCCGGAGGAATTCCTGGAGGAACTTCCGGAGGAATTCCTGGAGGAACTTCCGGAGGAATTCCTGGAGGAACTTCCGGAGGAATTCCTGGAGGAACTTCCGGAGGAATTCCTGGAGGAACTTCCGGAGGAATTCCTGGAGGAACTTCCGGAGGAATTCCTGGAGGAACTTCCGGAGGAATTCCTGGAGGAACTTCCGGAGGAATTCCTGGAGGAACTTCCGGAGGAATTCCTGGAGGAACTTCCGGAGGAATTCCTGGAGGAACTTCCGGAGGAATTCCTGGAGGAACTTCCGGAGGAATTCCTGGAGGAACTTCCGGAGGAATTCCTGGAGGAACTTCCGGAGGAATTCCTGGAGGAACTTCCGGAGGAATTCCTGGAGGAACTTCCGGAGGAATTCCTGGAGGAACTTCCGGAGGAATTCCTGGAGGAACTTCCGGAGGAATTCCTGGAGGAACTTCCGGAGGAATTCCTGGAGGAACTTCCGAGGAATTCCTGGAGGAACTTCCGGAGGAATTCCTGGAGGAACTTCCGGAGGAATTCCTGGAGGAACTTCCGGAGGAATTCCTGGAGGAACTTCCGGAGGAATTCCTGGAGGAACTTCCGGAGGAATTCCTGGAGGAACTTCCTGGAGGAACTTCCGGAGGAATTCCTGGAGGAACTTCCGGAGGAATTCCTGGAGGAACTTCCGGAGGAATTCCTGGTGGAACTTCCGGAGGAATTCCTGGAGGAACTTCCGGAGGAATTCCTGGAGGAATTCCTGGAGGAACTTCCGGAGGAATTCCTGGAGGAACTTCCGGAGGAATTCCTGGAGGAACTTCCGGAGGAATTCCTGGAGGAACTTCCGGAGGAATTCCTGGAGGAACTTCCGGAGGAATTCCTGGAGGAACTTCCGGAGGAATTCCTGGAGGAACTTCCGGAGGAATTCCTGGAGGAACTTCCGGAGGAATTCCTGGAGGAACTTCCCTAGGAATTCCTGGAGGAACTTCCGGAGGAATTCCTGGAGGAACTTCCGGAGGAATTCCTGGAGGAACTTCCGGAGGAATTCCTGGAGGAACTTCCGGAGGAATTCCTGGAGGAACTTCCGGAGGAATTCCTGGAGGAACTTCCGGAGGAATTCCTGGAGGAACTTCCGGAGGAATTCCTGGAGGAACTTCCGGAGGAATTCCTGGAGGAACTTCCGGAGGAATTCCTGGAGGAACTTCCGGAGGAATTCCTGGAGGAACTTCCGGAGGAATTCCTGGAGGAACTTCCGGAGGAATTCCTGGAGGAACTTCCGGAGGAATTCCTGGAGGAACTTCCGGAGGAATTCCTGGAGGAACTTCCGGAGGAATTCCTGGAGGAACTTCCGGAGGAATTCCTGGAGGAACTTCCGATGGAATTCCTGGAGGAACTTCCGGAGGAATTCCTGGCGGAACTTCCGGAGGAACTTCCGGAGGAATTCCTGGAGGAACTTCCGGAGGAATTCCTGGAGGAACTTCCGGAGGAATTCCTGGAGGAACTTCCGGAGGAATTCCTGGAGGAACTTCCGGAGGAATTCCTGGAGGAACTTCCGGAGGAATTCCTGGAGGAACTTCCGGAGGAATTCCTGGAGGAACTTCCGGAGGAATTCCTGGAGGAACTTCCGGAGGAATTCCTGGAGGAACTTCCGAAGAATTCCTGGAGGAACTTCCGGAGGAATTCCTGGAGGAACTTCCGGAGGAATTCCTGGAGGAACTTCCGGAGGAATTCCTGGAGGAACTTCCGGAGGAATTCCTGGAGGAACTTCCGGAGGAATTCCTGGAGGAACTTCCGGAGGAATTCCTGGAGGAACTTCCGGAGGAATTCCTGGAGGAACTTCCGGAGGAAGTCCTGGGGGAACTTCCCGAGGAATTCCTGGGGGGACCTCCGGAGGAATTCCTGGAGGAACTTCCGGAGGAATTCCTGGAGGAACTTCCGGAGGAATTCCTGGAGGAACTTCCGGAGGAATTCCTGGAGGAACTTCCGGAGGAATTCCTGGAGGAACTTCCGGAGGAATTCCTGAGGAACTTCCGGAGGAATTCCTGGAGGAACTTCCGGAGGAATTCCTGGAGGAACTTCCGGAGGAATTCCTGGAGGAACTTCCGGAGGAATTCCTGGAGGAACTTCCGGAGGAATTCCTGGAGGAACTTCCGGAGGAATTCCTGGAGGAACTTCCGGAGGAATTCCTGGAGGAACTTCCGGAGGAATTCCTGGAGGAACTTCCGGAGGAATTCCTGGAGGAACTTCCGGAGGAACTTCCGGAGGAATCCCTGGAGGATCTTCCGGAGGAATTCCTGGAGGAACTTCCGGAGGAATTCCTGGAGGAACTTCCGGAGGAATTCCTGGAGGAACTTCCGGAGGAATTCCTGGAGGAACTTCCGGAGGAATTCCTGGAGGAACTTCCGGAGGAATTCCTGGAGGAACTTCCGAAGAATTCCTGGAGGAACTTCCGGAGGAATTCCTGGAGGAACTTCCGGAGGAATTCCTGGAGGAACTTCCGGAGGAATTCCTGGAGGAACTTCCGGAGGAATTCCTGGAGGAACTTCCGGAGGAATTCCTGGAGGAACTTCCGGAGGAATTCCTGGAGGAACTTCCGGAGGAATTCCTGGAGGAACTTCCGGAGGAATTCCTGGAAGGAAACTTCCGGAGGAATTCCTGGAGGAACTTCCGGATGAATTCCTGAAGGAACTTCTGGAGGAATTCCTGGAGGAACTTCCGGAGGAATTCCTGGAGGAACTTCTGAAAGATTTCTTGGAGGAACTTTCGTAGACAATTCCTGGAAGAACTTCCGAAGGAATTGCTGGAGGAAATTCCGGAGGAACTTCCGAAGGAACTCCTGGAGGAACTTTCTTTATTTTTCTTCTTAGTCTTGTCTTATTTGTCTTATTTGTCTTATCTATCTTATTTGTCTTATTTGTTTAATTTGTATTATTTGCCTTATTGGTCTTATTTGTCTTATTTGTCTTATTTGTCTTATTTGTCTTATTTGTCTTATTTGTCTTATTTGTCTTATTTGTCTTATTTCTAGGAACTTTTTTCAAATAGGCGTAACTGTGTTTGACCTTGAAATTTGAAATGGCGAATACTCTCTCAATTTAGCATATTTCGTTCAGCTAACGGTACTATCAGATAGATCGGAATCTATTCCTTCTGTTAGGCACATAAGTTCACCAAAACAGTTTAATTTATGAGCACAGTCGCCGTTCCAAAAATCAAGCTTAGAATCATGTACGCCCATTTGAAAAAAGTTCCTAGATTTGTCTTATTTGTCTTATTTGTCTTATTTGTCTTATTTGTCTTATTTGTCTTATTTGTCCTATTTGTCTTATTTGTCTTATTTGTCTTATTTGTCTTATTTGCCTTATTTTTCTTATTTTTCTTATTTGTCTTATTTGTCTTATTTGTCTTATTTGTCTAACTTACACCAGCATCACTGTTATCACCCAAATATTTTTCAAAGCTTGTGTGGAAACCTTGTTCAGAAATCCTCCTACGATATTTTCTAATGTTGTTCTAGAAACGACTCATGTTTTCATTTTCCAAAACCAGCTGGAGTTTGTTTATTTTGATTTCCTCTTTGCGTGATTGGTCGGCGCTGCTGCTGTTCTCTCGCCGAACCACTGCATGAGTGATAAATTTCTTCCCCATTGTTGCCAATTCCTTTTGTTCTCCGTTTACGGCAAATTCTCAAGCAATTGTAAACTGCATAATGATGAAATAATTTTGGCGACACTGACAGCATCATTCTGGCGGGCTGAATTGGGCAATTTTCTCTCTCAGAGAGTGCTACCACGTGCTTTTTTAACGGAAAACCCTTCCCTCAGACCTTAAGGAGGATGTTGAAAAAAATCACATAAGAAAGGTCTAAAATAGCACTTTAGGTAAATGGGTTTTAATTTTTCATTGATTTACGTTTTATTGGTATGCATCACAGTCAAAAAAATCCTGATTAATCACCCTAGCGGCAATAGTGCCTTTCTCGTTCATTTCAAAAAATAATATTTTGGCCATAAAGTTTGATCCCATAGTCCGATCTGACCAATATTCAATAGAAAACAATGGGAAAGCATTCCCCGTCGAATGCAACTTGTTGGAAGCAAATCGGTCAACGCTTTGTTCCAAAAAGTGTGTGTATAATGACTAGACATGCCCAAAGAACAAAAATATTAAATAAATTCATTATGTCGAAGAATTATGTCAAACTAATTATAAAAACTGCCTTAAAACGTTATTAAAAATAAGTTAAGGGACAAGTAAAACGATATTGAATGATTTATCAATAAAATGAGGGTGCCCATAACCGAACCAATAAAGGTGCCCACAACCGAATTTCGCAGCCTTTTTGGAACGAGAAGAAAAAAAAATTCGCGCTAAAATTTTGATGGCAATCGACATTGGGCCTCAAAATAGATTTAATTTACTGTGTAAATACGCATTAGAACTCACTTTTTGAATTAAATCCTTTAATTTATGACACTTTGAAAAAGGCCAAAAAAAACTTTCGTGTTGATTTTCTTGTACCAAAAATGCATTTGTTTCTAGTTCAAAGTAGAGATGCCCATCCGGTTTGAAATTGAGCACAAAAACATCATGCTATTATAGCAAACAAATGACGGTTGTCAGAATGACAGCATCTATTATCTGTCAAAAGATACATAGGGGTGCCCATAACCGAACGGTGCCCACAACCGAACCTCCTCCCCTACAGTTTTGGATGTGATTTATGTGGTCTTAAATATTGGGATCCGTTTAAAGCAACCAGGGGTGGCATTGTGCATCTCGATTCGAACGTAATTCTATCGAGTCGAACATGTTTGGCATTACGGGTTTCGATTCGATCTCGAAAACGACTCATCGTTCGAGTATACTCGAGGAGGTACAAGAATAACGAGATGTTTTGGCATTATGGAAACTCGTTAGCACACTGAAAAACGACTCAAGTCGAATGAAAAACACTCGTCACCTTTATAGCTTCCGAATATTGTTCGAGAGTTTTTTTTTGCTGAAAGTTTTTAATTATATTTGTTATTATTTCTCTACGGGAAGAGAATAAATGTTTTATTATTGTCTCTTAAGGAAAAGAATGTCATTAGTATACCTACTTTTATAGTTTCCAGACAATATGCAATCTCTAATTATCCCGAAATCCGCGTAAAAACGACTTCAACTAAAATCGTATTTTTGACGATTTCGATAAATCGCGTTATAAATCTATGAGGAAAATCTGCGTAAAAACGTGTATATTCCAAAATCTACGTAAAAATAGATGATTTAAATAAAAAAACGCACATGAGAAGACCCAAGTACATTTAACTAAAATACATGGAAACATCAAAGTAATTTATTATCGAATCATTTTTTAACTTTAAATTATTTAGCTCAAATTTGGATCTGTGGCATACACTCGAATAAACATAAAACTTATAATTTGTGTCGTAACAATATCACAATTTACAAAACATGTCGTATCGGCATGTTTTAATCGGTTGCAACTGCTCAATAAATAATATTGCTTTTTAAAGTCATTGAGCACAATTTGCTTGTTTATAAATTAACTGCCAATTCATGCCCTGAAGAATGCCTTTCCAACAGGCAACATGCTACACGCGCTACACGCAGATGAAATTACTCTTATTCTCTCTGTTTACTCACATTCGCCATGCGCTGAAGGTTGTCTCTCCAGCGGGCGGCATACGAAACACGGAGACAGCTATCTCTTATTCTCTCTGTTTACATTTCGTTTGACAGAACATACTCGATTGAACTAGTACAGCACCATTCGAAATCTTTTACTGCGACTGAATGAAGTCGAACGAAATAGATAATGCCGCAATTTTTTCGAAACGAATCGAAAAACTTACGAATCGAGTGATTCGATTCGAGATGCGCAATGTCACCCCAGGTTTCACTGGGAATCCCTCGATTAGCTTATTTTTCACTTGTCATAAGACGAGTTTGTACAATCCCATTTAATTCCACAACTTAATTGTACCTTGACAGATACGTATTTCGACCTCAACAGTAAGGCCGTCTTCAGTGTCTCGTACTTGACTCGACTTTCATGCTGCAGTGCGAGCCTATGCATTTGGCAGCAAAGCAAGCCTTTGGCACAGCAGAGTGCGATTGAATTCGCATTCTATACCGTCCCGCCCAGTCCGTTGCTGGGGGGCATGGAGTGCGATCCTCTCGTTTAATAAACAATGTGCACTCGCTTGGCTGTGGATATACAACAGTAAAGCAAATGTGGAGATTGGGCAAATCAAGCATCCGAAAGATATTCAATTTGCAAAAAGAGAGCTAACCGCGGTGGAGGTTGGTACTCGGATTCTGATGGCTTTTCCGCAAACGTGACCTTTAAGTGGTCTTGTTGTGTAGGGGTTATCACGCCTATCTAGAGAGTAGGAGGTTGAGGGTCTGAGTCCCTCCAAGACACGTGGATTCTTTTCGCAAATTTCATATCAATTTGTCCATTTCGAAACATATGCTGTGCATATGCACAGCCAAGATATTTAACAAAAAAATGGTTTTCGTACGGCCGAGTTGCCGAATAATATGCAATTAATAGCAAAATAAAATTTCCATGAAGTATAAGAAATTTTCCATAAAAAAATTGGAAATTGCCAATAAAGAAATTAGAGTATGAGCAATTCTTCTTTAATAATTGCTATTTTTGCTTTAAAAAGTGCTAATTTTTTGTCTTGTTAACAATTTTTAGTACATTCAAAGTTAATTGCCTATATGCCGGGTATTAAGCCACCCGGTGTGGAAATTAATTACTATGTCTGAAACTTGATTATGCATATGTACAACATGTGATAGATTTAGTTCGGAAAAGGTATTGGAGGGTAACCGCCCCTTCGGTGGGGTTTGATCCCACGACCCCAGTTCTCATGACAGGTGCTTTCCCTACTAAGCTACGAAGAGAGAGAGTTAGTTCTGAAAATGTATTGCGAGAGATCGGCTGGTACCTGGTGCTGGGAATTTGGTTTCATCAGTACCCGCTAAGCTGCGGTGGACGACGGAGGTCCTTCGTAGCTTAGTAGGGAAAGCACCTGTCATGAGAACTGGGGTCGTGGGATCAAACCCCACCGAAGGGGCGGTTACCCTCCAATACCTTTTCCGAACTAAATCTATCACATGTTGTACATATGCATAATCAAGTTTCAGACAACAATTTTTAATTGTTTATGGAAATTTCGCATTATTTGTGGAAATTTTATGTTTATTTATTGTTCATACCCTGATTTCTTTATTCGTAATTTCCTATTTTTTAGGGAGAGTTGTTATGTTAGTCATTTACAAATGTTTTTGTAGGAATATTAAAATATCAGTAAAACAATGGCACCTTCACCAAATTCAAAGGGCGTAATGCGTTTCTCACCCTTCATTTTCAATTCAAAAATAATATGGAAGATTAAATGTCTGTCATAAACGTCTCTTTACGATGCTTGCCATCTTGGTACGTATCATCCGTTTTGTGAAACTTGAAATATGAAATATGAAATTTACATTACGAGCCACCATAAATTATCTTTTCCCAAGGATCCAGGGCCCGCGTGGGAAGTTGCCACGGCCGCCAAGCACGTTGGCGATGGTACGAGGCAGTCAGGATGGCAAAGGTTAACCAGACGTGAAAGTGGTTATATTTTGCAATTTATTATGGCAAACCTTCTCGCCGTCCGTTCCGATTACAGTACGGTTTCCGTTCCATTCTGCTGAGAGCAAGCGATCGACCCTGTTATCATTGCCATTGTGTAATCTGAATTGCGTTTTTATTACACTCCAAATGGGTGCATTCTGTACCGGCTCCACTCCATGCTTCATCCCGGGTGGTTTGAAAACAGGAAAAAACTTGAAACCATGCTTCGAATCACGCTGGCAATCAAGAAGCAACAAACATTAGTTATTCGGAAAAGTTTTCCACGCCACACTTTGTATAATGGATCCAACTTAAGATAGTTGAAGCCGTTAACCAGAAAGGGTTTTGGTATGTCTAAAGTACATTTTCGTCGACCGGCCTACGTGACATAAGACTTGAGAGAGATTGTTCAGATGTCGCTGGCAGATGCAGCAACAATGGCATCAGGGTTTTGCATTATCTGCGAGCGATGAAGAATCTGGAAGATAAACTTCTTGAAACACATGTTTCCCATGCATAAATAGTTTCTTATTCGGTATACGGGCGGGCTAGCGGTTTACCGACGATGCTATTGCTAAACAAAGATGTGAGATTGTCTATAAATAACAGTTCGAAATGTTTGAAATCCATGTTGTGAAGTTATATTATCGTTATATTATCTTCTAGGAAAATGGTGTCAACTGCTAGAAGGTTACACCCCGTTAGGCATAAGTAGGGGAAAAGTGGGTAAAACCGACACCTTAAGCAAATTTACAGTTCCCCAATCTATGAAGCAATTTTCCGGTCTAGAAATCTCATACAAGCATACTTTGGCTCTTCATGCATCAGTCTATGAGGTCTCAGGATAATATTTCTTGATAGAATTTGATTTATGATCAAAACGCGAACAGTTCATCTTCCAGCCCAAACAGCTGCGGTGCGGGTAAGATCGACACCACATGAGGGTAAAACCGACACATCACGTCGTTATGGATTTGAACATCAGAACAATCCTAAATGATGTTACAACATAATTGAAAATGTTTAGCAACATTCATTTTGATATTTGTGTATGAAATTCATGTTTAGGGGTCACTCATAAACGATGGTTGAACAAAATTTTATATATTTAAAATCATCACCACATATCATATTTTATTTAGTTTCTTTAGTGGGTTCGGTGAAAAATATATAGAGTATAAGAATGTTAGTAACAAATTAAATATTGACCTACATTTAAATTTCACTTATTTTAAAAAGTTGTTTATAAGGGCGATTTAAAATAAATGCGTGTGGTACAGTTATGACAAGAAATGAAAATGACTAGTTCCGTAGGTGACAAGCTACATGTTTACAGGGGTGTCAATGGAACACGAAAGAACAACACTAGAGAACGGATTGAATATATCTAAAAGCAAAATAAGCCTAAAAATACGGTTCTTCTTTGAGCGCTATTGTTATCCGACCTGCAGGTTTTCCTTGATGACTCAACATTGCCCTTCAGACCTATTGTTACGCACAAAGATGATATGGTATATAATCAGTCTATGATTAGGTTATATTCCCCTGCGCTTCGTTTTCCAATACTTGAATTATATTATGCGAATGATGAGTCTAATAAAACAGAGGTATTTCGTGATTCGATGGCAGGTGTCGAATTTACCCCTACTAATCTTCTATATATATAAAAACCAATCTATGTATGTATGTTCGCTAACTACTTCTGAACCACTTGGCCGATTTCAACCAAATTTGGTACACACATTCTCTATCCTCAGGGGAAGTTAACAAAGGGGTGGAGGGTCATTTAGGAAAGGGGAGGGGTTTTGTCTAGAAAACGAACAATTATTTGTAACTTTTAACTCCCCGGACCGATTTCAACCAAATTTTGTACACATATTCACTATAAGGAAACAATCATATGAGAGATTTTGGGAAAGGGGAGGGGTCTGGAGGAGGGGTATTGTTCAGAAAACGGGTAATTTAGAGTAAATTCTGAACCCCTGCACCGATTTCAACCAAATTTGATACACACATTCTCTACCCTAAAGAAAAAGATAACAAATGGGGGTGGGGCGGTCATTGTAAAAAGAGGAGGGTATGGGGGAGGTTGTCTTTATAAAACGAGCAATTCAGTGTTACTCCCAACTTCCAGTACCCATATCAACCAAATATTGTACACATATTCACTAAGAGAAGTCGATCACATGGAAGTGTTCTTTACAAAAGGGGGAGGGTAGGGGGGGAGGAGTATTGTTCAGAAAACAGGCAATTCAGCGTTTCTTTTGAACCCCTGGACCGCTTTCATCCAAATTTGGTACACACATCCTCTATCCTAAGGAGAAAATAACAAAGGGGTGGGATGATCATTGGGAAAAGGAGGGTAAGGGAAGGGTTGTCTTTAGAAAAGAGCAATTCAGTGTAACACCCAACTCCCAGGACCAATTTCAGCCAAATTTGGTGCACACATTTTCTATTCTAAGGAGAAGATAACAAAGAAGGTGGGAGGGTCATTTTGGAAAAGGGAAAGTTATGGGGGAAGGGTTGTCTTTAAAAATGAGCAATTCAGTGTAACTCCCAGGATAAATTCCAACCAGATTTGGTACACTTATTCTCTATTTTTGGAAGATGTTTATTGAAAAGGTAGGGCCAAACAAAGATATAAAATATATTGATACAAAGGTTCAATTCTATGAGCGGTAGATCTACCTCTGTGGGTTTCGTGCTACAGCATTGGACATTTTAATTCTATAATTTACTTTTCAGTCCCTAGCAAAGCCGGATACATATAGCTATTAGCTATCTATATATCTCGGATACTTATTCAACGTATGTGACGTATGTGATTTTGTAAACAAAAATTTAAACGTTGATTTCTGCAATCTGATAGCACTCCCACGCAAACTATCGCCACATACAGGTAGGGGGAGGTTTCGGCTACATGTTCGTTGTATTGGGTTGCGGGAGTGTCATCATATTTGACAAATCGACGTATGCATCTTTGTTTACAAAATCACATACGTCGTTTTGAATAAGTTGCCGAGATATATAAAACTCAATGTTTGTATGTTTGTGTGTGTGCTCCAGCCTAACTTCTGAACCCATTATTGTATTGTTTAGTTATCGATCAATTCAACCATTTATCGAAATCATGGTTTGCCCAACGTAAAAAGCAATGATTAATGTGTTTCCTTCTGGATGGTGAATGTGATCCCTTCTTTAAAATAGACGTTTGCTCGGAATAAGGCATCGGTGGATGTTTGTCCTTCTTTAGAAATAGACGTTTGCCCGGAATATGGCGATTATGGGTTCGCTCCCTTTTCCAAAATCAGTCAATGTTTTCAAATGAAATCTGCCTTCTTTTGATCAAATGATGAAGTATCGATAAGATAACGCAATTATCCTGTTGATTAATTGGTTTATTCATTTTCCGATTGTGAAAAAAAAAACTGCGAATCAAACTGGCAATTCCGAGCAAGGCCGGGTACATAAAGCTAGTTCTGCATAAAATCGTGGCGAGTGGAGAGATATTTTCGCCTTCCAGTTTGCTCTTTCCTACATTGACTAGCAATTTCATATCCAGTAATTGTACATTGCTGCGATTGCTGGGTACCCTCCGCTGGCACCGATTTTTTTAGCAGACAATATCTTGGGTCAGTTACGAAGCTTTCAAATAAAAATGTAAAGAAAATATCGAAATTAAAATGCGACGACAGAATGTAATAAATGATTAATTTCCTTCAATTTAATTCCTCCTCAGTATCCCAATTGCAATTCAGAGTTTGTTTTGTCTGTTACAGCTGTATGGTCATAATAAAAGAGCAATACCCCAATCAAGTTCAATAGTTTCCATTTCCCATCACATCGCTTAAAACACATCGAACAATCATCATTCCAAGCGCGCACCATCGCAACTGATTAAGTGAGTCCGTTTATTTCTCAATCGTTTCGCCATTAAAGCAGTCAACAATATTTATTGTCATCGTGTGCCACTGGCAAAGGAAGGAAAAGGGTTCTGTAAACGCGACCATTGGCCATTAGCACCCACTTTCCCGCCCAACTGCCAGTGGATTTGCTCGAACGCAGAAAAAAACAAGGAAAATGGAAATTTATGCTCCGATGTCTCACGCTGAGTCCGGTTCTGCGCAGCACTCTTTGTGTGTCCTTTGTTTCCGGTTCAACTCCGATGCCGGTCGTCGCCTGTGCCCGACGCACAGAACGATTTGAAAAATGTCGCCAAGCGCTGACTTGGACTTTGGAGTGAAAACTCATTCGAAAGCGGAAGCTGCATGTGTTGCTGTCGTCTTTGAACAATGTTGAGTTGAGTTGAGCCCGGGCGGATGAAAAATGAGATTTTAGTTTTCAGTGGAAGAGTTCCACTGTCGGACATTGTTCGGAACGATTTGGTTGATGACCCTATGAATAAGTATGTGGCAATGCAACGGATCAAAATATAAATCGCTTTCATAAGCTGGAACTACTTCACCCTCAAGTAAGATCCGAAAATGCCTTATAATTGCAATGACTTGAATGACAAATAGGAAAAGGACTGCAAATGACTATTCATTAAAAGTTATGGTTCTTTTGGGGATGAATCCACATTCAAGGTACACAGTCGAAAAAGCAATTTTCCAAGAAATAATTGCCCAAACAATGTTGAATTAATTCAAATGGAATCAATGTTTAATCATTTAGGGAATTCATACACGGAAAATTGAATCAATAAATTGCAATAAACAAATGTTTTGGCGTACATTTGATGTGAAAATTATAAAATAAACTATGCTTTCGATTACCAATGCAGTGAGCATCATGATCGTTGAAAAATAACATTCGACAAAAACGACAAAAAGGTGTCTTCACATCAACTACCTAATACCCACCAAGAAAAAAGCGTAAGTTGAGTTCGTGAGCTCTTTTGTGGAAAATCGGGTCGGGTTTCTGTCAAAACGCACCAAGCAGCTTTTTCTGACTTGTAATATTTTATTCGTAAAACAGAAACGGAAATCATTCCATGTCAATTCATTTGTACGTTTCTATTAGGATATCCTAAGTTATGAGGTTGATGAGTATCCGATACGATTTGTGATCAATTAAATCTGCTAAACGAAAGTTTGTTCAGAAAAATTGATAATTTTTTGTTGGCGCTTGGTGCGATTTGGCTGAACCCCGGCCATTTAGAAACGTGAAATATTTTCAGCAGAAATAAGAAAAACCAAATAAGCTTTTGCCAATAATCACTAGATTTTTGGAAAACTTAAAACGACGTCATTGATGTACCCGTAATGCTGGGTAGACACCTTTACGTGGTGTGTTACGGGGTAAGATCTACCACGGTTACATTGCCAGCTACAGGCAAATCCTGACCCAACGAATACCTTCCTCATTATCCAACTCCGTGGTACTTATGAGGTTGTCGCTAAGTCGGTGGCCTCTCGTTAAGTAAGTACTACATCAACACTTCCTTCCTCTCCCTAGTTACGGTGAAGATTGGCGTGGCCAGGAGTAGTAATCCTCATGCTTTTGTTATTTTTGTTTAAGACTGGAATCAAGGACCACTCCCCTTCTTGATTTCTGATAGCATTTTAGATAAGGATCTCAAAAGTAAAACATGAGTATCACTAGTGTCCGATCTACGAATTACACCGTAACAATGCTAATGCTAATGCTAATGCTAATGCTTAAAACGACGACATTGATGACAACCAAATTTATTTTGGCACAATGCGTGATTTGAAGCTTTTCAAATTTACTTTTTTTAATGATTCGTCGTCTATAATCAAAAATTACGAAATGACATCAACAACCGAATCCTACACACTTAGTTTTTATTTCTGCAGCTCGGCAAAAATCCGCACAACCGTGCGCTAGCAAAAAAAAACACTGATATTCCGGCAAAAATTACGTTTGTTAGCTGATTTTCGGCAAATTGATTGCTGATTTTCAGCTATTTTGACAGAAATCTTGGCAAAAACTGTTTACTGGGGCACGGCTGTGCGAATCTCGGTAAAAGTTGAACATTTTGCTGAAATACCGGTAAAAAAAATTAAGTTTGAATAAATCTCATTCAAAGTTCCGTTTCGAAAGAGACTATGAGATTATGTTTCATTATTTCCTATTAGAAATCAAACTACGCCCGTTGTTTTGTATTGAAAGTGACCATAAAAGTTATAGCCAGAATATTAAAGCTATTAAAAACTAGAAATACTAGAATAAGAGATCGGCAAAGACGCCATCTTGTTTCCAATCGAACCGTCAAAAGCGGTTCCATTTCGACTTGTTTACTTTTTGCATCCATAAGAAGCAAGCAAAAAGTTCAAGTGCTGCCAGTATCATTTTCGCGATTTCATGCATTTTCATACGTTGCCATTTCGACAGTTTTTCACTCCGCCGGTCTCTGGTTATAGGGTTGCTGTTAAAAACTAACTCATTTTTCGAGTACGTTTATCTGAGAGATGTGAGTAGAAAAAGCCGCGTAGTCGATAGCCATTCTATTCTGCTGTCAGTTTTTTCCATGAATATTAAAAATGTGAATTCGTAACTAGTGAAGTCTCAATAGAATATCAAGTGTCATCGACAAATACAGAAAGAAAATATTCTAAAGTCACGCTCCGTTAGCACAGAAATATTCCATAAAGAACAGGCGGGTCAACTTCAATGTTCATAGAAATGAGCGTTTTTCAATTGCATTTATTTATCTTAAATCTTTTGAGTCATGTTTCTCCGGTAGATAAGCGGATCGCCGGTCGCCGTAATTTTGTTCTGCGCGGGTGAATAAATTGGTCAGAAAGAGAAAATTCAGTTCACATCCAAGTTCACGGTCAACAATTAAAATTATTAGCGTTTGTTCGTTTTTTTGTTTTAAATTAAACTACACGCTATACACGGCAGACCGTTTACCAAAACGAACCCTGTCACACTCCCTACCCCATATATCCAACATCTCAGTGATTTCTCATGGAAGTGCAGATGACTCGTCGGCTTCTATCACAGCGAGTATCACGTCAACAGTTTCCTACCTATTCCTTAACTGACCTGCATTCGGACACGGCCGGCGCTGGTATTGCTTATTTTTGGGTCACCAGTTCTTGAAGATGATGTTAGTCCCAAACTTCATCTGTTGGTTCTCTGTATAATTATAGCTGACCTGGTAATAACGGAGTAGCAACCGTGGGCGGTCAATCATGCTCATGTATTTTTCAATGTCTGTCGTTAATTCCTTCCGTATGTCTTCCTCTCGTCGTTGTCTCCCAAAAAAAAGTTTGTTTGTAACGTTACAGATGTAAAACATCGCGATGAATGTCCACTTTGTGAACATCAGCATCGTAATTACTTAAGTACCTTAAAATCCTTCCCTTCCCTACTGTATTATTGTATTCCCTAACCTCGAGGGCCCTCCTTAGCCGTGCGGTAAGACGCGCGGCTACAAAGCAAGACCATGCTGAGGGTGGCTGGGTTCGATTCCCGGTGCCGGTCTAGGCAATTTTCGGATTGGAAATTGTCTCGACTTCCCTGGGCATAAAAGTATCATCGTGCTAGCCTCATGATATACGAATGCAAAAATGGTAACCTGGCTTAGAAATCTCGCAGTTAATAACTGTGGAAGTGCTCAATGAACACTAAGCTGCGAGGCGGCTCTGTCCCAGTGGGGGGATGTAATGCCAATAAGAAGAAGAACCTCGAATAAACCGCGGGTCTTTCGGTTCCCCAAAACTAACACTGTGTATAAAAATCGAGAAATGTATTGTTAAACTTGATTTCGGCTCCGTAGCGCTTCACGGCAAATGGGCCTTCCAAAATAAACAAAAGATAAAAAAATAGCCATTCAGACACGTTTAGGATGGATTGTGTACGGAAGCTGTTCGCCCAATGCTCATTACGAGAATCATTTGAACTACCATGCTGTGCAGGTTTGCATATGCAACAACGGAAGTCTGCATGCATCTATGAAAAACTATTTCGCTCTCGATAGCATGGGTATCTCTAAGCCTGAAAAATTACCTCTCTCCGTAGAGGATCAGCGTGCTATGGAGATTCTGGAAGCCGTGACAATACCAAAAGGCGTGCGCTTTAAATCGGGTCTTCTCTGGAAATATGATACTGTGCGTTTACCAGACAGTAGGGCAATGGCCTTGAAGAGATGAGAGTGTTTAGAACGGCGAATGAAGAATGACGATAGCTTGGCAGAAGCACTCCGCACAAAAAATGACCGAATACGTTCATAAAGGCTATGTCCGAGAATTAACCGCAGATGAGTTGAGAAATTGCCAACAACGCATGTGGTATCTGCGCAATTGGTCATCGAATTCGACGGCAGTGTTGGCCTCCCTGCAGGAGGTGCCTCCGAATTAGAAATTCGGGAGTAGGGAAGAAAACGCCACTGGGAAAGTACTAGGCCTTTGGTGGAACATTACTACGGACCAGAGTGTAAAATAATCGAAATTTTTTGGTGAAGTCCACCTTCCTTCACTTGTCAGCTCACTTGCAGACACATTCATAGTCGGCTCTGGACTGTCAATATTCGGTTGAATATTAGTCATTGAATATTTATGCACATTTTACAAATTGATAAATTATCTGAAATCTGAACAGGTTTCAAAAGAGTAAAGTAATTTATCACATAGAACTGAATCCGATTTTCATCTGCGAGGCAATTTCAACGGTAAACATCACCATTATATTTTTTTCTGCACATAGTAAGCATAGTCAGTGACAGTCGAATGAATGAGTTGGTGGAGCAGTCGTTTGACTATGTCATTCTATGTTTTGAACATTCATGCGATGTTTATCAAAATTCGGACTGAATATGCTTCATGAAGATGAATATTTTAAGCTCTGCTACGGACTGTTTTACATTCAAGGTGTCACCACGGTACGATGAGGACCTGCAAACCGGACGACGTCGACCAACAAAAGTGAGATGCTTCGCCACTCATGATGATGTTCACTGGGGTTCATTTGGCGATACAGCCAGCTCGTAGCATTCCGATTCAGTGAATTACTGAAGGTAGCTGACATAAAGGACTGGCGATTGGTTCCAACGAAACAGAACGTGGCCGACGAAGGAACGAAATGGACGCGTCTCCCCAATCTCAACCCTTCTAGCCGTAGGTTCCTAGGCCCAGAATTTCTCCTAAAGACTAAGACTAAATGGCCGTTCAAGCGTGAATTTGGAACAATGGACATGGAACTGCATGCGCACCTGACGTCCTCACGATAGAATCATTGGTCGATGCTCAAAATTTCTCTAATTTGATTACGATGGTTCGAAGTATGGCGTACGTGTTTCGGTTTATATGCAACTTAAAGTACATGATGGCTACGAATGAGCGAACCAGTGGACCGTTGACGCAGCAGGAGTTGGCCAGGGCTGAAAATTTTCTTCACCGTACTCAGACTGTCGAGTATGCCGATAAACTTGCTATTTTCGTTGATGATTGACAAAGTGGCACAGCGAAGCCGATTCCCAAAAGCAGCTCTATTGCCTATCTCTCCCTTTCTTGATAAATTTGATGTGCTTAGAGTCCGGGGCCAGTGCCTGCCAGTTGATCGATTATGTCGTAGTTAACCCGATCATTCTTCCTCGTAATCACCATGTTACACGGTTGATAGTTCATCACTACGCAAGTATAATCAAAATCATAATACTGTGCTCAACGAAATTCGTCAGCGATACAGAATTCCTCGACTCAAGTCCGTGTTCAATGCGATCCGGAAGCAGTGTCACATGCATGAACAAAAGAGTAACTCCTCAGCCACTTGCCATGAGTGATCAGCCGATAGCACGTCTGGCGGCATATTCTCGTCCATTTACTCATATGGGGGTGGATTACTTCGGCCCGATCATGGTAACCATGAATCGTAAAACTGAGAAACTCTGGGTGTTGATAGCTACATGTCTAAACATTAGCGCTATCCATTTACAAATCGCACATACTTTCAGTACCGATTCCTGCATCATGGCTTTGCGCAACATTATTGGTAGGAGGGGTAAACCAGCGGTTATCTATAGTGATCAAGACACTTTCGGGGCACTTGTAAGGAGCTCAAGATCGCTCTGCAAAGTTTGGATAAAGAACGTCTGATGGCTGAGTTCACCACACATCAGACCAGCTGGAGCTTCAATCCACTGGCCTCTCCACACATGAATGGAGCGTGGGAGTGCCTCATCCGCACAGTTAAGCAGAATCTTAGCAAACTGAGGCCAAACTGTACGCTCTCTCACGAGGTCTTTGAAAACTTGCTTATATAAATGGAAAACGTTGTAACTCACGGCCATTGACCAGTATCCCGTGAAAAGATGATTAATTCTCCAGTGTCATGGGTAGCCTTCGATGACAGTCCCGTGGCCCTCCGGAACGTGGGCGTATGCAAGGATACAGCTCAGGATAAATCATCGATGTGTTCCGGGGGGAGTGTTCAAATCGCCATGCCAACAGACCCGACGAACCTAAACGGCCCCACCAAAGCATACTCCATCGATGAAACGCAACCACACCCTTGCGTTACTCAGGGGATCATCGATGAGAGGTCATTTGAAGAACAAGGAATAGACTAATAACGTAAACAAAGAATAGGAATCGAAAAAGTGTTGAGATCTACTACTCTACAGGCAGTGAACTAATTATCATTTTGAATTCACGTAAAATTAATTACGAATCTACCTTCAATATCATAGCTGGTGGTAATGACTAAATTTCTGGGTAGTACTGGCAATCAGAGCATAAAATATTCATCTTCATGAAGCAACTTCAGTCCGAATTTTGACAAACATCGCATGATTATTCAAAACATAGAATGACATAGTCAAACGACTGCTCCACCAACTCATTCATTCGACTGTCACTGAGTGTGCTTACTATGTGCAGAAAAAAACAAAATTAGCATTGTTTATATTGATGTTATATGCAAATCGGATTCAGTTCTGTGTGATAAATTACTTTACTCAATAAAAACGTGTTCAGATTTCAGATAATTTATCGATTTGTAGAATGTGCAAAAATATTCAATGACTAATATTCAACTGAATATTGACAGTCCAGAGCCGAAAATGAATGTGCCTGGAAGTGAGCTGACAAGTGAAGAAATGTGGTCTTCACCAAAAAAAATCGATTATTTTATACTCTGCTGGCAATTGACTTATGTTACAACATTGAAGATTCTGTAGAACAATGAGAACTTAACCTACATACATTTACTTACAGATAATTGCTAATAGGTAATGCTAATCCATAAAAGTGAAATTTAACCAAAACTATAATTACCTAAATTAATTCATACTTAAGAAAGGTGATAATTGTAGAAACCTTAGTGCACTTACCAGTACCTTAGTGTAACTTATATCCAAATATCTGATAGGGTTTAGGGTCATTTGGCCGAATGTCGTTTGGCCGCATGCCATTTGGCTGAAAGGGTCATTTGGCCGAATAGTTGAAATATGTTTCCTTATTAAGTGTGTAAGTGAGTAGCTAACTACGAAGGGTTTGTAGTGTAAAGCAAGCTGTTCCCGAAAGTCAGAATAAGCACCGTCTTTAAAGTTGCATACTTAGCAGCTACAAGCTGAAATTTATTATTTCGGAATCAGTTCAGTTTAAAACAGAAATACTAATCCTAACTTACATTACCGATTCGACCGTCGACAGTGTTGCCGGTGACACAAGCAGTGAAAAGTGATAAATGAGATAGCGAGTAGCAAGCAACACGAAGCAAGATTATCTTCGAATGAAGAATAAACAACGAAAAAGAAAGAAGGAAGAATCAAGGAAGAAGGAAAAATGAAAAAGAAGAAGAAAGAAGTAGGAAGGAAGAAGGAAGAAGGAAGAAGGAAGAGGGAAAAAGGAAGAAGGAAAAGGGAAGAAGGAAGAGGAAGATGGAAGAAAGAAAGAAGGAAGAAGAAAGCAGGAAGATAGATGGAAGAAAGGGGGAGTGAGGAGGAAGTAGGACGAAGGAGGAAAGAAGAAGGATGAAGGGGAGCATGGGAGAAGGAAGAACGAAGAAGAAAGAAGAAAGAGCAAGCAGGAAGAAAGAAGAAAGAAGGAAAAAGAAAGAAAGCAGAAGGAAGAAGGAAGATGGAATAAGGAAGATGGAAGAAGGAAGAAGGATGAAGGAAGAAGGAAAAAAGAAGAAGCAAGAAGAAGAAAGAAGGAACAAGGAAGAAGGAAGAAAGAAAAGAGAAGAAAGAACGAACGAAGAACGAAGAAGAAAGAAGGAAGAAGGAAGACGGAATAAAGAAGAAGAAAGTAGGAAGAAGGAAGAAGAAAGAAGGAAGAATGAAGAAGGAATAAGAAAGCAGGCAGAAGGAAGAAGAAGAAAAAAGAAGGAAGAAGGAAGCAGGAAAAAGGAAGAAGGGAGAAGAAAGAAGGAAGAAGGCATGCCAAACGACCCGTTCGGCCAAACGGCATTCGGCAAAATGGCGTTCAGCCAAACGGCATTCGGCCAAATGGCCTGACACCATCTGATAGCTAACTAGTGCTGAAGATCGACTTAGATCACTATACGATAATCCGTTCATTGAAGACAACAAGCCCTAATATATAATGGCGGTGACGAATCACCAAAAGTAAGTACATGTCATAAGACGAGTTAGAACAATCCCATTGAATTCCACCACTTAATTGTATCCTGACAGATACGTATTTCGACCTCAACAGTAAGGCCGTCTTCAGTGTCTCGTACTTGACTCGACTTGAAGAAAATGATCGCAGCTTACACTATTCATACTATGCGTAGGTATAATAATTTATCTAGGTACTTATCTTACTACGGTGCTTATTTCTACTCGCTTGATGCGCTTAATGCTTAGGTATAAACTTGAAGAGCCAGGAGCTACCATTTCCTTGATCTTTATTCAACAACCGCGTTTGTACCTGTCGGTAGATTTCCAAGCTCTCAGCAACATCAAGTTTCCACGGAGAAGAGACATTTCAAGTCGAGTCAAGTACGAGACACTGAAGACGGCCTTACTGTTGAGGTCGAAATACGTATCTGTCAGGATACAATTAAGTGGTGGAATTCAATGGGATTGTTCTAACTCGTCTTATGACATGTGAAAACATTCCACTAAAAAGCTCAAAATAATTTTCTTATCAAAATGGCATCCAAGCGGAACGAGCGTAGTACTTTTATAGATTTGAAGAGGAGGATCGCAGGTATTCTTAAGGACGTGGCCTTCCTTAAGAAGTGCCAAAAGGAGAGGCTGACTCCTGTCAGCCATAGGATTAAGATGGGAGCTCACATCCCAAAATCTATCAGTAAGAGGGCGGAATCGGATTTGTTGAAGTTGTCAATCAAGGGACACTATGCCAAGCTAGAGAGGTTGAACTTGGAGTGCTACAACCTGCACCTCAAGCTGGCAAAGGAGAACCAAGATTCTTTCGACATATTCCTAAAGAAGGTACAGCGAGCCGAAGAGTGTGAAGCGGACAGGAAGAGGAGACTGCACAAGAAGAAATTGACCATTCTACGAGGGAAATCAGCGACGGAAGGTAGAACGACTAACCCCACAGTACAAATGATCGAGGGATTCGTTGTTAACCGTTCGACACAGCAGTTTACGGAGGAACAATTAGCACACCTCAACAAGGGGTTAGGGTATGCGACAACCCAGAAAGCGGATCTAGAGCAGATAATCGTGGATACTGAGACAGCGATTTCACGAAATGTTGATCAACGGGACCAGAATAGTGTGAGAAACATCGTAGCAGACGCCATCAAAGCAGGACATCATGGGACATCGAACAAAGACGAGAGGAGGATTTTAAAGGAGTTAAAGGAGAAACCAGTTTACTACATGAAGGCGGACAAAGGAAACGCAGTGGTGATAATGGACAAAGAGGACTACGATGAACAGATGACGACAAAAATCAACGGAGGACCATACAGGCATTTGAGAGTGGACCCACTACCCGGACTAATCCGACTTACGGATAAAACGATAAAGGAATGCAAGACGATCATCGGAGAAGCCCGCGTTAAAATGACGAACCCTGTGTTACCAAGGATCAAAGGACTACCAAAGATACATAAGCCAGGTACAGAGATGCGAGAAATAGTTTCATCAGTGGGATCCCCTACACAAAACTTGGCCAAGTGGTTAGTCAAGGAGTTCCAGAGTATGCCGAAGCCGTTCCCCAGCAGATCAGTTGTAAACACCCAGGAGTTCACCAAGAGAATATTGGAATCAGGAAACATCGGAGAAGAGGACATCATGGTATCATTCGACGTAGCGGCATTGTTCCCAAGCGTTCCAGTGAAGGATGCTCTGAACCTTTTGGAGGATTGGCTACTAGGACAACGGACGGATACAACATGGCGAGGAAAGGTAAAGATGTATCTCAAGCTTGCAAGATTATGCATGAATGAGAACTACTTTACATTCCGGGGAAGCTTCTACAAACAAACGAAGGGTGCACCTATGGAAATCCGCTATCACCGTTTTTGTGCGAATTATTCATGGCGAATTTGGAGGACAACCTAGAGGAACAAGGAGTACTACCGAGAAGTGGTGGAGATACGTGGACGACATTTTCAGCATCATCAACCGGAAAGATCTACCCAGGATTTTGGAAGCGATAAACAACGTGCATAAAGACATCAAATTCACCCACGAGGAGGAAAAGGAAGGTAAATTACCTTTCTTGGATCTACTGGTTATCAAGGGAACAAATGCAACATTAGACTTCGAAATCTACAGGAAGCCCACCAACACCATGAGAGTCAACCCATACACATCAAATCATTCGTATCACAAAATGGCAGCTTTTCATCACATGATCCACAGGATGCAGACGATTCCCCTGAGCGAAGAAGGAAAAACGAAGGAGCTACAACACATCTTGGAAACAGCGAGGATCAATGGATACAAGGAAAGAACAATACAAGCAATCATCAACAAGAAGCAGAGGAACCTACGGAAAAACGAACTGACAACACTAACACCGATCGATGAACCGCTGAAGAGGGTATCGGTCCCCTATGATCGACACATCACCCACCAGCTACGCCATCGACTGAGGAAATTCGGCATCGATTTAGTATTCTCCAGCAGAAGCAATCAACTGAAGACACTGTTGGACTCCACAAAGGATAGAGTAGAAATGTTAAATAAGGCCGGAGTTTATCAAATTAATTGTTCACAGTGTGATAAAGTATATGTAGGTCAAACAAAAAGATCGTTAGATGTAAGGTTCAAAGAACATATTGCAGAAGTAAGTAAGGCTAAGAGGGAAACTGATAAGGGATTAAATTATGAGTTTAGGTCTAAGGTAGCTGAACATGTATATCAGGAAAATCATTCAATTACGACATCAAACATTAAAATTTTAAGAAATGTCTCTTCTCCGTGGAAACTTGATGTTGCTGAGAGCTTGGAAATCTACCGACAGGTACAAACGCGGTTGTTGAATAAAGATCAAGGAAATGGTAGCTCCTGGCTCTTCAAGTTTATACCTAAGCATTAAGCGCATCAAGCGAGTAGAAATAAGCACCGTAGTAAGATAAGTACCTAGATAAATTATTATACCTACGCATAGTATGAATAGTGTAAGCTGCGATCATTTTCTTCAAGTCGAGTCAAGTACGAGACACTGAAGACGGCCTTACTGTTGAGGTCGAAATACGTATCTGTCAGGATACAATTAAGTGGTGGAATTCAATGGGATTGTTCTAACTCGTCTTATGACATGTGAAAACATTCCACTAAAAAGCTCAAAATAATTTTCTTATCAAAAGTAAGTAATTGTGAATAACTTACAAAATCTAATTCTCCCTGTATTATCAGGAATTTTGCAATTATTTCGGACATCCCAGAATAAATTACCAAAATCTTCTGATTCGTTTTATCGCTCATCAATCTCACTGCAATTTCATTTTTTTTATTGGGTATAAGACATTATGCATACTAACAATTGGCCGGGGTTCTGCCAAATCCCACCAAGCGCCAATGAAAAATTTCCAATTTTTTCACCAAGGTTTTCGTGTAACAGATTCAATTATTTACAAATCGCATCGGGCATCGTTCAACGCCATAACTGAAGATATCCTACAACGAATGTACGCATGATTTGACATAAAATACTTTCCGTTTTCCTTTTGCGAACAAAATATTACAAGTCAGTCAAAAAGCCGCCTGGTGCGGTTTGGCTGAACCCCGACCAATTGGAGTAGCATATACAGTACAGCGAGATTGTCGACAGTTTCGAAGGGCACCGGAGAAAGTGCAAAACCGATCCATAAAAAATGGAATACGTTCCGTAAATAACACCTGAATGTTTCGTAAAATGCTACCATAAATCAATAAAATAGTTCGGGAGTATCCATAAATTAATTTTAAAATCCATAACTACGCCAAAATTTTGCAATTAATAGGAAAATATGTTCATTTAGACGTGGTCAAAAACAATAAAGTTCTTGCTATTTTCCCAAGAACGTATGACAAATGATCCATTTCCACGGAGGCAACTGCAGAATCATTTTCAAAATTTTATTTTGAATCCTCTGAAGTGCCTTTTTTCTGGTATTGCTGCAACTATTCCATATTGGCACAGTCAAGGATGTCATTATTTCTTTGCCTTATACTGGAAGGACGATTTGATTTAAAAAAGGCATTATTTTTTCTATTCGAATCATGCCAAATATGTAGATGTGTTAATTGATGGAAGGCATTATCTCAGGTTATAATGGCGTAGAAAGACAGTTCAATTTATTTAAACAAAAAAAAAATAAAAATATGAGTTAAACAGAATCTTTATTGCGGTTCTCTAAATAACTTTTAGGTTTATTTTTTATTACTTTGCAAATATTGTCAATATGAAATTCATTGGAAGCTTTGGACGCTAATAATTATGATGGAAAACTACAGTTTCGAAATGCTTTCGAGTAATGGCCTTTCGAGGCGCTGAATTTCAAGGCCAGTTCGTCTGAATAATATTTTCGACCGTATGCGCCTTTCGGCCGAATGTTGAGTCTTCTTCTTCTTATTGGCATTACATCTCCCACTGGGAAATTGCTGCCTCACTGCTTGTTCAGTTCATTTTATATAAGCACTTTCACAGTCATAAACTGCGAGGTTTCTAAGCAAAGTTATCATTTTTGCATTCGTATACCATGAGGCTAACACGATAATACTTTATGCCCAGGGAAGGCGAGAAAATTTCCAACCCGAAAATTTCCTAGGCCGGACAGGGAATCGAACCCAGCCACCTTCAGCATGGTCCTGCTTTGAAGCCACACATTTTACCGCACGGCTAGGGAAGGCCCCTCAAATGATAAGTGCGCGAATAAACGTGCTTTGGTAGCGCAGAGAAATCTCGAGATCCGAGTTATTTAGGGTCAGTTGTTACACAATGCGGTTGATATTAGTTCCAAATAGCATCTGTTGGTCTATATAAAATTACAGCTGACCAAACAATAACCGTGAGCGGTCTATCATGCTAAAGCTCATTCTCGTATGTCCCTTTCGGCCAAATGACATTTTCGGTCATATTACACATTCGGCCAGATGATATTATTTTTGTAAAAAAAGAATGGGTTAATTTTTGCATTTAGATCTCATGCTCTCATTGTATTGAAACGTAACATTCGTTATATCCGTTATATCCATTTAATATCAGTATAAAAACCTTATTTTTTTTGTATTGAAATCTCACAGCCTTTGTACATACAAAGATTTTATACATAATTGGGACAATTGTTTATTGTGTAGTAAAATACTATTTAATATTGCTTTGTCAGCGAAACCAATAACATGTTGAAACGAACGTTTAGTGAAAACCATCCTAACATTTGTGACAAGTCTGTTGTTCATGCTAACAACATCTCAGCTTTCAACCAATGAACTCCGAGCACTAAAGTGTATGATAAACGATTACGATAGCGTGAACCGTCGTTACCTTCCTTCACTACTGAACGCCAAACAAGGATATCGAAAACATCCCAAAGCGTATTTTAACAAATTTTACTTCCTACAGGCTCCTTCTTTATTTTAGGACTGCCGTCATCGAGATTATGGTCGAGATAACTAAAAAGCATCATCGCACGTTTCATTATCGTTGGAAAACTCCAATGCGGATATCGGTTGGGTGGGTTTAAAACCCTTTCGGCACCATAGCACCATGTAATGGGTGGATCACGTGGCGGAAGACACCCCAACATGGACGCGTGTGGATACACCACCTGAACTGCTCAATCTCCACGGTTGTACCAAGGACCATATCTTTTCGACCGCATCAGCCAGCACACATTGCTCGGGATATGTACCAAGCAATAGGAGATCGTCAGTTGCGTTCTAGCAAAAATTCCGCTTGAGGCCCTTCCTAAATATTTTAACAACAGCCACTACACCTGACGGTATAATCGCAATATTTCCATTATCAGGCGACAGGTGGTGTTGCTTTGTGTTTGTATCAATGTAATATTGCATATACACTAGTGACATCTGCTGTTCGATATCGTAAGCTTTCAATGTTCCTTCCACACACACGAGGTGGAGAACAGTCTTGAAGAAATTGAAAGTATACAGCTAGAATTTAGTATGGAGGTACAATGAAATCTCTTTTATTGTTTAGAACTGTAAAACAAGTCGTGGGAACAAAAAATCTAAAAATTATTTGTTGCTTTTTGACCTAGGTTTCATATTGATGCGATGCGTAGTTAATGAGAACGGATGATTTGTCCATACAAGGAAATTCATTTTACTTTAAATGTTGAGGCGCCATCTCGTTCAAACAGCACCTTTGTCTTTGCCTTATTGCTCTCAAGATATGACACTTCGTCACATAACAAGTTTCAATTGAGCGACGCTTCCGAATGATATGATACCGGTTCAGGTCTCACCCGAGGGGAAAGTTTCACCAATAAAAATAAAGGATGTGCTTATCTTGCCTCCCTTTAGTCGTGTCTATATCCATCCACTCACCTTGGAGTTGCAATGAACGATGCGGTTGCTGGTACGGTTCGGGGATGTTTGCTAAAGCGATTGGGTAAATGGGTACTGAAACGAAAAATTTCAATTTCTATGTTTGCGTTAACATCAATTTTCAAATTAGTTTGAATAACGGGTCTGATAACATTGGTTCTATGTTTTTTATTACGTTCACTTAGATTAACCCAAGAGCAGTCACGTAAGATATGGTAAAATTGGTACTTAACATTTCCAATACATAACCCAACATTTAGGGAATATCTATGAAGCTCAAAATGACTCTCTCGATTTGTTTTATGCAGATTTATTTTTGCGTAACCTTTGAAGCTATGAGACTGAGGAGTGAAGAAGGAAACACGAAAAATCATATGTCATCCACCCAGTCGCTCAAGGTCTGATACAGGAACCGGATACGTGGTTGAAAATCAGCTCTGTGGAATTGTTAACCAATGCTGGGACGGTCTGTGGTTTGTTCTGAGTCCTACCTTGCGCTGAGCTCGACCGCCAACCCGAGTAGAGCCTTGATCGATTCCCCATGCCATGGTAGAAGAAATCCAGAGCGAAGGTTGGATAATGTCAGCCACCGCTTTTCCCTGACAAGGGTATTTAATTTTGCTTCTCTTGTTTTACATTATGCAAAGAAGCTGTTCCCGGTGTAGCATAGCTAGGTAGAAAAAGGAATGGTGTTTATATCCCTGTTGCATCAGAAGGTAAGGGCATGGGTATGAAAGGTTAGGGTGTAGGAAGGAGATTTTCCACTCCATTGGATTTTGTTGTATTCATGTAAGGTGAAAACTGGTGCTGGCTTTGATAATAGAAAGTTGATAGTACGTGAAGAGCCAACGATTGTGATTTATATTCGAGCTGTCAGTATGGTCAAGTTTTTGATTTGTTATTGAATACAAAAAAAATATCTGACAATCGGAAAATATTCCATTCTTCCGGAATTGGAAGCCTTTCCATTCTTCCAATAGAAGTGCATATGGACAGATTAGTTAACAGTCTGAAAAGTTTGGTGTTACACCATCGTCGAACTGAAGTCTCACTAACACTCAAACCTTGACTCACACTGTGACAAAAGTTCGAAAGACAAAAGGTCGAAAGACCAATGGTCGAAATGACAAAAGTTCGAAAGGAAAAAAGGTCAAAAAGACAAAACGTCGAAAGGGACAGAAGGTCGAAAGGATAAAAATTCGAAAGGGACAGAAGGTCGAAAGGACAAAAAGTCAAAAGGGACAAAAGGTCGATCAAGAACTAGTTGATAACAAGTTGAGTGTATTCCAAAGCTGTGAGACTGAAGAAAGAGAAATTTTTAAAGAAGGAGTAATTACTATGAAACAATATTATGAATATCTAGATAGTTCTGTTGGAGATACAAAAGATTGTTGATTTAAGAAAAGAATAAAATTTGTATTGTGCTAGATTGATTCACTCCGTTTCAGTTTCTTGTCTATTTTGACATTTTGTCCCTTTCGACCTTTTGTTCTTTTCGACCTTTTGCCTCTTTCGACATATTGTCTCGTTCGACGTTTTGTCCCGTTCGACGTTTTGTCCCTTTCGAGCTTTTGTCCTTTTCGGCCATTTGTCCCTTCGACCTGTCTTTCGACCTTTTGTCCATTCGACCTTTTGTCCGTAACCGACTGAAACAGTGTCGCATCTGTCAATATCTGGTAAACGTTTGAAAGGCGAAATTGTCTAAAAATTTGACAGCAAGGAATGAAGATTGTGTTTACCACTTCTATTCTAAGTTGCGCAAATATACTTACTGACGCGTTTCTTGAAGTAGGGTACACCGGGGTTGAAATGCGGGGTAAGTTGAAACGGAAGCTGTAATTCAGATAAGAAACGACCGAATGCTCTGATATTTTTTTTCAACAAACTACTCGCCTAAACGCTCCTTCTGACTGCCATTCCCGAAAGATTGCAGCTTTCAAAAGCAATCACTGCCATTGTTTATTTTTCGCCCTTTGCAAAATACAAACCAACTATTTGACGTGTCAATGAAACAGGTCTCAAAACGATGTTTGGAAGAGTTTTTTCATCAAATTTTCACGGTAGGTAATCATTCAATGTTGAATAAGCATAATGATTATAAAAAATCGATTAAAGACCCGTTTTAATTTTTGTATTTTGGTTGTTTGATATTGCTCTGCATGTTCAACTCATCGGGGCAAAACGAAATGCGTGGTGCGGGGCAAGTTGAAACAAACGATTCAAAACGTCACCCTCGCAATTAAAAGTTTTTTTTTTCAGAATTCAACATGGTCCGTAAATACATACATTCGAAAAACATAAATTTATGAAAACATGCAAACTTCTGAACATAAATTTAATAAATCTCCGCCCATTCCGTCCTGAATGCAACCCTCCAACCCTCCTAATCTCCACTAGAATGAAAAGAAGGGTCCTCCTACAATCTCCACTAGAATGTTTAAACTGCAGTTTTGAGATTCTTAATCTACTGAGCACTGACTCTCAGAAAAATAAAACATAGAATATGTGAACATTTCGTTAACTACATCTTTCACTACCCCAGCTGTTTATTTCTCTAATCGAAGAGTTTATGAGAGATGTGATGGCTGGTTAATTAATGTAGTTATGAAGAAGCCGCAGCTGAATTAATCAACTGCGCAATATACAAATACAAGTGAACCAAATAATGAAGCATCCTGAATAGTAATCCGAGTGGTCACAGTAGGAGGAAATCAATTTGATAAATTTTCAACGCAGTGTGTTCTTCAGAATTTGGTCTCTGAAAATACGCTTGTGACTTTGTTGTACACTGCCCTTATTCGCATAAGAGTCCCATGTTAGTTTCGCTGACTTGAGTAATTTGCTGTTGAATTTATCAAACTTGTTTTACATGGAGAAATACAAAAAAATCTAATAAATTGAAAAAAATTGGTATCTTTCCCAAAAATTGACATAATATTCTTTATCCGTATTTATCCGTGTTAATTGTCCCACAATTAAATAGACCATACTTAAGTTTATTTCTTGTGTAAAAGAGTACCTATCAAAATCTGGAATCTGATTTTTATGAGAGTAAATATCAAGATGAGACAAAAAAAAATGGAATTTGTTTTCAAATTTCTAGAACAAAGCCTACTATTTTATCAGTTTTTCTTAAACAGAAGACAATTTTAAGCTTATTACTGAAGGAAAATCAAAATCGTCAAAAACTTACATGGGACTCTTATGCGAATCCAAGCAGAATTATAGTCACCTTTACAACCTCGTGCTTCTTGAGTATCACTGAGTACATACATTTTGTTATTAATACGGCAAAATTAGCTTACGTCTGAATATAACGCAGTGTTTCAACTTGCCCCGATTCGCGGGGTAAGTTGAAACGATGCATATAAAAAAATAATTTAAATATAAAAAATATTTATAAAAAAGTTTGTTATGGTTGTTGATTTTTTATGTATAATATTTGGCCCGAACTAGCAAACACCGCAAACGGATTCAAAATATATCAAAGGGTGATTTTTTTACAGCACTTCGAATTTCAACTTTGAAAAAACCGTTTCAACTTGCCCCGCTGTACCTTAGGTATTTGCAAAACTTGAACGCTTTTTGACGCCTTTTGGCGGATCGAAATTAAAGCAGTCCGTCCAAATAATTCTTCTCCCGAGTATAACGAAGCTTCTAGGATTCTAATTGATTGATGCTGGGGTTAGTTTTATTAGTAAGCGAATAGCAAATATGGAATGCCTTCACCGAGTATATATAAAGTATCCACTTTTAAGAAAAATATCTGGATTCGTCAAGTCTTATAATGACACCTAATTGGATGAGTGATGACAAACCTTCTTGTGCCCTCACATAGCATTATTTTTAAATTTCGTGTAAGATTAGATTAGACTTAGGAAGTTGGAAAACATCGCTGCCATAGAAAGATTTTACTCGCTCTTTGGTTTTACTGCGAACAATTTCGTAACACGTAACACATAAAACTCTTACGAATCTGCAACAAATTACTCAACCCTTTCGAAGCAAGCTATTCGTCACTCCCAGCTCGCAAAGTACCCAGCTTTATTCCAAAATAAAATCCATTTTTCTCGCATCCGCGTCTATTTATTGCACCACGGTCTTTGTCGTCAACTCAACGTCGACACGTCACAGAAGAAACACATCGTTTCACCTACATAAAGCGCCTCGAACGAGAAAGCTACGCCAAATATAATTCTGTTTGGCAATGTCAGAGCTCAAGACTTCTTCGTTACGCGCTCGTATAGAATTGCTGTCGAGCTTTGATTGCATTTCGGATTGTCAAGTACCAACTCTCAAATCTCAAACGAAAGAAGAGATTGTAGTACCTAACCTACCTAGTCGCCGTTTTCATCGCTGGTAGGCAAATGAAATTTCCTTCCACCTAGTCCCTCGACAGCAATTCAATTTGGCAGATTTTGCCACTGTTTGCAATCTGTCGACTTTGTCGCTTCCCAGTCGGAGCTCACTATTCGTGAACGTATTTGGGTCTTTACCAATTGACGGCTTGGTACCATAAGAACCAATTTCGAAATTCTGAACTGATTCTGATATGATGAAAGGAAAATTATTTTAACATGCGTTGTACTAGGCAAATACCTAGTTCTGAATCCTACAGAGAGCCTATAATCTACCTACATAAACAAAATAAACATTATATAAATTGGTCATATCTCGTGGTTTTAGTTTTATTGCATTATCAAAATTATGTTTCGAAAATCAAAATCCATGCGTAGAAAAAAAATAGCTAAAATACGCGATTCGGTACACTCAATCCAATTTAAGTTGCAGACATAAGACAACTGAACGAAACGTTGGTCCTCCATCTGATGGGCAATAAAGATAGCAAACGTCGTTTATCTTGCGGCTTTAATTTATGTGCATAATTACGACTGTTGCATTTAATTGGGAAATAATGAAATTTTCTTCACTTTCCGCTTTGCGTTATACGCTCAATAAACTTCAATTATCGTTTCCGTGCCTTATCCGGTGCTTGCTGGCTAAGCTACATATTTGCTGGACAGACTGTCTCGATTGGGTGAATAGTGTTCTGTTTGAACTAGATCAATTAATTTCAACCGGTATTATGTGCTTTATACAGTGACATACAAAAACAGTGTTTAGAACGTATTATGTTAAATGCATCAGTTTCACGAAGAAAGACATATCATTTACAAAAATGATAGGAAATAAAAATCCTACATTTTTTGTATTTCTTTTCAATATGTGCTGCATTTCTCAATGATTTGCTGACAGGAGTCGGAACTAGGAGTGTGCGCTGGTACAAAAATTGGTGGCGGCGGCGATTGTCCAAATTTTGGTCGTCACGCTAAAGCTATTTCAGCCGGCGGCGGCGTGGTGATTTATTCATTCGTTTCTTGAAAATATTTTTGAACTTCCCAAGGAAAATTGTTTGGAATTCCCGTGGAAAATGCTTAGGAATTTACATGAGCAATTCTTTTAAAACCCAGTATGGGGCTGTCCATATACCACGTGGACAGTTTAGGGGGAGGGGGTGTATGGCGAAAGTCCACGGTTCATACAATTGTTTGAAAATTTATATGAGCAGTTGTCCACGCTGGGGTAGGGGGGTATCTAAATCTGACCAAAACCTGTCCACGTGGTATATGGACAGCCCCTATCCAGTAACCAGAAGGTAGCTAAAGCCGGAAGGGTACGATGGGCAGGGCATGTTGTAAGAATTCCGGACAGCAACCCTGCGAAAATGGTATTCGGTGCATCCGATTCGGCAGGTACGAGAGTACGCGGAGCGCAGCGAACGAGATGGGCAGACATGGTGCAAAACGATTTGGCGAGCGTGCGGAGGATGGAGAGATGCGGCCTCGAACCGTGCATTGTGGCGTCAAATTGTTGATTCAGTGTTATCTATTTAGATGTAGACTAAATAAATGAATGAAAGTGAGGTAGTGAACATTTTTGTAGAAAAGGACAAGACGGATCTTTCTGTGTGATCAAAGGAGTTCCGATTATTATGTATAGGGATGATCAGACCGCATCGTGCTTTCGTGCTGTGCGGTTCTTTC